>NC_073231.2:150762500-151387500 GCF_029281585.2 Gorilla gorilla gorilla
TGAGTCTCATGAGATCTGATGGTTTTAAAAAAACGAGTTTCCCTGCACAAGCTCTCCTCTTTGCCTGCTGCCATCCAGGTAAGACGTGACTTGCTCCTCTTTGCCTTCCACCATGATTGTGAGGCCTCCCCAGCCATGTGGAACTGTATGTCCATTAAACCTCTTTCTTTTATAAATTGCCCAGTCTTGGGTATGTCTTTATCAGCAGTGTGAGAACAGACTAATACAAATACCATTTTTGTTTTCTCAGAAGAAGTAAAATGAGAGATATGTAACAATAACTTGAATAGTAGAAATATAATGTGCAGAAAGATTACAATCAAAAAGAGAATCTGGGCTGTGTGTGGTGGCTAACACCTGTAATCCTAGCATTTTGAGAGGCCAAGCCAGGAGGAATGCTTGAGGAGTTTGAGACCAGCTTTGGCGACATAATGAGACTCTGTCTCTATACACACACACAAACGCAAACACACACACACACACACACACACTAGCCGGGCATGGTAGCACACACCTGTAGTCTCAGCTACTGTGGAGGCTGAGATGTGAGGATCACTTGAGTCTGGGAGGTCAAGGCTGTAGCGAGCTGTGATTGTGCCATTGCACCCCAGCCTGAACAACAGAGTAACATCCTGTTTCTTTTTTTAAAAAAGAGAGACAGAGAGATAGAGGAGAGACAATTTGTATGACAAAATGGAAAAAAAAAGAACCTATTCCATTAATGAGCCAACTAAAAACATCATGAAGAAACTTAAAACAGGCATGTGCCACCACAACTGGCTAATTTTTGTATTTGTAGTAGAGATGGGGGTTTCACCATGTTGGCCAGGCTGGTCTCGAACTCCAAACCTCAGGTGAGCCACCTACCTCGGCCTCCCAAAGTGCTGGGATTACAGGTGTGAGCCACCGTGCCTGGCCTAGACACCATTTCTTATTTGACAATGTTTCCTACATAATTTTAACATACCAAATTAGCCTAATATATCTCTCTTGGCCTTTCAGGGGCCCTAATTTTTTTTCTTTTTTTGGAGACGGAGTCTCACTGTGTTACCCAGGCTGGAGTGCAGTGGTGCGATCTCAGCTCACTGCAATCTCCACCTCCTGGGTTCAAGCAATTCTCCTGCCTCAGCCTCCTGTGTAGCTGGGACTACAGGTGCATGCTGCCACACCCAGCTAATTTTTTGTATTTTAGTAGAGATGGGGTTTCACCGTGTTGCCCAGGATGGACTTGAACTCATGAGCTTAGGCACTCTGCCTGCCTTGGCCTCCCAAAGTGCTAGGATTACAGGTGTGAGCCATTGTGCCTGGCCTGCTTTTTCAAAATTCATTAATTTATGTTTTTGTAGAGACAGGGTCTTGCTATATTATCCAAGTTGATCTTGAACTCTGTGAGTGATCCTCCCACCTTGGCCTCCCAAAGTTCTGGGATTTCAGGCATGAGCCACTGTGCCTGGAAACAATGTGGCAAGTTGTGTTTTTTTTTTTTTTGGAGACATGGTCTTGCTCTGTCACCCAGGCTACAGTGCAGTGGCACGATCTCAGCTCACTGCAACATCTGTCTCCCAGGCTCAGGCATGAGCCACCATGCCCGGCTAATTTTTGTATATTTTGCAGAGACAGGGTTTCACCATGTTGTCCAGGCTGGTCTTGAACTCCTGGACTCAAGTGTTCTGCCCACCTTGGCCTCCCAAAGTGTTGGGATTACAGGCATGAGCCACCATGCCTGGCCACCAGAGGCCCTAATTGTTATGTCCAAGTTAGTTCAGGTCAAAAAGATTTAATTTTAGAATTTGAAACGTGATTTTGGGAAGTGTGTCAAATATCAAAGGTTTAAAACACCAGATATTAAAATAAGAAAGGTTTAAAACACTTGATCAACATAGGATGACAGGTCACTGTAAGATAATAGTCATTCATTTAGCCAAAGTGATAATTCAGAGATTTCAGAAAGCAAAAACCTCTACTCTTCAATAGGCAGAAGAAAAACTAAATAAATTAAAATAATAAAAAATAATGATAGAGAGGAGACTCAGTTTTTTGAACAACTAAAAGACCTAAGAAAGACAGCATGAGACAGAATCTGTCTCTCCTCTCCCTATTTTTTTTTGAGTTTACTCAAAAGGTGAACAAAAATATTTTGCTGTCTGTTATTAATATTATACATGAAATTATTGTTCAAAAGAGAAAACCAAATTTTATTTATATTAATCCATTATCAATACTAAAGCTAATTTTAATACAACCTTATAAACGAATCCATCCAATCTCAGCTTTTGACCACACAAGATTTCCAGAACCCATTTATGACTTCTTAAAAATTTTTTCTATTTTTTTCCTTTTCCCAACTTTTTAGATCCCTTTAGACTTATATGATTTTTCTTTCATTTTGAAACAACCTGTAAATAACCTCTAAACTAGAGAAAATTATTTTTTCTTTAGCAAAAACCACTGAGTGTGGTGGCTCATGCCTGTAATCCCAGTACTTTGGGAGGCCGAGGCAGGAGGACTGCTTGAGCCCAGGAGTTCAAGATGACACTGGGCAAGATGGTGAGACCTTGTCTCTATAAAAATAAAAAACTTAAAGGTAGTTGGGTGTGGTGGCACACCCCTATAGTCCTAGTTGCATGGGAGGCTAAGGTAGGAGGATAACTTGAGCCCACGAATTTGAGGCTGCAGTGAGCCATGATCACACCATTGCACTCCAGCCTGGGTGACAGAGTCAGACTTTGTCTCCAGAAAACAAAACAAAAGAAAAAAACAAACTGGCCGGGCGCGGTGGCTCACACCTGTAATCCCAACACTTTGGGAGGCCGAGGTGGGTGGATCACGAGGTCAGGAGATCGAGACCATCCTGGCTAACACGGTGAAACCCCGTCTCTACTAAAAAAAACCAAAAAAACAAAAAACAAAAAAAATTAGCTGGGTGTGGTGGCAGGCACCTGTAGTCCCAGCTACTCAGGAGGCTGAGGCAGGAGAATGGTGTGAACCCAGGAGGTGGAGCTTGCCGTGAGCCGAGATCGTGACAGAGTGAGACTCTGTCTCAAAAAACAAAAAACAAAAAACAAAAAAACCAAACCACATCCTGATGTTTTATTATTATTTTTTGAGACGGAGTCTCGCTCTGTCACCCAGGCTGGAGTGTACTGGCATGACCTCAGCTCACTGCGACCTCCGCCGCCTGGGTTCAAGCAATTCTCCTGCCTCAGCCTCCCGAGTAGCTGGGACTACAGGCATGTGACACCACGCCCAGATAATTTTTGTATTTTTAGTAGAGACAGGGTTTTGCCCTGTTAGCCAGGCTGGTCTCAAACTCCTGACCTCAAGTGTCTACCTGCCTCGGCCTCCCAAAGTGCTGGGATTACAGGCCTGAGCCACTGCACCAGACCTCATATCTTTTTTTATAAACTTCTTCACCAAAAACATATCCTTCTTTGTATACTCTGTATATACAATTGTTTCTTTTATATCTAGTAGTTTTTTTTTTTTTTTTTGAGACGGAGTCTCACTCTGTTGCCCAGGCTGGAGTGCAGTGGTGCGACCTTGGCTCACTGCAAGCTCCGCCTCCCGGGTTCACGCCATTCTCCTGCCTCAGCCTCCCAAGTAGCTGGGACCACAGGTGCCCCCTACCACGCCTGGCTAATCTTTTGTATTTTTAGTAGAGATGGGGTTTCACCGTGTTAGCCAGGATGGTCTGGATCTCCTGATCTTGTGATCCGCCCGCCTTGGCCTCCCAAAGTGCTGGGATTACAAGAGTGAGACACCGTGCCCAGCCTATATCTAGTAGTTTTAATTACATATATTAACTACAGTTTTAGTAGCCCTAATTTCCAGTGAAAAACTTAGAAAGTAATTTTGAACTGTTCTGTATCAGTATTTGTAAATAAAAACTATTTCATAATTTTTTAGGAAGACATTTACTCAATTTTTGCATGTCTAAATATAGTTAGCTTTTCTGTACCTTATAGAAATAAGACACTAGGCTGGGTGCGGTCACTCATGCCAGTAATCCCAGCACTTTGGGAGGTCGAGGAGGGCAGATCACGAGGTCAGGAGTTCAAGACCAGCCTGACCAAAATGGTGAAATTCTGTCTCTACTAAAAATACAAAAATTAGCCGGGCATGGTGGTGCATGCCTGTAATCCCAGCTACTCAGGAAGCTGAGGTGGGAGAATTGCTTGAACCCAGGAGGTGGAGGTTGCAGTGAGCCGAGATTGAGCCACTGCACTCCAGCCTGGGTGATAGAGTGAGACTCTGTCTCAAAACGGGCACAGTGGCTCACGCCTGTAATCCCAGCACTCTGGGAGGCTGAGGAGGGTGGATCACGAGGTCAGGAGATCGAGACTATCCTGGCTAACATGGTGAAACGTTGTCTCTACTAAAAATACAAAAAATTAGCTGGGCGTGGTGACGGGCACCTGTAGTCCCAGCTACTAGGGAGGCTGAGGCAGAAGAATGGCGTGAACCCAGGAGGTGGAGCTTGCAGTGAGCTGAGATTGCACCACCACACTCCAGCCTGGGTGACAGAGGGGAGACTCCATCTCAAAAAAATAAAAAAAATAAAAAAATAAAAAAAAAAACATGCTAGCTAAAGTGTATAAACTTAAACTTATGTTTAATAATGTTTCAGTATTTTAAGTTACCTAGAAATGGATCAGATATTTTATGTATTACTTAATGTAACAAAACATGACTTTTTTTTGAGACAGGGTCTCACTCTTTCACCCAGGCTGGAGTGCAGTGGTGCAATCTCGGCTCACTGCAACCTCTGCCTCCCAGGTTTGAGGGATTCTTGTGCCTCAGCCTCCCCAGTAGCTGGGACTACAGGCACGTGCCACCACACCCAGCTAATTTTTGTATTTTTTGGTAGAGATGGGGTTTCACCATATTGGCCAGGCTGGTCTCAAACTCCTGACCTCAAGTGATCTGCCTGCCTTGGCCTCCCAAAGTGCTGGGCAAAACATGTCTTTAAGATTTAAAATTACTGAAAATAATTTTGAAACTGTGACATAAGTACCTTCCTAATGTCTTCCCCAGTCATTCTGGGAAGTACCCACATGGCACCCAGGGATGACTATGGAGAGCATGGCCCATCTGGGTCCTGAATTTACGTATAGAGAGCTCGTTACAGAGGACAGATGTGAAGATGATGTCTGACATTTCCCAGCATAGTCAGGAGGCACAGCTGGGGCAGACAGAACTCCACATATGTCGCCAGGCCTCACCATGGCCGTTTGTTTAGAGCCCATAATCGAATGGTTCTAAGACGTAAGCTCACAGACAAGTTAAACAAGCATCAAAAAATCACAGAAGCAACAGTTTTATGACCTTAAAACATCTAGCAGAGATATCCTAAACCTGTCTGACTAGTAGACCAAGGAGAACATGTGTAAATTAATACTGACAACCCTGAAGCCACTCCTATCTTACCAACAATTTAAAAACTAGTTTTATTTACCAAAGATTACTAAAGTCACATGAACTTGAAAAATATTTGAGCTTCTTAACTTATGAGCACTTATTTATAAATCAATTTGGTACCATGTAGACACCATACACACACACACACACACACACATAAAATACAAAGATTTTATAGCTTTGATTTTAAAATTTTAGCAATGAGATAGGTAAAACTCACTAGTTTAAAACAACAGTTGGATTAAAACTTTGAAAATGAAACAAGTTAAAGTTTATCTGTCCCACACGATCAAAGCCCTTACTGAGTTTTAGAGGAAAAAAGGGTAACAAACTTACATCTCAAAGCACAGAGCAAGAATTTAAGCTTTTTTTTTTTTTTTTTTTTTTTTGAGATGGAGTCTCGCTCTGTTGCCCAGACTAGAGTGCAATAGTGGGATCTCGGCTCACTGCAACCTCTGCCTCTCAGGTTCAAGCAATTCTCCTGCCTCAGCTTCCTAAGTAGCTGGGATTACAGGTGCCCACCAACATGCCTGGCTAATTTTTGTATTTTTAGTAGAGATGGGGTTTCACCATGCTGGCCAGGTTGGTCTCGAATTCCTGACCTCAGGTGATCCACCTGCCTTGGCCTCCCAAAGTGCTGGGATTATAGGCATGAGCCACCGTGCCAAGCCAGGGAGGAACTTCTTGTTGTTGTTGGAGACAGGGTCTTGGTCTGTCACCCAGGCTGGAGTGCAGTGGCATGATCTCAGCCCACTGCACCCTCCACCTCCTGGGTTCAAGTGATTCTCCTGCCTCAGACTCCCAAGTATCTGGGGCTACAGGCACCCACCACCACGACCGGCTAATTTTTGTATTTTTAGTAGAGATGGGGTTTCACTATATTGGCCAAGCTGGTCTTGAACTCCTGACCTTGTGATCTGCCTGCCTTAGCTTCCCAAAGTGCTGGGATTACAGGCGTGAGCCACCACACCTGGTGTTAAGCTTTTTAAAAATGAGTCTGAGTGTGTTATAGGATGGCAGAAAATGGATGCCAAGGTAACACAAAATCATAGGAATTCACTATAGCATTTTAGAAGGAAACTAATTTCATTTAGATAGGTAGCTTCAAATTGAGCCTCCATTTTCCAACTGGACCGCTGAGCTCAGGGTAGAGCCCATTAACTAATAGGGCCAAGAAGGCACTTGCAGTTTCCTGGCTCTAATACTTGTATATGTGAAAAGCAGGTGCAACTAGAAGGCAAAACACTTAGATCTCCCAAAATCAAGGATTCCATTTTACACAGAATCCTGCGTCCCCCAAAAGAGGGCAATGCCACAGGATGGGATAGAGTGATGCTTCCACAGTGCACCTCACAGCAAAGACATTCCCTGAGGTTGAGTGGCTGATCACCAATCAGCCCATCCCCCACAGGAGGCTTATCTCTCAGTGGCGAGTGTTTCCATGGCTTCTATGTGTCCAAACCATGTTTTTCTTATCAAACACATAAGGAAATGAGTAGCTCCCTACAGTAGTAGCCACTCATTACAAACACTGTCAGCCATCTCCAAAACTGCAGCCCTCACCAGGGACTTGTCAACCACCATACATCCAAAGGTCCTGTTATCTCACAGTATAAAATAATTCCCGGTATCCCCCAAAGCTAAAGGGATCAGGAACTCAATGCCAAAGACAGCAGAACTTAACACTTGAGAGAAGCCTTCTCATGACTTGGGACTCTACAAGGAAGGCAGAGGACTCCCAAAAGGGGATATGTGATGCCTTTTTCTGTCTTCTTCAAGGGGTCTCAGGACTGCTAAAAGTCTCTAGATTTCTGCATGTGGTATCAAAGATGGCAAAGGGAAGGAGAAGCAGAAGTGGGAGGAAATGGAAGAACAAGTCTTAGAGGAGCCAAATTGAAGAGCTCTTAAGCTTTCCAGAAGGCAAAAGGCAGGAGCTCTTCAGCCTTCCAGAAGGCAAAAGGCAGGAGCTCTTCAGCTTTCCAGAAGGCAACAGTCATGCCAACATCAAACCAGAGGGGCCAAACATATAATATGAAAAAGGCAGAGGGTGTTTTAGCTGACTGAAAAAAAAATCCCCAGAAACAGCGTCCAAAATAGAAAAAAGCAGAAAGGTCTTCTTCCCCACTGCAAAATATATAAGAGCCTTAATATCTGCTTTTAATTAAGCTGACTTCTGACCACAGAGCTCCTTTAAAAGATCTTTTCTCTAATGACAATTCCTCCTCAAGCCATTTTACATTAACTTCTGCTGCTAGCTGGGCTCTGTCGCCAAATGGGCAGCCCACAGAAGTAGCCACCGCACTGCAGCATAGCTCACCACCCTTCCTTACCACAGTATGACAGATGGCTCTCTATTCCCAATCCCTCTAAAGCCACTGGCATTTTCAGGGAGTCCTCACACTCATGAGGTTGTCCACAAGTATCTAAAAAGTGAGCTGCAGCACTGCATGTGGAAGTGACTGCCACTCTGGGGTTTCCCCCACCCATTTCTTGGTCTCTCAGCTGGGACTGCCAAATGTTCCATGGCGAGCAGGTCTATGCAAACCTACCCCCAAAAGCTGAGAGGCTGAAGAAAGAGGCTGACAAATCCAGTTCCTCAGAAAATAAACATTTAATAGGAATTTGCAAACAGAAGTGGTTTCAGGAGGCTTGGAGATAGTGGATCCCCACACCTGTCCTCCAGAAAGTATTGTTTATAGAGCAAGCTTTTTTGGTAAAACATGTACAGCTGTCACATCTCAGACTTTCTTGCAAAATTCATGACTGCTGGAGAAGTTAGGTAAGCATCTTTGAGGGGTTATCTATGCTACAGGCATTGTGTAAAGACCTTGGTGCAGGAGTCAACCATTGGCCATTTTGGTGATTTTGCTTGAAGATGACACCACTCCTGCTGTGCAACAGGCTGTTTTCCTACAGTAGAATCACAATGTGTAATCCTTCCTCCATACAGTATAAAGGGTATATCTCTGGATACAATGTGTAATCCTTCCTCCATACAGTATAAAGGGTATATCTCTGGATACAATGTGTAATCCTTCCTCCATACAGTATAAAGGGTATATCTCTGGATACAATGTGTAATCCTTCCTCCATACAGTATAAAGGGTATATCTCTGGATACAATGTGTAATCCTTCCTCCATACAGTATAAAGGGTATATCTCTGGATACAATGTGTAATCCTTCCTCCACACAGTATAAAGGGTATATCTATCTCTGGATACAATGTGTAATCCTTCCTCCTTGCTCACGTGTATTTTTCTGTCCATCTAAACTTGCTAAGGATTCTTTCATGCTCCTGCCAAAAATGGTCCTAGAGAGAGCTTAATAGACATTAAGTCTCAGTTTGGAAGTGTTGTCCCTAGGGAACATATTAAGTGGTGGAAATACATGTGATACATATTTTCCCTTCTTCAAATCTGCATTTTCTAGAATTACATTGATTTTAAAATTAAAAAAAATTAAATTGGGCAAGTCACATTTGAAATCTGGGCCACAGCCCTTTCAAGGGCTTCTGTACAGCATGTGATGACACCACCTCAGTGCTGCAGTCCTGGGTAGGCCCCAGCCCCTGCATGAGGTGAGAAGGGATCACACATGACAGTTGAGGATTGGCAGCACCAGAGTGGGCAGGGGTGGGGGTGGGCACCAGTTGTCACTTGTTCACTGATTAAACCTGTTATAGGACCAACGGGTTTGTATGCTGGCTGCACAGTAACAGCCCAATGACACTGAGACAGCAAGGATGCAGCAGAGAGTTTAATTATTGCAGGGCACCAAGTAAGGAGATGGGAGGAGACCCTCAAATCCATCTGGGGTTTTTAAGGGGATCATGGAGGGCGAGGGGCTGGAAAATGGGGGTAGTTGATTGGCCAGGGCAAACGGGATGACATCATCAGGACGTGGAAACGGCATTCTTTGGTGTGGTCAGCTCCTAGTGGCATCCTTCAGACCAGCTCAGTCAGTGGTCTTAAAAGTATGCAGGACCTGAAGGCATATCTCAAAGGGAAAACTTAACATTTCATGATGTTCAAGTTGTTATCTACAGAGCAGTTCAAGGGAACTATAATCTAGGGCCTGTGTGATTCTAGGGCATCGGCACCAAACGACTATGTGGAAGCATGTCAGGGAGTAGCTGACCTAATGATGAAATGCTGAATGTGCTGCAAGCTTTGTTTATTTTCATTTCCCCCCCCTTCTTCCCGGATTAATTTGATAAAGTTTATAGAGGCAGTTTCAAGCCGTTTTACAAATACCATTCTGAGACATATGCAGCAGCTAGGGCAATGAGTGCATGGCAGGGGCCACATGGCCGCTGCTGGGAGAAAGGGAAGGACCTTTTACGGTAGAAGATTTGGGGGTCAATACTCAGACTGTCAGTCCCAGAAGAAGGAATGAGTGTCTCTTCTCTCCACCCTCCCCTCCTTTTTTGTTTCTCTTCTCCTCTCTCCAATTTCTCTGTTTCATGATCATGAAAGCCCAGTATTTGGTAAGTAATTATGATATTAAGTACTTATCTAAATAATTAAGGGTCTTTTGAGAAAAATTATTAGTCTACTAAGATTTTTATTTTAAAAAAGAAAGGCCAGGCGCTCACGCCTGCAATCCCAGCACTTTGGGAGGCCGAGGTGGGCGGATCACAAGGTCAGGAGATCGAGACCATCCTGGCTAACATGGTGAAACCCCGTCTCTACTAAAAATACAAAAAATTAGCCAGGCATGGTGGCAGGTGCCTGTAGTCTCAGCTTCTTGGGAGGCTGAGGCAGGAGGATGGCGTGAACCCGGGAGGCAGAGCTTGCAGTGAGCAGAGATCGCGCCACTGCACTGCAGCCTGGGTGACAGAGTGAGACTCCATCTCAAAAAAAAAAAAAAAAAAAAGAGCTTTCCTATCATCTTCCTCACGCCCCAGCCCCTACTAAACAGAGACATCTCAGGCTCATGGAGTCAGTAAATGTATGACCTAGGCTTTCTCCATCATATGGACTTGGTTATTTGTTCCCTGAGAAACACATTGCCGAGGACATCACCAAGGTCAAAAGGAAGAAACAAATTTGTGATTGACAGAAATTTCAAGACTATTTCTCTTTGGAAACGTGACGACGTACTGAAATTAAAATTCCCTAGGCTTTGGATGAAGCTTCCCAACATGTGTCAAGTCTGGCTGGATGCTGGGCAGCACCAGAGACCAGGAGGAGCTGGTCATTTACTTGTCCTAGGCAGCGCCTTCCTGTGGCCCCTGCACAGTCCACTGCATCCATCAGTGTGGCCACTACCCTGTGCCTCAGCTGCAGTGGGTGTCCTGGTGGCCGTCTCCCAGTGGCATTGAGGTGAGGGGAAGGGAGGACTCACGGGAACAAACGGAGTTAGAAGGGAGCAAACACAGTCAGGAATGCACAGTCTCTTCTCCACACAGCAGTGATCATATTCAGATGCAAGTCAGGTCATCCTCCTCCGCTCAGAACCCTCCAGGATCTCCCCATCTCACAGAGTAAAAACCAGTCTTTGTCATGGCCACAGACCTTCATGACACACCCCAGCACCTCTCTCCTTTGCTCACTCTACTCCTAGCCATGCTGCCCTGAAACACTCCAGGTCTCAGGCCTGGTGTCCCATTAACTATTCTCTCTGCCTGATACGTGAATATCCTTTTATTTTCATTTGACACTCTCTCACGTGCTTTGCATCACTGCTCAAATGTCATCTCAGTGAGACCTTCCCTGATTGTCCCCATTTAAAACCAAACCCCTCCTGGACCCCACATGGACCCCAATCCCTCCCTGCTTTAGTGTTGCTTTCCAGCAATCATCACCATCAGGTCATTTTCTCTTCCCACTGCCACCTAAACTCCACAAGGCAGACACTTATGCCTCTCTTGTTCCTGTTGTATCCTTGCACCTTGGCGCCTCATGCCTGGCAGATAGAAAGCATTCAACAAGTATTTACTGGAACAATGAGTAATCAAATCCAGGCTAGAAAGGGAGAAACATGAGGCCAGAGAGGAGCCTGACTGAGGAGGCACGTGTCAGCAGATTGGCCAGCATGATGTTGAAAGACTGGGCAGGCGAGTTAGGAGGGTAACAGGGCCATGCTGCTGTTGAAATTCTGGGTGTTGCCTTGGGAAAGGGTGCTGTAGTGGAGGTGACGGTGAGACCTGGGGTGGGGTGTGTGGGCAGCCAACACCTTGTGGGTGGAGTGCCGGCCTCTGAGGTGAGCACAGGCTCAAGCCTGTGGGACCGACCTTCCCATCTTCAAGTCGACACTTCCATACTTTCTTCTCTCTCCAAATTTCTCACAACCTCTCCCTCCCCATTTGCAACTGAGGACTTTGCCTCCTGCATCCTTGAAACCATCCCACCAAACCTACAAACTGACTACATTTGCCCCATTTTTCTCCTTTCTTCTTGGAAATGCAGGAGGTGTCTGTCTATCCAAGACTAACCCCTCAACCTCTAGGGGATCTTTGTTCCTTCTCCCTCCCTCTCAGCTCCACCAGCCCCCACCACCTTTGCTCTCCTTGACTGTGCAGACCTTTCAGCCACCCTCACACGCCACCCAGCTTCTGTCCCTCTGTTACACTGAGATGGGCCCTGGCAGGACCACCAGCCATTTCCCTGAAGTCAAGTCTCAACTCCCTCCTCCTCAGCATTTGATGAGATGGTTCCTCTCCTGGTCACCTCTGTCTCTTCCCTTCCAGCGCCTTTGTTGCTTCTCTTCCTCCACCAGAATGTTCAAAGCTGGGGAATCTTAGGCCTCTGTCCCGAGTCCTCTTTCTAATGATCTTCCCAGGGTAACTCATGCTTTCCCAAAGATGCATATCTCATTTAAGAAAAATGCTAATGACTCCCAAATTTACATCTCCATCCCAAATCTGTCTTTAAGCTCCAGATTAATAGTTAACTGAGATCTCAACTTCTCTTGTATCTCACAGACACCTCAAGTTTAACATGCCCAAAAGAGAAATCTTGATTTCCACCCACTGGCACTGGCCTGCGGGCTGAGACCCACTCCCTGCTGTCCTAGAGAGGTGACTGAACTGGGTTACCTGACTGAGGCTGGCCCTGTCAGACTTTCTCCTAGAGGCCATGAACTGAGGACACAGCAACTTTCACAGATTGGTTCTGTCCCTAGACGTGTGAGGACAAGTGAACTGGGGAGCAGACTGTGGGGCAGCCATTTCCTTGCCACATCTAAAGAGAAAAGAATGAAATGGATGCAGAGGAACAAAGAGCTTGCAATTGTTCCTGATGGCACTCACTTCCTGTTCCCCATGACAAGAAATGCCCTTCTAACTTATGCTAGTTGAGTGGATGTCTTTATTTGCCATCAAACAAACATTAAGACACCTGCTACTTACATGTGTCTTTTTCTGCGTGAACTTTGAGATAATTTGGACTAGTTCCCAAATGCTTCCTATTTGGATTTTGACTGGGGATGCACTGAATTCACGGATCAATTTAAGAAAAATTTTCATCTTCATGATATTGAGTCTATGAACAAACAAGATAGACTTCAGTATTTATTCATGTCGCTCTTTTCCTAATGTCCCTCTGAAGAATTTTATGGTTTAAAAAGGGAGATCACTTACCTATATAAAAAGGAAATCAACAAGGATGAGGGAAACCACTAATAAGGAACACAACAAAAACAAATACAACTAATTGTTGCATGTGAATAACACAGCCACCATGAAAGAGAAAAAAACCAAGACAAAACCAAGACTCAAGTATCTTTTGTGTGCAGTATTTTGACTATATAGCCTCAAATCAAAGTGCAAAAGCCAGTAGACAGATATTGGACCATGAATAGGTTGTTGTTACACAGTGGTTATGGATCAGCAATTCAAAAACTACTTTTAGTATATTCCAAGATTGAGAAAATCTTATTGTGTAAATATACTGAGGATAATAGGGACCATATTTTTGTTTTAAAAAAAGGGGGTGTTGGGGGCCACAAGTATGGAGAAAGGGAAGGCTAGATTGAACCCTGTGGTACTGGACTGGAATTTGTGGCACTGGAATGAATTCATGGTTTTAAATACATTGATGGCTATGGAAATTGATACAAGATGGTGTGTTTACATAGATACACACACATTTATTTCCTAGCTCCCTGCTGAGAGGGCCCAGAAGCAGTGACACCCTCATGACAGTGAGCACACCTAACACCCAGATCTTGTTTTCTAAAAACTATTCTCCACAGAAAGGCACCGGGCTTCTGGGAAAAGAACTTACTCCACAGCTGGGCCTTTACTGTGGGGAAGCCTGCCAGTCACAGTCTTAACCAAGTGATAAAGATCACATCACCTGAAGGGACCACAAAACCCATCATGGACCTCCTGATACGACATACCAAGGGTACATCTCTTCCATGGTTCCTGGCAAAATCATCAGGAAACACTGGACAAACCCAAGGTGAAGTACACTCTACAGAATAACTGCCTCATGCTCTTCCAAGATGGCAATATTTATCTTTGAAAGACAAGAGACTGGCCGGGCATAGTGGCTCATGCCTGTAATCCCAGCAATTTGGGAGGCTGAGGTGGGAGGATCACTTGAGGTCAAGAGTTTGAGACCAGCCTGGACAACTTGGTGAAACCCTGTCTCTACTGAAAATCACAAAAAAATAAAAAAAATAAAAAAAATTAGCCAGTCATGGTGGCATGCACCTGTAGTCCCAGCTACTCGGGAGGCTGAGGCATGAGAATTGCTAGAACCCGAGAGGTGGAGGTTGCAGTGAGCCGAGATCACATCCCTGCACTCCAGGCTGGGCAACAGAGCGAGACTCTGTCTCAAAAAAAGAAAAAAGAGTCTAAAGAAGTACTCCAGATGGAAGGACATGACAACTACATATGGGTGATCTCAGACTGGATCCTCAGCCAGGAAATTTTTCTTTTTTTTAATTTCTATAGGCTGGGTCCAGTGGCTCATGCCTGTAATCCCAGCATTTTCAGAGGCCAAGGCAGGTGGATCACCTGAGGTTGGGTGTTTGAGACCAGCCTGACCAACATGGAGAAACCCTGTCTCTACTAAAAAAAATACAAATTAGCTGGACGTGGTGGTGCATGCCTGTAATCCCAGCTACTTGGGAGGCTGAGACAGAAGAATCACTTGAACTCGGGAGGTGGAGGTTGCAGTGAGCCGAGATCACGCCATTGCACTCCAGCCTGGGCAACAAGAGTAAAACTCCATCTCAAAAAGAAGAAATCTATAAAGGGCATTACCAGGACAACTGACAAAACATTAATACGGTTTATAGATTATAGCATGTCACCAACACTCACTTTCTGGCCAGGCACAATAGCTCATGTCTATAATCCCAGCAGTTTAACAAGGTTTATAGATTAGAGCATGTCACCAACACTCACTTTCTGGCCATGCACAATAGCTCATGTCTATAATCTCAGCACTTTTACAAGGTTTATAGATTAGAGCATGTCACCAACACTCACTTTCTGGCCAGACACAATAGCTCACGTCTATAATCCCAGCACTTTGGTTGGATCACTTGAGGCCAGGAGTTCAAGACCAGCCTGCGCAACACAGAAAGATCCCATCTTTACAAAAAACAAAAGTAACCTCCCCGGGGGTGGTGGCACACACCTGTGGTCCCAGCTACTCAGGAGGCTGAGGTGGCAGGGTTGCTTGAGCCCAGGAGGTTGAGGCTACAGTGTGCTGTGATTGCACCACTGCATTCCAGCCAGGGTGAGCAAGACCCTGCCTCAAAAAAACCCAATTCATTTTCCAACGAATATTGTGGTCATGAAAGAGAACGCCCTTGTTCTTAGGAAGCTCATGCTGATGTATTTAGGGGTAAGGTGCATCACATCTGCAACTTAGTCTCAGGGCAAAAGTTATCTACTGCGAGGGAGAAGAAGATGATATGGCAAACGTGGCAAAATGCTAACTGGGGAATTTGAGTGAAGATATTTGGGTGTTCTTTACGGTACTCATAATACTTTTGTGTGGGAAATTATTTCACAATTTAAAAACTACAAAAACGTAGCTTATAGTGGACATTTATGACTATTCAAAATCTCATAGAACCTCATGTTTTAGAAGCTCTCTGCAGCCTTTCCAACACAGAAGCCACCATCGACACTTCCTGGCCTCCCTTGCTGCTAGTGGAGAATAAGAATTGGTTCAAGTGCTCAGATCTGTCTGCACAAGACTTAAAGCAGAGTTAAATAGGAAAATTGGACTTCCGCATGCTCACCTAGGTCACAGCAGAGCCGTGGGATTCCTAAGTAGTCAGCAGTTCCCTTGGCAGGCGAGCTCCATGGGATGATTCTGGATTCTTTCCTGGAATCTCGGACTCCAGTCTATTTCATCAGCTCTCTTAGTGTTTCTGTGAGATACTAATTTGTGGTTAATGTTAGTAATGCCTAGCAGAGATTGCCAAGGACTAGGTACAGTTAAAAATACTTTACATGGCCGGGCATGGCAGCTCACGCCTGTAATCCCAGCACTTTGCAAGGCTGAGGCGGGTGGATCACGAGGTCAAGAGATTGAGACCAGCCTGGCCAACATGGTGAAATCCTGTCTCTACTAAAAATACAAAAAGTAGTTGGGTATGGTGGTGGGCGCCTGCAGTCCCAGCTACTTGGGAGGCTGAGGCAGGAGAATCACTTGAACCCAGGAGGTGGAGGTTGCAGTGAGCTGAGATTGCGCCATTGCACTCCAGCCTGGGTGACGTAGCGAAACTCCGTCTCAAAAAAAATAAAATAAAACACACATACCATTTTATTCAATCTTCACAAAACCCTTCACTGCAGTAAGAACTCAGTCAACACTTAGGCCTTGCATCTCTCCAGAGGGCGTACTGTGTGTTGGGGAGTGGTAAGGAGGATGGATGCTCTGTGGCTGTGGGAACTCTGCAGCAATCACCCACCTGCACACAGCCAACCACTCCACAGTACAGAATAGTCCCTTGGTCACAAAACACACTTTAACTCCTGCAAGAACTCTTGAGTCCCAAGAGGCAACTTAGGTCACAGGGAGCATCCTAAGGCAGGGTCAGCAAACTTTCCTATCAAGGACCAGAAGTAAATACTTTGGCTTTGTGCACCATATGGAATCTATCACAACTGCTCGATTCTGTGGTACAAAAGCTGCCACAGCTATCTGTAAACAAATGGGCATAGCTGTGTTCCAACAAAACTTTTATCTAAAACAGGTCAGGGCTAGGTTTTCCATGAAACTGTGTCCTGACACCCCCAGACCTGCTGGCCAGCAGGGAGGGGCCTCTCAGCACCTGGGCTTTCTCCTTGCTCAGGGAACAGGAGCACAGCTCTGAGAACTAAGGATGGGGGTAAGTGAGCTAGGCCCTCAAGGCAGGGCACTTACTAGGTGGAAAAAACAGCCTGGAAGCTCATGGGCTTGAAAATGAGGTGCATGGAGAGAGCTTCCTCTGTGGCCCAGAAACTAGAAGCTGGAACAGCCATGTGGAACTGTGCAGCAGCCCAGAACAGGATATGGGGGCCTAAGTCACAGCAGACCAGTGAGAGGAGAAAGCTGACCTCAGATTGCAGATCTGTATAAAGAAAAGTAGGGTGGTGGGGGAGCCTTGGGTTCAAATTTTGGAACAGGAGGGACAAAGAAGGGCAGGGAATTGGTGGTGATGAGTAGGTACCACTTCTGGGGAAGATGACAGAGCAATTGGACCTGAAAAACTCTCAACTTACCTAAAATATCAATTACAGCCAGTGACAAAGAATTCACCCCACACAACTCATTACCAATCAAAAAAACTACTATGGTTATCTAAAACCAAATGTCACTTTACTTTTTTGGTAACTTTTGATTATAATAATAAACTCTATTCATGAATATGCAGCCTCCAGAATCTTCTCCCTTGTAACAAACGTGCAGTCCGTTCATAAGCTGTAAAAACAAGCCCAAACCCAAGACATCACAAGAGGCAAGAGCAGTGGCAGTGAGAAGGGAGCCTGTAAAGGATGTTTCAAAGGAGGGTCCCAGGCTATGTGGCCACTGGATGTAGGCAGTGAGCTGAGTCCAGGCTTTCGGTCTGGGAAGTGGCAGAGGCTGAGACAATGGCCAAAGAGGAGTTGGAGAGGAAACTATGCTCAGTTTCACTCCTGCCAGCCCAACAGCCTATTCCCTGGTGTGAATCAACTGGTGTTTGATCAACTTTGATCGCTGGCTGAAGGCTTTCCCACAAGCAGCACAGTCGTAGGGCTTCACCCCAGTGTGAATCCTCTGGTGCTGGATGAGGACAGAACGCTGACTGAAGGCTTTCCCACACTCACTGCATTTGTAGGGGCGCTCGCCAGTGTGGATTATCTGATGCTGAATGAGGTGTGAGCTCTGGCTGAAGCCCTTACCACATTCAACACAGGTGTAGGGTTTTTCCCCAGTATGAACTTTCTGGTGGTGAATGAGATTTGAGCTTCGGTTGAAGGCTTTACCACACTGGTTACATTCATGGGGCTTCAGCCCATTATGAATCCTCTGATGCTGAATGAGGGTTGAGCTCTGGCTGAAGGTTTTTCCACATTCAGTACATTCATAGGGCTTCTCTCCAGTGTGGACTCGCTGGTGAAGGATGAGGTTGGAGCTGCGACCAAAGGTCTTCCCACACTCATGGCAGGCGTAGGGCTTGTCGCCTGTGTGCACGCCCTGGTGCTGAATGAGGGCTGAGCTGTGGCTGAAGGCCTTCCCACAGACACTGCATCTGTATGGCTTCTCTCCCGTGTGGATGATCTGGTGCTTTCGGAGCACTGAGCTATAACTAAAGGCTTTTCCACATATATTACACACGTGAGGCTTTTCTCCAGTGTGAATTCTCCGATGCTGAATAAGGCTGGAGCTCTGACTAAATGCTTTCCCACAGTCACTGCACTTATAGGGTTTCTCTCCAGTGTGAACCCTGTGGTGCTTAATGAGGTTGGAGACCCGACTGAAGGGCTTGCCACAATCATTACACTCATAAGGCTTCTCTCCAGTGTGGACCCTCTGGTGCTTCCTCAGGTGTGCACTCTGGCTGAAGGCTTTCCCACACTCGCCACACTCAAAAGGCTTCTCTCCTGTGTGAGTCCTGTGGTGTTTGATGAGGTTTGAGCTTCGCCTGAAGGCCTTCCCACACTCACTGCACACATACGGTTTCTCCCCAGAATGGATTCTTTGATGTTGGATGAGGTTTGAGCTCCGCCTAAAAGCCTTCCCACATTCATTGCATTCATAGGGCTTCTCACTCATGTGAGACTTTTGGTGCTTTTTAAGGCTCGAGTTCTGGCTGAAGGCTTTTCCACATTCATTACACATATAAGGCCTCTCACTGCTGTGGTGACTCTGATGCCTAGAAAAGTCTGAGTGCCCTCGGAAGGCTTTCCCACATTCGCTGCACTGGTAGGCTTTCTCACTCATATGAGATCGATGATGGTTTTTAAGAACTGAGTTCTGGCTGAAGGTTTTCCCACAATCATCACACATAAAGGAAGCCTCCCCAGTGTGGACTATTTGACACTGAATAAGGTCAGGATTTCCTTGGAAGGTTTTCCCACACTCATTACATATGAGTGGACTTTCAGCTGTGGGAACCCCCTCATGACCAGTTAGGTCCACACTGTGCTGGAAACTCTGGCCACCCATGTCATATGGATGTGGCCTCTCTTCTGTAGGGATTTCCTGACATGCCATCAGGTTTGGGCTCAGACTGAAGCGACTGTCAAAACCATTACAGTCCAGATCTTTCTCCCCTAAGGGGCCCCTAAGGAGCCCCATGGCAGCTGGTGTGAAGTCCCCCTCCTGGGAGAGGGACTGTGGCAGCCTCCTGCCTTCGGGGACTCCCCAGTCTCTTTCTGATACATCATCACACAGATCTCCAAGCTCGGGTACCTGCAAAACATCACCAGCATAGTTTTCTGATATTTCTGCCTGTGATTCCAAATCTTCATGAATGTCTTCCTTGTGAAGAAACTCCTTGTCTTCAGTCCTGGTGTCACAATCTGAAACAGTAAATAGAATATCACTTGGAAGGCAGTGCTGCAGCAGGAGCAGGAACATAGACAGTCACAGTTGCACCCACTAACTGTAGAGGAGGCAAGGGGAGCAGGGGACCCTCTGGGGTGGCAGTCCAGATCAGAGGGCATCAGGGAGGGGTGGGAGGAGCACTGGGTGACTAGGCTGCATGGGGCTGCAGATGAGTGAGAGCTCTTGATGACCACGGACCCACCCTCCCTGGGACTCCACATCTCAGCAAACGTTACTGCGGTCTACCTTCTGGCTCAGGCCAAAATCCTGGCTGTCCCTTGACTCCCCTCTTCCTCGACACCCACACCAAACCACTGGCAAGTCCTGTCAGCTCTACCTCAGAGTGCAGCCCAAATCCAGGTGCTTCTCACTTCTCCCACCTGTACCAGAAAAACATCTCACACCACTCCTTACACTGTTACATATTTCACCCTTTTTTCTGTCCACACTGCCAGGTGTGAGCCTTACCAGCCTATCTCCAGTTCTGTCAGTGCATGCTAATGGCACTGAGCTTGGTCTTAGGAGTCACTAGTGTGGAGAGAGACCCTGTTGTACACAGAGAAGAAACCCAGCTGGCTCTCAGGGCCTGGCAAGTTGAGTTGCATGGAGGCATCATTCAACCACTCCTGTGTGGCAGGGACCTGTGTGGAACGTCAGATTCCATCCTGTTCAACAGAGGACCCTTTAGAGACTGCTGTGTCCTGTCAAAGCCACCTGTACCTCCGAAAACCCACAATTCTGACTGGTGTTTGCTGATGAATTCTGGCTTCGTAACAATGTGCGTCATCTTTCTGCAGACAGAAATGCACACAAAGCTCCGTGTCTGCCAGAAAAGCCTTCAGCATCTCCCTCTCCCCTTTTCACACCTGCAGAACAAAGAAACCCTCATGTCCCTATGTCCATTACTCAAATGAAGATGTCACGAGTCTCTCATTCAAACTGACATCCCAGGCCACACTGCCACCTGGATGCTGAGCAGCCTCCCTGGCGCCCAACCTCCCCTCCTGCCCACAGCCTGGTGACATCAGACCCAGCACCATCATGCACTCAAACATCCTCTCAGTGCCTCCTGGCCCTCCTAGACCCCACCTCTACCTCTGCTCCTGCTATACTCTGAGCAGGGCAGATGTGTCCACCTTTGGGTCTGCCTTGCCCAGAGCACTGTCCACATGGCCCTCGTGCTACCCACTTCCCTTGCACAGGCCTTGCTGGAGAGCCCTTCCCTGATCATAAATGCCAGCACCCCACCTACTTTCCTCACCCCCACCCTGGCTGTCACCCACAGCCTGGATCACTCCCTGAAACAGGACTGCATCCCCCAAAGTGGAAGACCTCTGGTCTAGCTGTAGTCGGTAGTGCTGAGTGGGTGTGAAGGATGCCCCTCCAATGCCCCTCCCACCTTGCGGCGTCCACTCTGCTCCCTCCCTGCCTCTCCCTGTCTGGGACTTCCAGAATCTGCCATAACAGCATTCCATTTCCACCTCCAGTCTGGAATTGTCTGTTCCCAAAGAGCTGTGGTGTCAACGAAGATCCAAACCGGCCCAGCTCTCACCATGACCCTCCTGGGACTTGCCCCTCTACCCACTGCACCCACGTGTCTCTTGGTGACACTTCATGTTGGGTCACTGGACACCTGTGGTGCAGACACATCGTGCTGTGCCACTTTCAGCCAGAACACCCTCTTGCAGCTCCCTGCTTCCTGGAGTCTGGGATCAGGTCTCTCCTCTCCCACAGAGCTGCCCTACGTGCCAGCACACAGATGTGGGTGCCTTTCTTTACCACCCTGCTGCCCTTTGGCAGGCCTGCTGTTATACACTCCACATGGGCTGCAGGGGATTCCCCAATGTCCCTCATGAGCTTCAGCTCTCCATGTCAGAAGCTCCAGCCCTGGCTCCAGAGGGTGTCTGGGAAATGTGGCATCTACATGCTGCTGGGCTCCCAGGAGCAATGAGGAATGGGGGCTGCTGGGACAAGTGAGGTCTGAACAGAAGTCTTCGGCCCTGACAGAGATGTCCTGGGACTCGCTGTCCCCCATCCTCCACCCCTGCCAAGACCCTGACTTGGGAGACCCTTGCCCTCTTCTGGCTGTGTGGAGAAGTGACCCAAGGAAGGATGAAGAAGGCTCTGGCAACAACACAGACAGGAGTCAGGAAGGTACTTCTGTGAAGGGTCAGAGAGGAGCTGTGTTAGGTGTTATGGCTGTATGATCTCTGTCATATGGTCTTCTTTGTTGTTTTTAAAACCCTTAAAAAACACCTCAAAACCATTCTTAGCTTGCAGGACATAAAAACCAGCCCACTAGCTGGATTTGGTGACCTCTGTCTGAGATGAGATGTCACTGGTGTGGATGACGAGATGGCGACCATGAGGAACGGGTTGTCTAGCCCGAGCCACTGTTTAGATAGATCAAAGTCTTTTATTGAGACAGGAACTAAAGGTGAATTCTGTAGGTGAGAAGGGTGAGAGATCACTTTTTGGACTGATTAAATTCAATGTAATTCTTCTCTGTAATATAAGAATTGTGGGGAAAACATGAGTTCCTCTACAGAAAGGAAATATAAAATAAAAAATTTTATTTTCCTTTAAGAAAAATTTTTTTTTTGGAGACAGAGTCTGGCTCTTATAGCCCAGGCTTGAGTGCAACAGTGCCATCTCAGCTCACCACAACCTCTGCCTCCTGGGTTCAAGTGATTCTCCTACCTCAGCCTCCCGAGTAGCTGGGATTACAGGGATGTGCCACCATGCCCTGCTAAATTTTGTTGTATTTTTAGTAGAGACAGGGTTTCTCTGTGTTGGTCAGGCTGGTCTCGAACTCCTGACCTCAGGTGATCTACCCGCCTCAGCCTCCCAGACTGCTGGGATTACAGGTGTGAGCCACCATGCCCAGCCAAAGAAAATCTTTTTAAAAAGTCAGTAAAATTTGGGCTTAAAGGTGAAGAAAAAGATTTGAAACCAAATACAGTTGCTTGCACTGTACTCTGACACCCAATTGGAAAAAAGGACAAGGACTCTGAACCCTTCCAGAACAAAACACAGCTTTTGTGAAGAGGAAACACATCTTTATGATTAAAGACTTTTACGATGAGTGACCTCCAGGTTTGTGGAACAGCTTGGATAATTACCCAAGTCATAAACCACGCTTGTGTGAATGCCATGTGTGGCTGTGATGCATCAGTGGCTGCACCACGACCTCCCTCAGTGCCTCGGCTGGGCTGTGTGTTGAACAAACCCCAGAGGCACCTCACACTCAAATGGGGTGCTCCTTACTTCTTCATCTCCTACAGCAAGTTGTTTTCATTTGATTTAAAAATTTACTGAGGTGAAATTAACATAACATAAAATCATTCTAAAATGAACAGTGGCATTTAGTACATCTATAATGTTATGCAACCACCACCTCTATTTTCAAAACATTCCCATCACTCCAAAGTAAAACCTCTTACCCATTAAGCAGTTTATCCCCATTCTCCTCTCCCTCCAGGCCTTGGCAACCACTAATCTGTATTCTGTGTCTACGAATTTACCTATTCTGGATATTTTGTACTAATGGAATTATATAGTATGTGACCTTTTGTGTCTGGCTTCTTTCACTCGGCACATCTCAGAGGTTTATCCGCGTGTAGCAGGTACAGTGCTTCCTTTTCATGGCTAAATTATATTCATTTGTATGTAGACACGACAATTAATCATTCATCCACTGACAGACATCTGGGCTGTTTGTACCTTTTGGCTATCATGAATACTACTGCTGTGAACATGATATGCATGTACTTGTTTGAGTATGTGTCTTCAATTATTTTGAGTATGTATCTAGGAGTAGTACTACGTTCAAACTTTTGAGGAACCACCAAATTGTTTTTCAGAGTAGTTATGCCATTTTACATTCCAGCCAGAGATGTATGAAGATACCAGTTTCTCCACATCCTCTTTTATCTTTTGGTTTTTTGATTATAGACATCCTAATGAATGTGAAATAGTAATCTCATTATGGTTTTGATCTGCATTTCTCTAATGACTAATGATGTTAAGCATCTTTTCTTTTGCTTGTTAGCCATTCATATGTTTTCTCTGGAGAAATGTTTATTCAAGTTCTTTGCCCTTTATTTATTTATTTATGAGACAGAGTCTTGCTCTGTCACCCAGGCTGGAGTGCAGTGGCACGATCTCGGCTCACTGCAACCTCCGCCTCCCGAGTAGCTGGGATTACAGGTGCATGCCACCACTCCCGGCTAAGTTTTGTATTTTTAGTAGAGACAGGGTTTCCTCACGTTGGCCAGCATGGTCTTGAACTCCTGACCTCAAGTGATCCACCTGCCTTGGCCTCCCAAAGTGCTGGGATTGCAGTTGTGAGCCACTGTGCCCAGCCTTTGCCTGTTTTTAAATTGGGTTGCTTGTGTTTTGTTGTTGAGAAGTAAGACTTCTTTATATATTCTACACACTACACCCTTATCAAAAATATGATTTGCAGATTTCCCCCCATTCTGCAGGATGCTTTTTTCACTTTCTTTCTCTCTCTTTTTTTTTTTGAGACAGAGTCTTGCTCTGTCACCCAGGCTGGAGTACACTGGTGCGATCTTGGCTCACTGCAACCTCTGCCTCCTGGGTTCAAGCGAAAGCCTCCAGAGTAGCTGGAACTACGGGCACATGCCACCATGCCCAGCTAATTTTTGTAGTTTTAGTAGAGATGGGGTTTTCTCATATTGGCCAGGCTGGTCTCAAACTCCTGACATCAGGTGATCTGCCTGCCTTGGCCTCCCAAAATGCTGGGATAACAGGCTGAGCCACCACACCTGGCTTCTTTTCACTTTCTTGATAATATATTTTGATATTCAAGTTTTAAATTTTGATGAAGTCCAATTTATTTATTTTTTTCTTTTGATGCTCATGCTTTGGTGCCATATCTAGGAATCCATTGCCAAATCCAAGATTGGGAAGATTTACCCCTACACTTTCTTCTAAGAATTTTAGAGTTGTTAGCTCTTATATTTAGGTTGTTGATCTATTTGGAGTTAATTTTTGTATATGGCATAAGGTAGGGGTTCACCTTCACTCATTTTTTGGGACAGGGTCTTGCTTTGCTGTTCAAGCTGGAGTGCAGTGGTGATCACAGCTGACTGTAGCCTTGAGCTGTTGGGCTCAAGTGATCCTCCTGCCTCAGCACCCCTGGAGTAGGCACCAACACACCTGGCTATTTTTTTTTGTATTTTTTTGTAGAGACAGAGTCTTGCTATGTTGCCCATGCTGGTCTCAAACTCCTGGCCTCAAGCGATCCTCTCACCTTGGACTCCCAAAGTGCTGGGATTACAGGCATGAGCCACCACATCCAGCCCCAACTTCATTCTTTTACATTTGGATATCTACTTGTCCCAGCACCATTTGCAGAAGGGCTATCTCTTCTCACTGATTGAAAGGACTTGGTACCCTTGTTGAAAATCCACCTGCCACATATGTATGCGTTTATTTGTGGACTCTCAATCTGATTCCACTAGTCTGTATGTCTTTGTGCCAGTACCACATTGTTTTGATTACTGCAGCTTTGTAGCAAGTTTTGAAAGTGGAAAGTCTAAGTCCTCTGACGTTATTTTTCATGATTGTTTTGGCTACCCAGGGCTCTTTGTAACTTCATATGAATTTGAGGATCGTCTTTTGTTTCTGCAAAAAATGGCCATTGTAATTTTGATAGGAATGGCGTTGAATCTGTAGAACACTCTAGGTAGTTTTGATGATTAATATTGTCTTCCAATTCATGAACACATGATGCCTTCTATTTATTTGTGATTTCTTTAATTCCTTTCCACAATATTTTGCAGTTTTCAGTGAACAAGTCTTAAATCTCCTTGGTCAAATTTAGTCCTAGGTTTTAATTTTTCCTATTGATGCTATTGTATATGGAATTCCTTCCTTAATTTCCTTTTCACACTGTTCATGGCTGGTATACAGAAACAACTGATTTTGTGTGTTGATCAGTTGCTGCAACTTTGCTGGATTTGTTTATTACCTCTAGTAGCTTTTTTGTGGATTCTCTGGGATTTCATATATATGAAGTCACATCTTATGGAAAAAGAATTTTACTTCATTTCCCAACTGGATGTCTTTTATTTCTTTTTCTTGACTAACTGCTCTGGTTAGAACTTTCAATACAAGGCTGCAGAGTGGCATGTTTGTCTTGTTACTGACCTTAGGGGAAAAGTTTTGTTCTTCACTACTGTGTATGATGTCAGCTTGAGGGTTTTCACAAATGCCCTTTATCATGTTCAGGAGGTCCCCTTCTATTACAAGTTTTATGAATGCTTTTTTTTTAACTGTGAAAGTGTTAGATTTTGTCAAATGTTTTATTTGCATAAATTGAGATGATCATAGTTTTTCTCCTTCATTCTATTAATGTGATGAATTACAACACTAGGTTTTCTTATGTTGAAACACCCTTCTATTAATGTGATGAATTAGAACGCTAGGTTCTCTTATGTTGAACCACCCTTATATCCTGGGTTAAATCCCACTTGGTCATATGCTATTGGATTCAGTTTTCTATTTCTTTGTTGGGAGTTTTATATCTCTAGCCATAAAGGATATTGGTTTGTAATTTTCTTTACTTGTCTTCAAGCCATATCTTTATCTGGCTTTGGAATCAGTGTAATGTTGACCTTGTAGAATTAGGAAGTGTTCTCTCCTCCTTTGCAAGAGTTTGCGAAGGTTTGGTATTAATTCATTAAATTCACCTTTAAATCCATTGTGGGCCAGGCGCGGTTGCTCAGTCTGTAATCCTAGCACTCTGGGAGGCCGAGGCGGGTGGATTGCCTGAGCTCAGGAGTTTGAGACCAGCCTGGGGAACACGGTCTGTACTAAAAATACAAAAAATTAGCTGGGCATAGTGGCACATGCCTGTAGTCCCAGCTACTCAGGAAGCTGAGACAGGAGAATTGCTTGAACCCAGGAGGCAGAGGTCACAGTGAACTGAGATTGTGCCACTGCACTCCAGCCTGAGGAACAGAGTGAGACTCCGTCTCAAAAAAAAAAAAAAAAAAAAGCCATTGTGGTCCTGGACTTTATTTTATTGGGAGTTTTTATTACTAACTCAATCTCTGTTAGAGGTCTGTTCTGATTTTCTACCTATGCTTGAGTCAGTTTTAGGAATTTGTGTGTTTCTATTGATTTGTCTCTTTCATCTGGGTTATCTAATTTGTTGGTGTACAATTAGTCACAATATTCTCCTTTTATTTTTGTAAGGTCACTAGTAATGTTCCCACTTCCACTTCTGATTTTAGTTATTTGTGTCTTTTTATTTAATCAATCTAAGAAAAGGTGTATCAACTTTATCTTTTCACAAAAGCAACGTTTGATTTTGTTGATTCTATTTTCTACTCTATTTCATTTAACACTGTTCTAATCCTTCTTTTTTCTTCCTGCTGCTAGCTTTGGATTTTATTTGCTCTTCTTTTATAGTCCTTTAAAAGATTTATACTTTTAAATCTGACTTATATCTTTCTTTTCTTTTTTTTTTTTTTTGAGACAGGGTCTCACTCTCATTGCTCAGGCTGGAATGCAGTGGCATGATCTCAGCTCACTGCAGCCTCAACTTCCTAAGCTTAGGTGATCCTCCTACCTCAGCCTCCCAAGTAACTAGGACTACAAGCACAAGCAACCACGCCCAGCTAATTTTCTGTATTCTTAGTAGAGACGGGGTCTCAACCATGTTGCCCAGGCTGGTCTCGAACTCCTGGGCTTAAGCGATCCATCCACCTCAGCCTCCCAATCACACCTGGCCTCTCTCTTCCTTTTCAACAAGGGTGTTTACTGCTATAAATTTCCCTTTTGACATTGCCTTCACTGCATCCCATAAGTTTTGGTATGTTGTGTTTTCATTCATCTGCAGGTATTGTCTAACTGTCTGATTTCGTCTTTGATCCATTGGTTGTTTTATTTCTATACATTTGTAAACTTTCCAGTTTCCCCGCTGTTGCTGGTCAGAGAAGATACTTTGTGTAATTCCAATCTTTTTAAATTTACTGAGACTTGTTTTGTGGTCTAACATATGGTTTGTGTTACATGTACACTTGAGAAGAATGTATATCTTCTTTTCTGAATGGAGTATTTTATATACTTCTGTCTTAGCCCATTTGGGCTACTGTAACAAGATACATTAGACTGGGTAATTTATAAACAACAGAAATTTATTGCTCACAGTTCTGGAGGCTGGGAAGTTCAAGATCGAGGTGCCAGTGGATTCACTGCCTGATGAGAGCTGGTTCCTCCTAGGTGTTGCCTTCTATGTGTATTCACATGGTAGAAGGGCAAGAAAAGAAGCTAACAAGCTCCCTCAGGCCTCTTATAAGGAGATAATCCCATTCACAGGGCTCTGCTCTCATGACCCAGTCACCTCCCAAAGGCCCCACCTCTTAATAACAACACACTGCAGATTAGATTTCAAGATATGAATGGAGAGGGGAGGGGTTGGGGGAGGGGCACATTTAGACCACAGCGATGTCCATTAGGTCTAGTTGGTTTATAACGCTATTCAAATCCCCTATTTCCTTAATGATCTTCTGTCTAGATGTTCTATCCATTTTTCAAAGTGGAGTACTGAAGTCTCTATTACTATAGAGCTATTTCTCCCTTCCAATCTGTCTATGTCTGTTTCAGATAGTTTGGAGCTCTTTTTTTGATGTGCATCTGCTTATAATTGCCATATCTTCTTGATGACTCTGCCCTTTTATAAATACATACTGTCCTTATTTGTCGTCTATTTTGTCTAATCTTGGTATAGTCACCCCAACTCTCTTTTGGTTATTCTCTGCATGGAATATTTTTCCACCTTTCACTTTAAACTTATTGTGTCTTTGAATCTAAAGCCTCTTGTGGCATATAGTTGGACCATGCTTTCTTACACATTCTGTCAATATTTGCCTTTTGACTGGAGACTTCACATGTAATTACTGAAAAGGAAGGACTTCTGCCATTTTATTTATTTTTGATAAATCTTTTACCTTTTTGTTCCTCAGTTCCTCTACTGCTGTATTCTTATGTATTACCTTTTTTGTAGTGTACCATTTTAATTCTTGCCTTACTTCTTGTGTCCATTTTTTTTTTTTTTTTGAGACAGTCTTGCTGTCACCCAGGCTGGAGTGCAGTGGCATGGTCTCAGCTTACTGCAACCTCTGCCTCCCAGGTTCAAGGGATTCTCCTGCCTCAGCCTCCCAAGCAGCTGGGACTACAGGCGGGTGCCATCATGCCTGGCTAATTTTTTTGTATTTTTAGTAGAGATGGGGTTTCACTGTGTTAGCCAGGATGGTCTCAATCTCCTGACCTCATGATCTGCCCACCTCAGCCCCCAAAGTGCTGGGATTACAGGTGTGAGTCACCACGCCTGGCCTCTTGTGTCCATTTTTAAGATTTTTTTTTTTTTTTTGAGACGGAGTCTCGCTCTGTCTCCCGGGCTGGAGTGCAGTGGCGCGATCTTGGCTCATTGCAAGCTCCGTCTCCCGGTTCACGCCATTCTCCTGCCTCAGCCTCCCGAGTAGCTGGGACTACAGGTGCCCACCACCATGCCTGGCTAATTTTTTTGTATTTTTAGTAGAGACGGGGTTTCACTGTGTTAGCCGGGATGGTCTCGATCTCCTGACCTTGTGATCTGCCCGCCTCGGCCTCCCAAAGTGCTGGGATTACAGGCATGAGCCACCATGCCTGGCCCATTTTTAAGATTTTTTTTTGAGGTGGAGTTTTGCTCTGTCACCCAGGCTGGAATGCAGTGGCACAATCTCATGCCTCTGCCTGAGTTCAACCTCTGCCTCCTGGGTTCAAGCAATTCTCCTGCTTCAGCCTCCTGAGTAGCTGGGATTACAGGTGCCCACCACCATGCCCAGCTAATTTTTGTATTTTTAGTAGAGACAGGGTTTCGCCATGTTGGCCAGGCTGGTCTCGAACTCCTGACCTCAGGTGATCTGCCTGCCTTGGCCTCCCAGAGTGCTGCGATTACAGGTGTGAACCACTGCGTCAAGCCCATTTTTAAGATATTTTCTTAGTGATTACCATGATGATTGCAATGAACGTTCTAACATCCTAAAACAACTGATACCCGTTTAGTGTCAGTAACATACAAAATCTCTGCTTCTCTATAGATGTTACCCCCCTTATGTTGCTGTCATCACAGATTACATCTTTATACATAGTGGGGTAAAAAACATAGACTTATAATGCAGACCTTTTATGCATTTGTTCTTTAGATCACTTAGGAAATATGTAATGGCAAAAACCACAATTAATTTTGCACCAACTTAATACAAAGTGTACTTAGAACCCAAAATATAGGGATACTAACTTTTATACTTGCCTATGTAGTTACTTTTACTGGAGGTCTTTATTTTTGTATGGCTTTGAGTCCCTGTCTAGTGTTCTTTCATTTCAACCTTTAGCACTCCCTTTAAAAGCATTTCTTGTGGGGCAGTCTATTTGTAACAAGCTTCCTCAGCTTTTATCTACCTGGATATGTTTTAATTTCTCCTTCATTTTGAAGAATAATTTTGCCAGATAACAGAATTCTTAGTTGACAGGGTTTTTTCCCCCTCTTAGCAGTTTAACTAAGCCATCCCACTGCCTTCTGACCTCCATGGGTTCTGATGAAAAACTGGCTAGAAATCTTACCCAGAACCCCTTGTTCAGGGATAGGTCTCCTCTCTTGCTGCTTTCAAGATTCCTTGTATTTCAACAATTTGATTAGAAAGAGACCTGGTGTGGATCTCTTTAAATAGACTCTACTCAGTTTGTTGAACTGCTTGTGTGTGTAGACATGTCTTTCATCACATTTGGGATACTCTCAGCCATTATTTCTTCAAACATTTTTTCCATCCCCTTCTCTACTCTTTTCCTTCTTGAACATCCCTACTATGCATGTTGGTCTACTTGATGGTGTCTCATGGTCCATTAAGTTCACTTTTCTTTTTTCTTTTTTTTTGAGACAGAGTCTCACTCCATCACCCAGGCTGGAGTACAGTGGCACGATTTCGGCTCAATGCAACCTCCGCCTCCTGGGTTCAAGCGATTCTCCTGCCTCAGCCTCCAGAGTAGCTGGGACTACAGGCATGCATCACCATGCCTAGCTGATTTTTGTAGTTTTAGTAGAGACAGGGTTTCACCATGTAGGCCAAGATGCTCTCGATCTCCTGACCTCAAGTGATCTGCTTGCCTCGGCCTCTCAAAGTGCTGGGATGACAGGCGTGAGCCACCACGCCCAGCCATTAAGTTCACTTTTCTTAGATCTTTTTTCTCCTCAGACTGAATGATTTCAATTGTCCTATCTTCAAGTTTGCCGATTTTTCTGCCTGCTCAAATCTACTGCTGAAACCCTCTAGCAAAATTTCCACTTCATTTTTTAGTTCCAGACTTTCTATGTTTCTTTTACAATTTGTATTTCTTATTGATATTTTCATTTTGTTCACACATCATTTTCCTGGTTCTTTTAGTTCTCTACGGTTTTTTTTTCTTTTTTTCTTTTTTTTTTTCTTGAGACGGGGTCTCACTCTGTCACCCACGCTGGAGTGCAGTGGTGTGATCTCAGCTCACTGCAAGCTCCGCCTCCTGGGTTCATGCCATTCTCCTGCCTCAGTCTTCAGAGTAGCTGGGACTACAGGTGCCCGCCACCATGCCCAGCTAATTTTTTGTATTTTTAGTAGAGATGGGGTTTCACCATGTTAGCCAGGATGGTCTTGATCTCCTGACCTCGTGATCTGCCTGCCTCAGCCTCCCAAAGTGCTGGGATGACAGGCGTGAGCCACCGTGGTGCTGGGATGACAGGCGTGAGCCACTGTGGTGCTGGGTTACAGGCGTGAGCCACCATGGTGCTGGGATGACAGGTGTGAGCCACCGTGGTGCTGGGTTACAGGCGTGAGCCACCGTGGTGCTGGGTTACAGGCGTGAGCCACCGTGGTGCTGGGTTACAGGTGTGAGCCACCATGCCCGGCCTAGTTCTCTATGGTTTCTTTCACCTCTCTCAGCATATTTGAGGCAGTTGATTTGAAGTTTTTGTCTACTTAAGTCCAATGTCTGTGCTTTCTCCAGGACACTTTCTGTCAGTTTACTTTTTTCCTTTGAATGGGACGTATTTTTTTGCTTCGTTATATGCTTCATGATTTTTGCTTTGTTAAAAACTGCACAACTGAATATTAAAATGTGGTATCCCCCCCAAGGCTTTGCTGTTTTTGATTGTTGAAGACTAGAGTCACATGTTCATTTAGTGACTTTTCCAAACTATTTTTGCAAAGACTATTCTTTGTCGAGTACAGTCACTGAAGTCTTTTTCTTTAGCTTGTGTTCAACTAGTGTTTTGACAGAGATTTTATCAAGAGAAAAACCAAAACAAAACACTTCTCCCAGTCTTTGTGGATTGACTCTGTGTTGGGGTACTTTTTAAACACTGTTTACAACTCTTTCTGAGTTGACTGCCTTCACTGAGCCTAGAGATTAGACAGAGTTCTTGAGAAAGCTTATGGTCTTAACAGGTCTTTTCTGAGCACACACCCAGTTCTGGGCATGCATGTGACTTCCTGGATTCCCCAAAATATATAGGTGCTTTTTTTTTTTTCAAATTTATTTATTTTTTCTGAGACAGAGCCTCACTCCAGTTGCCCAGGCTAGAGTGCAGTGGCATGATCTTAGCTCACTGCAACCCCTGCCTACCAGGTTCAAGCAATTCTTGTGCTTCAGCCTTCCAAGTAGCTGGGATTACAGGTATGTGCCACCACACCTGGCTAATTTTTGTACTTTTAGTAGAGACAGGGTTTTACCATGTTAGCCATGCTTGTCTCGAACTCCTGGCCTCAAGCAATCCACCCACCTCGGCCTCCCAAAGTGCTGGGATTACAGGCGAGAGTCATCACACCCAGCCTTTCTTAATTTTTTAGTAGAGATAGGGTCTTGCCATGTTATACTGGCTGGTCCTGAACTCCTGGCCTCATACAATCCTCCTGCCTTGGCCTCTCAAAGTGCTCAGATTATAGGTATGAGCCACCACACCCGGTCCAAGGGTGCTTTTGAATGCCTTTGTTTCCCCACAAGAAACTCCTCAGCTTTTCTTCCTAGGCTTTAGATGGCCAACTGTATGGGTAACCACAGTACAAAGGCCTGGACCAGAGTAGAGTCCTGAGAGGAGAGGGCTGCCACCAGCCTGGTTGTTGAATTGAGAAGGGGTCAGGAGTATAGGGCAAATCAAAGGACGCTGGTGGCCATCATGTCATACCTCTTTGTGTCAAGTGGGGAAATCACAGTTCTGCTCAAGGTGCCAGGGGCCAGGCCAGGTTAACTTCCTTGCTGACATCCAGCCTTGGCTCCTTGAGTCAGAGTACCCCCTCACCCTCCCCACCTGTGATGACACAGATGACACAGATGCCTCCTAGGGGTAAGCACAGGGTTCCATGGACATCACTTCCCCAGAATAAGGGCACCAGCGGAGAACTGTTCTTAAAGTACCTGGCTGCTGATAGTGAGGGCAGATGGCTTCCAGCTCAGTATCACTACAGCAGGGGGTACCACAGGCTGCAGATCCAGGGTGGGTCACAGCAGGAGCATCACTCACATGGGCCTGGGCTGCAGGGGTCCAAGGGGATGGTCCTGGAGCTGAGAGCTCCATCTCTGCCTCCTCACGGCGAGTTCTGAGGCTGGGCATGACAAGGACCTGAAGACCGGCAAGAACACAGGTGAGTCTACAGACAGGCTAGCTCTAGGGATTCATCCTCCCATCAGGCCGGGGTCTCTTCCTCCACCCCTGCAGCCCAAGACCTGAAGAGGGCCTGGTGCTGCCAGGTCTCAGGGGCTGATGCTATGTTCCCTGATCTTGGACCTAAAAAGAGGGAGTCAGCCATGGAGACACAGACTCAAAAGCCAGGGCCACAGGTACAAAGGGGCAAGATGCTGACCCTAAGGTAAAGTGGGGTCATGGTGCCCAGACCTGCCATGATAGGAGGGCAGCCCCCACAGGGTCTGTATCCTGCTGTGGGCCTGTATCCTGCTATTGGGCCTGTGTCCTGCTGTTGGGCCTGTGTCCTGCTGTGGGCCTGTACCGTGCTGTGGGTCTGTATCCTGCTGTTGGGTCTGTGTCCTGCTGTTGGGCCTGTGTCCTGCTGTGGGCCTGTGTCCTGCTGTGGGTCTGTATCCTGCTGTTGGGTCTGTGTCCTGCTGTTGGGCCTGTGTCCTGCTGTGGGCCTGTACCCTACTGTGGGCCATACCCTGCTGTGGGCCTGTACCCTACTGTGGGCCATACCCTGCTGTGGGCCTGTATCCTGCTGTGGGGCCTGTACCGTGCTGTGGGCCATACCCTTCTGTGGGCCTGTACCTTGCTATGGGCCTGTGTCCTGCTGTGGGCCTGTGTCCTGCTGTTGGGCTTGTGTCCTGCTGTTGGGCTTGTGTCCTGCTGTGGGGCCTGTGTCCTACTGTGGGGCCTGTACCCTGCTGCGGGCCTGTATCCTGCTGTGGGCCTGTGTCCTGCTGTGGGGCCTGTGTCCTGCTGTGGGCCTCTACCCTGCTGTGGGCCTGTATCCTGCTGTGACCACTCTTCTCACTCTTTGTTGCTGACATTCACAATGCTCTGAAGCTGGGCACGCCAGACCCACCTAGAGTGGGAGAACAGCAGCTCCAAAGGGTGAACAGCCAGGGGCAGCCTGTGCTGCAGCCCCACATGTCATCATTATGTGTCAACGCCTACCAATCCTAGTGGTCAGTTCTATCTGAGTTGCACCATCCTGGCAGCATCCACAGCAGGTGTTCCCATCTTTACTTGCACCAGCTACTCCCTCCTAGCCTCTCATTCCCCATTTCATGTTGGCACCCCAGTGTGCACTTCTGCACTGCCACCAACTTCCTTGGTGATTATGTCCAGTCTTGAGGCATCAACACCCTTGTTAAGATTCACAAACTTGGGCTCATCTCCAGTCCTAACTACTCCCTGTGAGCAGGAGAGAGGACACTCCCATGTGGAGGCATGACGGGCTCCTCACATGGACCATGTTACTGATTCCCCCTACCCCGTCACTGTGTAAATGCACCATACCCTGCCCGGGTGCCCACTGGGAGCACTGACATACCTCAGCCCTTCACTCACATTGTACTGACATTGACTCTTCTGTCCTTCATGAGCGCCAGCTGAGAATGAGGGTGTGGTCAAGGGGATCTGCAAAGGGGATGTGAAGAAAGGTGGCAGAAGGATGGTGCGGGGAGTCAACGTGATGGTAGGTGTCACCCATAGGCCATGTGGGGAAGAAAGAAGGGCTGGGTGGTGCTCCTGGACTCAGATCACCATCAAGGAGGAATGCACAACTAGTGGTCTGGGTGAAAAGGTCAGAGGACAAGTGTAGGGAAAAGCTAGAGAGAGATGGCAAGGAGATATGAACAGAGCTCACAGGGATGGTTACTATGGACCAATGATAAGGGGCCTTGGCTGCCAGATGAAGGTGAAACACTGGCCACATTTCTGTGTCAGGAAAGACAAAACTAATATCTCAAGATTAACTTGGCAGCATGCTCAGAGGAATGGTGGGAGATGAGATTCAAAGCAGGTACAGCACTAAGGTGCCTATCACGTGGCAGCAGAAATGGAGGAGACATGGGCGATGGGGGTGACAAGGCCCTCTGTGACTGCATCTGCCTGCCCTTACAGTGCAGATGCCCAGTTTCCTTGAGGGAAACCTCTCCCCATCCAAGTGGTGATATAATAATCTGCAATATTTATTTAGTTCATTTTATTTAAAAATACTTTAAATTCTCATTGTTTCTGAATAGGGGCATAGTCACCTCAAAATTTAAAAGGTAAAAAGGATTTATGGTGAAAAATTCCCCAAACATCCACACAGTTTCCCTTGTTTCTAGTGTACCATTCCAGATTAATCTAGGTTTACACAGCAAATATATAAACATACGTTTGCCTTTTAATGACAAATTACACCCAACGATGCTATGGCTTCACACCTTATTTTTCTCACTTCATTATGTGTGGGATCTTGCTTACCAGGACACAGCATAAATGCCCCCTCTCCCCCGGGTCCATATCCTAATCCCTGGAACTTGTGCTTATGTTACACTACATACCAAAAGGGACTTTGCACAGGGAATTAAGGTTATGGACGTGAATTACCCTGGTGGACCCAATCTAATCAAATGAGCCCTTAAAAGCCTGAGAAAGATCTGAGGGCCACATGGAAGGACCTCGGAGAGCTAAGGACCACTCAGGCTGGCAGCCAGCACTTCTGAGGACCAACCTCAAGAAAAACAGATTCGGCCAACAGCCTGAACAAGCTTGGAAGTGGAGTCTCCTGGCTAAAGGCTAAGCCCGCTCTTTAGGAGTCACACAACTGGAAGAGCCAGCCACCACCCTCCCATAGCAAGCAGCCACAGGATGGGCCCTGGCCGATCCCTCAGCACCTTCCCCCTTGGGGAAGAACTGGCCCAAACTCTCCTCCCTTCCCAGAGTACCTCCTCCACACGCAGAGCGACTCCACTACTGACTGGGCCTCCCAGGCAGGACATCTGAGGCTGAGCGAAACCCCCTTTCTCCCCCAGCTCTGCTCAGTGCATCTCTGACTTCTCATGGAACACCAGGAACCGCGAACCCACCCTGTCTCCCATGCGCTGGGAACCACCCCATCGCACTGCTGCCCCTTGTAGGGAAAAGAAAGAAAGATCCGACTGTTACTGTGTCTGTGTAGAAAGGGAAGACATAAGAAATTCCATTTTGACCTGTACCTTGAACAACTGCTTTGCTGAGATGTTGTTAATTTGTAGCTTTGCCCCAGCCACTTTGACCCAACCACTTTGATCCAACCTGGAGCTCACAAAAACATGTGTTGTATGAAATCAAGGTTTAAGGGATCTAGGGCTGTGCAGGACGTGCCTTAATAACAAAATGTTTACCAGCAGTATACTTGGTAAAAGTCATCGCCATTCTCTAGTGTCAACAAACCACAGGCATAATGGACTGCGGAAACCCACAGGGGTCTCTGCTCTTGAAAGCCGGGTATTGTCCAAGGTTTCTCCCCATGTGATAGTCTGAAAAGTGGCCTCCTGGGATGAGAAAGACCTGACCGTCCCCCAGCCCGACACCCGTAAAGGGTCTGTGCTGAGGTGGATTAGTAAAAGAGGAAAGCCTCTTGCAGCTGAGATAGGGGAAGGCCACTGTCTCCTGCCTGCCCCTGGGAACTGAACGTCTTGGTATGAAACCCGATTGTACATTTGTTCAATTCTGAGACAGGAGAAAAACTGCCCTATGGTGGGAGGTAAGACATGTTGGCAGCAATGCTGCCTTGTTATTCTTTACTCCACTGAGATGTTTGGGTGGAGAGAAACAAATCTGGCCTACGTACACGTCCAGGCATAGTACCTCCCCTTAAACTTAATTATGATACAGATTCTTTTGCTCACATGCTTTTTTTGCTGACCTTCTCCCTATTATCACCCTGCTCTCCTACTGCATTCCTCTTGCTGAGATAATGAAAATAATAATAAAAACTAAGAGAACTCAGAGACCGGTGCCGGTGCAGGTCCTTAGTGTGCCAAGTGCCGGTCTCCTGGGCCCACTGTTGTTTCTCTATACTTTGTGTCTTATTTCTTTTCTCAGTCTCTCGTCCCACCTGATGAGATATCCCACAGGTGTGGAAGGGCAGGCCACCCCTTCACCCCGTCGCTCCGCCCGAGCTCGAATGGTGGCACTGACAAGTGGGAACGCCACCAGCCTGTGGGCGGAGTCCTGGCTCGGCCCCTCGCGGCGACCTTACCCCGGGGTCTCCCCAGAGACCCCCCTACCGGAGACAGCCCCAGAGGCTCTGACCTCCAGCCCAGGCCGAGCTGCCCCCGCCCCGCCCCCCCCCGCGCTCCCACAACCCCCTGCGCGGCTCCGCCCCCGCCCGGGGTCCCCATCTCGCTGCCCGCCCCCTCTGAGCCCTGAGAGGCCCCTGGGCCCCCCAACCACGGGGGCATCAGGGACAACCAGACGCAGGGTCCGAGGCGTGAAGCTTCGCGGAACTAACCTCAACGTGTCGCGCTTGGAAGGGAGGCAGCACCGTGGCACGAAGACGTCTCAGCCAACGCCGGCTGACCCCCGGAAGTCCCGCCCCGAATTCCGGCCCGCTGCTCGTTCTATCTGGGACAGCGTAGCCTCTCTAGATGGCGGGAGGCCGCGGCGACTCTGTGGTTCAGCCCCAGACCTGGTCCCGCTAGCCCTGAGGCCAGAGACCCTTCTGTTCCCCTTTTTTTCAGAGTTGACCCGTGCACTGAACAAGGCGGCAACTGAAGAAAAGGGGACACTAATAGAAATGCAGAGATAATGAGATATACTGTTGTAGTGGGAGATTTTAATATACAGGCCCCTAGAATCGGAACAGACGGTAGTTTGATAAAAACCTAAGGATACGTTTTTTGGAAGAACCGAATCATTCAATCAGTAAGTGATTAGATAGATAAATGGAAGAATTCAAATTCCTTCAGTAGATAATATGTTTTCGTGAGATTGTGCATGGATCATTTCTAATACGGAAATGAATTGTACACTTGGACATAAAGAATACAAATAAGGCTGGGTGCGGTGGCCCACGCCTGTAATTCCAGCACTTGGGCGGCCGAGGCGGGCGGATGGCTTGAGGCTAGGAGTTTGAGACCAGCCTGGGCAATATAGGTAGACTCCATCTCTACAAAAAATACAAAAGTTAGCCAGGTGTGATGGTGTGTGCCTGTAGTCCCAGCTACTCAGGAGGCTGAGGTGGGCGGATTGCTTGAGCCGGGGAATGTGCGGCTGCAGTGAGCCGGGATGACACATTGCACTGATGAGACAGTGAGACCCTGTCTCAAAAAAAAGAAACAAACAACAACAACCAAAAAAACCCCACAAATATCTTAACGTTCATTTTGCAGGCAGATTAAACTATCAAAATCAGGAATACATAATAAAAAATACATGACAAACTCTATTGGAATTTAAGAAACACTGTCTAGATAACCCCCCCTTTTTTTTTAGTTCAGGCTGAGGTGCTCTCAGTTGGAGATGAGGAACTTATTGGAAGCTGGAGTAAAGGTCACTCTTGCTATGCTTTAGCAAAGAGATTGGTGACATTTTGGCCCTACCCTAGAGATCTGCGGAACTTTGAGCTTGAGAGAGATGATTTAGGGCATCTGGCAGAAGAAATTTCTAAGCAGCAAAGCATTCAAGATGTGACATACCTTTTTCTGAAAGCGTACAGTCATATGCATTCACAAAGAAATGGCCTGAAATTGGAACTTATGTTTTTTATTTATTTTTAATTTTTTTATTTCCATAGGTTTTTAAATTTTTTATTTCCATAGGTGGTGGTGTTTGGTTACATGAGTAAGTTCTTTAGTAGTGATTTGTGAGATTTTGGTGCACCCGTCACCTGGGCAGTATGCCTTGAACCCAATTTGTAGTCTATTATCCCTCACGCCCTTCCCGCACTTTCTCCCTGAGTCCCAGTCCCCAAAGTCCTTTGTATCTTTCTTATGCATTTGCATCCTCATAGCTTAGCTACCTCTCACAAGTGAGGACATACGATGTTTGGTTTTCCATTCCTGAGTTACTTCACTTAGAATAATAGTCTCCAATCCCATCCAGGTTGCTGTGAATGCCATTAATTCACTCCTTTTTATGGCTGAGTAGTATTCCATCATACATATGACATATGTATGATGGAATACTACTCTCTCTATATATATGTATAGATATATACATATATACACACATATATATACACACACACACATATATATGTAAATACATATATGCTACAGTTTGTTTATCCACTCGTTGATTGATGGGCATTTGGGCTGCTTCCACATTTTTGCAATTGTGAATTGTGCTGCCATAAACATGCATATACAAGTATCTTTTTCGTATAATGACTTCTTTTCCTCTGGGTAGATACCCAGTAGTGGGATTGCTGGACAAAATGGCATTTCTTGGTAGTTCTACTTTTAGTTCTTTAAGGATTCTCCACACTGTTTTCCATAGTGGTTGTACTAGTTTACATTCCCACAAGCAGCGTGGAAGTATTCCCTTTTCACCATCTATTATTTTTTGATTTTTGATTATGGCCATTCTTGTGGGAGTAAGGTGGTATTGTTTTGTGGCTTTGATTTGCATTTCCCTGATCATTAGTGATGTTGGGCTTTTTTCATGTTTGTTGGCCATCTGTATATCTTGTTTTGAGAATTGTCTGTTCATGTCCTTAGCGCACCCCCCACTTTTTTTTTTTTTTTTTTTGAGACGGAGTTTCACTCTTGTTGCCCAGGTTGGAGTGCAATGGTGTGATCTTGGCTCACCACAACCTCTGCCTCCTGGGTTCAAGCAATTCTCCTGCCTCAGCCTCCTGAGTAGTTGGGATTACAGGCATGCGCCACCATGCCGGGCTAATTTTGTATTTTTAGTAGAGATGGGGTTTCTCCATGTTGATCAGGCCGGTCTCAAACTCCCAACTTCAGGTGATCCAACTGCCTCGGCCTCCCAAAGTGCTGGGATTACAGGAGTGAGCCACCACACCCGGCCGTTAGCCCCCTTTTTGATGGGATTATTTTTTTGTGCTAATTTGTTTGAGTTCCTTGTAGATTCTGCATATTAGTCCTTTGTTGGATGTATAGATTGTGAAGATTTTCTCTCACTCTGTGGGTTGTCTGTTTACTCTGCTGACTCTTCCTTTTGCTGTGCAAAAGGTCTTTAGTTAAGTCCCACCTATTTATCTTTGTTTTTGTTGCATTTGCTTTTGGGTTCTTGGTCATGAAATCTTTGCCTAGGCCAATGTCTAGAAGGGTTTTTCTGATGTTATCTTGTAGAATTTTTATATTTTCAGGTCTTAGATTTAAGTCCTTGATCCATCTTGAGTTGATTTTTATAACGTGAAAGATGAGGATCCAGGTTTATTCTCCTACATGTGGCTTGCCAACTATCCCAGCACTATTTGTTGAATAGGGTGTTCTTTCCCCACTTTATGTTTTTGTATGCTTTGTTGAAGGTCAGTCGGCTGTAAGTATTTGAGTTTATTTCTGGGTTCTCTATTCTGTTCCGTTGGTCTATGCGCCTATTTTTATAGCAGTACCATGCTGTTCTGGTGACTATGGCCTTATAGTGTAGTTTGTTTCATGTGCATCCATGTGAAGAGACCACCAAACAGGCTTTGTGTGAGCAACACGGCTGTTTATTTCACCTGGGTGCAAGTGGGCTGAGTCCAAAAAGAGTCAATGAAGGGAGATAGGGGTGGGGCCACTTTAAAAGATTTGGGTAGGTAAAGGAAAATTACAAAGGGGGTTGTTCTCTGGCGGGCAGGAGTGGGGGTCACAAGGTACTCAGTGGGGGAGCTTTTGAGCCAGGATGAGCCAGGAGAAGGAATTTCACAAGACAATGTCATCAGTTAAGGCAGGAACAGGCCATTTTCACTTCTTTTGTGGTGGAATGTCATCAGTTAAGGCAGGAACCGGCCATCTGGATGTGTATGTGCAGGTCACAGGGGATATGATGGCTTAGCTTGGGCTCAGAGGCCTGACAGTTTGAAATCAGGTACTGTGATGCCTCCAGGTTTGTTCTTTTTGCTTAGTCTTGTTTTGGCTATGCAGGCTCATTTTTGGTTCCATATGAATTTTAGGATTTTTTTTCTAGTTCTGTGAAGAATGATGGTGGTATTTTGATGGGAATTGCATTGAATTTGTAGATCACTTTTGGCAGTATGGTCATTTTCTCAATATTGATTCTACCCATCCATGAGCATGGGATGTGTTTCCATTTGTTTGTGTCATCTATGATTTCTTTTAGCAGTGTTTTGTAGTTTTCCTTGTAGAGGTCTTTAACTTCCTTGGTTAGGAATATTCTGAAGTATTTCATTTTTTGCAGCTATTGTAAAAGGGGTTGAGTTCTTGATTTGATTCTCAGCTTGGTTGCTGTTGGTGTATAGCAGAGCTACTGAATTGTGTACATTAACTTTGTATCCTGAAATTTGCTAATTCACTTATCATTTATAGGAGCTTTTTGGAGGTGTCTTTAGGGTTTTCTAGGTATATGATCCTATCATCAACAAACAGTGACAGCTTGACTTCCTCTTTACTGGTTTGGATGCCCTTTGATTTTTCTCTTTTCTAATTATTCTGGCTAGGACTTCCAGTAGTATGTTGAATAGAAGTGGTGAGAGTGGGCATCTTTGTCTTGTTCCAGTTCTCAGAAGGAATGCTTTCAACTTTTACTCATTCAGTATTATGTTGGCTGTGGGTTTATCATAGATAGCTTTTATTACATTGAGGTATGTCCCTTGTATGCCAATTTTGCTGAAGGTTTTAATCATAAAGGGATACTGGATTTTGTAGGGTGCAGCCCTACGGGGCTTAGCGGGTGTTCTCCCCATATGTGGAGATGGGAGATTGTAATAAATAAAGACACAAGACAAAGAGATAAAGAGAAAGCAGTTCAGCCTGGGACCACTACCCTCAAGATGTGGAGACCGGTAGTGGCCCCAAATGGCTGGGCACGCTGATATTTATTGCATACAATACAAGGGGTGCAGGATAAGGAGGGTGAATATTCTAAGTGATTGACAAGGTGAAGCAAGTCACATGATCATAGGGCAGGGAGCCCTTCCCTTTTAGGTAGCCAAAGCAGAGAGAGAAGGCAGCATACGTCAACATTTTCTTCTATGCACTTATAAGAAAGATCAAAAACTTTAAGACTTTCACTATTTCTTCTACTGCTATCTACTACAAACTTCAAAGAGGGATCAGGAGTATGGGAGGAACACGAAAGTGGACAAGGAGCATGAACATTGAAGCACAGCACCACGGGCGGGGGGTTTAGGCCTCCGGATGACTGTGGGCAGCCCTGGATAATATCCAGCCTTCCACAAGAAGCTGGCGGAGCAGACTGTTCCTTGACTCCTCCAAGGAAAGAGACTCCCTTTCATGATCTGCTAAGTAATGGGTGTCTTCCCAGACACTGGCGTTACCACTTGACCAAGTAGCCCTCAAGCAGCCCTTCTGTGGGTGTGACAGAGGGCTCACCTCTTGCCTTCTAGGTCACTTCTCACAATGTCCCTTCAGCACCTGACCCTATACCCGCTTGTTATTCCTAGGTTATATTAGTGATGCAACAAAGAGTAATATTAAAAGCTAATGATTAATGTTTATAATAATGATTGATAATTGTCCATGATCATCTCTATATCTAATTTGTATTATGACTATTCTTATTCTAACTATTTTCTTTATTATACTGAAACAGTTTGTGCCTTCTGTCTCTTGCCTTGGCACCTAGGTAATCTTTCACCCACAGGATTTTGCCAAATGCTTTTTCTGTGTCTGTTGAGATGATCATGTGATTTTTGTTTTTAATTCTGTTTATGTGGTGTGTCACATTTATTGACTTGCATATGTTAAACCATCCCTGCATCCCTGGTATGAAACCCACTTGATCATGGTGGATTATCTTTTTGATAGGTGTTGGATTCAGTTAGCTAGCATTTTGTTAAGGATTTTTGCATCTATGTTCATCAGGGACATTGGTCTGTAGTTTTCTTTTTTTTTTGTTATGTTCTTTCCTGGTTTTGGTATTAGGGTGATACTGGCTTCATACAGTGATTTAGGGAGGATTCCTAAATTTGTATCTTTCCAGGAATTTATCCATCTCCTCTAGGTTTTCTAGTTTATGCACATAAAGTTTTTCATAGTAGCCTTGAATGATCTTTTGTATTTCTGTGGTGTTGGTTGTAATATCTCCGGTTTCTTTTCTAATTCAGCTTATTTGGAGCTTCTTTCTTTTCTTTTGAAATGGAGTTTTGCTCTTTTTGCCCAGGCTGGAGTGCAATGGTGTGATCTTGGCTTACTGCAACCTCTGCCTCCTGGGTTCAAGCAATTCTCCTGCCTCAGCCTCCCAAGTAGCTGGGATTACAGGCACCTGCCACCACACCCGGCTAATTTTTTGTATTTTTAGTAGAGACCGGGTTTCACCATGTTGGCCAGGATGGTCTCAATCTCTTGACCTTGTGATCCACCCACCTTAGCCTCCCAAAGTGCTGGGATTACTGGAGCTTCTTTCTTCTTTTCTTGGTTAATCTTCCTAATGTTCTATCAATTTTATTTATCTTTTCAAAGCGCCAGCTTTTTGTTTCATTTATCTTTTGTATTTTGTTTTTGTTGTTTCAATTTCATTTAGTTCTGCTCTGATCTTGGTTATTTCCTTTCTTCTGCTGGATTTGGGTTTGGTTTGTTCTTGTTTCTCTAGTTCCTTGAGTGTGACCTTAGATGGTCTATTTGTGTTCTTTCAGACTTTTTGATGAAGATATTTAAGGCTATGAACTTTCCTCTTACCACCACCTTTGCTGTATCCCAGAGGTTTTGATAGGTTTTGTCACTATTGTTGTTCAGTTTGAATATATTTTTAATTTCTATCTTGATTTCATTGTTGACCCAATGATAATTCAGGAGCAGGTTATTTACTTTCCATGTATTTGCATGGTTTTGAAGGTTTCCTTTGGAGTTGATTTCCAGCTTATTCCACTGTGGTCTAAGAGAGTACTTGATATAATTTCAATTTTCTTAAATTTATTGAGACTTGTTTTGTGGCCTATTATATATGTTCTATCTTGGAGAAAATTCCATGCATTGATGAATAGAATGTATATTCTGCAGTTATTGGATAGAATGTTCTGTAAATATCTATTAAGTCTGTTTGTTCCAGAGTATAGTGTAAATCCATTGTTTCTTTATTAACTTTCTGTCTTGATGACCTATCTAGTGCTGTTGGTGGAGTACTGAAGTCCCCCACTGTTATTGTGTTACTGTCTATCTCATTACTTAGGTCTAGTGGTAATTGTTTTATAAATTTGGGAGCTCAAGTTTTAGGTGCATATATATTTAGGATTGTGATATTTTCCTGTTGGACAAGGCCCTTTATAATTATATGTTTCTCTTTTTCTTTTTTAACTGCTGTTGCTTTAAAGTCTGTTTTGTCTGATATAAGAATAGCTACTCCTGTTTGCTTTTGGTGTCCATTTGCATGGAATGTCTTTTTCCTTAAGATATTCCATGCAAATGGACATTAAGTTTATGTGAGTCCTTACGTGTTTACCTTAAGTTTATGTGAGTCCTTATGGGTTAGGTGAGGAGCCTCTTGAAGGCAGCAGATACTTGGTTGGTGAATTCTTACCCATTCTGCAATTCTGTATCTTTTAAGTGGAATATTTAGGCCATTTACATCCAATATTAGTATTGAGATGTGAGGTACTATTCCATTCGTTATGGTATTTGTTGCAGGTATACTTTGGTTTGTTTTTTCTTTTTTGAGATGGAGTCTCACTTTGTCACCCAGGCTGGAGTGCAGTGGCATGATCTTGGCTCACTGCAAGCTCTGCCTCCTGAGTTCACACCATTCTCCTGCCTCAGCCTCCTGAGTAGCTGGGACTACAGGTGCCCACCACCATGCCTGGCTAATTTTTTTGTATTTTTAGTAGAGACAGGGTTTCACTGTGTTAGCAAGGATGGTCTCGATCTCCTGACCTCGTGATCCATCCACCTTGGCCTCCCAAAGTGCTGGGATTACAGGTGTGAGCCACTGCGCCCGGCCACCTTGGTTTTTTTAAATTGTATTTTTGTTTTATAGGTCCTGTGAGATTTATGCTTTAAGGAGGTTATGTTTTGATGTGTTTCCAGGATTTGTTTCAAGATTTAGAGCTCTTTTAGCAGTTTACAAAACTGCTGGCTTGGTAGTGGTGAATTATCTCAGCATTAGTCTGAAAAAGACTGTGTCTTTCCTTCATTTATGAAGCTTAGTTTCACTGGGTACAAAATTCTTGGCTGGTAATTGTTTTGTTTAAGGAGGCTGAAGATAGGGCCCTAATCCCTTCTATTTTGTAGAGTTTCTGCTGAGAAATCTGTTGTTAATCTGATAGGTTTATCTTTATAGATTACCTGGTGCTTTTGCCTCACAGCTCTTAAGATTCTTTCCTTCATCTTGACTTTAGATAACCTGATGACAATGTGCCTAGGTGATGATCTTTTTGTGATGAATTTCCCAGGTGTTTTTTCAGCTTCTTGTATTTGGATGTCTAGGTCTCTAGCAAGGCTGGGAAAGTTTTCCTTGATTATTCCCCCAGATATGTTTCCCAAACTTTTAGATTTCTCTTCTTCCCCAGGAATGCCAATTATTCTTAGGTTTGGTTGTTTAACATAATTCCAAACTTCTTGGAGGCTATGTTCATTTTATTAATTTTTTTCTTTGTTGTTTTGGGTTAATTCAGAAACTTTGTCTTTGAGCTCTGAAGTTCTTTCTTCTGTTTGTTCGATTCTATTGCTGACATTTTCCAGAAAATTTTGCATTTCTCTCAGTGTGTCCTTTATTTCCTGAAGTTGTGATTGTTTTTTATTTATGCTATTATTTCACTAAAGATTCCCCTCATTTCTTGTATCATTTTTTGGATTTCCTTAAATTGGACTTCACTTTTCTTTGGTGCCTCCTTAATTAGCTTAATAATTGACCTTCTGAATTCTTTATCAGGTAAGTCAGGGATTTCTTCTTGGTTTGGATCCATTGCTGGTGAGCTAGCATGATTTTTGGGGGTGTTAAATAACCTCATTTTGTCATGTTACCAGAATTGTTTTTCTGGTTCCTTCTCATTTGGGTAGGCTATATCAGGGGAAGATCTGCTGCTCAAGGCTACTGTTCAGATTCTTTTGTCCCATGTGGTATTGTTTTGATGTAGTACTTCCTGGGAGCTGAGCTGTAGTGATTGTTATTTTCTCCTGGACCTAACCACCCAGCAGGGCTACCAGGCTCTGGTCTGGTATCAGGGGTTGTCTGCACAGACTCATGTGATGTGAATCATCTTCAGGTCTCACAGCCATGGATACCAGCACCTGCTCCAGTGGAGGTGGCAGGGGAGTGAAATGGACTTTGTGAAGGTCCATAGTTGTGGTTGTTTAATGCACTATTTTTGTTCTGGTTGGCCTCCTGCCAGGAGGTGGTGCTTCCAAGAAAGCATCAGCTGTGGTAGTATAGGAAGGATCAGGCAGTGAGCAGGGCCCTAGAACTCCCAAGAGAATATGACTTTTGTCCTCAGCTACCAGGGTGGGTAGGGAAGGACCATCATGTGTGGGGAGGGTTAGGCATGTCTGAGCTCAGACTCTTCTTGGGTAGGGCTTGCTGCTGCTGCTGTGGGGTTGGGAGTATGGTTCCCAGGTCAATGGAGTTGTTCCCAGGAGGATTATGGCTGCCTCTGTTGTGCCATGCAGGTTGTCAGGGAAGTGGAGGAAAGCTGGCAGTTACAGGCCTCACCTAGCTCCCATGCAACCCTAAAGGCCAGTCTCAATTTCAGTGTGCATCCCCCCAGTGGCACTGAGTTTGTTTCTAAGCAGTGGGTGAGCAGGGCTGGAACTTTCCACAGGTTACCAGCCTCCCAGCTAAGAAAGCAAGGAGGGCAGTCATGCCTCCCCACCTGCCAAGTCTGCACACTGAATTCACACACTCATGTGAGTTCTGGCCAGGAGACTTCATGTTTGGTTGGAATTGCTACAAAGTTCAGCTGGAGGTTTCCTTCTCCCTTTGGTCTTTTCCCAGTTCCTCTGGCAGCCCTCCCCAAGGACCCCTGTGAGACAAGGTAGAAATGGCTTCCCAGGGCTTTTCCAACTGCTTCCTCTAACCCTGTATTTTGCTTGGCTCTCGAATTTGATGCAGCTCCAGGTAAGGTCAGATCATTCTCCTGTGATCTAGACCCTCAGGTTCCTCAGTGAGGATGTGTGTTTGGGGTCAAATGATCCCTATTTCCCACTTTCACAGCTTGGGCACTCACAGTATTTCGGGTGTCTCCTGGGCCCTGCAGGAGCAATCCACTCCCTCTGCTTTTTGTATGAGAAAAAAGTCTGTATGGTGCATTTTGTCTTAAAGTAATAGTTCCAGCTACTCAGGAGGCTGAGGCAAGAGAATGGCATGAATCCGGGAGGTGGAGCTTGCAGTGAGCCAAGATCGTGCCACTGCACTCCAGCCTGGGTGACAGAGCAAGACTCCATCTCAAAAAAAAAAAAAAAAAAAGTAACATAACCAGTTGGGCTGGGAATGGTGGCTCATGCCTGTAATCCCAGCACTTTGGGAGGCCGAGGTGGCAGATCACAAGGTCAGGAGATCGAAACCATCCTGGCTAACACGGTGAAATCCTGTCTTTAGTAAAAATACAAAAAATTAGCTGGGCGTAGTGGCAGGTGCCTGTAGTCCCAGCTACTGTGGAGGCTGAGGAAGGAGAATGGCATGAACCCAGGAGGTGGAGCTTGCAGTGAGCCAGGATTGTGCCACTGCACTCCAGCCTGGGTGACAGAGCTAAGGGAGGAGACCACACCTCATATAGTCTTATGTCCAATTTCTGCCTCCAAACAAAGAAGTAAAAACTGAAAGGCAGAAATGAAATCCACAGGCAGACAGCCTGGCACCGCGCCCTGGGCCTGGTTAAAGATCGACCCCTGACCTAACTGGTTATCTATAGATTTCAGACACTGTATGGAAAAGCATTGTGAAAATCCCTGTCCTGTTCTGTTCCGTTCTGATTACTGGTGCATGCAGCCCCCAGTCACATACCCACTGCTTGCTCAATCAATCACAACCCTCTCATGTGGACCCCTTAGAGTTGTAAGCCCTTAAAAGGGACAGGAATTGTTCACTCGGGGAGGTCAGTTTTTGGAGATGTGAGTCTTGTCAAAGCTCCCGGCCAAATAAAGCCCTTCCTTAACTCGGTGTCTGAGGGGTTTTGTCTGCGGCTTGTCCTGCTACAGAGCGAGACTCCATCTCAAAAAAACAACAACAACAAAAAAAAACAAATGGGGACTTGAGAGAAAAAAATTTCAGAAAAAAAACTATAGTATACCTGTTATGGGATTCTATCCCTGACCACTGTTTTTGAGCTCTTATTATTTTCCTACAACTTGGACTAAATCCTAAATCATGTCCTTGCTACAAGTCTCTAAAAATAGACTGGGTTTTAATTTTCATGTTTTTAATTGACCTCCCAATGGAATAGGTTTTTAAAAAAATTCTGGCATATAAATTTTTAAAAATTCTTATGTACATTATATTTCTACTACATATCTCTCATTGTTATACTTGTTCTGAGAAAACTAATTCCGTGGTACTCCAAAGGCTAGAGATGATTTCACAAGTAATAACAGCTACAGATCAATGTCTTTGACAGGACTATTGGAAATGAACATTTCCAGTGACAAGGGACACCTTGACACTCATATTTTGATCATCAAAGCTTTCTAGAAGAAAGACTTTTTATCAAGAGGGGGAGATGAGAGAAAACTTTTATCTGAGGAATGTGAGTGTTTTTTAATTATTAGGCCCAGAGCAGCATTAAAAGAAAACAGTAATGACATCCTACTCCCCCACTTTTTAGCTATGTATTCATCTCCTGAAACTGCTTGCTATTGCCACAAGTAGCTACAAATTAACCTAAACATGCCATGCTGAGCACTAAAACCCACACCCCATAGTTTAACAATGTAAAGCCAATCAATAGCTTATTTTAATGTAAATTCTTTGTAAATAACTCAGGAACAGCCTCTTTTTTCCCTTTAAAAATCAATTTATAGGCTGGAAGTGGTGGCTTATGCCTGTAATCCCAGTACTTTGGGAGGCTGAGGTGTAAGGATCACTTGAGGCAGGGAGTTTGAGACCAGCCTAAGCAACACAGCAAGACCCTGTCTCTACAAAAGACTTTCAAAAAATGAGCCGCACATGGTAGTGTATGTCTGTAGTCCTAGCTACTGATGGGGCCAAGGTGGGAGGATTGCTTGAGCCTAGGAATTCAAGGTTATACAGAGCTATGATTGTACCACTGCCCTCCAGCCTGGACAACAGAGCAAGACCCTGTCTCTGTTAAAAAATGAAAAAAAATCCACTATAACTGCTGCTAACTGGAGTGTATTTTCAGGGCAAATTAAATCTTTGATCCTGGGTTACAATCCTCAAGTTTGGCCTAAATGAACTGTCTACTTACATTAATTTTGCCTCAGCTTCTTCCTTTTAGGTCATGTGGAATAAGGACAGTGAGAAATAGGTCTTGATATATCTCTTTCCTTGATTGTCTTTCTCTTTCAGCTGAATGCCAAGGCAGGAAGAAATGAAGAGTGGGAGCTTTTGAGGGTAAGGCTTTGCTATTCAAGCCTGGGCTGTCACAGGTGTAAATGTCACCTCTCCTGCCCATAGGCCTTGGGTGCACAACCATTGAGGTCCTTGGTTCCTAGAGCCAGGTCTTCTCAGAAATGGGATTCTGAGAAAGAATTTGTGGGAGGGAATGAAAATGTGGACCCTTCTTCTCACTCGGCTCTGCTCTCCTGGGGATGACCCATGGATGGAGCTGGGTAGGGGTTATAAGTCAAAATTAAAATTCTAAGCCCACCACAAACAATGAACTCCTCCTCTCAGACAAGGTCATTCCAAACTTAACCTGAAAAACTAGTTCAGTCCGTAACAGGAAGAGGGGGCCAGGCATGCTTCATTATACTCTCCTCCCTTTGGGGCTCAGGTACAACTGACCAGCATTAACATTAAAACAGAGATCTTAAGATTTTTTATAACAATAATACACCAAATTCCAGCCTGGCTCAAATATAGCATCATATGTCAGAGTGCAGGCCTTGAATGAAATGAAAGCATTTTACCCTAAAATGTATTTCTCTGACATATTTTGAAATGCCCTGCAAAGCTGTTGTGGAGAAAATCTTCATTCTGTAGAGAATCCCTTTTCCTTTTCAGGTCTTTTCCCTGATCCAGGAGAGAATTAACTAAGAGTCTGGCACCTTTTAAAGTCAGATAAGAAACATTTACAATCTGTTTTCTCTGAAGCCTGCTACCTGGAGGCTTCATCTACATAATAAGAACCTTTGTCTCAACAACCCTTTATTTTAACCCATACACTCCCTTCTACAGATTCTAGGTCTTTAGATAAACTCTTTGCACAAAATGCCAATCAGAAAATCTTTGAATCTGCCTATAAATTGGAAGCCCCTGCTTCCAGTTGTCCCGCCCTTCTGGATCAAACCAATGTACATCTTATATGTATTGATTGATGTCTTATGTCTCCCTAAAATGTATAAAACCAAGCTGTAGCCTGACCACCTTGGGCACATGTTCTCAAGATCTTCTGGGGCTGCATCATGGGCCATTGGTCACTTGTATTTGGCCCAGAATAAATCTCTTCAAATATTTTACAGTTTCACTCTTTGTTGACAGTGTCCTACTCACTTAGGATAGAGACATGGTGGGAGAATCACTGGACCTTGGAGGCAAAATGTTGAGGTCCTGACTTTGGACACATTGTCATCATCTCTAAATATCAGGCCCCTTCTGTGAGAGAGTATGTGGCCTCCCAGCAGGACCTGGTGCTATGACAGTCACCTGGTGAGGTGCAACAGCTCTGTGTAAAGGACACAGCACTGCACATGTTCAGCTTTGCTGTTTTGGTCACTGACCTCACAGCTTGAATATGAATTCCTGGAGCTCTAAGGATCTAATTTTGAAGTAGTCAGTGCCTAAAGAAAGATTCAACTCAGCCTCCAACCAGGACCCTTTGCTCCTACTTTCAACTACTATATTGCCACGCTCTTGTTTCCAGCTCACAGAATCACCTGAGAGGCCTCACAGTGATAATGGGCCAACTCTCACTTGAGAAAACTGGTTCATCTCTTCCCTTATTCCAGATACCCCGTCCTCATTTACCATGGAATTTCAGGGCCCCAGGGAGCATGGGATTGAGCTGGGAAGGAGAAACTTAGGGAATGAATTAACAGGACATGTTGGTAAGAGGGATGAAAGCAGCATCAGAACCAGGGATGTGGGGTCCCTGTCAGGATACCTGGCTGTCTGTCCTTCCCTTTCCTGGATGCACAGTTTGCTTCTTGCTCTTACAGGCACCTGCACAAGCTCCAATTTGAGGACAGAAAGGGATATTATGTATTCTAGGTCTGATAAATAACCATGGGATAGGTTCAGGGACTCTACAACTTCATTACTTGGCTCCATAAGCTCCTACCCTGGAGAACAACAGTAATATATTGGTTCCCAGGTTTTAACATCAATTCAGAGCCAAAGTCCAGTAATCCCTGTCCTAGCCCAATCAGCCTCAGACTACAAGGAATAAACCTGCACTCCAACAAAATCAGAGTTATTGACCCATTACAATGAGGGTGATAACACCCCAGAACCGTGGGGTGTCTCACCAACTAAAGAAAACATAAGTTATTATAAGAGTTTGGGGAAGGGTGGAGTTTAAGTGAAATTTAAATAAAGCAGTGTTTTAATGGGCATGCAGCAAAGCAGGGTTGTGAGTAATGGGTTATCAGGTCTGGACTGTGAAGTACACCTACGCTCATTTCCTTGGGAACCACAAAATTAAGATAGGTGTAGAATACAGTGTCCAAAAACTTCTTACATGAATTGGGTTGTAAATTGAGGCTGTTTCTCTAAGTCAAAGTGACAGATCCGCCAGGAAAGAGTAGAGTGTTCCATTCTTACTGATATAACTTCTAACATGTTTCTGTTAGTCTATAAGAGAACAAAGTTTCTCAGTAAGAAAGCAGAGGTGAAATTTTATGACATTCTACAGCTGCATATATCTCTGGCAGAAATAGTTTCTTATTAACTTTACAGCTGGTTTTATCTGTTATTCCAGTCTGATTAATAGCTTAACAGATTTTTCTTTCTCCATCCAAGATGTTACTTCCTTATCCTTAAAAAAGTGGGTATTCTTGTCCTCTGATATATAGTTACCCTGGTAAATGTCCACATTCCCTTTGGCAAAGCGGATAAGATTTATAGCATAAAATTTGGAAAGTGTAGCAAGACCTTTCAAGGGAAATCTAGCCTCCTCTTGTTTCATGAGGTTCTAGGTCTGAACTGGTTCAAGCCTAGGAAGTAAGTGAAGGTCGATGACTGTTGTGCTGATCCAAGTCAGGTGTCTGTAAAGGCTTAATGACTCACTGATACTGATAAAGACTTTAGTAGGCAGTCTACCTATTTCAGTCCATAGTCACCATCATCATTACTCAGGGTCAAAACCTCTATGGTCAAACTATTCTCATTACTGTTGTGGCCCTGGGCCTGTTACAGTGACAACTTCCCTGTCTATGACAGGGTTACATGCTGCCATCTGGTCCTGACCATTCCCACTGAGTTAAATCCTCTTTTATTTTCTTTCTCTCCTTTCTTTCCTTCTCTTTTCTTTCCTTCCTCTTTCTTTCCTTTCCCCTTCCTTCTTTCCTTCCCTTTCCTTTTTCTTTCTTCTTTTCTCTCTCTCTCTCTCTCCCCCTCCCTCCCTTCCTCTTTTTTTTTTTGAGGGGAGTCTTGCTCTGTCACCCAGGCTGGTGTGCAGTGGCGTGATCTTGGTTCACTACAGCCTCCATCTCCCAGGTTCAAGTGATTCTCCTGCCTCAGCCTCCCAAGTAGCTGGGATTTACATGCACCTGCCACCCTGCCTGGCTAATTTTTGTATTTTTAGTACAGACGGCATTTCACCATGTTGTCCAGGCTGGTTTCAAACTCCTGACTTCAAGTGATCCACCTGCCTTGGCCTCTAAAGTGCTGGGATTACAGATGTGAGCCACTGCACCCAGCCTAAATCCATTTTCATAACAGTCTCTCCTACTTCCTTTGATAGACTATATAAAACAGCCACTACAGAGTCTTTCCTGGATGTTACTATTCCCTCACCAATGCACTTCTCTAAGCCTGGGTGAAAGGAGTGCCCTCTTGCACCTCCTGAACCTTTGAATCCATTCTCTGTTGTAAAATCAGGCAATTCTGCATGTCAGCCTCACTCAATGGAGGCCATGACCAAATATAGACTTCCATTAACAAGCTGCTACTGCAACTAGCACAGTGAATCCACAGCCTGCCATGTGTGCACTCATATAACAAACCCAGTCCAATCCAACATTACATTATCTCTAGTTGAACAGCCTTAGAATCTGCTCCCTTTCATATCACCCACACTTCTGCCAACAGTAAGCTGGAAAAATCTTCCAATTATTTGGCACTCTCTCTCAGGTCACACTTTTCCCTCATTTCTCAGGTCTCCTGGAGTTTCACTACAGGAAGCAATCAAAGTTGGTCGATATTGGGAACAATCCACACTCCCCTGCAAAGTGACAGCTTTAAGAATAATGTGTGTAGCTGCAGGTAATTGATTTTGACATAGTTTTCTGCTATATTATACTTATAATCAAACTTCTTTTCTCCCCCTCTCCATGAACACTGGACTTGTTTTTCCTTTTTTTTTTTTTTTTTGCTATTACAGGAACAGCTGCTATTAAACATTTTGGGACACATCTTCTAGTTCTCATGCAAGTACATCCCCAACATGTATGTGCAAGAGTGGAACTGGGTTGTGGGTTACATAATTTTTTTTTTTTTTGAGACGAAGTCTCGCTTTGTCGCCCAGGCTGGAGTGCAGGGGCACTATCTCAGCTCACTATAACCCCCGCCTCCCAGGTTCAAGCGATTCTCCTGCCTCAGCCTCCTGAGTAGCTGGGATTATGGGCTCCCACCACACCACCTGGCTAATTATTTTAGTAGAGACAGGGTTTCGCCGTGTTCGGCAGGCTGGCCTCAAACTCCTGACCTCAGGTGATCCACCTGCCTTGGCCTCCCAAAGTGCTGGGATTACAGGTGTGAGCCAGTGCATCTGGCCAGGGCTAATTTTTAACTGTATTAATAATGCCAAAATATTTTCCAATGTGTCATACCAATTTCCACTCCTATCAGCTGCGTATGAGAGTAACTGTTGCTAAATATATTTGGTGTCATTCTCTGTCAGATCTTTAATTTTTGCCAACCTAGTGAGGGTAAAATGACATCTTGTAATATCATTTTACATGTCTGTGATTAATAATGACCTTTGCCCCTCTTTTCATACAGGTTGGTCATGGGAGGGTTTTGGGTGATGAAGAAGCCTTGGCAGGTTTCGTGGCAGAGAAAAATCCAACTAAGTCATGCTGCCTGGAGAGTCAGGGCCTCATAAATTGGGATTAGAGGCAGGAGTTTTAGTCCTAAAGATCTTACAGATTCCCAACCATACAAAGTGCCTCCCACCTTACATGAAAATGGGCAATAATGGAATCCACTGATTACATTTTAATGTTTGTGAATACACACATAAAACACACATTAACCTTAACAATCGGTGGGGAAGATTGGCAGCACAGGACTATGCACAACAAATTAGCAGGCACTAAGGCAGAATACCTTTTACAGCAGAGAGACCAAATCTGTCCCTTTCTGATGCACATCTTCAGTTTTGGGTCAAGAGCTAGTGGTGGAGGTCAAGGCCAAGGTCAACCTAAGAAGTCTACAATAGCATGCATCAATGGAAATGCTGCAGAACAGACATGGAGGAAAAAGTAAAAATGCTCTTGTGACCATCAGCACCTGCAAATATGCCACTTACTCTTTTTCTCTTGTGAGTACAGTGAGCATGACTAAACACAGTAGCTCTCTGGGAAGAGCAATAAAGGAGTCTTCAGAATGAGTTGTAAGATATGTATGATGCTTACAAAGTGGAGTTCACAATTGTCCTGTTTAATGTCAGTCTCCTTATTTTAAGAATACCTCAGGTGACAAAGGCCTGTGTCAGCAGTATGGATCATGATGAGATTCCTGGAAGGCTGAACCTCTGCTGGTACAGGCATAAAACTCCTCCAGAAATGGCTTCTTTTTATTAACTAAAGAAACTGAAAATGCCTTTCTCCTCTCAATTTTAATGTAAGTGGTTAAGAAGCCAGGAGAGGCCGGTGTGGTGGTACACAGCTGTAGTCCCTGCTACTCATGAAGTTGAGGCAGGGGAATCACTTGAGCCCAGGAGTTCAAGGTTACAGTGAGCTATGACTGCACCACTGCACTCCACCCTGGGCAACATGATACAGCATGATACTGTCTCAAAAAAAAATGCTAGGAAGTACCAAGTGTATGATTGCTCTATGCCAATCATCAAATAGAGCAGGGACCATCTAGCTCCCAACCAATATTAATGCCATCACCAAGCCAAGTAAAGTAATTAGGAAACAGAAATTTCTGACTTGAATAGAGAACATTAAAAGCCATGATAAATAAAATTCAGTATGATTTGGGTGAAATATTTAATGGAAAATAAAAACATATTCGAAACTGATAAGGTTAATCTGGAGAAATGTTTTAGCCATAAGACCCAAAACCGGATTTGAGTAAATACCGAGGTTCTTAGTTAAGTAAACACCTCCATCTTATGTAAACAGGTTTAAAACAAAAAAATTATTATTTTCCGTAATTGTGGGCCTCAGAGAAAAAGCTTCCTAACCCTTTTGTCATATATATATATATTTTTTGGAGTCTTGCTTTGTGGCCAGGCTGCAATGCAGTGGTGTAATCTTGGCTCACTGCTACCTCCGCCTCCTGGGTTCAAGCAATTCTCCTGCCTCAGCCTCCCAAGTAGCTGAGACTACAGGCGTGCGCCACCATGCCCAGCTAATTTTTGCATTTTGTAGAAATGTGGTTTCGCCATGTTGGCCAGGATGGTCTTGATCTCTTGACCTCGTGATCTGCCCGCTTCAGCCTCCCAAAGTGCTGGGATTACAGGTGTGAGACACCACACCCAGCCCCCTTTTGTCATCTCTTGATGGAACCTCAAAGAAGAGATCCTTGGGGGAAACTGAATTTCTTTTTGCTTCCTTCTTAAAAGTTCTTCTCTAGAAGAAGTTGTAACTGGGTAACAAGCTCTAAGTCCCTGGATCAGCCTGCAGGCAAGAGAGCTGAGTGAATTGACATTTGAGTTTTGACTTAACTTCAGGAGATTAAGGTTTCCAGCCACCTCAGGAAAAGCCATGAACTCTGTTCTTGCAGTGGAACATAGCTATTTGTGATGGGTAAGTGAAGCCATAAGCTACAGGCTCCCACCCTTGGACATTTTCCTGATTTTTCTTCATGACAACATATCAAGAAGACCCATCTACCAAATCCTGTTTAAGTAAAATGTACAATTTCCCATTTTGAATTAGTTGGGTATATTGGGCCAGCTACAAGACTGCAAGCTCCTTGCTGGCAGCATCTTAACTCTTGGAAACCTGGAGGTGGATTACAGTGTTATTTGACTTTTTAGCAAGGTCTCAACTATTTTAATCTACACAAAGACTCACCTTATTCCTTGACAAACTTTTGCTTATAATCATGTTTCTCTTCCCTGTGAATTGAAGCTTAAGGTACCATATTCCTTATAACAGAATAAAAACGTTTTGAAGAGGCCCAAACAAAGAAAACCCTAGCCTGGTTCCATCACACTTGGAAGTGCAAGGATCTCAACTACTTTCTTTGAAGTTGAAATAAATCATACAAAAAAAAAAAAAAAAAAAGCAAAGTAAAGCAAAGTAAGTGGTCTCCAGTGAAATACCTAACTGTACCTTAAGGTCTGGTGCCATGAAATGCATCTAAATAATCAAGTTTCACATATCTACAGGGCTCAAGAAGGGGGCTCATCCTCTGAATCTGAAGCAAGGTGTGCTATTGTGGGATTGCTGCTATATACTTCAGCAGCCTGCCTTTAGTTAGCAGCTCACTGGGAGAGTGAAATCCCTTAAGAGCTGAATCTCCAAAAGGAAAACCATAAAGTGACTCATTTCTCACCAGTGTGACTCTCATATAATGTATAACTGTGAAGAATTTATAGACTAATCAGTTACTCTCCACTGTGAACCGTATGTTGAATGAAAGATGACTGTGCGCTAGAGTTCCCCACACTTACTACATTCATAGACTTGCTCTCTAATGTGAATTGTATGGATTTTCTCATGACTACTAAGAGTTATTCTCTGACTGAAGGTTTTTCCACATTGATTACACGTATAAGGTTGCTCCCCACTGTGAATTCTCTGATGTTGAATAAGGTGAGAGCTTTGTCAGAAGGATTTTCCACATTTGGCGCATACATAGGGTTTCTCTCCAGTGTGAATTCTCTTGTGTTGGATAAGGGATAAGCGTGCACTGAAGGATTTCTCACACTCATTGCACATGTAGGGTTTCTCTCCAGTGTGAATTCTCTGATGTTGGATAAATTGTGAATGCTGACTGAACGCCTTGCCACAGTCACTACATTCATAAGGTTTCTCACCAGTATGAATTCTGTGATGCCGAATGAGAGAGGAACGAACACTGAAGGCCTTCCCACAGTCACTGCACTCATAGGGATTCTCTCCAGTGTGAATTCTTTGATGGTGGATAAGGTGTGCACTCTGGCTGAAGGCCTTCCCACAGTCACTGCAGTCATAGGGCTTCTCTCCATTGTGTGTTCTCTCATGCTTAATTAGGGTGGATATCTGCCCAAAGGTTTTCCCACACTCATTACACTCATAGGGTTTCTCACCAGTGTGACTCCTCTGATGCTGAATAAGGTGTGACCCCTGGCTAAAGGCCTTCCCACATTTGTGACACTCATAGGGTTTTTCTCCATTATGTATTCTCTGATGTTGAACAAGGGAAGAAAGCACACTGAAGGCTTTATCACATTCATTACATTCATAGGGCTTCTCACCATTGTGTGTTCTTTGATGGTGAATAAGATTAAAACTCTGGCTGAAAGCTTTTCCACACTCACTACATTCATAGGGTTTCTCTCCTGTGTGAATTCACTGATGCTGAATAAGATGTCCCTTTTGACTAAAGGTTTTCCCACACACACTACAACCATAAGGTTTCTCTCCAGTGTGAATTCTCTGATGCTGGATAAGGGATAGGCGAGCACCAAATGATTTTCCACACTCATTGCAGATATAAGGTTTCTCTCCAGTGTGAATTCTCTTATGTTGAATAACTTGTGAGCATTGACTAAAGGATTTCCCACATTCATTACACCTATAAGGTTTCTCTCCAGTGTGAATTCTGTGATGGACAGTAAGAGTTCGGTTCAGGCTAAAGGATTTTCCACATTCATTACATTCATAGGGCTTTTCTCCTGTATGAATTCTCTGATGCTGAATGAGAGATAATTGTGTACTGAAGGCTTTGCCACACTCCTTACAGTCATAAGGTTTCTCTCCAGAATGAATTCTCTGATGCTGAATAAAGTGTGATTGTCTGTTGAAGGCTTTCCCACATTCTTTGCACTTGTAAGGTTTCTCTCCACTATGAATTCTCTGATGATGAATTAGATTAGAGCTATGACTAAAGGCTTTCCCACACTGATTACACTCATGAGGTTTCTCTCCTGTATGAATTTTTAGATGTTGAACATAAGATGAATGTGTACTAAAAGCTTTCCCACATTTCATACACTCATAGGGTTTTTCTCTAGTGTGAATTTTACAATGCTGAATAAAGTATGAGTGAACACTGAAAGATTTGCCACAATCCTCACATGTGTAGGGTTTCTTACCAGTGTGGATTCTCTGATGTTTACTGAGGATAGAGGGCTGACTGAAAGCTTTTCCACATTCATTGTGCTCATAGGGCCTCTCTCCACTATGAAATCTCTGGTGCTGGTTAAAAGCTCTGTTCTGATTCTAAGTTCTTCCATGCCCAGTACTCTCAAACCATCTCTCTGGGTTATTCATCCTCTGATTCTCACTAAGAACTGAACTCTGTCTGGGCACTTTCACTAACACATCTGTCTGATAGGCTCTTTCTCCTAATTGGAAACTCTGGAGGTTAATGAGGTCCTCATGTTGTTGCAAGTTTTCTACACTTGACACACTTGGATGGAGACTCTCCTCTCTAGACCCTCTAAGATGTTTGGCAGGATTTGAGTCTGTAATGCAGTTTTCTCCAACAGCATTGAACTTCTGGCCATTCTCTCTAGAGAGGGTTTTCACATACCTCCTGGTAATTTCTCTGAAATTGCTCTTCTGGGAGAATGAGTTCTTAACTGCTTCTACTGCATATTTTCTCCAGCAATTCTCTAACTTTCCCTCAGTTTTACTCATCTCTTCAGTTTCCTTAAAAATATTCCTTAGATGATCTTCTGATTTTGCTCTCTGGGATTCCAATTCTTCAGAAATGTCCTGCTTTGGAGTCATTTCCTCTTTTTCAATCCTAGAATCACAGCCTGAAAGAATGAAAAAGAAAAAAAAAGTGAATCACTTGCATTTTACTATGGAAGAAAGAATTAGAGAATAAGCAGAAATATTTATATCAAACAAATATCTTCTAGGATAATGCTGATATTCAGAATGCAAATTAAAAAAAAGCAACAAATATGACCCCATTGGGGAGAGGAAAAAGAGAAGCATGCTGGTAAAGCAATGAACACTGGTGTGGGAAGGAAGAAGGAAGGTAATATGTCCAAGGTCAAAGGCTTAAATCTGCAACTAGGCTGACCTTTCCTGGAGTAGGAAAGGCAAGATCTGAGAAAGGATTTGGGGAGAGTTACCAGGAGGGAGGAATTGGAGGCTGCCTCCACTATTCATGTCATTGCTGCATACTTTGTAAACAAGGTATCTTCTTATGGCTTACACATAGCATACTCAAATATTTGTTGAAAATAAACGATAAATGACTCATAATAAATGAGGTGTACATCAGTGCAATAGATGATGAAAAAAACTATTTGATCTGGACAACTTAGTTTCACAGAAGCAAATCAGGAAAAACAGAAAAAAGCAGCAACCTACTCAGGAAACAGCTTGGGCGGCACAAGGCAAAAAGGCCAAGTATAAACAACAGTCCCAAATCACACATTTCCAGTAAACAAAAGTGTCCAAAAATTTGTGAAAACTATAAAACTGAATTCTGAGACCCAATGAAAGGAAGCTTATTAAAAAGAAAAATCCAAAACCAACCAATGAAACAAACAAACAAACAAAAGAAGCACTAAGTCACATAGATACAAAGACTGTGGGAAGGATAACTGAGGTCAGAACAGTAAGAGGGCAGCCCTGTGTTGAGATACCATAAAAGAACAATGGAATCTTCTTTTTGCAAATGGTGGTTATCATTAGTTATAATGGGATGCTCCTTGAGACTGCACTGCTTGAACAGGGAGACTGAGCTAAAAATACTAACTGGGTGAGGCCTAAAATTAAGCTAAGTATGGCTGGGTGTGGTGGATCATGCTTGTAATCCCAGCACTTTGGGAGGCCAAACTGGGTGGATCACCTGAGGTCAGGAGATTTAGACCAGCATGGCCAACGTGGCAAAACCACATCTCTACTAAAAATACAAAATTTAGCTGGGCATGGTGGCAGGTGCTTCTAATCCCAGCTACTTGGGAGGCTGAGGCAGGAGAATAGCTTGAACTCAGGAGGTGGGGGTTGCAGTAAGTCAAGATTGTGCCACTGCAGTCCAGCCTGGGTGACAGAGCAAGACTCTGTCTCAAAAAATAAAATAAAATAATAAAATAAAATAAAATAAAATAAAATTAAAATAAAATAAAATAAAAAATAAAATAAAATAAAATAAAATAATAAAATAATAAAATAAAATAAAATAAAACAAAAAGCTAAGTAATCGCAATAGATTTCTGTGAACTACTAATGGTACTACAGAGGGATTGATTTTGCCATTCAGAGTATGAAAGGAAAAAAGCAAACTTCGTAATTTACTCTAGAAACCTACAAACAGTGTCCTAGAAGATAAACATCCTGAATGTAGGGAGAAAAATTTCTGAGGTATCTGAGGAGTTGAGTCCTTAAGGTAGTCTCAGGACTAAAGTCTAACAGATGATTCTATTAGGTGTTATTTTGCTGGGAGGAGACAAAATAAATGTGAACAAAATGAGAAACCATAAGACAAGAACCAACATCTCACACTAAAGTTCATATTGCCATTTCCCTCAGATATCTGGTGATCCTTGGTTGGCGGTGTTTATTTTCTTTGTTTCTTTTTTTTTTTGAGACAGAGTTTTTTTGCTCTTGTTGCCCAGGCTGGAGTGCAATGGCACAATCTTGGCTCACCACAACCTCTGCCTCCTGGGTTCAAGTGATCCTCCTGCCTCAGCCTCCTGAGTAGCTGGGATTACAGGCACATGCCACCATGCCCAGCTAATTTTTGTATTTGTAGTAGAGACAGGATTTCACCATGTTGGCCAGGATGGTCTTGATCTCTCGACCTCATGATCTGCCCACCTTGGCCTCCCAAAGTGTTGGGATTACAGGTGTGAGCCACCGTGCCCAGCCAATATCAGAATCTTGAAGATAGGTTTGCACTCCCATGTTCACTGCAGCACTATTCACAATAGCCAAGAGGTGGAAACAACCTAGATGTCCATCAACAGATGGATGTATAAAGAAAATCTGGTATATCCATATGATGAAATATTCAGCCATAAAATATTGTAGAAGAAAATCCTGTCCTATGCAACTACATAAATGAACTCTGAGGACATTATGCTAAATAAAATAAGACAGTCATAGAAGGATGAATACTGCATAGTTCCACTTAAATGAAGTATCTAAAATAGTCAAACTGATAGAAACAAAAAGTGCAATCGTGGTTGCCAGGGGTTGGTTGCCAGGGGTTGGGGACAGGGCGAAATGGGGAGTTGCTATTCAGTGGGTACAGGGTTTCAGTCATGCAAGGTTTTGAGAAAGTTCTAGAGACCTGCTCTACAGCATTTTGCTATTGTATTGTACACTTAAAAGTGTTTAAGAATATAGACTGATCCTCATGTTATATAATTTTACAATTTAAGAAATACTTTAATAATGGTGGGAAACTTCTGATATTTCCTGGAAAACATTAAACTGCATATCCAAGAGGCCCAAAGAACTCCAAGTAGGATAAACACAAAGATACCAACACTCAGAAACATCATGGTAAAAACGTTAAATGTTAATGACAAGGAGAAAATCTTGAAAGCAAGAGAAAAACAACTTATCATGTACAAGGGTACCCCAATAAGATAAACAGCAGACTTCTTATCAGAACTAATGGAGGACAGAAGACAGTGGATAACATATTCAAAGTTCTGAAAGAAAAAGACTCTCAACCAAGAATTTTCTATCCTGGCCAAGTATGTTGGCTCACACCTATAATCCCAGCAATTCAGGAGGCCAAAGTGGATGGATCACCTGAGATCAGGAGTTCGAGACCAGCCTGGCAAACATGGTGAAACCCCGCCTCTATTAAAAAAAAAAAAGCTGGGTATGGTGGTGCATGCCTATAATCCCAGCTACTCAGGAGGCTGAGGCAGGAGAATCACTTGAACCCAGGAGGTGGAGGCTGCAGTGAGCTGAGATCATGCCACTGTACTCCAGCCTGGGCAACAGAGTGAGACTGTCTCTAAAAAAGAAGAAGAAAAAAGAAGTTTCTATCCAGCAAATTATCTTTCAAAAGTGAAGATGAAATAAAAGCATTACCAGATAAATATAAACATAATTTATTGCTGCTAGATGCACCTTAAAAAAAAACCAAAGAAAATTCTTCAGGTTGGAAGCAAGTAAACCCAGATAGAAATGAGAACCCACCCAAAACACAAAGAATAAAGATGAAGGTAATTCTTTAATTATATGACAGTATAAATGTATGTTTTTCATCTCTCTTAATTAATTTAAAAAGCAATTTTATAAATCGATTTTATATAATTACATTGTTTAGGCTTTAAGATGTAAAAATGTATTATATATGACAACAGCACAAAGGAGGTGGATGAGAGCAGAGTTGTACTGTACAAAGGAAATGACAGCAGATGGTAACCTGAATGTACAGGAACATATGAAGAAAACCATAAATGGTAAATAAGAAAGTAAACATTAAAAACTTTACCAATATATACTTGCTCTTATTTCTTTTCTGTTTCCACAACTGACATAAAATTATATAAAGTAAAAATTATAAAAATGTATTGGTGGGTTTATAACAAACATTTATTGTAAAACAATAGTATATAAAGGAGGAAGATTAAATAGAGCTATATATGAGTAACAATTCCATATCTCATTGAATTTTGTTAGTATAAGTTAGAAGCAAATTCTGATAAAATGTATGTGGTAAGCTCTAGAGTAGTAATTAAGAGAATAACTTTCAAAAAGTGAAAATATCATTTAAGAAATTAAAATGTTATAATAGAAAAACTGTACTCAATGCAGCTGGGCATGGTGGTTCACATCTATAATCCCAGTCACTTGGGAGGCTGAGGCAGGAAGATCACTTGAGGCCAGGAGTTTGAGACCAGCCTAGGCAACATAAAAGCAAGACCCAGTTTCTAAAAATAAAATTGAAAAAAAAAAAGCAAAACAAAACAAAAAAACACACACTTAGCCAGGCATGGTGGCACACACCTGTAGTCCCAGCTACTGGAGGCTGAGGAAGAAGGATCCCTTCAGCCCAGGAGTTCAAGGCTACAGAGAGCCATGATCAGGCCACTGCACTCCAGCCTGGGAAACAGGGCAAGACCTGATTCTAAAAATAAAAATAAAATAAAATCTACTCAATGCAAAAGAAAAAAATTAAGGAGGAATGGTAGAACAGAAAAGACACAAGATATACAAAATACAAAGAGCACAATGGCAGATGTAAACACAACTACACAAAAAATAACAATAAATGTGACTAAACAATTCAAAGAAAAGGCAGAAAGAAAAAAAGGAAAAAAAGGCAGAATCACAGTGGATTAAAAAACAATATCCAACTATATGCTATCTATTGGAAATACACTTTAGATTCAAAGATATAAACAGATTGGAAGTAAAAGAATGGAAAAAGATACACAGATGCTCCTCAACTTACGATGGGGTTATGTCCTGAAAAACCCATCGTATGTTGAAAACATAGAAGTTGATATGGTTTGGATCTATGTTCCCACCCAAATCTCATGCTGAAATGCAATCTCCAATGCTGGAGGCAGGACCTGGTAGGAAGTGATTGGATCATGGGGGCGGTTCTCATGAATGGCTTAGCACCATCCCCCTGGTGCTGTTCTTGTGATAGAGTTCTTGTGAGATCTGGTTGTTTAAAAGTGTGTGGCACCTCCTCCCTGTATCTCTTCCTCCTGCTCCAGCCATGTAATATGTGCCTGCTTCCCCTTCACCTGCTGCTATGATTGTAAGTTTCCTGAAGCCTCCCTAGAAGCAGAAGCTGGTATGCTTCCCGTACAGCCTGCAGAACTGTGAGCCAATTAAACCTCTTTTCCTTACAAATTACCCAGTATTGGGTATTTCTTTATAGTAGTGTGAGAATGGACTAGTAAGTCAAAAATGCATTTAATACATCTAACCTATCAAACATAGCTTAGTCTAGCCTACCTTAAACATGCTCAGAACACTTACATTAGTCTACAATTGGGCAAAATAATCTAATACAAAGCCTATTTTATAGTAAAGTGTTGAATATCATGCAATTTATTGACCACTGTACTGAAAGTGAAAAACAGAATGATTTTCACCATTGTGAAGCTGAAAAATCATAAATCAAATAAGATACCCTGTGTTATGCAAATAGGAACCATAAGAAAGCTGGAGTGGTTATACTAATAATGACAAAATAGACTTTAAAATGTAACATGCTATCAGAGATAAAGATAGAAATTTTATAATGATAAAAAGTCAACTCATAAGTTTTAACACTTGTAAACATATACACAGCTAACGACAGAGCTTCAAAGTATATGCAATGAAAGGTTGAAAGAACTGGGGGGAAATACATAGTTCAACAATAGTTGTCAGAGACTTCAAACCCCACTTTCAATTTGGATAGAACATCTAACCAGAAAATCAACAAGGAAATACAGTTGGCCCTCTGTATCTAGGTGATATAGTTTGGCTCTGTGTCCCCACCCAAATATCTTCTCAAATTGTAATCCCAACATGTTGAGGGAGGGACCTGGTGGGAGGTGATTGGATCATGGGGGTGGTTTCCCCCATGCTGTTCTCATAATAGTGAGTTCTCACAAGACCTGATGGTTTAAAAGTGCTTGGCAGTCGACCCTCCCCACCAAATGCTGCTGCTATGTAAGACGTGCCTTGCTTCCCCTTCACTTTCTTCCATGATTGTAAGTTTCCTGAGGCCTCCCCAGCTATGTGGAACTGTGAGTCAATTAAACCTCTTTCCTTTATAAATTGCCGAGTCTCAGGTAGTTCTTCATAGCAGTGTGAAAACAGACTAATACACTAGGGATGCTCCATCAATGGATTCAAGTAACCACAGATACAAAAAAATTTGGAAATTAAACAAAAAGCATGGTGGCATCTGTACTGAACATATACAGATTTGTCATTATTCCCTAGACAGTACAGTATAACAACTATTTACATAGCATTTACATTGTATTAAAGTATATAGGAGGAGGATATACATAGGTTATATGAAAATATTACACCATTTTATATAAGCGACTTGTGGAGTTTGGTATTTGAAGGGGTTCCTGGAACCAATCCCCCATGGATACTGAGTGACAAGAGTAGAAGATTTAGAACACTATATACAAACTAGACTTAACAAACATAAGTTGTTAGAGAATACTCCACCCAACAACAGCAGAATACACATTTTTCTCAAGCACACATGGAATATTTTCCAGGATAGATCATAGGCTAGGCCATAAAACAAGCCTGGATCAGTTTAAAAAGACTGAAATTGTACAAGTTTCCTTGTCATTATGTTTTCTAAACATAATGGAATGAAACTGAAACTAATAACAGAAAATAATTTGCTAAATTCACAAAAATGTAAAAATTAAGCAACACAGTACTAAAGAACCAATGGGTCAAACAAGGAATACCAAGTAAAATTAGAAAATACTTTGAGATGAATGAAAAGGAAGACACAACATATCAAAACCTGTGGGATGCAGCTAAATCTGTGCTTAGAAGGAAATTTGTAGCTGTCAATACCTACATTATTTAAAGTTAAAAAAAATTTTTTTAAATTTTTTAGAAATTTTACTTTAAGTTCTGGGATACATGTGCAGAACCTGCAGGTTTGCTGCATAGGTATACATGTGCCATGGTAATCTACCTATCAACCTGTCATGTAGGTTTTTGGCCCACATGCATTAGGTATTTGTTCTAATGCTTTCCCTCCCCTTGTCCCTCTCCCCTTGACAGGCCCCGGTGTGTGATGTTCCCCTCCCTGTGTTGATGTGTTCTCACTGTTCAACTCCCACTTATGAGTGAGAACATAAGGTTTTTGGTTTTCTGTTCCTGTGTTAGTTTGCTGAGGATGATGGCTTCCAGCTTTATCCATGTCCCTGTAAAGGACATGAACTCATTCTTTTTTATGGCTGTGTTGTATTCCATGGTGTATATATGCCAAATTTTTTTAATCCAGTCTATCCGTGATGGGCATTTTGGTTGGTTCCAAGTCTTTGCTATTGTAAATAGTGCTGCAAGAAACGTATGTGTGCATTTATCTTTATAGTAGAATGCTTTACAATCCTTTGGTTATATACCCAGTAATGGGATTGCTGGGTCAACTGGTATTTCTGGTTCTAGATCCTTGAGGAATCACCACACTGTCTTCCACAATGATTGAACTTCTTCACACTCTCACCAACAGTGTAAAAGCATTCCTATTTCTCCATGGCCTCGCCAGCATCTGTTGTTTCCTGACTTTTTTTTTTTTTTTGAGATGGAGTCTTGCTGTGTCACCCAGGCTGGAGTCCAGTGGCACAATCTTGGCTCATGCCTGGCTAATTTTTTTGTATTTTTAGTAGAGACGGGGTTTCACTGTGTTAGCCAGGATGGTCTCAATCTCCTGACCTCGTGATCTGCCTGCCTCAGCCTCCCAAAGTGCTGGGATTACAAGTGTGAGCCACTGCACCTGGCTGACAATGGGGTTTTCTAAATACACAATCATGTAATCTACAAATAGACACAATTTGACTGCCTCTCTTCCTATTTGAATACTCTTTATTTCTTTCTCTTGCCTGATTGCCCTGGCCAGAACTTCCAATACTACATTGAATAGGAGTGGTGATAGAGGGTATCCTTGTCTTGTGCCAGTTTTCAAAGGGATTGTTTCCAGCTTCTGCCTATTCAGTAAGATATTGGCTATGGGTTTGTCATAAATAGCTATTATATGTTCCATCAATACCTAGCTGATTGAGAGTTTTTAACATGAAGCGATATTGAGTTTTATCGAAGGTCTTTTCTGCATCTATTGAGATAATCATGTGGTTTTTGTCATAGGTTCTGTTTATGTGATGGATTGCATTTATTGATTTGCATATGATGAACCAGCCTTGCATCCTAGGGATGATGCTGACTTGATCGTGATGAATAAGCTTTTTGATATGCTGCTGGATTCAGTTTGCCGGTATTTTATTGAGCATTTTTGCATCGATGTTCATCAGGGATATTGACCTGAAATTTTCTTTTTTTTGTTGTGTCTCTGTCAGGTTTTGGTATCATGATGATGCTGGCCTCATAAAATGAGTTAGGGAGGAGTCCCTCTTTTTCTATTGTTTGGAATAGTTTCAGAAGGAATGGTACCAACTCCTTTTTATACCTCTGGTAGAATTTGGCTGTAAATCCATCTGGCCCTGGGCTTTTTTTTGGTTGGTAGGCTATGAATTACTGCCTCAATTTCAGAACTTGTTATTGGTCTATTCAGGGATTTGACATCTTCCTGGTTTAGTCTTCTAGAAGACTAAACTAAATTTATCCATTTCTTCTAGATTTTCTAATTTGTGTAGAGGTGTTTATAGTATTCTCCGATCATAGTTTGTATTTCTGTGGGATCAGTGGTAATATCCCCTTTATCATTATTTATTGTGTCTATTTGATGCTTCTCTCTTTTCTTCATTAGTCTAGCTAGTGGTCTATCTATTTTGTTAATTTTTTCAAAAAACCACCTCCTGGATTCATTGATTTTTGAAGGGTTTTTCCTTTCTGTATCTCCTTCAGTTTTTCTCTGATCTTAGTTATTTCTTGTCTTCTGCTAGCTTTTGAATTTGTTTGCCCTTGCTTCTCTAGTTAATTGTGATGTTAGGGTGCCAATTTCAGATCTTTCCAGCTTTCTGATGTGGGCATTTAGTGCTATAAATTTCCCTCTTAACACAGATTTAGCTGTGTCCCAGAAAGTCTGGTACATTGTCTCTTCATTCTCATTGGCTTCAATGAACTTATTTCATTCTTAATTTCATTATTTACCCAAGAGTCATTCAGGAGTAGGCTGTTCAATTTCCATGTAGTTGTGTGGTTTTGAGTGAGTTTCTTAATCCTGAGTTCTAATTTGATTGCACTGTGGTCTGAGAGACTGTTATGAATTCTGTTCTTTTGCATTTGCAGAGGAGTGTTTTACTTCCAATTATGCGGTTGATTTTAGAATAAGTGCCATGTGGCACTGACAAGAATGAGAAGAATTCAAGTCCTGAATATCTTTAATTTTAAAGGATTATGGCTGGGTGTGGTGGATCACACCTGTAATCCTAGCACTTTGGGAGGCCAAGGTGGGCAGATCATGAGGTCAGGAGACCAACACTATCCTGGCTAACACGGTGAAACCCCGTCTCTACTAAAAATACAAATAAATTAGCTGGGTGTGGTGGCATGCACCTGTAGTCCCAGCTTCTCAGGAGGCTGAGGCAAGAGAATGGCATGAACCCAGGAGGCAGAGCTTGCAGTGAGCCGAGATTGCACCACTGCACTCCAGCCAGGGCAACAGAGTGAGACTCTGTCTCAAAAAAAAAATAATAAATTAAAAATAAATAAATAAATAAATAAATAAAGGATGCCAATTTTCTGTCTTATTAATCTAATATTGACTGTGGGGTGTTAAAGTCTCACACTATTATTGTGTGGAAGTCTAAATCTCTTTGTAGGTCTCTAAGAACTTGCTTTATGAATCTGGGTGCTCTTGTATTGGGTGCATATATATTTAGGATAGTTAGCTCCTCTTGTTGCATTGATCCTTTTACTATTATGTAATGCCCTTCTTTGTCTTTTTTGATCTTCATTGGCTTAAAGTCTGTTTTATCAGAATAGTACTGCAACCCCCGCTTTGTTTTTGTTTTCTTTGCTTTCCATTTGCTTGGTAAATATTCCTCCATTCCTTTATTTTGAGCCTATGTGTGTCTTTGCATGTGAGATGGATCTCCTGAATACAGCACACGGATGGGTCTTGACTCTTTATCCAATTGGCCAGTCTGCATCTTTTAATTGGGGCATTTAGCCCATTTACGTTTAAGATTAATATTTTTATGTGTGATTTTGATCCCGGCATCATGATGCTAGCTGGTTATTTTGCACATTAGTTGATGCAGTTTCTTCATAGTGTCATTGGTCTCTATATTTTGGTGTGTTTTTGCAGTGGCTGGTACCAGTTTTTCCTTTCCATATTTAGTGCTTCCTTCAGGAGCTCTTGTAAGGCAGGCCTGCTGGTGACAAAATCCCTCATCATTTGCTTGTCTGGAAAGGGTTTTATTTCTCTTTTGCTTATGAAACTTAGTTTGGCTGGATATGAAAGTTTGGGTTGAAAATTCTTCTTCTTCTTTTTTTTTTTTTGAGATGGAATTTTGCTCTTATTGCCCAGCCTGGAGTGCAATGGTGCAATCTCAGCTCACTGCAACCTGTGCCTCCCAGGCATGTGCCACCATGTGGCTAATTTTTGTATTTTTGTATTTTTAAGTAGAGACAGGGTTTCTCCATGCTGGTCAGGCTGGTCTCGAACTCCTCACCTCAGGTAATCTGCTCACCTCAGCCTCCCAAAGTGCTGGGATTACAGGTGTGAACCACTGCACCCAGCCCAGTTCTTTTCTTTAAGAATGTTGAATATTGGCCCCCATTCTCGTCTGGCTTATAGGGTTTCTGCAGAGAGATCAACTGTTAGTCTAATGGGCTTACCTTTGTAGGTGACCTGACCTTTCTCTCTGTCTGCCCTTAGCATTTTTTCCTTCATTTCAATATTGGAGATTCTGATGATTATGTATCTTGGGTTTGATCTTCTTGTGGAGTATCTTAGTGGTGTTCTGTGTATTTCCTGAATTTGAATGTTGGCATATCTTGCTAGGTTGGGGAAGCTCTCCTGGATAATATCCTGAAGTGTGTTTTCCAACTTGGTTCCATTTTCCCCATTGCTTTCAGATACACCAATCAATCGTAGATTTGGTCTTTTCACATAGACCCATATTTCTTGGAGGCTTTGTTCGTTCCTTTTAATTCTTTTCTCTGTAATCTTGTCTTCATGCCTTATTTAAGCAAGGTGATCTTCAATCTCTACTATCCTTTCTTCCACTTGATCAGTTCGGCTATTGATACTTGTATAGGCTTCACGAAGTTCTTGTGCTGTGCTTTTCAGCTCCATCAGGTCATTTATGTTCCTCTCTAAACTGGTTATTCTAGTTAGCAGTTCCTGTAACCTTTTATCAAGTTTCTTAGCTTCCTTGCATTGGGTTACAACATGGTTTTTTTTTTTTTAGCTCAGAGGAGTTTGTTATTACCCACCTTCTGAAGCCTACTTCTGTCAATTCATCAGTCTCATTCTCCATCCAGTTTGGTGCCCTTGCTGGAGAAGAGTTGTGATCATTTGGAAGAGAAGAGACATTCTGGTTTTTGGAATTTTCAGTGTTTTTGCACTGGTTTTTCCTCATCTTCGTGGATTTATCTACCTTTGATCTTTGAGGCTGATGACCTTTGGATGGAGTTTGTGTGTGTGTGTGGGGTCTTTTTTGTTGATGTTGTTATTGTTGCTTTGTGTTTGTTAGTTTTTCTTCTAACAGTCAGACCCCTCTTCTGCCAGTCTGCTGCAGTTTGATGGAGGTCCACTCCAGACCCTGTTGACTTGGTTATCACCAGTGGAGGCTGCAGAACAGCAAAGATTGCCACCTGCTCCTTCCTCTAGAAGCTTCATCCCAGAGTGGCACTGACCTGATGCCATCTGGAGTTCTCCTGTATGAGGTGTCTCTTGAGACGTTAAGAGGTGTCTCCCAGTCAGGAGGCACGGGGTTCAGGGACCCACTTGGGGAGGCAGTCTGTCCCTCAGCAGAACTGGTGCGCTGTGCTAGGAGAATCCCCTTTGTCAGGATCAGCTGCTCTCTTCACAGCCAGGCAGGAAAGATTAAGTCTGCTGAAGCTGCACCCACAGCTGCCCCTCCCTCCAGGTGCTCTGTCCCAGGGAGGTGAGAGTTTTATCTGTAAGCTCCTGACTGGGGCTGCTGCATTTCCTTTAGAGATGCCCTGCCCAGTGAGGAGAAATCTAGAGAAGCAGTTTGGCCACAGCTGCTTTGCCGCACTGTGGTGTTCCGCCCAGTCCAAACCTCCTGGTCTCCTTAGCACCGTCAGGGGAAAACCACCTACTAAAGCCTCAGTAATGTCAGAAGATGCTCTTTCCCCCTCCAAGCTCGAACGTCCCAGGTTGACTCCAGACTACTGTGCTGGCAGTGAGAATTTCAAGCCAGTGGTTCTTAGCTTGCTGGGATCCATGGGAGTGGGACTCGCTGATTGAGACCACTTGGCTCCCTGGCTTCAGCCCCCTTTCCAGGGGAGTGAATAGTTCTGTCTCACTGGGATTCCAGGTGCCACCAGGGTATGAAAAAAACTCCTGCACCTAGCTCGGTGCCTGCCTAAACAGCCGCCTAGTTTTGTGCTTGAAACCCAGGACCCTGGTGGTGTAGGCTCATGAGGGAATCTCCTGATCTGCAGATTGTAAAAACCATGGGAAAAGTGTAGTACCCAGGCCGGGTAGCACAGTCCTTCATGGCTTCCCTTAGCTGCGGCAGGGAGGTCCCCCGGCTCCTTGCACTTCCTGGGTGAAGCGATGTTCCTCCCTGCTTCTGCTCCCTCTCCATGGGTTGCACCCACTACCTAACCAGTCCCAATGAGATGAACTGGGTACCTCAGTTGGAAATGCAGAAATCACCCATCTTCTGTGTTGGTCTCAATGGGAGCTGCAGACTGGAGCTGTTTGTATTTGGCCATCTTGGCCCCTTCAATGCCTACTTTTTTTTTTTAAAGGGAGCAAATCAACAACCTAATCTTCTACCTTAAAACACTGGGAAAACAAACAAACAAACAAACAAACAAAAAAACTAAACCCAAATCAAGCAGAAGGTAGAAAATAAGGAATATAACAGAAACTAATGAACTAGAGAATAGAAAAAAGGCTTAATACCAATTCTTCACAAACTCTTCCAAAAAAACAAAAGAGAACACTTCCCAATTCATTCAATGAAAACATATATAAAAATTATACACCATTACTGAGTGGGATTTATCCCAGAAATGCAAGGTTTGTTTAGCGTCCAAAAATCAATTAATACATCATATCCATAGAATAAAGGAAAAAATCAAGAAAGGAAAATAAAGACATTTTCAGACAAACAAAAGCTCACAGAATAATGCTAACTTAAGTACAAGAAATACTAAAGGAAATTTTTCAAACTGAAAATAATGATCTTAGACAAAAGTACAGAACTGCAGAAACGAATGAAAAACACTAGAAAGGGTAACTCTAAATGTACATATACCGTCAAAAATAGCAACAGAATAAACTCTCTGGTGAGGTTTCAAAGTAGGTAGTACAAAATAAGTGACTATAATAATGAAAGGCAGGAGAGGGACAAAAGGAAACGTAAGGATCTTGCATTTTTCAAGAAGTGGTAAAAATATTAAGGTAGACCATAGTAAGTTGAGGAGACATATTTAATCATTAGAGTCATCACTTAAAAAAGAATGTACAACTAAAAAGCTAATGGAGAAGAAACATAAAATTACATAAAGTTTGATTTATTCAAAAGAATATAAAAGGCCGGGTGCGGTGCTTCATGCCTGCAATCCCAGCACTTTGGGAGGTCGAGGTGGGCAGATCACGAGGTCAGGAGATGGAGACCATCCTGGCTAACACGGTGAAACCCTGTCTCTACTAAAAATACAAAAAAGCCAGGCATGGTGGTGGGTGCCTGTAGTCCCAGCTACACAGGAGACTGAGGCAGGAGAATGGCCTTAACCCAGGAGGCGGAGCTTGCAGTGAGCCGAGATCGTGCCACTGCACTCCAGCCTGGGTGACAGGGCGAGACTCCATCTCAAAAAAAAAAAAAAAAAAAAATATATATATATATATATATGTATATATAATTTATAGTGACAGAAAGGAGATCAGTAATTGCTTCAGTATAGAAGTGGGAAGGAGTGAGAAAGGTGGGAAGGAGTGAAAGATGATGAAGGAGGAGAAAACTTTTGGGGGTGATGGATATATCTGCCCTAGATTGTAGCAATGGTTTCACATGTGTATACGTACGTCAAAAGATATAAAATCATATACTTTAAATATGTATTAACATATTATATGTTAATTACACCTCAATAAGGCTGGTTCTTTAAAGAAAATAAATAAGAGTATGGGGCTGAGACCAATCTGCCAGGGACCCAACGTTGTTCTGTCCCTGGCTGGCTGTGTGATCTGGGGCCAATAATTTAACCTCTCTGTGCCTCAGTTTCCTGGACACCAATTGTGCAGAGATATTGGTGAATTCCATAAATTCATTGTGACAGCACAGTGCCAGGCCTGCATCAAGTGCAAATGACCAACGTTAGCTGTGTGGTAGCGCAGAGCCCTAGGACTCTGCTCTGCTTACTCTTTACATGCCCAGGTTCCCCACTACACAGGAAGAAACCCTTTCTAGCTCATCTGTTTCCTTAAGACCGAGAATCAGCCTGGGATGCTCTGAGTGAATAACAGCAGGAATGAGAGACTTAGAAGAGAACGTCTCTCTAATTGGTGTTTCCAAGCAGCCAAAACAGAGCTGGCCAGCAAACCCTGTGGGATAGTGTGAAATATATATTTGGTCTTCATCCCCATAACCTGGCATACAACTCCTAAAATCCTTGTAATCTCCAAAGTGCTGTCTTTTCGTAGGCTTATGTTGACTGACAGCTTTAGGATGAAGCTGGTCACTGGAAAGGCCAAGGCACGATTACAGGGTTGGGATTCTCAGCTCCAATGCCCCAAACTCAGAGAGGGGAAAGGAGCTAAAGGTTAAGTTTATCACCAATGGCCAATGGTTTAATCAATCATACCTACATAATAAAGCCTCTATACAAACCTAAGAGGACAGGGTTCAGAGAGCTGCTGGATAGCTAAGTGGATAGGATCCTAGAGGGTGATGCACCCAGGAAGGGCATGAAAACTCTGCACCCCTTCCCCCATACCTCAGCCTACACATTTCTTCATCTTTATCCTTTATAATAAATTGGTAAATCTTTTTTTTTCTTTTCTGAGACAGGGTCTCACTCTGCCACCCAGGCTGGAGTGCAGTGGCATGATCTCAGCTCGCTGCAACCTCTGCCTCCTGGGTTCAAGGGATTCTCATGCCTCATCCTCCCAAGTAACTGAGACTACAGATGCACACCACCATGCCTGGCTAATTTTTGTATCTTTTGTAGAGATGGGGTTTCACTATATTGGCCACGTTGGTCTCGAACTCCTGACCTCAAGTGATCTGCCCACCTCGGCCTCCCAAATTGCTGGGATTACAGGCATGAGCCACTGCACCCAGCCTAAACTGGTAAATCTAAGTGTTTCCCTGAGTTCTGTGAGATGCTCCAGCAAATTAATAGAACCCAAAGTGAGGGTCATGGGAACCCCAACTTGAATCCTTTTGGTCTCAAGTTTGGAAACCCCGAACTTAGAACTAGTGCCTTGAGGGGACAGTCTCAGAGACTGAGCCCTCAGACTGTGGGATCTGAGGCTATCTCCAAGAGAGCACCAGAATTGAATTGAATTAGAGCTGCTTGGAACATGGGAAAAACCCTCCATACATTTGGTCACGAAGTCTTTGTTGATTGTTGCTGTGGTGTCAGAGCAGAGGAAAAATGTAATTAGCATTTTTCCCAAAGAGCCTAAGGAGTGGATGACATAGAAGTGAAGGGACTGGGAGCCAGCTGCCAGGGAAAGACACTCGAACCATTTTTTGTGGCTGAAATAGCATTTTTCTAGGGTAAATAAAACACAAACCTACTTATGGGCAGATAACAGGGGCAAATAACAGCAAGGAAAGAGGACAAGATAGAAAAAGGAGGAGGATAGCAAAGGCCTGAGGGTAACAAGAGATTTGTCTGGAGCTTGTAGAGAAGGGATTCGTGAGTGAAGCTGCAGCACCTACCACAGAAGCAGAGAGTGGGGGCAGACTCACCTTCTCTCTTGTGCCTCCAGCTCCAGCTCCCCCGAGTTCTCAGGATGTGAGGGGTCTATGGTTCGTCCCCCGGATTCAGCCTGGAGGTGACATCAGGTTTGGAAGCTTGAAGTCCTGCTCCAGAGAAAGGAAGCAAGACCTGAAAATTCATCCCAGGTAGAGGGCAGGATGGACCTGTGGTCTGAGTCTTTGTGCTGGTTGTGTCCTTCCCTGCCACCTGGTCTCTAACCGTGGAGAAAGACACAGGCCTCTGCCTAAGCTGAAGAAAGGTCAAAACTAGCTTTTCAGGGGGACGGGGAGCATAGATAGGACAGCGTTGGGGCCTGAACACATCATGGTAGAGGACTCATAGTAGGGGGTGTTGATCCCCAGAAGAAGGGCTAAAGGGGGAATGAGTCTCCAGCACCATGCCTGGTTAGTCTGGCCCACCAGCCCAGCATGGCCCTTGTCCGTCGGCGTTGCTGCTTTTGTTTCTGCTGGGCCCCAGCTTGGTCCTCGCCATCTCCTTCCATCTGCCCATTAATTCTCACAACTGCTTCCGTGAGGAGATCCACAAGGACCTACTAGTGACTGGCACATATGAGATCTCTGACCAGTCTGGGGGCACTGGTGGCCTGTGCAGCCACCTCAAGATCACAGATTCTGCTGGCCATATTTTCTACTCCAAAGAGAATACAACCAAGGGGAAATTTGCCTTTACCACTGAAGATTATGACATGTTGGAAGTGTGTTTTGAGAGCAAGGAAACAGGGCGGATACCTGACCAACTTATGATCCTAGACATGAAGCATGGAGTGGAGGTGAAAAATCACAAAGAGATTGCAAAAGTTGAGAAGTTCAAACCATTAGAGGTGAAGCTGCGACACCTAGAAGACCTTTCAGAATCTATTGTTAATGATTTTGCCTACATGAAGGAGAGAGAAGAGGAGATGGTGATACCAGCGAGTCAACAAACACTTGGGTCCTACACTTCAGCATCTTTTCAATGTTCTGCCTCATTGGACTAGCCACCTGGCAGATCTTCTACCTGTGACGCTTCTTCAAGGCTAAGAAGTTGATTGAGTAATGAATAAGGCATATTCTCCTCCCACCTTTTACCACAGCCAGCAGAACATCGCTGGGATGGGCCTGGCCTAAGGCATCCTACCAGCAGCACCATCAAGGCATGTAGGAGCTTTCTTGCCAAAAATGATCTCTTTTGGTGTGTGAGGACACGGGGTACCACCTACACCCAACAAGTCAATGAGGGACTTCTTTTTAATTTGGTAGGATTTTGACTGGTTTTGCAACAACAGGTCTATTATTAGAGTCACCTATGACAAAAAAAAGGGTTACCTAGATAATGCCAAAGTCAGCATTTGTCCTGGGTTCCCTTGTGTGATCTGTTTGAACCAAGTTTTCTTTTCTTCTCCCACTTGCTCAGCAGTTTGGGCTTCCATTCTAGTTCTTTTACCAAGATTTTTGTGTGACCATGTTGACTTCATTTGGATTGACTTCTTTCAATTTCCTTGTGAAAACACTCTTAACTTTCTCTTTACCCTTAGCTGAAATGTTTACGTAGCTTCTGGTGATATCTTTTCATGATTTTATGTCTCTTAAAATGGTGATGGATGTGACACTTCATAAAAGTGAGCTTTAAACTGTAGATAACTCTTAAAGAAAATGTCATTTTAGACAATTCTATGCAGTATTATCATGTGTAGATTCACGTGACCACCATCACAAGAGACAGAACAGTTCTATCACATGGATCCCTTGTGCTGCGCTTTTACAGCCACAGCCACATCCCTTTCTTATCCCCTCACCCCAACCTGTGGCTACCACTGTTCTGTCCTCCATCTCTGTAATTTTGTCATTTCAAGAATGTTGTATGAATGGAATCATATAGAATGTAATCTTACGAGGTTGACTTTTTTTCATTCAGCATAATTCCCTTGAAATCCATCCAAGTTGTTGCATGTATCTTCTTCCTTTTTTTCTTTTAAAAATGTTTTATATATTTAGGGGGTATAAGTGCAGATTTCTTACATGCATATATTGCATTGTGGTGAAGTCTGGGCAGTTCCTTTTGATTGTTGAGTAGTATTCCATGGTATGGATGTACCACAGTTTGCTTAACCATTCACCTACTAAAGGACAAAAGAGTTGTTTTTAGTTTTTTGCCCTTACTAATAAAGCTGCTGTGAACATTCATGTACAGGTTTTTATGTGAACATACGTTTTCATTTTCTGGGATAAATGCTCAAAAGGGCAATTGTTGGGTTGTGTGGTAAACACATATATCTTTGTAAGAAACTACCCTACTCTTTTTTCCAGAGTGGCTGTACCTTTTACATACAGCCACTCATACAATTCATACAGCAATGTATGACTGATCCAGTTTCTTCACATCCTCACCAGCGTTTGGTATTACTACTATTTTTTATCTTAACCATTAATATAGATGTGTGTAATGATACCACATGTGGTTTTAATTTGCATTTTCCAATGGCTAATGATGTTGAGTATCTTTTCATGTGCTAATTTGCCATCTATACATCCTCTTCAGTGAAATGTCTGTTCATGTCTTTTGTCTATTTTCTATTTAGGTCATTTGTTCTTTTTACTATTGAGTTTTCAGAGTTTTTTTATACATCCTAGATAAAACTCTTCTGTTAGATACGTGGTTGCTTAAATTTTTAACATAACTTCTACCAAGGAAAAATAAGTAAAATTTACAACTCTTCTTGCATGGCCAGTCACTTACTTAATTCCTGTCCTTCAGTGTTCCATCTAGAGAATTAAGAAATATGATGTATAAAATAGATATCTAGGAGGGCCATTAAGAGGGTAAATACTTAAAAATACAAAGCCAATGAAAGCAAAGCCAATAATCACTGTAGGAGTATGAGGTGCCTAAGGGCCAAAACTAACATAAATAAGAGAAAATGTGGATATAAATGACCATGTTTATAAACAGTTATGAAAAATGCTGTCACTTGAAATCTTTCCCACATCTCTCAAGAAAGTAGGTAGAGTTTATCCTTTCTGTAATCTCGTTTTAACCTTGCTATCACAGGGCTTATTTAATCACAGTGGCAAGAATTACATGTATCTTACAGTAAAGAAGCAGAATACTGGAATTGTTAGAGAACCCTGATGTGTTGACCTGGATAAAGTACAAAGGTGGAAGAGGGAATGAGTTATGTTGTTAAAATCTCAGGCTATTCTGTTCATGTTCCTGCTACTATGAACCCAAACCTGTTTTTTCCCCCTTTTGACTCCTTGTATCTTCCTCTCATGTGGCATAAAAGTAGTTCTGCCGTTAACTTGTACAACATTGCCACCTGATGTTAAGAATTGGTAGGTACTGCTTCTGAGAACCTGGCTGCAGATCCTTACCATAGGCAGCAGATATTGAGAAAGTCTACATGTAGTATTACATATACTAAGTTACAGAGGGTACATCCAAGTAGAGAAAATAATATGTGGGTTAAGATCCATTCTTAAACTTTTTTTTTTTTTTTTTGGGACAGAGTCTTGCTGCGATGCCCAGGCTGAAGTGCAATGGTGCTATCTCAGCTTGCTGCAACCTTCACCTCCTGGGTTCGGGTAATTCTTCCGCCTCGGCCTCCAGAGTGGCTGGGAGTGCAGGCACATGCCACCACGCCTGGCTGGTTTTTGTATTTTTGGTAGAGATGGAGTTTCACCGTGTTGGCCGGGCTGGTCTCGAACTCCTGACCTCAAGTGATCCACTGACCTCAGCCTCTCAAAGTGCTGGGATTACACATGTAAGCCACTACGCCCATCCTCCATCATTAAACTTTTTAGTGTGAAATTCTATCATGTACCATTAATCTAACAAGATTTTCTTTCCTATTTCTGGCTGGTGCCTTTCCCCTTTTCAGGAGCAATGAAAGCTACTCTGTTAGTTATGTTCTTCTGATGTGACAAAATGTCAAGAAGATAGGAGAAGAGAATATTTTGTTTTGTTGATGCTTTTGTTCCCAAGTGTGACCCTAAACTTAAGCTTTGTAGGAGCTGACATTCTCTCATGTCCCTTCCCTTTACTCATGCCAAAACTATCAACTGGGACATTTTGTGCTTTTGGTTTAAAAGTTAATTGATATTATACCTTGGTTTTATCCAAGAAGTAAAAGTATTTGCCTTTGACAAAAGACTGATACAAGAGCAAATAATCTTTAAAAACAGGGGTGTTATGTGCTTTCCTCCACTTTTGAGCATATTATCCAAAATGGTCTGTATAATATAAATGAGAATGATGCAGTTTAAGTAAGTATTTTTATACCATTGTCATGGACCCCTGTCATAAAGCCATTTTTCAGTTTGGGAAAGAGGCATATGGGATTTATACAGATTCACTTGTAAATGTTGCATTGGGGATTTTTGTGTAAATTTTCTCAAATAAAGGCTGGCAGAAACCAAAAAAAAAAAAAAAAAGGGCTAAAGGGAAGAGCACATTCCAGTGAAAGGAAAGCAGGGCTCTGAAACCGAACAGATCCATATCCCAGATCTGCCACCAACAGGCTGTGTAAACTTAAGAAAAGTGACAGTATTTGTTAGCCTCAGGTTCATTTATAAACTGTGTATCCTACCACCGATCATCAAGATGCAGAAAGATTAATTCAGGGGATAGGGATGTACTAGGTGTGCAATGAATAATATTCTCCTTCTATAAATCAGGGAGGGTTGGAAAGGCATGGGAGGCCAAGGTGGGAGGATTCCTTGAGGCTAGGAGTTTGAGACCAACCTGGGCAACATAGAGGCTCTGTCTCTAAAAAAGTAAAATAAGACAGGCATGGTGGCCCATGCCTGTAGTCCCAGGTACTTGGGAGGCTGAGGTAGGAGGATCTCTTCAACCAAAGATGTCAAGGTTACAGTGAGCTAGGGTCTCACCACTGCACTCCAGGATGGGCAACAGAGTGAGACATTGCCTATTAAAAAAAAAAAATCAAGGAGGGTCCCAGTACCACCTGTCCCCCTCTCTGTGCAAACCAGACCTGCATGGTACCATGGTCAAAATGTCTGGTCTTTGGGCCCAGGGGCGGAGGAGCCTCTGAGCCCCAAGCTTGATCCTCAAGGTTAAGGAGCAGGAAGCCCAGGAGCTGAGCCCCAGGGAGGGAACTTACCTAGTGAGAGTAGGTTCCCATAGGTCTCCATCATCACACCCTTGTAGAGGCCCCTCTGAGCAGGGATCAGACAGTCCCACTCCTCCTGGGAGAGGGGTACAGCCACATCCTCAAAGGAAACCATGATATGGAATGACAAGATCTTGATGCAGCCCTCAGGTCAGGACCTGGAGGGAGAAGATATTAGGCTCAGGACTGGTAAAATCCCTCTGGGAACATGTACCTGTCTTCCCCACTAATGTGAACTCTTTGAGGCAGACACTATGTTGGCTCATCTTGGTGTGCCCCAACCCTGACCTCTACTGTACCTGGTCCAGGGACAGTAAAAAAGTGAGAAGTACATTTCAGGGACTTGAACTCAGGAACTGAGGACATTGGTGGAGACAGGGAGCTGTCCACCCTCTGGGACCAGCCCCTTATAGACAGACTCCTGCCGAGAAAAGGCTGAGGTCACATGGAAGAGACTCCATGAGGACCACTCACTTGGAGCCCACCAAGAAGGAGCTGCATGACGGCCATCACTAGGTCTCTGAGCTTGTCCTGAGGTGTGGGCAGAGCTGTAGGGAGAGGAGGGTGATGGAGCCTGACCAACCTTCTGCTCCCCACAGGTGCTCTGAGACTTCTAAGCCTAGACATTTTGTGGTAGCAGAGACCCAATTATGAGCTGCCTGAACACCCCAGGAAAGGTGGATGAACTAAGTAGCCAGTGGTCTCTGAGACCATATCCCCTCCCCAATTTTCTGCCATACCTCTCCATGTCTCAAGAGAGGCCTTCCTGAGGCCCCGGGGATGACAGCATCCTGAGGCCACCATGTGAAAGCCAGGACTGTGGCAGTGCACTTGGCCAGGAGAGACAATGGACTGCGTTTCCCAGGCCCACCTATGAGGTCCTGCACAGACGGCAAACAGCTGAGACAGCGGACCAGGCTCTGGTGCTAAGGCAGTGAATGAGCAAATGGAGAAGTTGACACGTATGCGTGACACACAGACACAATGCCCAGGTGGTGTCAGGTAATGACAAAGGATACAAAAAATTAATGACGCAGCACGAGGGCAGCGACTGGTGGTAGGAGATATTTTACACAGGATGGCCAGGGAAGACACCTCCGATAAAGTGACAACAAATCAGAGATCTGGATGGAGCGAAGGTAGGCACCATGTGGTTATCAGTGAGGTACATCCCAGGCAGGAGGAGAGCACAAGTGCAAAGGCTCTGAGATGCAAGCACACCTGTGTTCAAGAACAGGCAAGGAAGCCAGAGGGGCTCAAACAGACTAGGGGAGGGTAAAAGAGGTGGGTACCCTCTGGGGTGGGTACCTTGTAAGCCTTAGGGCTATGGGTTTTATTCTGAATGGATGGGAAGTGCCTGGAATGTCTGGGAAGAGTCATATGACCTCAGATGTGGTCTCTACAGCTGCTGCTTTGAGGGTGCTTTGAATAGACTATGGGGTGGGGGTAAGGAACAAAAACGGGAAACCAGTCAGAAGGTTCTAGCAACAATCCAGCTAGAGATGAATGTCCTGGACCAGACTGGTGGTGGCAGAAGTGACAAAAAGCAGCCAGATTATGGATACATTTCAAAGGTACCATCAATAGGATTTGCAGATGAATTTCATGTAGGACGAGACACCAAGATTTTTGGCCTGAGCAACTGAAATTATGAAATTTCCATATACTCAGAAGAGTAAGACTGCAGAAAGATTAAATGTAAAACTTGTCTTGTGTACAGTAATGTTTAAGATACCTATTAGATTTATAAATGGAAAATTAGGGCATCTGGATATACAAGTTGAAAATTCAAGAGTGAGGTTGGGCTGGCTGGGTATATACTGAAAACTGTCAGTACATAGATGACATCTAAAACCACAAATCTGGTTTTATTTTAGCAGTGACATGTGTCACTCCCACAAAAGCCTTCCCAATTGGCCTCAGCATACACAACAAGTCACCTCCCCACAGCCCTCTACACATAAACAAATTCCTTAGTTTAGTTCAGGAGGAAATGCGCCCTTTTCCTTCCGCTCTAGGTGACCGCAAGGCCCAGTTCTCGTCACCAAGATGTTAAGGGAAGTTTGCCAAGAGGCATCTGAAAGGAAATAAGGGGAATGGAGTGACCACAAAGGAAAGCCAAGAGAACGTTGGAGACACATTCTAGAGCCCTGGCATTTCACAACAAACTCTGGAACAAACCCTGTCTCATCATCATTTAAGCCTTTGTTGGACAGACTTTCTGACTGGCCGCTGAACATAAGCTCATTGATGTCTTCACAGTCTCCAGCTGAGGCACACCTTGGTCAGAGGGAATCTTCCAGTCCTCAGACAGGGCTTGCCTTTGACTGGCCCCTGCTGCTTATGCCCTTTGTGAATCACAAGCGGTACCTCTTAGTGTACTCTGCCTTCACTCCTAAACGCATGTGGCAGGCATGTAATGCTGCCACATTAAGGCACATGGGCTCTGGACTCGAATAGGACTGAGTTCTAACCTTGGATCCACCACTTACTCATGCAGAGGTCTCAGGTAAGTGACTTGAGTTTTTCCACAGACCATAAAATGAGATTGACACTACTCCTTAAGTGACTATATTGCGTTAAATGAGAATATGTATAAAATGCTCAGCACAGTATTAGCAAACCGCAAACAATACTAAGTCTCAATTGTCCTAATCAGTAAGTCAGCATTTACCGAGTGCCTACTAAATGAATGAGTGTTGAGCTTGTTCCAGCGCATCTGTGAGATATCACCTCCTGCCTATTCCTTTCCTTCCCCACAACAGAAGCTCCTTCACACCACAGCTCTCACAGCTTTACCCTTTCAATCAATACATTCCTGCTAAATGAAATGCACTTTTCTCTCTTCTGAAAAAAAAAACAAAACCCACAATTCAGCTCATCCCCTGACATTGCCCAAACTCCCTTCCTCTGCGAGATCTTTTTATCCATCCGGCTTCCCTGCCTCAGTGTTGCTCGGGAGCGTGGACGACAGCCCGTAGACCTGCACGCCCCGCTGCCTCCGCTCGTGCCTCACACCACCCTCGCCCTGCCCGCCCCTCGGTCAACACAAAGCGGGCGCTCAGCACCCCGCAGCCGCCCTCGACGCGTCCTCTACGGGTCACTGAGGCCGCGGGGCCCGTCCTTCGGCCTCTCAGAACCACGGCACCGTCCCTGCCCGCCCCAGCGCCACTCCGGCACCTCCGCACCAGGCGCCCTAGCTCGGGACTCACTCGGCTGGACCACGGGAAGGGAAGGAGCACGAACGCTAAATCCCGTGCGGTGGAGAGCCAAACCCCCTGGACCGGAAATGCCTAATGTGAACTTCCGCCCTGCCCTTCAGCTCACCAACCAATTGAATTCCAGGTTTCGTGGGTCCGCTCTAGGCGGCTGATAGTACTCAATGCTCCGGCAGTCATGTTCCTTCCCGGTTACGTCCCTACAAGCCCTTGGCGGAATCTGCGGGCGAGAGGGCGCAGGTGCAGAGGTGCCGCCGGCGGCGTGCGGCTGCGAAGGAAGGGACCCCAACACCGAGCGTTCCTGCGGACGCTCCTCAACCGGGGGTTGTTCTCCGTGCTCTGGACCCGGCCCTTCCTGACCTAGGACGTCTTGCCGCGCACTGTCCCCCTCTCTCGGGCGACTTTTCCCCCACCTCCAAGTAGTGATCAAGCTCAGAATCCAGCTCGCGCCCGCTGTGCACCTAGCACTTCCCACCTGTAGTCTTTTGACCTCATCGCCCCCTCTAGAAGGCTGCTGCCATCGCTTAAATGAGGAAGCCGAGGTGCAGAGAGGTTTCAGACCTATTCCAGTGGAGCTGGAATTCGAGAACCAACCAGTCGGTGCTGAGACGCGCGTGCGGAACGGGCGGCGGGCGGGGGTGAAGCGGAGTGAGGGGAGAGGCCAGGTGCGACCCGAGCAGGTGAGGAGCACGGGCCCGGAGGGAGGACTTACGAGAATGGAAAGGAAAGCAGCCTGTCTTCAGTGGGACAGTGGGAGCATTAAGATGTCAGAGAATGAGCAGTTGTGAGAAGAGCCATAGGGTATTTTATTTTTTAGAGACGGGGTTTTGCTCTGTCGCCCAGGCTGCAACCTCAACCTCCCGGGCTCAAGCGATCCTCCTGCCTCAGCCTCCCGAGTAACTGGGACTACAAGCAACGCGCCACCACACTAAATCTTCTTTAATTTTTTGGGGGGAGGTTGAAGGTGGGGGCGGGACAGGGTCTCTCTCCGTCTCCCAGGCCAGAGTGCAGTGGCGCATACGGCCCGACTCCTGGGCTCAAGCGATCCTCCCACCTCAGCCTCCGGAGTAGCTGGGACCACAGGCGCCCACCACCACGCCCAGCTAGTTTTTGTATTTTTTTGTAGAGGTGATGTTTTGCCATGTTTCCCAGGCTGGTCTTGAACTCCTGAGCGCAAGTGATCCACCCGTCTCAGCCTTCCAAAGTGCTGGGATTACAGGTGTCAGCCACCACGCCCGGCCCTAAATATTTTTTTGAAAGTTGGATTTTTCATGGTGCCCAAGGGAAGAGACACTTCTTTCCTTTTACTAAGACCATTTCTTTTAGAAAACTTTGTAATAGGAAAATCTTTCTTTGCCCTCTTGAAATGTATGTAAACTTTTAAAAAAGCTGCATAAGCCTCTTGCCAGTTTTATAAACCAGGAATTTCTTTCTTAAGGACCTTGGAGTGATTTCTTTGAAATAAAAAGGCCAAGGAAGATAGCTTCCCTCCTTGTCTCTGTGGGAGTTCAGCAGATGGCTGGCTCCAAGCTGCAATTACCTGCTTGTCATAGAGACATGAGGTTTATTTTAACTTTGGATAAAGGCAGTTAGCTAACACAGATGGCCGCCCCAAGTACCACGTACCTGCCTTCTCGTTTAGAAACACTGGGCATTAGGGGCAACTCATGCAGAAGACCCGGGAATCTTCCAGGTATACTCCATGGGATGCCTGTTCCACTCTGGCCCATTGGCACAAGCTAGCCTTTTCTTTTAAGGATAGTGGGGTCCGTTCTGAGAGCGGCCTTTGCAACATCTCTCACTTCCCCTGTTGACTGTTATTTCTTTTCTTCCTGCTTTCCTACTCCCTTGATCCCAAACTCACTAGGGGTATTTAGTGAGCACTTACTGTTGCAGTAAGACTCTAGCCAAGGAAGACGAAGAGACAGTTGGAGACCAAAGAGAACTTTAATTCGGGCACCCGAGCCTACAGCAGGCTCATGCCCAAAATGGCTACCGACCCAGACAAAGAAAGCAGGCTTGCTTATATGTCGTTACAGGCGTGAAAAACAAGGCAGGATACAAGTTTCAGACAAAGACAGTAAATTATTCAACCTGTGACAATTCTGAGAAAACTTACATTTAGTTATCTTGACCAGTCAACCTTGAAGCTGGACAGAGCTGGGGTAAGGGAAAACAGGAATTACGGAAGTATGAGGGAGTCGCGAGGCCGGAGATAAGCTTGGAAGGTTGAGGTAAGCTCGCAGGTGCAACTTCTTAGCTATGCTGAGAGGGGCTGCTTAAATTTCTTAGCCTATGTATAACTTCTAAATAGCCTACACTAAATGGTAACTATTACCTATGTTGTGTTTATTATTTTAAACTTTAATGTTACTTATTTTATTTCATTTTCCTTCCACATTACCTCTGCTGTTAGCAGCTTTGAGAAATGCTGCTATAGGATGTGGGAAGTCATTAAAGGATTTAAGCAGGGAGAGGCAAGATCAGATTAACGTTTCAGAAAAATATTTACTGTTTTCCAGCTGAAACTAGTAGAGTACAATTTACTTTCTGGTCACAGCACACAGCAGTCACATCCTGGAGGAACTGTACTTCTCTAAGATCTAGTCTGTCCTGTGGTTTAAATGACCTTTAGCACATTGTCTTTATTACTTTGTACACTGCTTTCACCAGTCTGCTCTTCCATGGCTAAGGGGGCAGAACTGTTATTTTTAGGGTTTTCCACATCCAGTATGTTCATAAGATTTCTACCCTGTGTGAACTTCCAGATGTCGAATAAAGGCTGGATGCTGACCAAAGACCTTTCCACATTTTTTACATGTGTGTAGGGTTGCTCACCAGTAACCCTGGTGCTTCATATGATTGATCCCCTGATGCTTCATATTGGTTGATCCCAGAGAGAATGCCCTTTCACACTCATTACATTCATAGGATTTCTCTCCAGTTTGAGTTCTGTGATGGGAAATTAGGTTAGAACTTTAAACAAAGGCCTTTCCACATTTGTTACACTGATAAGGCTTATTTTCAATGTGGATTCTTTGGTGTTACACAAGATTAGAGCTGTAGTTGAAGGTTTTCCCACACTCTGCCTTCATAGAACTTGTCTTTATAGTGAAATCTCTGGTGTTTTCTAAATTGTGTTAGTCCTTCTTAAGGCTTACCATGTTCACTACACTACACAATTCCTCTCCATGGTAACTGTTTGAGTGCTCATTAAAGGCTGTACTCTGATGTTCTGCATGTTTTTGAGATTTCATTAGGATGTGGGCTTTCTGGTGATTGTTAAAATGTGAGTTATCTGAAGCTGTGTCCAGATGAATTACGTTGATAGGTTTTCTCTTTTGTGGGAACATTCAGATATGCTACAGGGTTTGAGGTCAAGTCTAGGATGCTGTCAACATTGTTATACTCCTGGCTTTTCTCCCATGGAATGTTTTTATGGATCACTGTGATTTATCTTCACATTTACTTGACTAGTACTTTCTTAAACATTTTCTTAGTTTTCCTCTACAAAGATTTCCCTGATATTTCTCTAGTAGACTCACAACTCTGTAGGCTTTAAAAAAGTTGGGTGCTTAGTCAATATCTCCTTTTTAACACATGCCACCCACTGTGGTTTCATGCTTTGGGGGTTCCTTTTGGAGAGGCAACTCTTTGTTATCTGCCTCACAACCTGAAGCAATACAGCAAGCAGGAAACATGGCATAATAAAAAGACCACAGCCTTTTAATTTTAAAGACAAAGATTCTACATTTCCTCTTCTCCTTTCCAGACAACTTAGTCCCAAAGGTATAAAGTAAAGCTGAACAAGGTAGCATCCATACCAGGGCTGGGGGAACCAAAGCAGGAAAGAGCAGCAAGATGGAGGCCATCCATATAGCAAGACTGGCACAGTGTGTCCAGCCTAAGCAGGCTGAAGATGTCTTCATGGAAGGGCAGAGGCAGAAGGGCAAGAGGCAGGGGTTACAGTGAGCCAAGATTGCACCATTGCACTCCAGCCTGGGCAACAGAGCAAAACTCTGTCTCAAAAAAAAAAAAAAAAAAGATGAAACCACTGTTTGTAAGACTAAAACTATAAAACTCTTAGAAAAAAAAAAAGGTATAAATTTTTGTGACCTAGAGTTAGGCAATAGTTTCTTATAAGTGACACCACGAACACAAGCAACCAAATAAAAGATAGGTTGGACTTCAAAATGAAAAACTTTTGTGCTTCAAGAAATGCCATCAAGAAAGTGAAAATACAACCTATAGAATGGGAGAAAATACTTGGAAATCATATATCTGATAAGGGCACAATATCCAGAATATATAAATAACTTTTACGACTTGTCTAAACAGACTACCATAGGCTAAATGGCTTTGACAACAATTTATTTCTCACAGTTCTGGAGGCTGAAGCCCAAGATCAGGGTGCCAGCTGGCCGTTCTTGGTGAAGGTGGCTCCCTGGTTTGCAGACTGTTGTTTTCACACAGCAGCTTTGCCTAGCGGAAATGGGAAGCCTCGGGCCCTTCATCCTAAGCCTGTCTTGGGCCTCCACCCTCATTACCGCATCTGAACCATCTCAGTGGGGATTGGGTTTCAACACAGGCATTTTGTGGTGGACACAAACATTCTGCTGTAGCGCAACTCGACAATAAAAAACATCCCAACTGTAAAGGAGCTGGAAAGGCAGAAAGCTAAGGTCAGTGGGGGATGCTTTGAGCGTCTGAAGACAGCGCAGCTATCCATAAGGATCACATGCGGCTTCCCTCGCCTCCAGCTGCGCAAGGGCAGGTGCTGGCAAGGAAGTCCCACTGGGGCTTTTGGGGACCCAGCACAGCTCGGGCGAGTGGGTGAGGGTAGAGAGGATGCCTCAGTGCGTCCGGACACCACCGAGACCATAGTCCGCCAAGGGCACCTAGAGTGGATCCAGCTGTGTTCAAGTCCAGAAGCTGCCTCAGGACTTCTCAGGACCACACTTCCCGCCCAGGTTGTTTCCTCCCTCTGGGAGCAGGAAAGGAGATGAGTCTTGGGGCGTGCGTGGGACTACTGGCCTGGTGCTGCTGTCAGCTCTGAACCCCCCCCAGCTCTCTCCAGGAACGCACAGTTAGGCTTTTCGCGCTAGTCCCCCTGGTAGGGCTGGCCGTCTGGGACGCTCGGGCTTCCTTCCCTGACGGGCTGCAGGGTCTTTTGTGGCGTTTCTGTCTCCTTCGCTGCAGTGTGATCTATTGTTAACAGTGGTAAATCCACATGGGTCTGCTGCAGCCTCAATTCTTGCCTCCTCAGAAGAAAGAATTTGACGGAGAGGCATGAAGCATAAGGCAGAGGGAAAGATGGAGGCAAGTTTTAGAGCAGGAGTGAACATTTAGTAAAAAGCTTTAGAGCAGGAACAAAAGGAAGTAAAGTACACTTGGAAGAGGGCCAAGTGGGCCACTCAAGAGATCAAGTGCACGGTTTGACCCTTGACTTGGGGTTTTATACATTGGCAAGGTTGTGGCGGTCGGGGGTTGGGGAGCATCCCTTCCCTGATTCCTCCCTTGGGGTGGGCTGTCCACATGTGCAGGGTGGAAGTGGGGACACATGCCCAGTGTGTTTACTGGAGTTGTGTGTATGCTCACTTAAGGTGTTTCTTTCCTTACCAGTTGAGTCTTCTAATAAGGTATCAACCGGTTAAACTCTGCCACTTCACCGCCCTGTGTGCATGCTCAAGCCCACTTGCCCAACTCCTAAGATCTCATTGGGAAGCTGCTGATCACCAGCTTCAGGTTTTTTCTATCTGTTGGGAGACTGCCTTTCCCTGGTGCTGGCAGCAACCAATTCTTATTTGAGAGAGACAACTAACAACTACCTGACTGTCCCCTGATGGTCGCCTGGTGTTCCTGGTGGGTGGGGGGGGGGGGCTCTCCTGACTGCCTGACTACCTACTGTAACACTATCACCCCCACTGAAGCTCCAAAGCTCTTGTGGAAGACGTTATCCACTGAGCCTGTTCCCAAGAAGCAAGATTTTGACTTTACTAAACCCTCTACAATCTGTCAGATACAGCGCTGCATGGATAAATAGCTGTGGATGACTGACCCAGGAAAGTGCTGGGGTGAGCGGGCTCCTGAGAGACAAACATGCTCGAGAGGGAACTTTCTATTCAGTCAGCCTTTGAGCAAACGCTTCTGTTACATACAGCAGGCGTGGTGTATTAGTCTTGTCTTAGGCCGGGTGCAGTGGCTCATGCCTGTAATCCCAGCACTTTGGGAGGCTGAGGTGGGCAGATCACAAGGTCAGGAGATCGAGAACATCCTGGCTAACACGGTGAAACCCCATCTCTACTAAAAATACAAAAAATTAGCCAGGCAAGGTGGTGGGTGCCTGTAGTCCCAGCTACTCAGGAGGCTGAGGCAGGAGAATGGTGGGAACCTGGGAGGCAGAGCTTGCAGTGAGCCGAGATCGTGCCACTGCACTCCAGCCTGGGTGACAGAGCGAGACTCCATCTCAAAACAAAACAAAACAAAAACAGAAAAAAGAAAGTCTTTTCTTTCATTGCTATATTCTCTCATTGCTGAGATTGGGCAATTTATATATTTTTTTTAAAAAGGTTTAAGAACCAGGGGAGCTGACGGCATAAACCTCTGTCCCAGGGCTGGAGAAAATGAAATTAGATGTCTCAGCTCAAGGTGAGACAGGAATAAAGGGGCAAATTCCTCCTTGCTCCACTTTTTCTATTTCACATCCCCAACAGATTGGATGATGTGCACCCATGTTGGGAAGGGGAATCTACCTTGCTGATTCAAATGCTAATCTCATCCAGAAGTGCCCTTGCCCAGAAATAATGTTTAATCTGGGCACTCCATGGCTAGTCAAGTTGACAGGTAAAGTTAACCATCCCGGTAATTATTATCGTTTTTTCCTACTTCACAGATAAGGGACCTAAATCATATAGAAGCTGAGTAATTTGGCCAAGGTCACACTTCTAATAATTGACCAAACTAGAACCCAGGTAGACTGGTGCCCATGCACTATCATGTACTGACCAGCTGAAAAGTCTAAGACTTTGACCCAAGCTTAGAGATCTTGGGCAAGTCCCTTAAGCTCTCTGAGAATCCATTTCCTTCATTTATAAAATGGAGATAATAACAAAATGTATGTCATCTACCTCATTAGTTAGTTGTAAGATCAAGTGAACTGTTAATAACTGGACATGAACTAATTGTTGTTAGTGTTCTCAGAGCCACATTTGCCAGCAAATGTGCTTTTGATAGCTTAGGACTATCTTTAACTGTTTATGAAAGAAGCATATGCTAAAACCTTGCAAAATCCAGTCTAAGTAAATATGACTGTTATGGGAAGGCCATCTCTGGAGTTGGGCCCTTTATAAAGAAGATTCCAAGGCTCCGATACCTGCCTTCTCTTCAGGACATGCACATTCCTGTCCTGCATTTTCACTGATTTTTGTGAGATGCTTATAGTCAGGAAAATTTACAGCAGTACCCTTTCCCAAGCATTCACTTTAACTATGGAAATATATGGTTATTTTTTTCCTTAATTGATATCATATTCTTTTTTTTCATCTTCCTTCTTGGTATATATTTTCTCATAATTTTTCCTAACTTAAAAATTAGATGATAATTTTTTTGGCTTTTAATTTCTTGTATGATGGTGTCTTTAATGACTTTGTGCCTTTCATTTATTTACTGACATCCATTCTCCTATATTTTATTTTATTTTTTGAGACAGGATCTCTATCTTCTAGGCTGGAGTGCAGGGTGGTGCAGTCATGGCTTACTGCAAACTTGAACTTCTGGGCTCAAGTGATCCTCTTGCCACTGCCTCCTGATTAGCTGGGACTACAGGTACACACCGCTACACCCAGCTAGTTTTTAAAAAATTACCTTTTGTAGAGACAGGATCTCACTGTGTTGCTGAGGCTGTTCTCAAACTCCTGGCCTCAAGGAACCCTCCCAACTCAGCCTCCCAAAGTGCTGGGATTACAGGCATGAGCCACTGCAGCTAGCCTATTCTTCTATATTAAAAAAAAATCTCTTATACCTTCATTATTCTTAAGATTTCAGATATTCTTTGAGGAAACAATACTTTAATCAGTAATCTTCACCTTTAGCTCATTTTTTAAAGCAATTTTGTTTGCTTGTTTTTTTAGAGGCAGAGTCTCCCTGTGTTGCCCAGGCTGCAGCCTCAAACTCCTGGCTCAAGTGATCCTCTTGCATCAGCCTCCCGAGTAGCTGGGGTTACAAGCACACACCATTGTATCCAGCTTTCTCTTCTACTTAAAAGAGAAAACTCAGAGGATGAAATCACTTCCTCCTCTGAAAGCCATCCTCTCTAGCTGTTCTTGATTTAGCCCCTTCCTCTACACTCCCAGCACAATTGTAATCTTCCGCCACCAAGTATCCTCTTTTAACTTTACAGTCTCCCTGTCAAGTTCCTCTGCCTACAAATACCTGTAAGGAACTTTCATCCTGGTAAAACTCTTCTTGGTCCTTTGTCTCCTTCTAGCTATTGCACTATCTTTCAAGTTTACTGAAGGTTTTCTGTGAGTACAATCTTTGCTTTCTCACCTGTTTCACATCTTAACCATTGCCTTCTCATTTATGTACCTTTCTCTTTGCCAGAAATGTGGTGACAGAGATCACTGGTGACTCCTTTATTGCCAGATCCAGTGCATGCCTCAGTCCTTAATTCCCTGGAACTCTGTTGAATTTGTCATTGTGGTTACTTAGTCCCTCTTAAAAGTTTGTGCTATCTCCCCCATAAGATGTTGGTCTCTTCGTTTTTTTTTTTTTTTTTGGCTTTTGCTATTGTTACCACTTGTCACTGTCTCCATGTTAAAATGCCAAAAATGATCTAGTTGTTTTTGCTTTTTTCCCTATTTTCCACCCAGTCACTGCTTACCATGACTCCTTCCCTCAGAGGGCACGTAGCAGTATCTGTCCCGCCAGTCCCAAGGCCCTGTGGGAGGAGACCGGCCTGCATCTCTCTAAGACTTAGTCTGATGCCATGCGCATCTCTTGTTCTGTGTTCAATCAGTAGTCCAGGGGAGAAGCTTCTGCCACTTCAGAGCTTTGCTAAACTATCCTGACTTGTCTAAATCTCCCCAAAATTGCCATCTTTGAGCCAAGCTTCCATGCGACAGCCTAATCCATTTCCCTGGACAGGTCTCTTTCCTGGAATGCATCCTAGGCACCTATGCTCCTGGCACCCTTGAGGTCTCTCCTTTGAGTCATGGTCACCAAGAGGGTTGAGGAAGCAGTACCCAAGGTCCCAGCCTTGGCAGGAGCTGCCCTGGGTAGAGCTGGACTTAGATCTTCTGGTAGCCTCATGTAAACCCAGCAGTCAGCCTCTTCTAGAACCCTAGCCAGGGACTGGAGCAGGAAAGGGACCTTTGAAATGAAGACTGCCTTGTCCTGCACCTCCTTTAGGCTTAGACTGAAACATGAATTTCCTAATGGGTTAAATCGTTTAAAACAAGGAGTTGGGGGGAAGGGCGTCATGCACTCCTAGAGAAAGGTACACAGTCGACTGGCTGGGAACATGCTTGGCATCGACTCCGTGGGCATCTGACTGGGTTTTCCATCTCAGGAAAAAGAATTTGAAAGAGGCTTAGCATGAAGGGGAATCAAAGAGGAGGTTGTGATTTGGTCGAAGATGCCTGGTTTAGTGCTGTAATTGTCTTATTATATATATATATATATTTCTTGGAGTAAACATTTTAAATAAACAACACCATTGTCAAAAAAAAATAAATAAAAGAAAGAAAGGAAGAAAGTAAGTTCGTGCTCTTCCTCTGTGAATATTTTTTCCTTGTGCCTCTACCTTCCTGGTAGTTCATTCTTGGTATTCTTCAGGGGCCTCTTTCCTGTCAAAGGTCTTAACAGTGTCAATGTCTCTCAGGGTTCTGTCCTTGCCTTCTGCTCTTCTCTGGCTATACAGTCTTATTAGGAAGCCTCTTTTCTTTCATGGCTTCAGCTACTACCTGAACTCCACACCTCATACCTACTTGTGTGTAAGAGGAAATTTCCACCCAGAATTCTCAAAGGTCTTACAACTAAAAGTGTACAAAGTCAGTTCCTCATGTTCTCCCACCAAATCCCCCAGATCCAAGTCCCTCGTTCCTTTTTCTTGGCCTTAGTTATGGGAACTGTAATCTGGACATCATCTTGGGACCCTTCTTCACAGTTATCTCTCCCACACCCAATCAATACCAAGTCCTAGTTATGCCACCTATATATTTCTTGATTCCATTTCCTTCCTTCCATCATTAGCGTTACTTCCTTAGCCCACATCTTCCTTCTTTCCTCAATGGGCTACTGCAGTAACCTAACTATTCTCTTGACATATTTTCTTGCTTTTGATCTACTGATCAAAGCCAGGACTCAAAAATCCATCACTGCTCCTAAGATAAACTTCAAATTCCTCAGTCTTGTATATAAGGTCTGCATTATCTGGCCTTAGTTATAGGAACTGTAATCTGGAATCAACATTTCAACAGCCTGATTTCAAATCACCTCCCACCTGTCACTTCTGACCATGCTGGCCTTGCTTTGTGTACTGAAATACACACCACTCCTTCCTCAGAATCTTTGCCATAAGTTGTTTCCTCTGCTACAGCACTCCTCCCACTCTGTTTCCCTGATTAATTTCTACTCACTCTTCAAGTTTTATTTATTTTTAAAATATACATTTTTTGATACTGTCATGCTCTGTTGCCCAGGCTGGAGTGCAGTGGTGCTATCATAGCTCACTGCAGCCTCAAACTCCTAGGCTCAAGTAATCATTCCACTTCAGCCTCCTGAGTAGCTGGTACCACAGGCGTGACCCACTGCACCCAGCCACTCTTCAAGTTTTAGTTTAAACTTCATTTACCTACCCTTCCCTGAGCATCCAGGTGAGAGATTAGCAGTTCCAGAGGCATTTTTGTTTCACCCATGGCAACTACACTTATAATCCCTTGTTTGGTGTCTGTACCAATAAGCCGTTTACTTCTTGGACTGCTTTGAGGATTAAATGACTTGCTGTATGCAGAGCCTTTGGAGTTTCTTGCACTAATGTAAACAAGATGAATTTTTTAATTATTATACTTTAAATTCTAGGGTACATGTGCACTATGTGCAGGTTTGTTACATATGTATACAGGTGCGATGTTGGTGTGCTGCACCTATTAACTCATCATTTACATTAGGTATTTCTCCTAACGCTGTCCCTCCCCCTTCCCCCCACCCCACAACAGGTCCTAGTGTGTGATGTTCCCCATCCTGCGTCCAAGTGTTCTCATTGTTCAATTCCCACCTATGAGTGAGAACATGCGGCATTTGGTTTCCTGTCCTTGCGACAGTTTGCTCAGAATGATGGTTTCCAGCTTCATCCATGTCCCTACAATGGACATGAACTCATCCTTTTTTATGGCTGCATGGTATTTCATGGTGTATATGTGCCACATTTTTTAAATCCAGTCTATCATTGATGGACATTTGGGTTGGTTTCAAGTCTTTGCTATCATGGATAGTGCTGCAATAAACATACGTGTGCATGTGTCTTTATAGCAGCATGATTTATAGTCCTTTGGGTATATACCCAGTAATGGGATGGCTGGGTCAAATGGTATTTCTAGTTCTAGATCTTTGAGGAATTGCCACACTGTCTTCCACAACGGTTGAACTAGTTTACAGTCCCACCAACAGTGTAAAAGTGTTCCTATTTCTCCACATCCTCTCCAGCACCTATTGCTTCCTGACTTTTTAATGATCACCATTCTAACTGGTGTGAGATGGTATCTCATTGTGGTTTTGATTTACATTTCTCTGATGGCCAGTGATGATGAGCATTTTTTCATGTGTCTGTTGGCTGCATAAATGTCTTCTTTTGAGAGGTGTCTGTTCATATCCTTCACCTACTTTTTGATGGGGCTGTTTGATTTTTTCTTGTAAATTTGTTTAAGTTCTTTGTAGATTCTGGACATTAGCCCTTTGTCAGATGGATAGATTGCAAAAATTTTCTCCCAGTCTGTAGATTGCCTGTTCACTCTGATGGTAGTTTCTTTTGCAGTGCCGAAGCTCTTTAGTTTAATTAGATCCCATTTCTCAATTTTGGCTTTTGTTGCCATTGTTTTTGGTGTTTTAGACATGAAGTCCTTGCCCATGCCTATGTCCTGAATGGTAATGCCTAGGTTTTCTTCTAGGGTTTTTATGGTTTTAGGTCTTACATTTAAGTCTTTAATCCATCTTGAATTAATTTTTGTGTAAGGTGTAAGGAAGGGAACCAGTTTCAGCATTTTACATATGGCTAGCCAGTTTTCCCAGCACCATTTATTAAATAGGGAATCCTTTCCCAATTGCTTGTTTTTGTCAGGTTTGTCAAAGATCAGATGGTTGTAGATGTGTGGTTTTATTTCTGAGGGCTCTGTTCTGTTCCATTGCTCTATATCTCTGTTTTGGTACCAGTACCATGCTGTTTTTTACTGTAGCCTTGTTGTATAGTTTGAAGTCAGGTAGCTTGATTCCTCCAGCTTTGTTCTTTTGGCTTAGGATTGTCTCAGCAGTGAAGGCTCTTTTTTTGTTCCATATGAACTTTAAAGTAGTTTTTTTCCAGTTCTGTGAAGAAAGTCATTGGTAGCTTGATGGGGATGGCATTGAATCTATAAATTACCTTGTGAAGTATGGCCATTTTCACGATATTGATTCTTCCTATCCATGAGCATGGAATGTTCTTCCATTTGTTTGTGTCCTCTTTTATTTTGTTGGGCAGTGTTTTGTAGTTCTCCTTGAAGAGGTCCTTCACATCCCTTGTAAGTTGGATTCCTAGGTATTTTATTCTCTTTGAAGCAATTGTGAATGGGAGTTCACTCATGATTTGGCTCTCTGTTTGTCTGTTATTGGTGTATAGGAATGCTTGTGATTTTTGCACGTTGATTTTGTATCCTGAGACTTTGCTGAAGTTGCTTATCAGCTTAAGGAAATTTTGGGCTGAGATGATGGGGTTTTCTAAATATACAATCATGTCATCTGCAAACAGGGACAATTGGACTTCCTCTTTTCCTAATTGAATACCCTTTATTTCTTTCTCATGCCTGATTGCCCTGGCCAGAACTTCCAGCACTATGTTGAATAGGAGTGGTGAGAGAGGGCATCCCTGTCTTGTGCCAGTTTTCAAAGGGAATGCTTCCAGTTTTTGCCCATTCAGTATGATATTGGCTGTGGGTTTGTCATAAATAGCTCTTATTATTTTGAGATACGTCCCATCAACACCTAATTTATTGAGAGTTTTTAGCATGAAGGGCTGTTGAATGTTGTTGAAGGCCTTTTCTGCATCTATTGAGATGATCATGTGTTTTTTGTCTTTGATTCTGTTTATATGATGGATTATGTTTATTGATTTGCATATGTTGAATCAGCCTTGCATCCCAGGGATGAAGCCCACTTGATCATGGTGGATAAGCTTTTTGATGTGCTGCTGGATTCGATTTGCCAGTATTTTATTGAGGATTTTTGCATCGATGTTCATCAGGGATATTGGTCTAAAATTCTCTTTTTTGTGTGTGTCTCTGCCAGGCTTTGGTATCAGGATGATGCTGGCCTCCTAAAATGAGTTAGGGAGTATTCCTTCTTTTTCTATTGATTGGAATAGTTTCAGAAGGAATGGTACCAGCTCCTCATTATACCTCTGGTAGATTTTGGCTGTGAATCCATTTGGTCCTGGACTTTTTTTGGTTGATAGGCTATTAATTATTGCCTCAATTTCAGAGCCTGTTATTGGTCTATTCAGAGATTCAACTTCTTCCTGGTTTAGTCTTGGGAGTGTGTATGTGTCGAGGAATTTATCCATTTCTTCTAGATTTTCTAGTTTATTTGCATAGAGATGTTTATAGTATTCTCTGATGGTAGTTTTGTATTTCTGTGGGATTGGTGGTGATAACCCCTTTATCATTCTTTATTGCATCTATTTGATTCTTCTCTCTTTTCTTCTTTATTAGTCTTGCTAGCAGTCTATCAATTTTGTTGATCTTTTCAAAAAACTAGCTCCTGGATTCATTGATTTTTTGAAGGGTTTTTTGGTGTTTCTATCTCCTTCAGTTCTGCTCTGATCTTAGTTATTTCTTGCCTTCTGCTAGCTTTTGAATGTGTTTGCTCTTGCTTCTCTAGTTCTTTTAATTGTGATGTTAGGGTGTCAATTTTAAATCTTTCCTGCTTTCTCTTGTGGGCATTTAGCGCTATAAATTTCCCTCTACACACTGCTTTAATTGTGTCCCAGAGATTCTGGTAGGCTGTGTCTTTTTTCTCATTGGTTTCAAAGAACATCTTTATTTCTGCCTTCATTTAGTTATGTACCCAGTAGTCATTCAGGAGCAGGTTGTTCAGTTTCCATGTAGTTGAGCGGTTTTGAGTGAGTTTCTTAATCCTGAGTTCTAGTTTGATTGCACTGTGGTCTGAGAGACAGTTTGTTATAATTTCTGTTCTTTTACATTTGCTGAGGAGTGCTTTACTTCCAACTGTGTGGTCAATTTTGGAATAAGTGCACTGTGGTGCTGAGAAGAATGTATATTCTGTTGATTTGGGGTGGAGAGTTCTGTAGATGTCTATTAGGTCTGTTTATGCAGAGCTGAGTTCAATTCCTGGATATTCTTGTTAACTTTCTGTCCTGTGGATCTGTCTAATGTTGACAGTGGGGTGTTAAAATCTCTCATTATTATTGTGTGGGAGTCTAAGTCTCTTTGTAGGTCTCTAAGGACTTGCCTTATTAATCTGGGTGCTCCTGTATTGGGTGCATATATATTTAGGATAGTTAACTCTTCTTGATGAGTTGATCCCTTTACCATTATGTAATGGCTTTCTTTGTCTCTTTTGATCTTTGTTGTTTAAAGCCTGTTTTATCAGAGACTAGGATTGCAACCCCTGCTTTTTTTTGTTTTCCATTTGCTTGGTAGATCTTCCTCCATCGCTTTATTTTGAGCCTATGTGTGTCTCTGCACATGAGATGGGTCTCCTGAATACAGCACACTGATGGGTCTTGACTCTTTATCCAATTTGCCAGTCTGTGTCTTGTAATTGGAGCATTTAGCCCATTTACATTTAAGGTTAATATTGTTATGTGTGAATTTGATCCTGTCATTTTGAGTTAGCTGGTTATTTTGCTCATTAGTTGATGCAGTTTCTTCCTAGCATCGATGGTCTTTACAATTTGGCATGTTTTTGCAGTGGCTGGTACTGGTTTTTCCTTTCCATGTTTAGTGCTTCCTTCAGGAGCTCTTGTAAGGCAGGCCCAGTGGTGACAAAAACTCTCAGCATTTGCTTGTCTGTAAAGGATTTTATTTCTCCTTCACTTATGAAGCTTAGTTTGGCTGGATATGAAACTCTGGGTTGAAAATTCTTTCCTTTAAGAATGTTGAATATTGGCCTCCACTCTCTTCTGGCTTGTAGAGTTTCTGCAGAGAGATCCACTGTTAGTCTGGTGGGCTTCCCTTTGTGGGTAACTCGACCTTTCTCTCTGGCTGCCCTTAACATTTTTTCCTTCATTTCAACTTCGGTGAATCTGACAATTATGTGTCTTGGAGTTGCTCTACTCGAGGAGTATCTTTGTGGCATTCTCTGTATTTCCTGAATTTGAATGTTGGCCTGCCTTGGTAGGTTGGGGAAATTCTCCTGGATAATATCCTGAAAACTGTTTTCCAACTTTGTTCCATTCTCCCCATCACTTTCAGGTACACCAATCAGATGTAGATTTGGTCTTTTCACATAGTCCCATATTTCTTGGAGGCTTTGTTCCATTTCTTTTTACTCTTTTTTCTCTAAACTTCTCTTCTCACATCATTTCATTCATTTGATCTTCAATCACTGATACCCTTTCTTCCAGTTGATTGAATCAGCTACTGAAGCTTGCACATGCATCACGTAGTTCTTGTGCCATGGCTTTCAGCTCCATCAGCTCATTTAAGGTCTTGTCTACCCTGGTTATTCAGTTAGCCATTCATCTAATCTTTTTTCAAGGTTTTTAGCTTCTTTGTGATGGGTTCAAACATCCTCCTTTAGCTCAGAGAAGTTTGATCGTCTGAAGCTTTCTTCTCTCAAATCATCAAAGTCATTCTCCATCCAGGTTTGATGTGTTGCTGGTGAGGAGCTGCATTCCTTTGGAGGAGAAGAGGTGCTCTGATTTTTAGAATTTTCAGCTTTTCTGCTCTGGTTTCTCCCCATCTTTGTGTTTTTATCTACCTTTTGTCTTTGATGATGGTCACGTACAGATGGGGTTTTGGTGTGGATGTATTTTTTGTTTGTTAGTTTTCCTTCTAATAGTCAGAACCCTCAGCTGCAGGTCTGTTGGAGTTTGCTGGAGGTCCACTCTAGATCCTGTTTGCCTGGATATGACCAGCGGAGGCTACAGAACAGCGAATATTGCAGAATAGCAAATGTTGCTGCCTGATCATTCCTCTGGAAGCTTCATCTCAGAGGGGTACCCGGCCGTGTGAGGTGTCAGTCAGCCCCTACTGGGAGATGCCTCCCAGTTAGGGTACTCAGGGGTCAGGGACCCACTTGAGGAGGCAGTCTGTTTGTTCTCAGATCTCAAACTCCATGCTGGGAGAACCACTACTCTCTTCAAAGCTGTCAGACAGGGACATTTAAGTCTGCAGAAGATTCTGCTGCCTTTTGTTCAGCTATGCCCTGCACCCAGAGGTGGAGTCTGCAGAGGCTGGTAGGCCTCCTTGAGCTGCAGTGGGATCCATCCAGTTCAAGCTTCCCAGCCGCTTTGTTTACCTACTGAAGTCTCAGCAATGGTGGGCGCCCCTCCCCCAGCCTTGCTGCCACCTTGCAGTTCGATCTCAGACTGCTGTGCTAGCAATGAGCAAGGCTCCGTGGGTGTGGGACCCTCCAAGCCAGGCATAGGATATAATCTCCTGGTGTGCCATTTGCTAAGACCATTGGAACAGCACAGTATTAGGGTGGGAGTGACCCGATTTTCCAGGTGCCGTCTGTCACAGCTTCCCTTGGCTAGGAAAGGGAATTCCCTGACCCCTTGCACTTCCCAGGTGAGGTGGTGCCTTGCCCTGCTTCAGGTCTCACTCGGTGGGCTGCACCCACTGTCCTGCACCCACTGTCTGACAAGCTCCAGTGAGATGAACCTGGTATTTCAGTTGGAAATGCAGAAATCACCTGTCTTCTGCATCGCTCATGCTGGGAGCTGTAGACTGGAGCTGTTCCTATTTGGCCATCTTGGAACCTCCCATGTAGGTTACCATTTTTAGGGGTGGTCACTGTTGAGCCTCCAAGTCCTATTCCCTTAAAATGGAAGACCCAAAATACTGTTTGGGTTGAGCTGTGGCTGCTTACTCAGGAAAAATTGGGGGCCTTACAGGAATTAGTCAAAGAGCAATTAAACAAAGGAAGCATTGAGCCCACATTTTCTCCATAGAATTTGCTGGTGTTTGTAATAAAGAAAAAATCCAGCAGATGGCGCATGCTAATCGACTTATGTGTGGTGAACACATTCATTCAGCTGATTGGGGCCCTGCAGACGGGGCTTCCCTCCCCCACCATGATTCCTAGAGACTGGCCATTAGTAATTATAGATTTGAAGGATTGCTTTTTAAATATTCTTCTAGCAGAGTCTGATTTTGTGAAATTTGCTTTTACTATTCCTGCTATGAACAACAAGGAACCAGCAGCCAGTTATCATTGGAAAGTCCTGCTGCAGGATATGTTGAATAGTCCTACTATTTGTCAAACTTTTGTGGGGAAGGCTATTCCACCTGTGAGAGATCAGTTTCCTGATTCATATATCATTCATTATATGGATGACGTATTGGGTACGGTCAAAAGTTAAGACTGACTTATCCAGTGTTATTCATATTTACAGGAGGTGGTAGCCAATGCTGGATTGCTCATAGCACCAGATAAAATTCAAACATCCACTCCTTTCCAATATTTGGGAATGCAGGATCAGGAAAGGGCAATTAGACCTTAAGAGGTTCAAATTCAAAAAGACTCTCTGAAAACTTTAAATGATTTTCAAAAATTATTAGGGGATATCAATTGGATTTGACCTCCTTTGGGAATCCCTACCTATGCTATGTCTAATCTGTTCTCTATTTTAAGAGATGACCCTGCTCTCAATAGTAAATGAGAACTGACTCCTGAGGCTGCCAAAGAATTACAAATGATTGAAGAAAAAATAGAACAGGCCCAGGTTAATAGAATAGACTCAAATTTACCATTACAGTTCATTGTGTTCTCTACTCTGCATTCTTCTACAGGGGTTATAGTTCAGAGTGAGGACTTAGTTGAATGGTCTTTTCTGCCTCACAGTACTGTTAGAACACTCACAGTATACTTGGATCAGATGGCAATCTTGATTGGGCAAGCTCACCTTAGAGTTGTTAAACTTTGTGGCTCAGATCCAGATAAGATTATAGTTCCAATGAATAAAAATCAGATTTGGCAAGTCTTTATTAATTCAGTCAATTGGCAAATAGATTTAGCTGGCTTCATTGGAGTTCTTGATAATCTGAAGGGGTGGCCTGCCCCTCCACACCTGTGGGTATTTCTAGTCAGGTGGGATGAGAGACTGAGAAAAGAAATAAGACACAGAGACAAAGTATAGAGAAACAACAGTGGGCCCAGGAGAGCGGCACTTAGCACACCAAGGACCTGCACCAGCACTGGTCTCTGAGTTCCCTCAGTTTTTATTATTATTTTCATGATTTCAGCAGAAAGGAATGTAGTAGGAGAGCAGGGTGATAATAAGGAGAAGGTCAGCAAAAAACATGTGAATAAAAGAATCTATGTCATAATTAAGTTCAAGGGAAAGTACTATGCCTGGATGTGCACGTAGGCCAGATTTATGTTTCTCTCCACCCAAACATCTCAGTGGAGTAAAGAATAACAAGGCAGCATTGCTGCCAACATGTCTCACCTCCCACCATAGGGCGGTTTTTCTCCTATCTCAGAATTGAACAAATGTACAATCGGGTTTTATACCAAGACATTCAGTTCCCAGGGGCAGGCAGGAGACAGTGGCCTTCCTCTATCTCAACTGCAAGAGGCTTTCCTCTTTTACTAATCCACCTCAGCACAGACCCTTTATGGGTGTCGGGCTGGGGGATGGTCAGGTCTTTCTCATCCCATGAGGTCATATTTCAGACTATCATATGGGGAGAAACCTTGGACGATACCCAGCTTTCAAGAGCAGAGGTCCCTGTGTCTTTCCGCAGTGCATTGTGCCCCTGGTTTGTTGACACTAGAGAATGGCAATGACTTTTACCAAGTATACTGCTTGTAAACATTTTGTTAACAAGGCACATCCTGCACAGCCCTAGGTCCCTTAAACCTTGATTTCATACAACACATGTTTTTGTGAGCTCCAGGTTGGGTCAAAGTGGCTGGGGCAAAACTACAAATTAACAACATCTGAGCAAAGCAATTGTTCAAAGTACAGGTCTTTTTCAAAATGGAGTCTCATGTCTTCCCTTTCTACATAGACACGGTAACAGTCTGATCTCTCTTTTCTCTACCACAATCATTATCCAAAAAAGAAGATTTTTCAGTTTTTAAAGCTAACAACATGGGTCCTTCCAAAAATTACCCTTAGTGCTCCATTGGAAGGAGGAGTCACTGTGTTTACAGATGGCTCTAGCAATGGAAAAGCAGCTTATGTAGGATCTAAAAACAAAATTATTCAAACTGACTTTCAATTGGCACAAAGGGCTAAATTACAGAAAGTTATAGCTGTGTTAGAAGACTTTAAGCAACCTGTAAATATTGTCTCTGATTCACCTTATGTCGTTCAAGCCACTCAATACATAGAAACTGCACTCATTAAATATCTTGTGGGTGAACAGCTCTATCAGCTGTTTTCTTCTTTACAAAAGACAGTGCATGATCGCTGTTTTCCTTTCTATATTACACACATTCAAGCACACACTAATCTTCCTGGGCCCCTTGTAAGGGCTAATGGTCAAGCTGATTTACTAGTTTCAACTGTGCTTACTAATGCCCAAGATTTTCACTCCTTGTGAAACACATGTTAATACAGCAGGACTTAAACAAAAATATCAGATTACTTGGAGGCAGGCAAAGGACATTGTACAACATTACCCTCAGTGCCAGGTACTATAACTGCCACATGAAGGGACTCATGTTAACCCACAGGATTAACCCGTAATATGTTGGGGCAAGTGAATGTAACCCACGTACCTTCATTTGGGAAATTTCACATGTCCATGTTACTATAGATGCCTTTTCTCATTTTGTATGGGCAACTTGCCAAACAGGTGAGGTGGCTGCTCATATTAAAAGACATTTACTTTCCTGTTTTGCTGCCATGGGCCTCCCACAAAAGATTAAAACAGACAATGGCCCAGGCTACTGTAGTACATCTTTACAAGCGTTCCTTCAACAATGGTACATTGAGCACAGTACTGGAATACCCTATAATTCTCAAGGCCAAGCCATTGTTGAACGGGCTAATCAAACCTTAAAATCTCAATTACAAAAACAAAAGACAGAGGGGGGAACCAGAGAATACTCTACTCCCCATATGCAGCTACAATTTGCTCTTATCACTTTAAATTTTTTGAATTTGTCTAAAGATAAGGTTACAACAACAGCAGAACAGCATTTGTCAGGGCAAAAATAAATCATCATGAAGGAAAACGTGTGGTGGAAGGAAGTCAGAATCAAAACCTGGGAAAAGGGCAAAATCATGACATGGGGTCGAGGGTTTTCTTGTATCTCACTGGGAGAGAATCAGCTTCCTGTCTGGGTACACACAAGACATCTTAAGCTGTGCCATGAGCCAGAATCCAAGGAAGAGGTAAAGACCTTGGAATATCCCTTCACCCCCAGTTCATCAGATGGCTCAGATGAACATCTCTGTTGAGCAGATGGAAACCAGTAAAACCCACCAAGTAACTCCACCGACCTGGGGGCAGATGAAGAGACTAGCTCATATTGCAGAAGACAACCTGAGGTCTCAGAATAAGCCACTGACCACCAGTAATCTTATGGTAGCTATGATGGCAGTAATCTCCCTGGTGGTGAGTCTCCCCACAGCTGAGGCAGATCAAAATTACACTTATTGGGCCTACATTCCATTCCCACCACTGATTAGGCCTGTTACATGGTTAGACCTCCTGGTGGAGGTTTATGTTAATGATAGTGTCTGGATGCCTGGACCAACAGGCAACCGAGGTCCTACTCATCCAGAGGCGGAAGGAATGTTAATGAATGTTTCTATTGCTTATCACTTTCCTCCCATCTGCCTGGGGCCGACAGGAGGATGTTTAAATTATGATAAATAAAGTTGGATGGTTTATGTCCCTGCACATAGTGGATCAAAAGCCTGTATTCATGTAATCAGTGGAAGAACATTTCAATCTTTGGACACTATTAAATACCTTGTGCACGGCTATGTTATGACACATCACCAGATTAATAAATTTAAACCTAATAAGAAGCCCTGCCCTAGGCAGGCCACTAAATGGTCTGGAAAGCTAGAGGCGCTAACCTGGGAAGATTGTATTGCAAACAGCGATGCTGTACTGCAAAATAATTCCTAAGGAATCATCATTGATTTGGCCCCTAGGAGACGCTTTGCAGTAAATTGTACTGGACAGCGTGAAGATTGTAGAGAGACTCCTTTTGCAAACGACTACCCAGATAATGCACCAAAATTATATAGAAGAATGGAAACACATTTCCCTATTAAGTGGGAGGGGAACGGTATGGCTCCTTCAAGCCCCAAAATAATTGATCCAATTATAAGTCCAGAACATCCAGAATTGTGGAAATTAATGATGGCTCAAACCCAATTCGGATTTGGAAAGGAGAATATAAAACAGAGACCCATAGTGAAAACTTCAATTTGTTGTAGCCATGACTTCTAATCAGATGGTCCCATTGCAGAGTTGTGTTAAACCTCCTTTTATGTTGGCAGTGGGAAAAATTAATATCCTACCTGACTCTCAAACCATATCATTCCTCAACTGTCATCTTTTTACCTGCATTAATTCTACCTTTAATAAAGATAATAACATTTTACTGGTTAGGGCCTGAGAAGGAGTTTGGATACCTATTTCCCTCAATAGACCTTGGGAGTCCTCTCCCTCCATACATATTATCACTGAATTACTAAAAGGAATACTTAATAGATAAAAGAGATGCATATTTACTTTAATAGCTGTGATCATGGGCCTTATAGCTGTCACAGCTGCTGCTGCTGTTGCTGGTGTTGCTTTGCACACTTCTATTCAAACTGTGGGCTTTGTGGATAGTTGGCAGAAAAATTCTTCTAAGCTTTGGAATCCCCAAAGCCAAATAGATCAAAAATTGGCAAATCAAATTAATGATCTCCATCAAACAGTAATGTGGATGGGAGATTGGATTATGAGCTTGGAGCATAGAATTCAAATGCAACGTGATTGGAATACTTCTGATTTTTGTATTACTCCTAGCTCTTACAATGCCAGTGAACACCACTGGGAGATGATTAGATGTCACCTACAAGGAAAAGAAGATAATTTAACATTAGATATTGCTAAACTGGAAAAACATGTTTTGGAGACATCTAAGGCTCATCTCACCCTGTTGCCTGGAGCTGATATTCTTGCTGGAGCTGCTGATGGCCTTTCTAATACCAATCCTTTAAAGTGGATTAAAACCATAGGTGGGTCAACAATTGCAAATTTTATTTTGGTTTGTGTCTGTTTATGCTGTTTGTTTTTAGTCTACAGATGTGGATGATGCCTTGGGAGAGAAGCCAGACACCGTGAATGAGCCATGATAGCAATGGCAGTTATTAATAAAAAAAAATTAATAAAGACAAAAAAGGGGGACATGTGGGAAAGAGAGTTTCTAGGGTGCCAGTTGAGTTGGTCTCCCCTGTGTGAGACACCCATGGGAAGCCATGGGCAGCCTCTGGGGAGAAAAGTCTCTTGTTGCCTTCATGTCTTTATGCCCTGAGAGCATAACTGCTCAGCAGCATTCCACAGGTTGCTCAGGGAGATAACACTCCCTTGAAGCAGTGGAGTATAATCAAACATCTTGGCTCCTCCTGAAACCCGCAAGATCTTAAGTAGTTTAGACACATGCCTCTGCTCAAGGAAATTCACAGAAACCGCCACTGCTATACATCTTATCGAATGACTCACGAGTTCTCCTTCACTGATTAATCCTTTTTCTCATCCCTTCCTCCCCCTCCCATCTGCCTTAAGAACAAAGAGCTTGTAAACCAATAAACTGGGCAGAGCCTGAGAGCTCTGGGCCGTGAGCAAACCTCCAACACTCTTGTCCCCTGGACCTGCCTTTTAAATGCTTATTCTGTTTCTTTCCAACTCCTTTGTCTCCGCTGGATTTGGGGTACCCACTGGGTGTTGTGGGGCTGGTTTCCCCAACAGTGGAAAAAAGGCTGGCCTCACTGTTTATGGGTAGTTGTGGCAGTGGCAATCTCAGTATCAGAGGCTATGAAAATAATACAAGGAAAGGATCTCACCATCTGGACTACTCATGATGTAAATGGCATAATAGGTGCCAAAGGTAGTTTATGGCTATCAGACAACTGCCTGCTTAGATACCAGCTGCTACTCCTTGAGGGACTGGTGCTTCAAATATGCACATGTGCAGCCCTAAACCCTGTCACCTTTCTCCCAGAGGATGGAGGACCAGTTGAGCACTACTGCCAACAAATTATAGTCCAGACTTATGCCACTGAGAGGATCTCTTAGAAGTCCCCTTAGTTAATCCTGATCCTAACCTATATACCAATGGAAGTTCATTTGTGGAGAATTGGATATGAAGGGCAGGTTATGCCATAGTTAGTGATGTAACGGTACTTGAAAGTAAGCCACTTCCCGCAGGGATCAGTGCCCAGTTAACAGAACTAGTGGCACTTACCCAAGCCTTAGAACTGGGAAAGGGAAAAAGAATAAATGTGTATACAGATAGCAATCATGCTTATGTAATCCTACATGCCCATGCTGCAATATGGAAAAAAAGGGAGTTCCTAACCTCTGGGGGAACCCCCATTAAATACCACAAGGAAATCTTGGAGTTATTGCACGCAGTGCAAAAACCCAAGGAGGTAGCAGTCTTACACTGCAAAGCCATCAAAAAGAGGAGGGAGAGTAGAGAACAGCAGTGTAAGTGGCTGGCAGGGCACTTGACAAAGAGAAGGACAAAGAGAAGGAGAGAGAGAGAGGGAGAGAGAGGAAAGACAGAAAGTCAAAGAGAGAAGGAAAGAGAGGGAGAGAGAGAGGGGAAAGACAGAAAAAGAGAAGGAAAGAGGAAGAGAAAAAGAGGAAGTCAGAGAGAAAGAGAGAGACAGAGAGAAGGAGAGGAAGAGACAGACAAAGAGGAAGTCAGAGAAAGAGAGAAAGAGACAAAGTCAAAGAAAGAGAGAGACAGAAAGTCAAAGAAAGAGAGAGAGAAGTATTAAAGAAAAAACAGTGTACCCTATTCCTTTAAAAGCCAGGGCAAATTTAAAACCTATAATTGATAATTGATTTAAAACCACAATGAGATACCATCTCACACCAGTTAGAATGGCAATCATTACAAAGTCAAGAAACAACAGGTGCTGGAGAGGATGTGGAGAAATAGGAACACTTTAACAGTGTTGGTGGGACTGTAAACTAGTTCAACCATTGTGGAAGTCAGTGTGGTGATTCCTCAGGGATCTAGAACTAGAAATACCATTTGACCCTGCCATCCCATTACTGGGTGTATACCCAAAGGACTATAAATCATGCTGCTATAAAGACACATGCACACGTATGTTTATTGTGGCATTATTCACAATAGCAAAGACTTGGAACCAACCCAAATGTCCAACAATGATAGACTGGATTAAGAAAATGTGGCACATATACACCATGGAATACTATGCAGCCATAAAAAATGATGAGTTCATGTCCTTTGTAGGGACATGGATGAAATTGGAAATCATCATTCTCAGTAAACTATTGCAAGAACAAAAAACCAAACACCGCATATTCTCATTCATAGATGGGAATTGAACAATGAGAACACATGGACACAGGAAGGGGAACATCACACACTGGGGCCTGTTGTGGGGTGGGGGAGGGGGGAGGGATAGCATTAGGAGGTATACCTAATGCTAAATGATGAGTTAATGGGTGCAGCACACCAGCATAGCACATGTATACATGTGTAACTAACCTGCACATTGTGCACATGTACCCTAAAACTTAAAGTATAATAAAGAAAAAATATACAGAAAAAAAAAAGTCTTCTCCAATACCACCTTGTTGTCAGTGTAAACAAGGGTATAGCCCGAAAGCACTGAAGCCACTGACAACCCATAGCATTCCTATCAAAAATCCTTAACCCAGCAGGTTTCCTAACAGGGGATCTAAATTAATTACCATACAAAGGTCTGAACATACCTAAGAGGAACTCCCTTCAGGACAGGATAATAGATGGTTCCTTCCAGGCAATTAAGGGAAAAAGACACAATGGGTATTCAGTAAGTGATAAGGAAACTCTTGTAGAAGCAGAGTTAGGAAAATTGCCTAATAATTGGTCTGCTCAAATGTGTGAGTTGTTTGCACTCAGCTAAACCTTAAAGTACTTACAGAATCAGGAAGGAGGATCTATACCAATTCTAAGTTAACATGGACTGAACGAGGTCTTATTAAGAGCAAAGAATAATTGAAATCCCAGACTTCCAAGGTTTTCAACAAAAGTAAAGTTTGCTAAAAGTTAACAGTGTAATATTTATTATCCTAACTTCTAATCTTGTGGAAATCAGACCACATCAGTGCCCCTTAAAGCCCAAGTCCATCAGTGTAGGGCCATACAACTACTACGCCTACTTATAGGGTTAGAAATGGCCACTGCTACTGGAACCGGAATAGCAGGTTTATCAACTTCATTATCCTACTACCACACACTCTCAAAGGATTTCTCAGTTTGCAAGAAATAACAAAATCTATTCTTACTCTACAATCCCAAATAAACTCTTTGGCAGCAGTGACTGTCCAAAACTGCTGAGGCCTAGTCCTCCTCACTGCTGAGAAAGGAGGACTTTGCACCTTCTTAGGGGAAGAGTGTTGCTTTAACACTAACCAGTCAGGGATAGTATGAGATGCCATCTGGTGTTTACAGGAAAAGGCTTCTGAAATCAGACAATGCCTCTCAAACTCTTATACCAACCTCTGGAGTTGGGTGACATGGCTTCTCCCCTTTCTAGGTCCTGTGACAGCCATCTTGCTATTATTCACTTTTGGGCCCTGTATTTTTAACCTCCTTGTCAAATTTGTTTCCTCCAGGATTGAGGCCATCAAGCTACAGATGGACTTACAAATGGAACCCCAAATGAGTTCAAATCAAAACTTCTACCGAGGACCCCTGGATTGACCCACTGGCTCTTTGGCTTGCCTAGAGAGTTCCCTTCTGAGGACACTACCACTGGAGGGCCCCGTCTTCACCCCTATCCAGCAGGAAGTAGCTAGAGTGGTCATTGGCCAATTCCCAACAGCAGTGGGGTGTCCCGTTTAGAGGGGGGATTGAGAGGTGAAGCCAGCTTGACTTCCTGGTTTGAGTGGGGACTTGGAGAACTTTTCTGTCTTACAAGAGGTTTGTAAATGCACCAATCAGTGCTTTGTAAAAACGCACCAATCAGCACTGTGTAGCTAGCTAGAGATTTGTAAAATAGACCAATTAGCACTCTGTAAAATGGACCAATCAGCACTCTGTAAAATGGACCAATCAGCAGGACATGGGCAAGCACAAACAAGGGAATAAAAGCTGGCCACCCCAGCCAGCAGTGGCAAACTATGGGCTAATGGCAGCATACTCCAGGCAGCCTAGTCCTGTCCTCTTTGCTTCTTCTACTTGGTTCCATATAATTCAGCATTTTTTTTTTGAGATGGAGTCTCACTCTGTTGCCCAGGCTGGAGTACAGTGGTGTGATCTTGGCTCACTGCAACCTCCACCTCCCAGGCTCAAGCGATTCTCCTGCCTCAGACTCCCAAGTGGCTGGTACTGCAGGCGCATGCCACCGCACCTGGCTAATTTTTGTAATTTTAGTAGAGATGGGGTTTCACCATATTGGTCAGGCTGGTCTTGAACTCCTGACCTCAGGTGATCCACCCGCCTCAGCCTCCCAAAGTGTAATTCAGCACTCTTCAATTATACATATTGAAATATGCATTCAGAAAAGTACTTAAATCATAAATATGTACAACTCAATTTTGAGTATGTGAACAAGAAAGTAACCACTATCCACATAAAAATGCAGAGCAGATACACACCCAAAGCCTCCTTTGTGCCCACTCCTGGCTATTACCTTCAAAATGCTACCTAATGAGAGGACTCAGAGTGCCATATAAAACTATAAAGGTGACAACTGGAACAGAAATTAAAATCTTGCTAAATATTGGAAACTCAACAATAAAAAGGATTGAAAGGGAAAGAAAGAGTTAATATTGCTATGGTTTGGATGTGTGTCCCCTCTGAATTTCATGTTGAAATGTGATCCCCAAAGTTGGAGGTGGGACCTAGTGGAAGGTGTTTGGGGATGGATCCCTCATGAATGGCTTGATGCCTTCCTGGAGGTAATGAACGAGTTCTCACTTTGTTACTTCATAGAGAGCTGGTTGTTTAAAAGAGGCTGGCTCCTCTCTCTTGCTCCCTTTCTTGCCATGTGACATGCCTGTTTCCTCTTAGCCTTCTTCCGTGAGTAAAAGCTTCCTGAGGCCTCACCAGAAGCTGAGCAAATGCCAGCACCATACTTCCTGTGTAACCTGAAGAACCATGAGCCAAATAAACCTCTTTTCTTTGTAAATTACCCAGCTTCAGGTGTTCCTTCATAACAAAGTGTAACAGATTAACACAAATATATAATCAAAATATAATATGACAATTAAAACAAGAACAACTGTCTTAACAAATGGGATTAACTCACCTGTTTTAGAAAATATATAGATTTAAGCTGGGCGTGGTGGCTCACGCCTGTAATCCCAGCACTTGGGAGGCTGAGGCGGGTGGATCACTAGGTCAGGAGTTCAAGACCAGCCTGACCAATATGGTGAAACCCTGTCTCTACTCAAAATATGAAAATTAGCCAGCCATGGTGGCATGTGCCTGTCATCCCAGATACTCAGGAGGCTGAGACAGGAGACTGGCTTGAACCCAGGAGGTGGAGGTTGTGTGAGTTGAGATCAAGCCACTGTACTCCAAGCTGGGTGATAGAACAAGACTCTGTCTGAAAAATAAATAAATAAATAAATAAAAATAAAAAATATATCTTTTCAGATTGGAATGAATTAATGGCATTCACAGCAACCTGGATGGGACTGGAAACTATTATTCTAAGTGAAGTAACTTAGGAATGGAAAACCAAACAGTGTATGTTCTCACTCATAAGTGGAGCTAAGCTATGAGGATGCAAAGGCATAAGAATGATATGATGGACTTTGCTGACTCATAGTGAAAGGGTGGGAAGAGGGTGAGGGATAAAAGACTACAAATTGGGTTCAGTGTGTACTGCTTGGGTGATGGGTGCATGAAAACCTCACAAATCACCAGTAAAGAACTTATGTAACAAAATACCACCTGTTCCCTAAAAACCTATGGAAATAAAAAATTTAAAAACTATATATATATAATATATATTATATACAGGTATATAATATATATATTATATACATGTATACATGTATATAATATATATATTATATATTATATACATGTATACATGTATATAATATATATATTATATACATATATATATATACAGTTTCAAATTGGATCACAAAACAAAGTCCAACTCTTAAAATACAGTGATTCTGAAAGGCTAAAAATAAAAGAATAAGCAAAGTATACCACGGAAATCTAAACAAGAAGAAAGCATGACATTAAGATGGTAATCTTAATATCAGACAAGGTGGAATTCAGGTTAAAATGCATCAAGTAATACAAAGAAATTTACAATGATAAAGGCTATGATTCCCCGTGCAAATTTAGCAGTTATGAATATTTATGCACAAGGAGCACCGAGCTGCTCTTGTGGATTGTCACAGTAATGGCCACAATGGAGCGTGCCTCCTGGTATCCATGCCCTTCTCACACCAACCATGGACTTTAGTCAGTGTGAAATAAGCAAATGTCACAAGCAGAGAGTTGATAAGAACTGTCTAGCTGAGCCCAGTCTAAATTTTAGAATTGTGAGCAAATAAATGGTTGTTTGTAACGTGAATGCCTATAGAAGAGGAAAAAATTAATAGGATGGATGAAACTTCTAAAAAATGTTAGTAAGGTAGTAGCTTTTGAAGTATTGACAAAACTCTAGATATGAGCAAGCAACTAGTGTGTGAGGTATAGGCAGGACTAGTAAGATATGTTACATGTAGATAGGAAGTTAGTATCCTGTAGGACATGCTAAAGATGGAACAAATGGAATGTATAATGCAATCAACAAGAGTATTCCTTTAGATAAAAAGAGATGGGAAGATCAAGCCATAAGGTGTGATCAGGCCACTTCTGGGCTCTGTGTTATGTCATCATTTCATCAGCTACTCATTTGTGACACCCATTATGGTCCCATTCAGGCTCCACATGTGCTCTGCCAAGAAATGCAGATAAAACTTAGGGTTTTGTTATTGTTTTTGTTTTTTTTAGCAAGCTAATTGGTAGACTATGCTGTAGCCAGGAGTACCTGGTCTTGCATCCCTCTGCTAGCACAAGCATGTATATTTGCTGCAGGTAACGTCTATCTGTGGGCAACCTTGCTCCAACACAGCTCTGGTCCTTGTAACTACACTGCTAGCAGGGAAGGCTGATGAGTCCCCATTCTCCTGAGTGCTGGGCCCTTGGCAGCTACTTTTCTACTTCCTGAGCTGAGATAGTGCCACTGCACTCCAGCCTGGTTGACACAGTGAGACTCTGTCTCAAAAAAAAAAAAAAAAAGAAAAGAAAAAAAAAGAAGATGAAGATGTATTTGATCAATGTGTTTATTGTGTGTCTACTAAGAAGTGTGCATGCCAGACAGTATTGTCAGCCACATCCGTAGGCACAGAGTACAATGACAAACAAAGCACAGGCCTGTTCCTAGGAGCCTACAGCTTAGTAAAGGGGCACCTTGTGTATAGGATAAACAGCCTCTGTAAGCAGGAGGGGGACTCGTGGGAAGGGCATTTAAGCAGGATGGAGGAAGTGCCAAAGGCAGAAGGGACTTATAAAGCAAAAGCAGGGGACAAGTGGGAGCCAGCCCCTTGGAGAGTGAGGAAAGAGGGGCAGAGCATCCATGCCCATGAAAGAGATGTGCAACAGTGGTGGCAAGACTTCCCAGGGTTGCAGGAGACTTTGCTGAGAGGTAGAGCAGTGGAGTACTGGATCTTGATGTCAGACTGAGGTAGAAGTTTGGACTCAACTCCAGAGGCAGGGCTCAGACACCAGACCAAATTGAGAACTAGCTAAAACAGGTCTGGGGCAGAAGCAGCATTCCATAAGACATGCCTACCAGTGTGCCATGACAGTTTATCATTGCCATGGCAACAGATGGAAGTTACCATTCTCATCCTAGAAATATCTGTATAAACTGCTCCCTAAATTGCATATAATTAAAAGTAGGTATAGATATGACTGCAGAACCACCTTTAAGCTGTTACTCTGGGCTCATTGTCTATGGGGTAGCCCTGCTTTGCAAGGAGCCGTCCCTCTGCTTCTGCTTCATTGAAAATTGCTGTCTAAAGGCCAGTCACGGTGGCTCACACCTGTAATCTCAGCACTTTGGGAGGCTGACACGGGCAGATCACTTGAGGCCAGGAGTTGGATACTAGCCTGGCCAACATGGCACAACCCTGTCTCTACTAAAAATACAAAATTAGCTGGTGTGGTTGCATACACCTGTAGTCCCAGCTACTCTGGAGGCTGAGGCATGAAAATCACTTGAACCTGGGAGGTGGAGGTTGCAGTAAGCCAAGATCATGCCACTGTACTCCAGCCTGGGTGACAGAGTGACTGTCTTGAAACAAAAAAATGCTGTCTAACACCATGTCTCACCCTTGAATTCTTTCCTGGGTGAAGCCAAGAGCCTTCCTGGGCTAATCTCCAATATTGGGGCTTGCTTGTCCTGCATCAAGACCACAAAAGGCTGAGGAATGTGTTGAGGGGAGGGTCAGTGAACAGAGTAACTGTTGTTAGATATTTGGCTGTGAATGAGAGTAAAACATAAGAGTGCAGCTTGAGATGGACATGGGCTTGAAGGAGAGTATGCCATGAACTGAGGATTATGATTGATTTCTTTTTAAATTAAGGGATGTTTCTTGGCTTTCGGTTTTGTTATTTAATTGAGAGAGAATTAAATCTGCCAAATGATGTTAGGGATTTTTGGAAGGGGGAAGATTTGATGCCTCAGGCTTCATCTTCTTTGACCTGTTCCATGTTTGACACTGTTGATTACTCTCTCCTTGAAGCATTTCACTTTGGCATCTCAGACCATACCTGTCTCTTGGCTTTCTTCCTACCTTTGGTCACTTGTTTTTAGACTCCTTTGCTCATTTCTCATTTCTCTGACCTCTAAGTGTGGCTTCCAAGACTTACTTAGGTCCTTCCTTCCTTCCTTCCATTCCTTCCCTCCCTCCCTCCCTCCCTCTCTCCCTCCCTCCTTTCTCTCTCTGTCTCTCTGTTTCTTTGCAACACTCACTCCCTGGGTGATCTTATTTTATGTTTCACTTATTTTAAAAATTTTAATAGACTATTTTTATATTATTAATCATCCAGCCCAAAATGTCAATTTTAAAAAATTTTTGAAATAGGTTATCACTCTGTGGCTGGAGTGGTGGCACAATCATAGCTCACTGCAGCCTCCATCTCCTGGGCTCAAGGGATCCTCCTGCCTCAGTGTCCTGGGTAGCTGAGACTACAGGTGTGAGTCACCACGTCTGGTCCTAGACTTTGTTTTATAGATCAACTTAATGTTGATAGCAAAACTGAGTGAGAAGTACAGAATTCTCATATACCCACTCCCACTGCCACCCACAGCCTCCTCCATCAACATCCCATGCCACAGCAGTACCTTTGTTACTATCAGAAAACCAACATTGACACATAATTGTCACCCATAGTCCATGGTTTATGTTAGGATTCACTCTTAGTCTTGTACATTTTATGGATTTTTACAATGACATGTAAAATGACATGTATCCATGATTGTACTAATTACAGAGTAGTTTCACTGTCCTAAAAATCCCCCATGCTCCACCTATTCATCCTTCCCTTCCCCCAGCCCATGCCAACCACTGATCTTTTTACTGTCTCCTTAGTTTTACTCTTTCCAGAATGTCATGTAAGTCGTTGGAATCATACAATGTATTTCTGATTGGCTTCTTTCCCTTTGCAATATACATTTAAGGCCCCTCATTGTCCTTTTGTGGTTTGATAGCTCATTAACTGCTGAATAATACTTCATTGTAGTGATGTACCACAGTTTGTTTATCCATGCACTTATTAAAGGACAACTGAGTTGCTTTCAAGTTTCAGCAATTATGAATAAAGTTACTACAAACATTTGTGTGCAGAGATTTTTTTTTTTTGACAGGATCTTGCTCTGTCACCCAGGCTGGAGTGTAGTACCATGAACATGGCTCACAGCAGCCTTGACCTCCTGGGCTCAAACAATCTTCCTGCCTCATTCTCCCAAGTAGCTGGGACCATAGACATGTGCCAGCATGCTCCGCTAATTATTTTTTATTTTTTGTAGAGACAGGGTCTGATTATATTGCCTAAGTTGATCTCGAACTCCTGGGCTCAAGTGATCCTCCTGCCTCAGACTCCCAAACTGGCTGGGATTACAGGTGTGAGCCACTGCACCCCACAATTCAATTTCTTTAATAGATATAGGCCTATTCTGGTTATCTATTTCTCTTGCATGAGTTTTCATAGATTGTATTGTTGAAATAAATTGGTCCATTTAATTTAGGTTATCAAATGTGTGGGCATAGAGTTGTTCATAATATTTCTTTATTATCCTTTCAGTACCCATGGATTGATAGTGATGGCCCCTCTTTATTTCTTGTATTAGTAATTTGTGTCTTCTCTCTTTTTTATTATTAAATAGTTAACTTGGCTAAAGTTCTATCAATTTGATTGATCTTTCAAAAAGTCAATTTCTGGTTTCATGGATTTTCTCTGCTGGTTTCCCATTTTCAATGTCATTGACTTCTGCTCAAATTTTTATTATTGATGTTGGGAAAGGCGGTCTTGTGCATGTAGTTTTTCAGCCTCCACCCAACCATATAAGAATGGGCCTTGGGTCCAGAACACTTCCTTATGAGACAGATAAAGAGCCCTCACAGCATGTGCTGGGCTTACCACTTTGTACAGGGACATTATTCCCTGTTTTAGACTCATATGCAGTCCTTTGTTCTGCTTGAGTGCATGCATTGATGGATCTCAGGCACACCCATAGCTTTCTGTGTTTCAGACCCCATGGGAGAGGAGTTGGGATTCTTCTACTGCAGCAGGAAGTGGGGTGTGGGGTGTGCAGCTACACTGCCCACATTGGCTGTCGATATAGTTCATATATTTGCCCCTGCCCAAATCTCATGTTGAATTGTAATCCACAGTATTGAAGATGGGGCCTGGTGGAAGGTGATTGGATCATGAGGGTTGATTTCTCATGAATGGTTTAGCATCATTCTCTCCATGCTATCCTCGCCATAGTAAGTGAGTTCTCTTGAGACCTGGCTGTTTAAAAGTGTGTGGCACTTCCCTCTCTTTTACTTGCTCCTGATTTTTCCATGTGATGTGCCTGCTCCCCACTTGCCTTCTGCCATGATTGCAAGCTTCCTGAGGCCTCCCCAGAAGCTGAGCAGATGTAGAACTATGAGCTAATTAAACCTCTGTTCTTTATAAATGACCTGGTTGTAGGCATTTCTTTATAGCAATGCAAGAATGGCTTAACGCAGCTGTGATGTGAAACTGCTGTCAATGGGGGAACTGTGCATTGCAAAGGGCTGGATCCTGTGCACTCTTTCTCCTCTTGTTGTAAGAAAATGACATACCACTTGAGCCTGGTGTGTGTGCCATTTGTTTTAATGACCCAAAATCATGCACAGGCCTTCCCTCAGTGGCACTTATCTATCTTATAAACTTGGCTGCACAACCTGGTCACCCAGTGAGTGGTGAAACAATTTATTCTGCTTACTTTGATTTGATTTATTCTTTTTTTCTTAGTTTCCTAAGGTGGAAGCTTACATTATTGATTGTATCTTTCTTCTAATATATGAATTCCATGCTATAAATTTATCTCTAAGTACTGCTTTCACATCTCACAACTTTGTGAGATAAATAAGTTGTATTTTCATTTTCATTTAGTTTGAAATATTTCTAAATTTAACTTGAGAATTCTTCTTTGACCCAGCTGTTATTCAGAAGTGTGTTGTTTAATCTCCAAGTATTTTGGAGTTTTCCAGTGATCTTTCTGCCATTGATTTCCAGGTTAACTCCTTTGCCATCTGAGACCACAGATTGTATGATCATATACTTTATGTATTTTTTTCAGGCAGCGTCTCACTCTCCCCCAGGCTGGACTCTAGTGGTGTGACCACAGCTCACTAAAACCTCTGCCTCCTGGGTTCAAGTGATCCTCCCATCTCAGTCTCCTGAGTAACTGGAACTAAAGGCACATGCCACCACACCTGGCTAATTTTTGTATTTTTTGTAGAGATGGGGTTTCACCATGTTGCCCATGCTGGTCTTGAATTCCTGGGCTCAAGCAATCTGTCTGCCTTGGCCTCCTAAACTGCTGAGATTACGGGTGTGAGCCACCATGCCTGGCCCTATTCTTTTAAATTGATAAAGGTGTGTTTTATAGCTCAGAATGTGGTCTCTCTTGGTGATCGTTCTGTGTGTTTGAGAATAATGTATATTGTGCTATTATTGGGTAAAGTATTCTATAGCTGCTGGTTAGAGCTAACTGATTGATGGTTCTGTTCAGTTCAACCATGTTCTTACTGTTTTTCTGCCTGCTGAATCTGTCATTTACTGATAGAGGGTGTTGAATTCTCCAGCTATAATAGTGGACTCATTTATTTCTCCTTGAAGTTCTATCAGTTTTTCCTTCACATTTTTTGACCCTCTGTTGTTAGGTGCAAACAGCTTAAGGATTTCTATGTCCTGCTGGAAAACTGATCCCTTTATGATCATGTAATTCCCTTCTTTATCCCTGATAATTTTTCTTTCTATGAAGTCAGTTTTGTCTGAAATTATTATGAGGATTTTTTTTTTTTTGAGACAGAGACTTGCTCTGTCACCCAGGCTGGAGTGCAGTGGCAATCATAGTAAAATTGACCCAACTGTCCATAGAACTGATGTTTACTTTTTTTGGATAAACAAAGAAATTGACCCTCCCAGGTCGGGTGCAGTGGCTTACATCTGCATCCCAGCACTTTTGGAGGCTGAGGTGGGTGGATCACTCGAGGCCAGGAGTTGGAGACCAGCCTGGCCAAAATGACAAAACCCTGTCTCTACTAAAAATAAAAATTAGCCAGGCATGGTGGCGCATGCCTGTAATCTCAGCTACTCAGGAGACTGAGACACAACAATTGCTTGAACCCAGGAGGCACAAATTGCAGTGAGCTGAGATCATGCCTCTGCACTCCAGCCTTGGCAAAACAGCAAGACTTTGTCTCAAAAAAAAAAAAAAAAAAAAAAAAGGGAAGAAGAAGAAGAAAAGAAATTAATCCTCCCAGTCTTAAAGTTTGAAACTTGTGTTTGTCTTATCTGAGTTCCTTCCTCAGGAAACTGACCCTTGGGCCTCCCAGGTAGTATCAAGGAACTGAATCTTACCAGATCACTGCATCCAGACAATGAGATGCCAGACCCCACCATCCACCAGGATTGCCTAACCAACCATTTCCTTTCTGTTGACCAAATCCTCTTCCTTACTGCTCCCTAATTCCTGTTTTCCCACATGTAGTTACATTTCTTCCCTGCAATATAAACCCCTAAATTTGGCCAATTGAGGACACAGATTTGAGACTAATCTCCCATTCTCCTCAGCTGCAGTACCTGAATAAAGCCTTCTTTTCTGGAGATACTAGTTATCTGAGTGATTGGTTTTCTGTGAGACAAGCAGCAGGACCTAGACAGAACCCCTGGTGTTTTGGTAACAACAGCTCACTACAGCCTTGAACTCCTGGGCTCAAGTGATCCTCTTGCCTCAGCCTCCCAAGTGGTTGGGACTATAAGAGTACATTATCCTGCCTGGATAATTATTTTAAAAATTTATAGAGATGGGGTCTCATTATGCTGCCCAGGCTGGTCTTAAACTCCTGGCCTCAAGTGATCCCTCTGCCTCAGCCTCCTAAAGTTCTAGGATAACAGGCATAAGCCACCACACCTGGCCTGTCCAAAATGTAGCTACTCTGCCTTTCTTCTGGTTCATGTTAGCATGGTTTATCTTTATCTGTCCTTTGAATCTATTTGTACCTTTATATTTAAGATTGATTTCTTATAGACAACATATGTCTGGGTCTGGTTTTTTATCCACTCTAACAGTCTTTGTCTTTGAATTTGTGTATTTAGACAATTGATCCTTAAAGTGATTATTGATATAGTTGGATCAATATCTAACATAGTTATTACTGCTTTCTAATAATTTGCCATTGTTCTTTGTGTGTTTTTTGTCTTCAATTCTTTTTCTGCCTTTTGTCTGTTTGTTTGTTTGTTTTGTTTTTTAAGAGACAGGGTCTTGCTCTTTGACCCAGGCTGGAGTGCAGTGGTAGGATCATAGCTCACTGCAGCCTTGAACTCCTGGGCTCAAGTGATCCTCTCCACTCAGCCTCCCAAGGAGCTGGGAGTACAAGTGTTCATCATCATGGCCAGATAATTTATTTATTTTCTTTTTTTATCCTTCACTTTAGAGAATTTTAAAATGTTTTATAGGGATGGGGTCTTGCTATATTGCCCAGGCTGGTCTAGAACCCCTGGGCTCAAACAACCCTCCCACCTCAGCCTCCCAAAGTGCTCAGATTATTGACATGAGCCACTGTGCCTGGGCCTTCTTTGGTTTTAATTGAGCATTTTGTATGATTCTGGTTTTTTCCTTTCATCACATTAAGTACACATTTTTTTACTTATTTTGTATTATTAGTAGCCCTTGAGTTTGCAGTGTACATTTACGACTAATCTGAGTCTTCTTTCAAATAATGCTATACTACTTCCCAGATAGTACAATTACCTTATAACAGAGTATTCCCAATTCCTCTCTCTCATCCCTTATAACATTGCTATCAGCTAGGTGCAGTGGCTCACGCCTGTAATCCCAACACTTTGGGAGGTCCAGGCAGTTGCTTGAGCCCAGGAGTTCCAGAGCAGCCTGGGCAACAAAATTAGCCAAGTATATTGGCACATGCCTGTAGTCCCAGCTACTCAGGAGGCTGAGGCAGGAGGATCACTTGAGCCTGGGAGGTGGAGATTGCAGTGAGTCATGATCGTGCCACTGCTCTCCAGCCTGGGTAACAGAGTGGGACTCTGTCTCAAACAACAAACAAAAAACTCCACTTTGCTATCATTCATTTCACTACAATCACCAAATACATTGCTATTATTAATTCAAACAAACTGTTATCCATTAGACAATTGAGAAGAAGAAAACTAAAATATTTTATTTACCTTTATTGATTTTGCCTCTAATGCTCTTCCTTTCTTTATGTAGATACTAGTTTTTGATTTATCATTTCCTCCTCTCTGAAGAAGTTATTTTAATAGTTCTTGCAAGGTTAGATCTACGGGCAATAAATTCCCTCAATTTTTATCTGAGAGAGTTTTTATTTCTCCTTCATTTTTGAAAGATAATGCCACTTTATACAGAATCGGGGCTGGTGTTACTTTTAACATTTTTTGGAAGATAAAACTGATATAATGCTTACCCTTGCTTAGTTTTTTTCTTTCTGGCCTTTTTTTTTGGATGGAGTTTTTCTCTTGTTGGCCAGGCTGGAGTGCAATGATGCGGTCTCGGGTCACTGCAACCTCTGCCTCCCAGGCTCAAGCAATTCTCCTGCCTCAGGCCTCCCAAGTAGCTGGGAATACAGGCATGCATCACTACACCCGGCTAATTTTTGTATTTTTAGTAGAGATGGGTTTTCACCATGTTGGTCAGGCTGGTCTGGAACTCCTGACCTCAGGTGATCCACCCGCCTTGGCATCCCAAAGCACTGGGATTGCCGGCATGAGCAACCATGCCTGGCCCTCTGGCTTCTTTGAAGATTTTTTTTGTTCTTCATTTTCTGCAGTTTGAATATGGTATGTTTGGGTATAGAATTTTGGTATTTATCTTGCTGGTGCTGTCTGTACTTTCTGGAACTGTGGTTTGATGCATGTTATTAATTTTGCAAAATTTTATTACAATTGGCTCAAATATTTCTTCTGTTCCTTTCCTTCATTCTTCTTCTGGTATTCCCAAAATGCATATGTTACACCTTTTGTAGTTGTCCCACAGTTCTTGGATGTTCTGTTTCATCCTTATTATTCTTTTTTTCTCTTAGCATTTCTATTTTGAAAGTTTCTACTGACATGTCTTCAGGATCATTGATTCTTTCTTCAGTTGTGTCCAGTCCTTTTGTTGTTGTTGTTTTGAGATGGAGTCTTGTTCTGTTGCCCAGGCTGGCTCACTGTAACCTCTGCCTCCTGGGTTGAAATGATTCTCCTACCTCAGACTCCCGAGTAGCTGGGACTACAGGTGTGTGCCACCATGCCCGGCTAATTTTTGAATTTTTAGTAGAGATGGTGTTTCACCATTTTGGCCAGACTGGTCTCAAACTCCTGACCTCAAGTGATCCACCCACCTTGGTTTCCCAAAGTGCTGGGATTACAGGTGGCAGTCTTTATTTCTGTCATGATGTTTTTGATTTCTAGCATTTTCTTTTGATTCTTTCTTAGTGTTTCCATTTCTCTGCTTATATTACCTATCTGTTCTTGCATATTGTTCTCACTTTCCATTAAAACCCTTTGCATATTAATCATAGTCTTAAAAATTCAAGGTCTGATATTTCCAACATCTCTGCCATAAGCTCAGTTTGGTTCTTATGCTTGCTTTTTCTTTTCAAACTCTATATTTTTTGTGTGTCTAGAACGTGTGGTAACATTTTATTGAAAGTGAGATATGATGCACTGGTTAAAAGGAACTGATAATTAGGCCTTTAGTGTGAGATTTTTTTATCTGGCCCACGGTTAGGCTGTATTTTCTGTTTGCTGTAGCTGTCAGTATCAGAGGCTAAAATGTCTTCGGTGTCCTTGTTTTTGTCTCCGTTGTTGCCTTTGGGTTATCCTAGAGACTTCTTAAAGTTTGAGACACACAGTTCTTTCAGTTATATTCTCCCCTAACTATTCAGGATCTCTAGTGCTGGGGTAAGATATGAAGGGAGGGGAAACATCACATAATCTTATGATTATGTCTCAGTCTTTCAGTGAAATTGTGACCCGCACAAGGGCTTCTGAATTTTGCATTGGTTTATCCCCCTTAGATGAGACAGAAAGGCTAGAGCAGGTTGGAGTTGGGTATTTCCCTTTCCCCAGGTCAGTTTGTCTCTGGTAAAACCTCAGCAGGTTAGGCTCTGGTAAAATAGTTTCTCCTGAGGTTGGGCTTTATTAAGAACCATACGCTCTGGGCATATTTCAGAATGGCTAATTTCCCCCTCCCACTGCTGGAAGCATGAAGGGATTTTTTTTCTTAGATCTTCACTGTGAGAACCTGTTATGGCTTCAAGAGCTAAAGCTCATGAAAGTGTGGGGGTTCCCTTAAAACTGGGCCATACTGGCATTTTTACTGTCAGTGTGTGTGAGCACTCAGCAGGCACTAGGCTCAGTGACGGGGTCAGTTCTGTGCCTTAGCCTCCTCCTGTGTGTTCTTTCCCTAAGCAGTCCCATGGGGCTGAGACACAGCATCCATAACCCTGATGAAGTGTCATCATTGACCATCTACAAACACTGTGCCCTGAATGGAGCTTAGTTAAACTGCCTTCATCTACTACCTAGCTGTACCAGGGACCACTATTTAAGACACATGAAAAGAAATCCAGAATCCCCAAGTGTCTGTATTGCCTGGTGGTGATCATGGACTGTTATTGACCTCTTGGTGTTTGGAAGGCTGCTTTTAGATACTCCTGAATCTGTTTGCCACATAACTACATGTATTACATATTTCATTTGATTACTTTCTTAGTTATGGTTTCCTTTTCTTCTTTTTGGAGATGGAGTTTTGCTCTTGTTGCCCAGGCTGGAGTACAATGGTGCAATCTCAGCTTACTGCAACCTCCACCTCCCGGGCTCAAGTGATTCTCCTGCCTCAGCCTCCCAAGTGGTGGGGATTATAGGCATGTGCCACCACACCTGGCTAATTTTGTATTTTTTGTAGAGACAGAGTTTCACCATGTTGGCCAGGCTGGTCTCAATCTCCTGACCTCAGGTGATCTACCTGCCTCGGCCTCCCAAAGTGCTGAGATTACAGGTGTGAGCCACCACGCCTGGCTAGTTATGGTTTTCTATGCTTTTTTCTTGATTGTTTCAGATTCTGAGACCCAGCTAACTACAAACATGGAAGTTTTTAAATAAATAGAGCCACTTGAGGCCCAACACGGTGGCTTACACCTGTAATCCCAGCACTTTGGGAGGCCGAGGCAAGCTGATCATGAGGTCAGGAGATCGAGACCATCCTGGCTAACACAGTGAAACCCTGTCTCTACTAAAAATACAAAAAAAGTAGCCAGGCGTGGCAGTGTGCACCTGTAGTCCCAGCTGCTGGGGAGGCTGAGGCAGGAGAATGGCATGAACTCAGGAGGCGGAGCTTGCAGTGAGCCGAAATCGCACCACTGCACTCCAGTCTGGGTGACAGAGCAAGACTCCATCTCAAAAAAAAAAAAAAAAAAGAAAGAGAGCCACTTGAGGTGGGAGGTGGATATTGGAAAGATTTATATGTAACATTCTGCAGGAAGCCAAGCTTTTATATGTAACATTCTGCAGGAAGCCAAGCTTTTATATGTAACATTCTGCAGGAAGCCAAGCTTTTATATGTAACATTCTGCAGGAAGCCAAGCTTTTATATGTAACATTCTGCAGGAAGCCAAGCTTTTATATGTAACATTCTGCAGGAAGCCAAGCTTTTATATGTAACATTCTGCAGGAAGCCAAGCTTTTATATGTAACATTCTGCAGGAAGCCAAGCTTTTATATGTAACATTCTGCAGGAAGCCAAGCTTTTATATGTAACATTCTGCAGGAAGCCAAGCTTTTATATGTAACATTCTGCAGGAAGCCAAGCTTTTATATGTAACATTCTGCAGGAAGCCAAGCTTTTATATGTAACATTCTGCAGGAAGCCAAGCTTTTATATGTAACATTCTGCAGGAAGCCAAGCTTTTATATGTAACATTCTGCAGGAAGCCAAGCTTTTATATGTAACATTCTGCAGGAAGCCAAGCTTTTATATGTAACATTCTGCAGGAAGCCAAGCTTTTATATGTAACATTCTGCAGGAAGCCAAGCTTTTATATGTAACTTTCTGCAGGAAGCCAAGCTTGAAGAAACTTATAAAAATTAGGGAGACTGGGGGCCAGGTGTGGTGGCTCACGCCTGTAATCCCAGCACTTTGGGAGGCTGAGGCAGGTGGATCATGAGGTCAGGAGTTCGAGACCAGCCTGGACAGTATGGTGAAACCCTGTCTCTACTAAAAATGCAAAAAGGAGCTGGGCACAGTGGCAGGCGCCTGTAATTCCAGCTACTCAGGAGGCTGAGGCAGGAGAATCGCTTGGACCCAGGAGGCGGAGGTTGCAGTGAGCCGAGATTGCCCCACAGCACTCTAGCCTGGGCAACAGAGCAAGACTCTGTCTCAAAAAAAAAAAAAGAAAGAAATTAGAGAGACTGAGAAAATCATTACAAACATCTTGCAGATGACAGATCAAATATTTTCCTTTCTTTACGAGAGAGAGATTTCCAGGCAGTGATACTGATCCATCCAAACAGTCATGCAATGGAGAGAGGTCTTAAATGTAACAAATACAGGAGCTGCATGAGTCTGTGCTCAAATGCTATTATATATACTAGTGTTCCTACAGAAGAGGTGTCAGAAATGACAGGTGTGTGACCAAAATTTCAAATTAAATTCAGACTTAATGAGACATCAGAAAAGCCTCATGAGAGAGAAACCCTGTGAATATATGTGGAAAAGCTGTTATGCAGAAATTACTCCTTATTGAACATCAGAGTATTTATCTGATAAGAAACTCTGTCAATGTAATGAACGAGAGAAACCCTTCAGCCAGAGCTCAGTTGTAATTCACCATTAAAAAGTTCTAGGGTCGGGCGTGGTGGCTCATGCCTGTAATCCCAGCACTTTGGGAGGCCAAGGTGGGTGGAACATCTGAGGGCAGGAGTTTGAGACCAGCCTGGCCAGCATGATGAAACTCTGTCTCTACTAAAAATACAAAAATCAGCCAGGCTTGGTGGTGGGTGCCTGTAATCCCAGCTACTCAGGAGGCTGAGGCAGCAGAATCACTTGACCTCAGAGGGAGGAGGCTGCAGTGAGCTGAGATTGTGCCACTGCACTCCATCCTGTGCTACAGAGTAATACTGTGTAAAAAAATAAATAAATAGAAGTTCTTACTGGAGAGAAACCTTATGAATATTATGAATGTGGGAAAGCTTTTATCCAGAAATGTATTAAGTACCAAAGATTTAATATCTCATGAATACAGAAAGTATGAGAAAACCTTTGCACAGAGCTCACACCTAATTCAGCATCAAAAAATTCAGTGGAAAGAAGTCATAAGTATGTAATTACCGTGGAAGAGCTTTCCATTCAAAATCACACCTTATTCAGTATCAGATAATTCACAGTAGAGAAAAGGCCCATGAATGCAATCAATGTGGAAAAGCCTTAAATTGGAGCTCAGCACTTGCTAAAAATCAGATAATTAACACTGGAGTGAAACCTAATGGATGTAATGAATGTGGGAAAACTTTCATCCAGAGTTTAAATCTTATTCTGTCAGAGTTCATGCTGAGAGAAACCATATGAATGTAAATGAATGTGGAAGAGCCTTTAGTTACAGGTCACACCTTATTTCACATCATAGGATCCACACAGGAAATAAGCCATATGAATGCAAGGAATTTGGCAAAAATTCCCATCCAAATTTGTACCTTATTTGACATCAGGATATTCATCACAGAGAGAAATTACAGGAGTGCAATGAATGTGGGAAGGTGTTTGGTCAGAATCCAACCCTTGTTATACATCAGCAGATTCACATTGGAAGGAAATCTGATAACTACAGTAAATGTAGGAAAGTTTTTTGTAGATTCATAGCTCCTGCAGAACCTAAGACAGTTCCAGGTAAAGAGAAACCCTATGGGTACAGCGAATATGGGAAGACCATACAGAATTCATACCACTTTCTGGATCAAAAAGAATCAAAGAAGAGACAAAGCCTATGAACCTCATGCATGTGCAAAAACCTTATATTATGTGTCAAAACTTATGAAGTATCAGGGTATGTAGTCTTTAATAGTTTAGAGCCTGTTCAGTAGCAGAAAATCCACTCTATCGATAAACTTTATGAACATAAATACTGTGACAAAGTCTTTAGGCTAATTTTAAGTTTAAAAAATCAGGCTTTATCATAGAAAAAAATGAGAAAAAAATAAAAGTAAAATGTGATCCAAACTTGTAATTATGTTAATGGAGACACAGTATATATAAACATATTTAGATGTATGTTTTCTTTCTTTCTTTTTTCTTTTTTTTTTTTTTGAGACTAGGTCTTTCTCTGTCACCCAGGCTGGAGGGTGGTCGTAGAATCTTGGCTCACTGCAACATCCGCCCCTGCACCATCCCCCTTCCCACCGCTGCCCAAAGCCATCCTCCTGCCTCAGCCTCCCAAGTAGCTGGGACCACAACTGGCTAATTTTTTAAATTTTTTATAGAGACCATGTTGCCCAGGCTGGTCTCAAACTCCTGGGCTCAGGCAATCTGCCTGCCTTGGCCTCTCAAAGTGCTGGGATTACATGCGGAGCCACTGTGCCCAGCCTGGATATCTGTTTTCTTAAACTGTGTCCTTCAAGGTCAGGGTACTTCTCTTGTTCTTTCACTGTACCCATCCCATTGCCTTATTCATTCAGCCCCTTAATAAATATTTTGGTGTGATTTGCTAACTATGGAAAAATCTTTTCTGAAGACTCATGTTTCCTGCCACAAGAGGAACCATAGAAAATATAGCACTGGAAAGGCAACAGTTCAAATCCAAGGTTATTCATGATTACATCAACCTACAATTACTGTGCAGCTCCTATGTGCCTGGTAGTGTGCCTGACAATGGCAAATCAGAGATGCAGAAACACTTGGCCTCTTTTCCTCATATCTCTCAGTCTAGTTGGGATACAAAGGTATGTAGAGACAGATAACCAAATCAGTACAATAATAGAGGTAAGAATACAGGGTTGAGTGGGGTCCCAGAGGTGGGAGAGGTCTATAGAAATGGCTCATTTTCAAAATTCTGAGAGACAATAACTGTTAACCTCAAATTGTGTTTCTATCCAAACTATCTTCCAGGAATTAGAATAAAAATAGGCATTTTCAGATGAGCAAAACCCAAAACACCATAACAGATTTCATTAAAGGAGCTTTAAAAGGATGTACATTTAAAGAAATGATATCAGAACTGAGATATAAGGAATGATGCCAGGCATGGGAGGCTGAGGTGGGAAGATTGCTTGAGCCCAGGAGTTCAAGACCAGCCTGGGCATCCTGGTGAGACCCCATCTCTACAAAAAATTACAAAATTAGCCGGTATGATGGTGCATGCCTGTGGTCCCAGCTACTTGGGAGGCTGAGGCAGGAGGGAGGATCAGTTGAGCCCAGGACAGCCTAGGTGACAGAGTGAGACATGGACTCTAAGAAAAACAAAAGTTGTATATTTGAAAACACTGACTGTAAATAGAATTAAGTCTAATATGGTGGATTTAAAAACAAAGATAGAAATGAAGTCAAGACAAAAATAGCATATGAGTCAGGAAGGTAATGGATAAAATCAGAGCATTGAAAGTGAGGCAGGATAGGTAGTCAAGGAAGTAACCATGTCCTCGGGATGCAGCAACTGTTGTGACTGTGCAATCAGCACAATAAGCCTCTGCCTTCACATTGTGGTTAAGCTCTTTCAAGCAAAACTATCTTCAGTAGGGAATTTCCCCTGCAAAGAGCATGTACATTTTGATTTTACCTGTCCTCAGACTGACCTTTCGCTCATTATAATAGTAAAAAACAGAGCCCTGGTTGGAGATTTAAGATGCTAATAAGACATGTGACATGTACGAACAATCATATACAAGCATGTAGAACAAGCATTGTATGAAAACAAGCATGTAAGAACATACAGCTACCGCACATGTGCACTCAGAGGACCATCCAGAACATACTCACTAGTAGCACCTCTTCCCAATTCCTTATGAATAATCATGTAAGACCCCCCCATAAAGGGAGTCTCCCTCATGGGTCTTTGCTGCCTCAACCTTATGAGCAGCTGGCCCTGAATCCTCTCTCTCTCTCAGGGTGTACTGTCCATTGTGCACTTAACTTTCCAAATATTCTTTCTCCTTTGTAATAAATTACTGTATGCCGCATCTCCTTTACTGCGTGTCCCGTTTAAATTCTGCTTTTTTTTTTTTTTTTTTTTTTTTTTAGATGGAGTCTCGCTCTGTCACCCAGGCTGGAGTGCAGGGGTGCGATCTTGGCTCACTGCAAGCTCCACCTCCCGTGTTCATGCCATTCTCCTGCCTCAGCCTCCCGAGTAGCTGGGACTACAAGTGCCCGCCACTATGCCCGGCTAATTTTTTGGTATTTTTTAGTAGAGACGGGGTTTCCCTATGTTAGCCAGGGTGGTCTCAATCTCCTGACCTCGTGATCCGCCCGCATCGGCCTCCCAAAGTGTTGGGATTACAGGCGTGAGCCACCGCGCCCGGCCAATCCGCCGAATTTTGGGAGTAATCTGTCACACTGCAGTAAATAACTGTCAGTGATGACCAAACTTTTACCCTTCGAGACCTTGCAGACCAGGCAGCTAACACTTCCCAACCCACCGTCTCAGGAAACACCACTTTCCACTCCTGTGTCCCCGAAAGGAATCATCAGACATCTCGGACCCTTACCTTCTCAAGCAACACAACCCACCCTCCTGGCATAGCCCGTTGCCCTCCTGAAGCCTTACTCAGCCTCACCTCAACCCCTACGCAATTCCTCTCGGTTGTCATGCCTCCATCGGCGGGGGTCGAGTGTTGTGTGTGACCCCAGGTCTCTAGGAAGGTATAGTGGGAGGGAAGCATCCAGGGGAAGAGAGGTGGTGGGATGGGGCTCTCCCTCTCCCCCATACCGCCACCCTCCCTCACGTCCATATCCTGTCCAAGGCTCTTCCCGCGTCTGCTTCTGAAACCCCTCCACGTCCCTCCACCCCATGTGCCCCACTCGTTACACAAGAGCAGAGAGATCTGCAGAACATACGTCTACGATTATGCCACTCTTCAGATTTACATCTTGCAGCGACTTCCCACTGCGTTAGAACGGAAGTAAGCCCATGACGGGGGCCCTCCCAACTCTCAGACCTCACCCCAGCCTCCACGTCCCGAGATGCCGGCCTCTCAAACGACCGCGCCCTGACCCTCGCTCTTCCCCATTTCCCAGGGGTCTTTGCCGACCACCCTCTTGCGCCATAGCTGCTCATGTGCTGTTTACTTGCTTTTCCCTCCCCACCAAAAGGTGAGCCTTGAGAAGACACACCCTTGTGGAGAGCTTTGAACTTTTATCCGGAAAGGTGCCGGGCACGTAGTCAGTGCCCGCGATCACTCGCTCACAAGGGTTCTTCCGAGACCCCTCTTCAGCCTCTTCCCCGAAACCCCAGGCCCCGCCCCAGCCCCATCTCAGCTTCCTCCCAGCCCCGTCCCAGCTTCGCCCCAGCCCCGCCCCAGCTTCATCCCACCCCAGCCGCGCCCCGCCCCCGCCCCGCCCCGCCCCGCCCGCGCCCCGCCCCGCCCGCGCCCCGCCCGCGCCCCGCGGAACCTAGAGTCGCAGGCGCGTTCTTGAAGGACGGAATTCGGCGTCGGACTCTGCGCACCGCATAGTTCCGGTGGAGACTGCGGCGCATGGCGGTGAGCGGTGTGGAGAAGACTCGCGGGTGGCTGGGCCTTGCATTGTTGGCGGCTCTCGGTGACCCTCGTGCTACCCCCCCTTTCTCCAGGCCCTGGGACATCTTGCTGGGGAGGCAGCGGCGGCCCCAGGCCCGGGTACTCCCTGCGCGTCCCGCAGACCCCGGCTTCCCGGCCCGGTTTCCAGCGCCCGGAATCCTTCCACTGTCTGTCTCTGCCCAGGGCAACCTACGTGCAGTAACGCTGACTCCAGAGCGCACCCGTTAGGCGATGAAGGCGGCACAGCGTCGAAAAAACAAAAGAATAAGAAGAAAACCCGGAACAGGGCCTCTGTGGCAAATGGAGGCGAGAAGGCCTCAGAGAAACTCGCCCTAGAAGAAGTTCCCCTAAGCGCTGAGGCCCAGGCAAGGGCGGGCTTCAGTCGGGAAGGGTGGAATCCACGGGTGCGAATCCACGGGCACGTGTGATCTGGGGTCCGCGGAGTTAAGGCGGGGAGGGGGATGAGATGGGGCCGGCGGCTATGGTTTTACTGTGCCCTCTCACAGCCACTTCCCCAAATCCATCACAGGCACAACAGTTGGCCCAGGAATTGGCTTGGTGTGTGGAGCAACTGGAGCTGGGCCTCAAGAGGCAGAAACCCACCCCGAAACAGAGTAAGGGACCCTTCTATAGAGCTGGGGGATGTGAACAGTGGCACTGCCTGGCCTGCGGGTGGTGGCAGAGTATGGAGTTGTTGCCTTTGCGGCGGGGTGGTAGGAGGTCAGTAATAGAGGTGTTCACTAGTCCTTTATTTTTATTCGCAGAAGAGCAGACTATTGGAGCAATCCGAACCCTGCGCAGCAAAAGAACGCCCCTGCCCCGGAAGAGGCAGCTGATGCACTCCTTGTTTGGAGACTATAGGGCTCAGATGGAAGCCGAACGGTGTGAGGCCCTGCGGGCTCTCAGAGCTGGTGAGGAGCTAGCCACTGGTTGATTCAGGAAGGCCTAACTTAAGGAGGAAGTGTCTAGGGGGTGAAAGGAAGAAGGCCCAGAGCAACAAGCCTGGTGGGGGAAGGAGTTGGGCTCAGGGAAGCCTGAGGGAGCAGGGAAACAGAAAGCGTGGACCTTTCTTTCCTCTTCCTAGGACTGAACCTGGGAAGCAGCGGGGAGGTCCTGGGAGGAGTGGGAAAGAGCATGGTCCTATGTTGGTCCTGCTCCTGGGTTGGGGAAAGCTGCCTCATGTCTTTGTGTCTTGGCTTTCTCTACTAGCAATGAAGCCATATCCCATAGCAGTTTGAGTGCAATTCGTGGGGCCAGATCAGCTAGGTTCAAATCCTGGATCTACCACATAGTAGTACTAACACCTTTTGCAAACTACTGAACCTCTCTAAGTGGGGGATGATAGTAATATCAACCTTACAAATTTGAGGAATTAATCAGTTAATTTATGCAAAGTGGTTAGAATTGTATGGGCAAACATAACTGTACAGGTAATGTTAGCTGTTATTATTCAGTTCTGACATAACGCTGCTTCTCTCCCCCTGACAGCTGCTTATTCAGCCCAGGTGCAACCTGTAGATGGAGCCACCAGAAAGAAGAGCCAAAGGGTCTGCAGGCCTCGCCCTACATGGAGAGCCAAAGCCACTCTGGACATGCCTGATGAAGAGTTTAGGTTCAATTTCTTTTAGCATCTCCCCCAACCTGAAACAATCCCCCTCCCTTGGGGTGGTGTAGGGGTTTGTTTTGAGTGCAGAGCATTTCCAGGACTTCTGTTGTCAGAGAACCCTGGAGTTGGTCTGTCCCTGGCTGGTCCAAGGATATGTAGCTGTTGTGAAGGTGTGAGACCATCAGATAGGCAAAAGACCCCGTTCGTTTTCTGATGAAATGTTCTCTCTTTCAGAAGAGAGAGAGAGGTGCATTTAGAAAATATGCAATAAATTGAAGTGAGTGTTCAAAGTATTGTAGAAGGAATATTGTACTCAGTCTTTAGGATTAGATTAAGTGGCTGTTGGTAACAAAGATTAGTGGAGAAGCTGTATAATCGTACACTGGTTTTCACTTTTGAAAGGAATCCCTGTCAAATGGTTTAGTGCTTAATGCTGTTATGTCACATTGCCCTAATCTCTATTTTTTATAAAATTGGATAAGGAGTGAAAGTATGCTGACCACCTATGTTAGAGGAAATAGAGAAGATGCAGGGGTGTGGTATCCCTGGGTCCAGTCCCTCACCTGGTACCTTTGTGCATGTTGCCTTCATTCCTGAGCAGGTATCATCCTCAGGGAACCAGCATGGCACCTATCAGGCCAGGCTCTGTTCTTAGGAGCAAGGAGCTTCTTGCGCTAACAGTTCTGGCCTGAGACCTGGATTGAGCCTTGGCAGACTTCTTGTCTAAATGTTGGCCATTCAGTCTCGGGCCCTCTGTTCCATGGAATTGGGAATCTCCAGGTGACCTAATCCTCATTGGTGGCTTGATGTTTGCTGGTGTCTTCCAAACTCAGTTCCCAGACTAGATTGATACCTGGAGCCCAGCTGCCTACTCAGCATTTCCACTTGGGTGCTTCATAGGCATTTCAAACCTGATGTGTTTAAAACACTTGATTAGGCTCTGGTTTCCCTTTGGCTTCTGCTTTTCAGTGAATGGCATGACTGCCTATGTGGGTGGCAAGCCACCCAGGTGCCGAGGAAAGAGACCGAGGGCACGAGCTGTTGCAGTATAATAAAATATATAAAATAAGAAGAGTTATACTAGGTCTAGATCATAGACATGATTATATGTGAGTATCATTAATCATTAGTTTATAGCAATTACTCTTTATTCCAATATTATAATAATCCTCACTTTACAATCATAACCTAGGAAAAATCAGGCCATACAGAGATAGGAGCTGAGGGGACATAGTGAGAAGTGGCCGGAAGACAAGAGTGTGAGGCTTCTCTTATGCCCCGACAGGGCCACCAGAGTGCTTCTTGGTCTAGCAGTAACACCAGTGTCTGGGAAGATGCCTGTTGCAAAGTGGACCATGGTCTAGCAGTAGCATCAGTGTCAAGGAAAAACACCAGCTACTTAGCAGACTGGGAAAAGGAGCCTCCCTTTCCCCGGGGGAGTTTAGAGAAGACTACTCCTCCACCTCTTGTGGAGGGCCTGACATCAGTCAGGCCCGCCCGCGGTTATCCGGAGGCCTGTCTCCCTGTGATGCTGTGCTTCAGTGGTCACGCTCCTAGTCCGCTTTCATGTTCCATCCTGTATACCTGGCTCTGCCTTTTAGATAGCAGGAGCAAATCAGTGAAAGTACTAAAAGTCTGATATGCAGAAATAATGGCATAAGCTGTCTCTCTCTCTTCTCTCTCTCTCTCTGCCTCTGCTGCCAGGCAGGGAAGGGCCCCCTGTCCAGTGGACACATGACCCATGTGACCTTACCTATTATTGGAGATGGTTCACATTCCTTACCCTGCCCCTTTGTCTTATATCCAATAAATATCAGTGCAGCGTGGCATTTGGGGCCACTACTGGTCTCTGCGTCTTGGTGGTAGTGGTCCCCCAGGCCCAGCTGTCTTTTCTTTTATCTCTTTGTCTTGTGTCTTTATTTCTACAATCTTTTGTCTCTGCACATGGAGAGAAAACCCACCGTCCCTGTGGGGCTGGACCCTACATGCCTGTCTAGTTGATTTGGCAGCAAGCCTGTGTCATCCTCAATTGCTGTCTCTCCAGCACCGCATACTTTTTTTTTTTTTTTTTGAGGAGCTTTGCTCTTCTTACCCAGGCTGGAGTGTAATGTCGTGATCTTGGCTCACTGCAACCTCTGCCTCCTGGGATCAAGCGATTCTCCTGCCTCAGCCTCCCGAATAGCTGGGATTACAGGTGTGCACCACAATGCCTGGCCAATTTTGTATTTTTAGTAGAGATGGGGTTTCTCCATGTTGGTCAGGCTGGTCTTGACCTCCTGGACTCAGGTTATCCACCCACCCTGGCCTCCCAAAGTGCTGGGATTACATATATACTTTTAATACTTCAACTGGCATATCAGATCTGTCTTCAAAATAAATCTCAAGTATTTCACATTTTCTTTATCGTCACTGCTGCTCACTCTACTTTGTTCTTACCCTGCCTACTGTGTTAGCCAGACTGCCCCTTCATGTATGTTGGATCACTATCTTCTGATTCAGTGACTTCACTGTACCTAGGATATGATATGAAGGCTGATGTACAAGGCCCTGCCTAGGCCTGCGCATGTTTATGCTCCTGATGGCCGCTCTGATGTTGTCTCCCTCTGCTCCTGGGGTAACTGGACTTAATTCAAGGTCTTCAACCTTGCTCTTCCTTTTGCCTGGATTATTCTTCCTCCAGATCTTAGCATAACTGGCTTCCAGGAAAGTAAACATCAGCTTTGTGTGAGAAAGCTCTGCCCTATCATTCATCAGGCCGAGGTAACAGATTTAGGAAACAGATTTCCTCCATGGTCACTGCAGATTTAAAGTGTCATAATGACCCCACTGAGTGTCTGTTTTCCCACTGAGAATCCTTGTTTATTAAAATCATGGACAGCCACTTTGCTGTTAGAAATCATCAGTAGGAAGGAAATGTCTGATCTCAAAAAGATTCCTTGATTTACAACCCAGATGCAGAGCTTCAAGTAAGGGGTTTTAGAACTCTGCATCTCAGGGAAACAGAAGCCTGGTTCACTTCACAGTTCAGACCAGGTCTTTTCCCCACTACCCAGCCCTGTCTTGTTATGTGCCCATGAAAACACTGTTGCATTTACATTTCACCTAAACACGCTTTTACTAAATCTTTTAATACTCCTGTCTCTTGTGAGATGCCTCATGGGTCTGATGTTCGGTCTTCCATATTAGAATGAGCCAATAAATTAACTGTCCACTAGGAACTTGGGATGATTGGACTAGCACTGTCCTTATCTTTTGGATCTTATCACCTTGCTGCCCCTCCAGCATCCCCCATTGGTGGTTGGCTCTTTGCTCCTCAGATCTTTTTCTATGAGTTTGGAGTGCTTGAGTAAAGGAGATGCTAGGGCAGATCTTCCCCTTTTTCCTTTGCTAGGTTATCCATGGTTCTTCCTCCAGGGGTTCCCTATTGGGCCCTGTTAAAACCACCCATTCTTGGTCTGTCCAGCCTAAGTGTCCCAGTTTGACTTGAGGATCAGGTCGGGGTTGGGTTAGGGTGAGGGTGGTGGAGAGGATTAGAGAGTGATGGGTTTAGGGTGAGTCTTCGGGGATGGAGTAAGGGTTAGAGGGTGAAGGTGAGGTTTCAGAGTGAGAGGATTGGGTTAGAGTTAGTTTTGGGTCAGTGATGTGGTTAGGGTTAGAAATTAGGTGAAGTTAGGGTTTGGGGTCATAGATTCAGATTCGGCTTGCAGAGCTGTTTGTCACTAACATCATTGTTTGCCTTCTGCTATAATCCCTCCATCACCTCTAATTTCAAACCCTTCCTTAACCTCGCAGAACTCAACTAAGGGCTTCTCTGTACTTAGCATGGTTATCATCAGGTTCCATTTCCCTTGGAAGCTTGTTCATACTTACCCATATTATTTTGTAATGTGTGCAGAGATATCTGGCTCTCTAAAATGTTATTTACATCCTATGACCTCAAGTTAACAAGTGGATTTTTGGCAACCTTAGATTTTCTTCTTTAAGCATTCTTAGAGCAGAGCTGCTTCCTCAGAGGATTTTAAAGTATTCTTCTTGGTTGCTTTACAAGATAATTTTGCAGCTTGTATATTTTTCTTCAACATCTTAAAAGGTTTCATCTACTTTTAGGCAGGGCGCCATGGCTCACACCTGTAATCCCAGCACTTTGGGAGGCCTAGGCAGGTAGATCACTTCCAGAAGTTCGAGACCAGCCTGGCCAACATGGTGAAACCCCGTCTCTACTAAAAATACGATATTTAGCCAGGCGTAGTGGCGCACGCCTGCAATCCCAGCTACTCTGGAGGCTGAGACAGGAGAATGGCTTGAACCCGGTAGGCAGAGGTTGCAGTGAGCTGAGATCATGCCATTGCACTGCAGCCTGGGTGACAAGAGTGAAACTCCGTCTCAGAAAAGAAAAGAAAAAAGTTTCATTTACTTTCTTCATTATGTTTGATAAATTTACCAACTCTAGGTCCATCTGTTTTTCATGGGTTTGGCATCATTTACAGTCACCCTGTAGCAGGACGAGTTGCAGACAAAACTCGTCAGACACCGGATTAAAGAAGGAAGAGGGTTTTTATTCGGCCAGGAGCATCAGCAGACTCATGTCTTAAGAGCCGAGCTCCCCAAAAAAGAAATTCCTAGCCCTTTTAAGGGTTTACAACTCTAGGGGGTCCACGTGAAAGGGTCATAATAGATCAAGTAAGCGTGAGGAACGTGACTGGGGGCTACATGCATCAGCTAACAGAACAAAAAGTTTTACAGTGCTTTCTCATACAATGTCTGGAATTTACAGATAACACCAGTAGTTTTGGTCAGGGGTTAACATTATTATTATTTTAACCACCATGGCCAGGTGGTGGCGCCAACGTCGTCTAGCTATTTATCTTCTGTTTCTTTACAACTTTTTGCTTTCTCCCTTTTCTCCTGCCTTATAAACTAGGGAAAAGGGGAGATTGGGGAGAAGCTGGGAAGGACAACAGGAGAAGTGGTGGTCTCATTCTGTATTTCCCCCCTTTGAGAATTTTCACTTCTTAGTGGGAGTTCTCACTCTCATCTTCACTTTCTGAGTCTCTTTGTGAGATAGAGCGATAGTGATTTATATAATACACTTGTGCTGAAGTTTTTTGATGAACTAAAGTAGCAACAAAACTTTTTATCATTTGAAAAAGCAAGAGTAATACACAGGGGAGCAGTAAGCAAGTTCCTATTACTAGCAATACACCTACAATGAGGGTTTTAAATCCTCCCATAGCTGGAAACCATTTTCCAAATAAAGACTCAGGATCAAACTCGTGCCAAACCTGTACAGGCACATCTGCCAACTTTGTCATGTCCCTGACTATGTTTTCAACCACCTGTCCTTGATCATCTATTTGTAGGCAGCAATTGGTTAAGTTAAATTTTCTACAAACTCCTCCTTCAGCTGCCAGCAAGTAGTCCAAGGCCAGTCTATTCTGATAGATAACATTACTCATTTGGGTTTCCTGCCAAGCTAAAACAGTCAAAGCTCTGCCAGTTTAATTAGTAATTATTTCTAAGACGGCCTGCAACTATATGATCCGATTGAGCATGTAGATGGGGGTTCGGTATCCCTATGAGCTGTCTTGTGCCCGTGTGGCAGGCCCATAATACTGTATGATCCTTTCAGGGGGCCACTCATTGTCTTTCCTATAACTATGCCTCTCTTTTCTCGGGAGGCATAGACAGGGAAACTTAGGAGCTCACCCGTTTTTATGGGGACAGCTTAATAGTGCCAGTAACACAACTGCCTGCCCACTTATTAGGTAACTGAATGTAGGCTCTGTGCCCACATTTCCAGTATAGGCCAGCGGGAGCTGCCCAGTCCTGATGAGATTCTGGATGAGCCCAGGCAGTTTTTAATTTAGAAAATTTACTAAATGGGTTCTTTTCAGTGTGGTTTAGGCCCCATCAAGTAATTGTCTTTGTTGTGCTGTTGTACAACTTCTGTCCTATACAATTAAGCTTTCCTACAGGGATGATAAAGTCTTTTCCTTCTCTAGCTATACAGTATTGTCCAATAATTGAGGTTTTTAGGACCCAGAAGTTGCTAACTTGGGCCTTCTGAACTGGAATTATATTAGGAGCTGGATCAGTAGGCACCAACTCTCGGGCTTCCGAAGGCCATCGGTCTCCGATAGTGGTTCCCCCGCATACATAAGATGTAACATTAAGTGAATGAGTTACATTTTCTGCTAATTGGAGAAACAAATTTTTTGTCTTTTTCAGAAGTTCTGGTGCTGGCAGATTCAGCTCCTCATAAAAGGTTTTGAAACACTGGTTTGGAAGAGCGCTTGTGGACCTCCCCTCTAACTAAAATGGCAACTTGGGGGTTTAACCCTGTCCCATCGATCCCCAGGGTTACACGTTGAATTGTTTTTTACTACTAGTCCACTACAGTGATTTGTGTATATAATCCTCTATAATAATCCCTAGATCGTGAACTCCTCCTGGAAGGTAGCGACCGTGTAGCTGTTCATCTTCAGAAGGGGGAAGCCAACCCCTCCTGTGCTGCCAGTCACTATAACCCACTAGAACTAATAATTACCAATCCCCTAGATCCTCCTTGGAAAAAGGGAGAACGTGTAGATTCAGATTAGCCAGTCTCTCTTCCCTAATCTTCGTGTTTGTTTTTATAGCATTTACCATTATCTGTAATTATTTTATCACATTTGTTTATTGGCAATACATCTCCAACTGGATTATAAACTCCATTAAGAGCAAGGATCTTGACATTTTAAATATTCTTATTCCTATGTTTAAAGCTGGCAGATAGCACACACACACAGTCAATGCACACACACATATAAGTATATATGGAATGAATGCATCTCAGCTTTGCTGCTTATTAGATACGGTCCTTGAAAAAATCACTCGGGCAAGTTTGTGAAAGTGCCTGGCACAAGGTGTTTCGCAGAAGCAAAAAGCCGTCTTTTTCCAGTCACAGCTATCCAAGGTATAGTAAGTGAATCAAATGAGCCCCTTACCTCCCATCTACATATTCCCCGATATATTTGCTCCCTGTGTACTCCATGGCGCCTGTTTTTAGCTTCCAGCTGTTAGGATCCGGAGTCTCAGTGGATACGGCATCACTATGACAACCTGGAGGGGTGGGCGGAGCCGAGTCGAAGCCCCACCCCGCCGGAGGCGGAAGAGTTCTCGGTATTGCGCACGCTCCGTCGCTCCTGGTTGGGCAGGGCGATACGCCTGCGTGTTGCCAGATGCGCATGCGCAGGCGCCGTGTGGCGCTCGGCGGTCGAAAGGGGAGTTCGAGGAGACGGGGGCGACGCGGCTGAGGGCTTCTCGTCGAGGTCGGGGCTGCAGCCGTCATGCCGGGGATAGTGGAGCTGCCCACTCTAGAGGAGCTGAAAGTAGATGAGGTGAGGCTATCCGGAGGACAGGCAAGGGAGACATGGGGCTGCGGCTTCTCGGGCCTGGGCCTAGCCTCGCTTGGGCTCCGCGGATCCTGGGACCCGGGCCCCCCTCCCCAGTCCTCCAACGCATATACAGGTCGACCCCCGGAGGTCCCCTCCGCAGCTTTGGGAGTCGCCTCCCCTCTCTACCCCACCCTGTCGCATCCTGCAGTGGCTCTAGAATCCTCCCCCTTTCGCCCTCCACAGCGACCTGTTTCTCCTTCCGTGAATAATAGTGATACATTTTATTAAGCACCAACCAGTCATTTTCCTTAGCTTATGTCGCTTAATCCTCAAACTTGCATGCGAGGTGAGTATACAACCCTAGGGGCTCACAGTCGAGGGGGACGGTCACCTACCTTAAAGTGGTATCACCGGTGCAGAGTGCATAGAGTGGGGTGACGAAGCCGCGGGAAAATGAGACAATATTGGAGCGTGCATCTACTCACAGCTTTGGGAAGGTGTTTGGTAACAGGACCCATTTAAAGCATTCGTTTATTCAAGAGATATCATTTGAGTAATTAACGTGTGCACGTAACGCTGGAAGAGATGTACTTCGTGCTTTCATGGACTTTACAATCCAGACAGACACATAAAGAGGCAGTCACACTACAATGAAGTTAGTGCTGTGAGAAGTGAAGTAGAAACATACCCTACTAATTATAGCTAACATGATCAAGTCCTTTCTAGATACCAGGCAGGATGCTAATTACTTTCCATGCATTAATTCATTGAATCCTCCCAGCAACACTATAAGGTAGGATATATATATATATATATATGCCATATATATACACCATATATATATATACCATATATATACCATATATATACCGTATATATACCATATATACACACACACACACACACACACACACACACACACACACACACACAATTGGTCGTAACGTTATAAATAAGGAATTAGTCCCCGAGAGTAGAAATGATTTGCCCAAGGTCACGGAGCTCGTAAGTAATAGAGCTGGAAGTGAACCCAGGTCTGATTTTAAAACCAGTGCTTTTCCACTATATTATGGGTGAAAACTCACAAGAATGAGACGGCCTAGCAGAACTTGTGTGTTTAGGGAGCCAAGTACAGTTTGATGTGACCTTAGTGGTGGTGGTGGGAAGCAGCAGGTGCTGAGCCTGGAGAGGCAACTTGGGCTGAGATAGGACTTGGAAGCAGCTTCTACAAGGCCAGACCAAACAGTTTGGACTTGATCCAGTAAGGGAGGTGGTGGGAAGAGGTGGAAGGTTTTAAGGCAGAGGAGTGTCATGGCAGGGCTGGATAGTAGAACAGGCTACATTAAAGGAGAGGAAGGCCAAGACTAGAAATGATGTACCAGCAATGATATACCAGGCACTATGTTAAGTGTTTTGTTTGTTTGTTTTGTTGTTTTTGAGAGTCTCGCTCTGTCGCCCAGGCTGGAGTACAGTGGCGCGATATTGGCCCACTGCAACCTCCGCCTCCCGGGTTCAAGCGATTCTGCTGCCTCAGCCTGCCGAGTAGCTGCGACTACAGGCGCTCATCACCACACCCGGCTAATATTTTGTATTTTTAGTAGAGACGGGGTTTCACCGTGTTAGCCAGGATGGTTTCGATCTCCTGACCTCGTAATCTGCCTGCCTCGGCCTCCCAAAGTGCTGGGATTACAGGCGTGAGCCACCGCGCCTGGCCATATGTTAAGTCTTCTACCTGCAATGCTTCATTTAATCTTAGATGCCTGTGAGAGTGGCAACTGTTATTTTCCTCAGAGGAAGAAATTATTAGCTATGTTCAGGGACTTTATTATATTAAAGTGACATTTACTCTGAGGTGGCAGAGGGGAGCTGCCATGTGGCCCCCATTCTTTTGTTCCCCCCGGTGAACCACCCCCCTGCCCCCACCCCATGTAGCTGGGTTAATCTTGAGTTGCTGTATTTCTTGTTGCAATTTTTATTAGGTTCAACAAACATCTGAAGTTCTACTTCATACAACTGATGCATCTGAAATACATTTGCCTTTACTCTTCACACAATTGAATGAACATACGAATAATTACATAAATAACTAAAATACAAGACAAGGTGTGATTAAATACTATGAAAGGGGGAAGATGTGGTTTAGGAAAAGATTTGAAGTTGTATCTAAATTCTAGGCCTACCTGCCGGTCACCTTGATTACTTGGTTTTAGCATTTGCAGACACGGTTATTTGTAAGATGAGGTGATCCCAGCTATAAAATTCTCTGAAACTATAAAGGGAATAGAGAAAGCACTTTTTGGGCATAATGTAAGACATGACTAAATGGCATATGAAGAATGGCATTTATGGGTGGAGATGAAGAGAAGACCCCTCTAAGTGAGGGTAGGGTCCGAGCAAAAGTAAGGAGATGGGAAAATGCAGAGAGTCAAAAAGGAGTTCAGTGTTTTGAGAGAACAGTAAATAGTCAGTCCCTTTTTGAAGTGTTGTGGGTGAGAAGGGTGGAAAGATAGTTTGGGTCCAGAAGCCTTTCGGTACCCGTTAAGAAGTTGAGGCTTTATTCTGCTGTTAAGGCTGAATGAGAGTTTGGTTGCTAATATAACAGCAGAGTAAAATAAGAATTGTCATTTAGGGAGATCACAGTAGCAGCTGTGTGAAGAATGGATTGAAGAAAGAGAAAGAAAAGCAGGGAGACTGGTCTCAGTGGCTCTGAAAATTATTGAGAAAGATGTTAATGATCCCAGTGTAATTGGTGCTTACAGAGACTGTGCTTACAGAGAGCAAAGAACAAGTATATCTAGAATTGATCAGACTTAGCAATGGATTAGATATTGGAGGTAGGGAAGGTTGAAGAATCAAAGTCAGATTTGCAGCGTGGCAATAGTACTGGTGAAGCCAGAAAAAGGAGCCCGTTTGGAGAGCGAGTTAAATACATTTTGGACCTCATTGGCTTAGGAGTTATGACACATCCCCATTGAAAAAGCAGTCAGAAGTCAGAAGCTTTGGACTGGAAAGTCCTTGGACACATTTGATAATTTTGAGTAAAAATAAAAATAGCTAATATTTATGGTGTGCTTTCGATGTGATAGGCACTGTTCTTATTATTTTTATATATATTAACTCATTTAATCTTCATAACAGTTCTATTAAGTACTATTCTCTGTTTTACATAAATTTAGGAAAACTCAAGGCATGGTATAAATAAAGTACTACAAAAAGAGGTACAGACGTAGTTTAAGGAGACAAGGACAGGACTAGAAGGTTGATTGGCTCTAGATGGTGACTTTGTCTCAGTTTCCACACCTGCAGACTGTGTAGCCCTGCTGTGCAGTGAGGCTGTTGTGAGAATAAATGAGAAGGATGTTGAAATTCTGTGTTGTTTGAGACAAAGAGATCTGAATGAATTTGAGACGATATTCATGGTAAACAGCTGTGAAAGGATGTTGTTTCTGTTGGAATTCATCAGTCTCAGTGAAGAAGCAGGTGAGGGGATATGGTGACATCTCAGGCTCATCCACCTCGAAGAAGCCTGGTTGGAGGTCACAATCTCTGTGTTCTAGTTCTGGGGTTGCCACTGACTCACTGTGTTGTCTCTAGCACATCCCTCTTTTTCATTAATTATGAAACAGACTCAATGTCTTCCTTTATTTTCCTGTGACAGGGATGGTGTTTTATGTGCTCAGCAACATGTGTATACCTTCATTTTGATAAGATTTCCACATTTGTAGGGAAATAATGTGTCAGGCTTTTTGGGCCGTATAGTTTTGGGCCTTTGAATAATTGAATCAGCCAGTTAAAGCTCTTTTAAGGCATATGACAAGTAAATATAACTAACTTAATTATTAAAATATATTAAGCTTTTAGAAAAGTTTGAGTGTTAGTTTTTATTCTCCTAGCTGTTTATAGGTAATAAAACAAGCAAATGTGTGCCAGTTTACCTAAATAAATTCTTTTATTTTCAAAAACTTTAATACAAAAACTTTACAGATTTTAAACATAAATTTATTAGAGTCATCATGGCAGATTTCACTTATGTCATAACTTTATCTTTGATAATTGTAACTGTTGCACTATTAATAGACATAGTCATAACTTTATTCTCCTTTCTATAGTGTATAGATTAATTACTCTTGTCATCTTTCCTTGCCTTTTATTAATAACCTAGCTGCATAAAGTGCATAAAAAATAAAATTACAGCTGGGCGTGGTGGCCCACGCCTATAATCCCAGCACTTTGGGAGGCTGAGGTGGGAGGATCATCTGAGGTCGGGAGTTTGAGACCAGCCTGACCAACATGGAGGAACCCCGTCTCTACCAAAAATACAAAATTAGCCGGATGTGGTGGTGCATGCCTGTAATCCCAGCTACTCAGGAAGGCTGAGGCAGGAGAATCACTTGAACCCGGGAGGTGGAGGTTGCGGTGAGCCGAGATTGCGCCACTGCCCTCCAGCCTGGACAAGAGCGAAACTCGGTCTCAAAAAAATAATAAAATAAAATTACAGACTGTTCTCACACAACAATTTTTAATTTTACAAATCAAATTCAGTAGTGTATTAAAGCATAATACACTGTGACAGACTAGATTTTATTCTAGAAATACATTGGATCAGTTTTACAAAATCTGTTAATGCTCTATGTTACATTTATAAATTAATGAAAACAAAGCCTAAAAATTTTAGTCTTTTCTGGTATAGAAAACAACAGTAAAGCAAAACTAATTAGAATTAGAAAGAAGCTTTCTTAACAAGGAATATCCAAACAACTATATTCCAGATACCAACAGCAAATATTATACCAAACTTGCTTTTAATTTTAGAAAAAGGGAAGGTTGTCTGCTGTCATTGCTCTTCATCTGTATTGTCCTGAAGGGGTTGGTTAAAGCAATAAAATAGGAAATGAGAATAAGAAGAAAAAAATAAAGTAGCAGAAGGGAAAGAGACAGTTTTTATTTGTAAATGGCAGTTTTTCTGTTAATCTTCTTGAGTTTTGTGTCAGAACTAACAAGAGTTCAGTAAGATGGCTGGAGAGAAAATACAGTATACAAGCAAGCAGTAAACAGTTTGAAAGTCTAATAGAAAAACTATCCTATTTAGATAGTATCAAAAGTGCTAAAATACGGAGGAATAAACAAGAAATGTTCAAGGTCCCTATAATGAAGGAAACTAGTTTTAACCAAAGGACAAGAATGACTTGACTATGAATAAATGGAGAGAAATACTGTGTTGTGGATGAGAAGGTGTGATTGATGTATTCATATCTGTTTTCTAATTATTGTATCCCCATTTTCTAGCAAAGAGTGGGTGCTCAACAGCTACTTGTGCTAGACACTATTTTGGGTGCTTGGTGTGTACCGTAGTCAACATTATATTTAATTACCATAGCTTAATATAGGGAGAATTGATATCTTTACAGTAGTGGATCTCTGTTGAAAACAAAATCCCTTCCCTCTGGGAGCTTATGTTCTAGTCACACACAGACCACTCAGGGGCTCTTAAAATTATTGAGAAAGATGTTAATGACCCCAGTGTAATTGGTGCTTAATACAGAAACTGTGCTTACAGAGAGGAAAGAACAAGTATGTCTAGAATTGATCAGACTTAGCACATGAATGCTAAGACCAGACCACATGAGTGACCACTGATGATAGCTTATGTAAGATGATTAGAGAGAGGCTCTCTGAGGATGTGAAGTTTGAGCAGGCACCCAGTATTATAAAAAGTGCCCATTGTTCCCTAATTTAACATATAACTAAATTTAATACAATTTGAATGCAAATTATTGGGGGAAGGTGTTCATCTGAAAGAATAGCCAAAAAAGTTTTGAAAAGGAAGAATGAGGAGGATGGTTCTCCCAGATAACAAAATGTTATCTTCAGTGACAGTAATTAAAACATTGTGGTATTGGTATAAGAAAAGGTAGTACAGAAAAGGGACCACAGGTCTCTTGCTTAAGCAGCTGTTTGTAGGCCCTGGACAGTTTGCAGTTCTCTCTGAGCTGGCTATATCTACACTGTGTATCTTCTCAAGAAAATATCACTAAAATACTATTGAGCGAAATTGGTGGGCATAAAGGGATGGCAACCTTGGATACGCTCTGATTTTTAAAAAATTTGTAGATTTTAGTACTTTATTATTAGTTATTACTAGATGGACTAGATGGACTAGATGCTCTTTGTGATCTCTTCCAGCCTCATCTTCTGTGACTCCGTAGTCCTCTGGGAGTTTTATTTATCCTTTAATTTAATTTAATTTAATTTTTTTTTTTTTTTTGAGACAGAGTCTTGCTCTGTCACCCCGGCTGGAGTGCAGTAGCGTGATCTTGGCTCACTGCAACCTCTGCCTCCTGGGTTCAAGCAATTCTCATGCCTCAACCTCCCTAGTAGCTGGGATTACAGGTGTGCACCACCACGCCCAGATACATCTCTAGTATCTTTACTAGAGACAAGCTTTCACCATGTTGGCCAGGCTGTTCTTGAGCTCCTGGCCTCAAGTGATCTGCCTGCTTTGGCCTCCCAAAGTGCTGGGATTACCTGTATGAGCCACTGTGCCCAGCCTTATATATCTATTAATTTTATTCCAGCAGCAGAAACTCAGCAAAGCTCTCCAGAGTTGGTTCCTCTCCCTGCATCCCAGAAGACTTCATCCTTCTCTACACCCTTTTCTTTCTACCATAAATAAAGATTCTATTAGGGGTGCCATTTCTTCTGCTCTAAAATGGGAATATTAATCTCTTCATGAGACTATTGTAAAAGTGAAGAAAATAATATGTGTGAAAGAGCTTCGTGTTCTCTAAATCACCATAGATTTTAAAGAATCGCTGGGCGAGGTGGCTTATGCCTGTAATCCCAGCTACTTGGGAGGCTGAGGCAGCAGAATCGCTTGAGCCTGGGAGGCCGAAGTTGCAGTAAGCCGAGATCGCGCCACTGCACTCCAGCCTGGGGGATGGGAGTGAAACCCTGTCTCAAAAAAAAAAAAAAATTATTATTATGACAGTGTTTAATTTTCTTGGTAAAGTCAGAACAGTGCTACTTTTGTGTTCTCTATTCTGACCCGCATGAGGTAAATCTGAGAAAGTGGTATTCTGGTTCACAGTCTGTGGCCTTTGTCCCATCTTTCCTTTCCTAGGTGAAAATTAGTTCTGCTGTGCTTAAAGCTGCGGCCATCACTATGGAGCTCAATGTGATAAGCCCAACAAGGAGTTTATGCTCTGCCGCTGGGAAGAGAAAGATCCGAGGCGGTGTTTAGAGGAAGGCAAACTGGTCAACAAGTGTGCTTTGGACTTCTTTAGGTAAAAATCTTTGGTATCAGTGCCTACTTGGTTGAAGCATAAAGGTTTAAATGAATAAGTGAACAGCCAGCTAATAATCTGGATTTTATTAGGAAGTACATAGGCTTTGAAATCAGACCAAGGTAAAACATTCAAAGGATGATAATTATTTTTGGTTTTGTTTTTATTATCTGGCAAGTTCTTTTATCTCCATGAATCTCAGTTTCCAAATTGTAAAATAATACCTATCTAGGTTTGCTAAGCAAGTGACTCGTGACCATTTTTGCTACAGCAAGGGGAAAGTCTTTTCGCTGTGAAAAATTTGAAAAGGCACGTAAAACAACCTATCACAGTCCTTTTTAAGCAGGCATTCACTAGGTTTTGTCATTACTACAGAACACAGGTATGATGGAAAGAAAACTGTATTCGGAGTTAGGTTTTAGGTAGGTCATTGTGCTTGATACTTAAGTAAAAAAAAACTAAACTGTGTAATTGTAGGAAAATGTTTTAACAAGCATATTAGCACTCTATTTAAAAGGAGAGAAAGTCAACTCAAAGGAAATTGGCTCTTGTAACTCTGAAGTCCAGAAATAGGCCTGGCATCAGGCAGGGCTGGATTCAAGGGCTTAAATAATTTCACAACTACTTGATGTCTTTTTGCCTCTCCTCTTTTCACAATCTCTTAGTCCTGGTTTTCTCTGTTGACCTCATTTCAGAAAGACTCTCACCTTGCTGTACCAAAAATGGCCACCAGCCACTCGAGTTGCTGTTCTGTTGATACTTGCTTAGCAAACCTAGACAAAGTGTGCCCTTTATCCAGAAGTGAGCAGAAGCTCCTGGACTGAGTCTAATTGTCCTGGCTGGCGGACTTCGTATACATATCATTGCATCACTTGTGCTTCAGGAGATAAAAAGCTCTAATTGGTCAGGCCTGAGATGGGGAGTGGACTTAGCTTCATCCAAACCACATTGCTGAGAGACAGGGAGGGGTTGTTCCCAAAGGAAAATTAGAAGGATGTTACAGAAGAATGGGGAATGACTGCTGGCTAGGCAGAAACCACCGATGTCCACTACAATGAAGTTAGAGAAAAAAAATAGATACCTTAGCACAGTAGCTGCTTTCTTCCTTTCTTGCATCTGCTGTCTCTGTCCCTATGCAAAGATATTTTTGTGGTTATAATCATAGTATGTATACATTGAGAAATTCATTTTTCACTTGATATTATTGGAAACATTCTTCGAAGTTGCTATATAGTCTTCATGATCATCTTTTTTTTTTTTTTTGAGACGGAGTCTCACTCTGTTGCCCAGGCTGGAGTGCAATGGTGTGATCTTGGCTCACTGCAACCTCTGCCTCCTGGCTTCAAGCGAGTCACATGTCTCAGCCTCCTGAATAGCTGGGTCTACAGGCCTGCGCCACTACGCCTGGCTAATTTTTTTGTATTTTTGGTAGAGATGGGGTTTCAGCATGTTGGCCAGGCTGGTCTTGAACTCCTGACCTCAAGTGATCCGCTCTCCTTGGCCTCCCAAAGTGCTGGGATTGCAGGTGTGAGCCACCACACCTGACCATGATCATCATTCTTAATGGTTATATATTATTCCATCAGTGGATAAACCAACCATAACGTACCTGACCAATTCCTGTTATTGAACATCATTGTTGATTTCAGTTTTTGGTTATTTTGGATAAATCTGCAGTGATTACCTTTGCGTATAGATCATTTTCATCAGTTAATAATTCCTTGGCATAAATTTCCTAACAGTGAGTTTACTCTATAAAGGGCTTTGAACATCATTATGGCTCTTGAACTGTATCGCTTTTTTTTTTTTTTTTTTTTGAGATGGGGTGTCGCTCTGTCGCCCAGGCTGGAGTGCAGTAGCACGGTCTTGGCTTACTGCAAGCTCCGCCTCCCGGCTTCACGCCATTCTCCTGCCTCAGCCTCCCGAGTAGCTGGGACTATAGGCACCCAGTACCACGCCTAGCTAATTTTTTGTATTTTTAGTAGAGACGGGGTTTCACGATGGTCTCAATCTCCTGATCTCGTGATCCATCTGCCTTGGCCTCCCAAAGTGCTGGGATTACAAGCGTGAGCCACCGTGCCCAGCAAATGCTTTTGTTTTTTAAATGTTGGATCAATTTATGCTGTCCTCAGCGCTGGATTCTGGTATGCATAGTATTTAAATATTTGGGAGGTGCAAATATTTAATTTGCAGTATTTGGGAGGTGCAAATGTTTCAATTTGCATTGATTTGATTGCCAGCGAGACTGAGTGTGTGTGTGTGTTTATTTAAACAATTTTTTCTTTTTTTTTTTTGAGACAGAGTCTCACTCTGTCACCCAGGCTGTAGTGCTGTGGCGTGATCTTTGTTCGCTGCAACCTCTGCCTCCTGGGTTCAAGCGATTCTCATGCCTCAGCCACCTGAGTAGCTGGGATTACGGGTGTGTGCCACCTGCCTGGCTAATTTTTGTATTTTTAGTAGAGATGGGGTTTTGCCATGTTGGCCAGGCTGGTCTTGAACTCCTGGCCTCAAGTGATCCACCCACCTTGGCCTCCCAAGGTGCTGGGATTACAGGCATGAGCCACAGCATCCAGCCTAAACAATTTTTATTTTCTAAGAGAACTTTTGCAAAGCATTTTTTCCATGGCCCAGTGGTAGTACATTTTAAGGAATGTTTGGATTTCACAAATTCCCAAGGTGCCTAACTGCCTCCATAGAGGAATTTCTCACTGCTGAAGTTGCTGGTTTTAGGCATTAGTAGATAATTGTTAGGTATGGGTAACAGGGTCCAGAACAGGGATCCGTGCTACTAGAGTAGTGGCTTGCAGCCCGTCTGCTGCTGCTGCGTTTTGGAGGAATATAAAACTCCCATTGGAAATGGTTGCTTTCTACCAAAGTGATTCTTGAGTAGAAGTTATGTGGGTGCAGGTTATGCTTAGTATACCCGGAAGGGAAACCTAAGAAGCTGGTGACATTGGTGGACCTCTAGGAGAGCAACTGAGTGGCTTATTGGGCAGGGTGGAAAGCATATTTTTCACTGTATACTTCCTTAAGCCATCTCTGAGATCCTTCCTTCCTGATCCATGTTAAACAAGATTCATGTGAGAGTGTAGCTAGATTTCTGGAGTATGACAGGTAAGCACTTAAATAATAAAATTATTATTTCATTGGGAGAAAGGTGTTCTGAATTTCACTGCCTCAAGTATGGCTTTTACATAAAATGATGGTATTTTATTCTTGCTTGAACATGCATACTAGCAGGGTTGAAAAGATAAGGAGGATTTTGCAAAAAACTGAAACTTATTCTTTTTATACACAGAAGTTAAATTTTCTCTAGCCATTTTTGATGGCCACAGAATGAATTATATGCTAGCCTGCTTCTTAACAGAGAATACCAAATATAATATAACTTTGTTCTTGATAGCAAGGATTAATATCTATTTTTGTTCAATGCGTAAATAAAATGAGGACCTTGAGCTTTTGAGGAGTGGAGTACAGTTTGTCTTTATACTGAATGATCCCAGGATCTTCTGCTTGTTAGTTTGTGTATTTGCTTTTTATAATTCTGTCTCTTCCTTTGCCGTTGTCTGTCGCGTTTGACTTCTATCAGCATGTCCATGATTTAATTATGCCTCCTTCTCTTCTAAATTTGCTAAGCTGATACCCTTAGAGGAATTGGATCTAAAGAAAAGAATAAATAGGCCCCAAGTAAGGAGTTCCTCTCTGAGTAAGATAGGCGTGCATTAGGCTACGCTCTTTTCTTCTTACTATATAAAGAAATTAGGTTTTCTACCTCAGAAATCTTTTTTGTTTACTAACTTGTTCTCAAATTGAGGATCCTGAAGTTGTCTTGTAAGTGAGGTAAGAATATGTACTCACATACCTTTCAAAAAGCAAGGCTATGTATTTGAGATCTGTACCTATTTTTTTCTCACTTTTCTGTTTTTCATTGTTTTGCAAAGAGATGCCCCTAACCCAGCTTTCTTTTCCAGGCAGATAAAACGTCACTGTGCAGAGCCTTTTACAGAATATTGGACTTGCATTGATTATACTGGCCAGCAGTTATTTTGTCACTGACGCAAACAGCAGGCAAAGTTTGACGAGTGTGTGCTGGACAAACTGGGCTGGGTGTGGCCTCACCTGGGAGAACTGTCAAAGGTAAGAAGGCTTCTGCTGGAGGTCTCGCTCTCTGACTCGGGTGGGATAAAGGCAGGAGGTGGTCAGCAAAGGGTCTCTGTAAATACAGATATGATGTAAGAACTTACCAGATTTACCAAACATATTAGGCAGTGATTATACACAATCCAGAAAGGAATTTTTAAAAATAGAAATATTTCTGGCCGGGCGTGGTGGCTCACGCCTGTAATCCCATCACTTTGGGAGGCTGAGGTGGGCAAATCATGAGGTCAGGAAATCGAGACCATCCTAGCTAACATGGTAAAACCCCGTCTCTACTAAAAATACAAAAAATTAGCCGGGCGTGGTGGTGGGCGCCTGTAGTCCCAGCTACTTGGGTGGCTGAGGCAGGAGAATGGTGTGAACCCGGGAGGTGGAGCTTGCAGTGAATGGAGATTGTGCCACTACCTCCACTCCAACCTGGGCAACAGAGCGAGACTCCGTCTCAAAAAAAAAAAAAAAAAAAAAAAATTCTTTAGGCCTTCTAGCATGTGCAGATTTGTTTTTAGTTAATTAGCTAATTAAAGAACAGAAGAGAGTAGAGAAAGATAAAGTATTAGTGAAACACTGTCAGTTGAAAACATTGTGGAGGTTATTGTGGAATTCACTGGGGAAATAGGATCAGGCTTATGCCACATTTTTCAGGAACATATCTAAGATTTTTTTTTTAAAACTACATTCTTGTAGTTTTAAAAGTGTTTCTCTTTCTCCTATATTTCCTGTCTTAGTTGTGACACCACCGTCTGTTGAAACATCAGAGCTAGAAACCTGAATTCTTCATTCCCTACTGATTCCATGCAGTCATCACTTCCTTTAGATTAGCATCTTCTGGAATTTTTTTTTTTAATCCTCTCATTGTTCCTGCTGCTGTTATCTTATTCTTGGACAGGAGTTCTTAACCTGGGGTACATGAATTTCTGGGAGAGGAGGGTGGATCAATGTGGGCTTTAGATGAAATTGAAGAATTGAGGATTAAATTACACCTCCACAAGAAGAGTGATCTGTGTGGAAAACAAATCTTACGTCACTGTGTTTTTAAAAACTGTACGGGGACTCTGCATTGCTGGTGAGATAAAGCATCTTCTCCATAATATGGCATGCAGGCCCTTTATGTTCTGACCCATCCCTGCTTCTTCAGCCTCAGCTCCCTCCGTTCCCCGTGGGGCAGCACAGGTAGCAAGGCATGGAGGAAAAAACTCAGGTCTCACTCTCTCTCCTAGGCTGGAATGCAGTGGTGCAATCACAGCTCACTGCAGCCTTGACTTCCTGGGCACAGGTGATTCTCCCACCTCAGCCTCCCAAGTAGCTGGGACTACAGGCGCAGGCCACCATGCCCAACTAATTTTTGTATTTTAGTAGAGACAGGATTTTGCTATATTACCCAGTCTGGTCTTGAGATCCTGAGCTCAAGCAGTCCTCCCACCTTAGCCTCCCAGTGTGATGGGATTACAGGTCACCATACCCGGTCTAGTTCCCTTCTCTTTGTGTATAGCATCTGTGAATGGTTGGATTATAAGCTTGGTGTCATAAGTAATAACTTAGCAATTTTTTTGTCTTTTATATCTGGCTTGATTATTTTCAGATACTTTCTGATGTACTGAACATATTATTTTAAATAGTTGATAATTCTAGGTTGGAAAGTGGTAGAACTTATACATGTAACAAATAAAACTACCTTTTCTCATTTCTGACTTATGAAAGAAGAAATAACAAGTCATGCTAGTAAGAAAGCATATTTATTCTTGAATCTTTGTATTAACATTTTTTAAAACTCTGTGAGATAAAAAAAAAATTCTCTTAACTCTTTTCAAAAGTGTATTTCTCGATCAGGTGCCATGGCTCCCACCTGCAATTCTAGCACTTTGGGAGGCTGAGGCAGGAGGATCGCTTGAGCTCACGAGTTCAGGACTAGCCTGGGCAACATTTTTTTTGTTTTTCTTTTTGAAGTGGAGTCTCACTCTGTCACCCAGGCTGGAGTATAGTGCCACGATCTCTGCTCACTGCAACCTCTGTGTTCCGGGTTCAAGCAATTCTGCCTCAGCCTCTTGAGTAGCTGGGATTACAGGCACCCACCACCATGGCCAGCTAAATTTTGTATTTTTAGTAGAGATGGGGTTTCACCATGTTGCCTGGGCTGGTCTTGAACTCTGACCTCAAGTGATCCACCTGCCTCAGCCTCCCAGAGTGCGGGGATTACAGGCATGAGCCACTGTGCCCAGCCAATTTCATAAATGTCTTTAATTCCTTAAAGGAGCTGCAAATACCAGGGAACCACTAGTGGATCATTAGGAACCATCTGTACTTATGACAGGGCGGTGGGATAACTTTCAAAAGCAAACAAACAAAACTAGTAGACTTGAAGACTTAGGTTCCAGCTTTAGCTCTGACATTAGTGTGTATCTTATCTTAGGCATGCCAACCTCCCTGGTCTTCATCTGTGCACTAGAGATAATAATGCCTTATAAGGTGGTTATAATAATAATTGTGTGATTGTATACACAAAAGCTCTGTTCCCAATAAAAGGTTTCTGAATTTATACATCTAGGAAGATGAATCTGGTCATTTTACATGAGGTGACTTAAGAGTTCAGAGCAGTGGCTTAATACAACCAAAGTTTATTTCTTGCCCATGCTATGGGTTCAATGGGCGCTGGTGGGGTTGGGGAGCAGGGGTCTCTCATCATCTTGGTTATTGAGATCGTGGTCTCCCATTGTGACACCTGCTTTCATGAGTCACTGAGGGAGGGAAAGAGCATGTGGTGGTGAATTTGCACTGGTTTTTAAAACGTCTACCCAGAAGTGATGCATCACTTCGGCTCACATTTGATTCGCTGAAGCAAGTTACAGGGCCATGGCTAACCTCAGAGGGATGGGGGATGTGCAATCCCACCGTGAGGGTGTAAAGAGGAGAATCAGGCTATTTGGTAAACTGTGCTAATTACCACCATGATATCACATGTAGAGATACAAATATATGCTGTATATAAATATAAATATACACATATTTTATTTTTTCTTTCTAGAGAGGGTCTTGCTCTGTCACCCAGGCTGGAGTGTAGTGGCGCAATCTCGGCTCACTGCAACCTCCACCTCCTGGGCTCAAACCATCCTCCCACCTCAGCAACCCTCGCCCCCCAGGAGATGGGACTACAGGTGCACACCATGCCCAGCTAATTTTTTATATTTTTTTGTAGAGACAGCATTGTGCTATGTTGCCCAAGCTAGTCTCCTGGGCTCAAGTGATTCTCCTGCATCGGCCTCCCAAAGTGCTGAGATTACAGATGTGAGCCACTGTACCCAGCAGATATTTCATTTTTTAAAATGCTGCAGTTATACCATATAGATAGTGTTTGGCAACTGCTGTTTTAGCAGTACCTCATATACATCTTTCTCTGTTAGTATATATAGATTCATTTCATTTTAACAACCTAATAGTCCATTTTATATACCACAATTTATTGACAGTTGTTGTTTCTACGTGTTTTCTTTGCTATTACAAAGAGTGGTGCAATTAACATCACCCTTCAGACTCTTTTTTTTTTTTTTTTTTTGAGACAGAGTCTCACTCTGTCACCCAGGCTGGAGTGCAATGGCACTATGTTGGCTCACTGCATCCTCCATCAGGCCCAGGGTTAGGGTTTTAGGCTCAGGGCCAGGGCCCAGGGTTAGGGTTTTAGGCTGAGGGCCAGGGACCAGAGATAGGGTTTTAGGCTCAGGGCCAGGGCCCAGGGTTAGGGTTTTAGGGTCAGGGCCCAGGGTTAGGGTTGTTTTAGGGTCAGGGCCCCGGGTTAGGGTTGTTTTAGGGTCAGGGCCCAGGGTTAGGGTTGTTTTAGGGTCAGGGCCCAGGTTTAGGGTTGTTTTAGGGTCAGGGCCCAGGGTTAGGGTTGTTTTAGGGTCAGGGCCCAGGGTTAGAGTTGTTTTAGGGTCAGGGCCCAGGGTTAGGGTTGTTTTAGGGTCAGGTCCCAGGGTTAGGGTTGTTTTAGGGTCAGGGCCCAGGGTTAGGGTTGTTTTAGGGTCAGAGCCCAGGGTTAGGGTTGTTTTAGGGTTAGGGTCCATGGTTAGGGTTGTTTTAGGGTCAGGTCCCAGGGTTAGGGTTGTTTTAGGGTCAGGGCCAGGGCCCAGGTTTAGGGTTGTTTTAGGGTCAGGGCCCAGGGTTAGGGTTTTAGGCTCAGGTCCAGGGCCCAGGCATAGGGTTTTAGGCTCAGGGCCAGGGCCCAGGTTTAGGGTTGTTTTAGGGTCAGGGCCAGGGCCCAGGGTTACGGTTGTTTTAGGGTCAGGGCTCAGGGTTAGGTTTGTTTTAGGGTCAGGGCCAAGGGTTGGGTTTGTTTTAGGGTCAGGGCCAAGGGTTAGGGTTGTTTTAGGGTCAGGGCCCATGGTTATGGTTGTTTTAGTGTTAGGGCCCAGGGTTAGGGTTTTAGGCTCAGGGCCAGGGCCCAGGGTTAGGGTTTTAGGCTCAGGGCCAGGGCCTAGGGTTGGGGTTTCAGGCTCAGGGCCAGAGCCCAAGGTTAGGGTTTTTGGCTCAGGGCCAGGGCCCAGGGTTGGGGCTTTAGGCTCAGGGCCAGGGCCCAGGGTTAGGGTTGTTTTAGGGTCAGGGCCAGGGCCCAGGGTTAGGGTTGTTTTAGGGTCAGGGCCAGGGCCCTGGGCTAGGGGTGTTTTAGGGTCAGGGCCAGGGCCCAAAGTTAGGGTTGTTTTAGGGTCAGGTCCCAGGGTTAGGGTTTTAGGCTCAGGGCCAGGGCCCAGGGTTAGGGTTTTAGGCTCAGGGCCAGGGCCCAGGGTTAGGGTTGTTTTAGGGTCAGGGACAGGGCCCAGGGTTAGGGTTGTTTTAGGGTCAGGGCCAGGGCCCAGGGTTAGGGTTGTTTTAGGGTCAGGGCCCAGTGTTAGGGTTGTTTTAGGGTCAGGGCCCAGAGTTAGGGTTTTTTTAGGGTAAGGGCCCAGGGTTAGGGTTGTTTTAGGGTCAGGGCCCAGGGTTAGGGTTGTTTTAGGGTCAGGGCCCACGGTTAGGGTTTTTTGATCAGGGCCAGGGCCCAGGGTTAGGGTTTTAGGGTAAGGGCCAGGGCCCAGGGTTAGGGTTTTAGGGTCAGGGCCAGGGCCCAGGGTTAGGGTTTTAGGGTCAGGGCCAGGGCCCAGGGTTAGGGTTTTAGCCTCAGGGCCAGGGCCCAGGGTTAGGGTTTTAGCCTCAGGGCCAGGGCCCAGAGTTAGGGTTTTAGGCTCTGGGCCAGGGCCCAGGGTTAGGTTTTTAGGGTCAGAGCCAGGGCCCAGAGTTAGAGTTTTAGGGTCAGGGCCCAGGGTTAGGGATTTAGGGTCAGGGCCCAGGGTTAGGGTTTTAGGGTCAGGGCCCAGGGTTAGGGCTCTAGGGCCGGGGCCCGGGGCCCAGAGTTAGGGCTCTAGGGCCGGGGCCCGGGGCCCAGGGTTTAGGGCTCTAGGGCCGGGGCCCGGGGCCCAGGGTTTAGGGCTCTAGGGCCGGGGCCCGGGGCCCAGGGTTAGGGCTCTAGGGCCGGGGCCCGGGGCCCAGGGTTAGGGTTGTTTTAGGGCCGGGGCCCGGGGCCCAGGGTTAGGGTTGTTTTAGGGCCGGGGCCCGGGGCCCAGGGTTAGGGTTGTTTTAGGGTCGGGGCCCGGGGCCCAGGGTTAGGGTTGTTTTAGGGTCGGGTCCCGGGGCCCAGGGTTAGGGTTGTTTTAGGGTCGGGGCCCGGGGCCCAGGGTTAGGGTTGTTTTAGGGTCGGGGCCCGGGGCCCAGGGTTAGGGTTGTTTTAGGGTCGGGGCCCGGGGCCCAGGGTTAGGGTTGTTTTAGGGTCGGGGCCCGGGGCCCAGGGTTAGGGTTGTTTTAGGGTCGGGGCCCGGGGCCCAGGGTTAGGGTTGTTTTAGGGTCGGGGCCCGGGGCCCAGGGTTAGGGTTGTTTTAGGGTCGGGGCCCGGGGCCCAGGGTTTGGGTTGTTTTAGGGTCGGGGCCCGGGGCCCAGGGTTAGGGTTGTTTTAGGGTCGGGGCCCGGGGCCCAGGGTTAGGGTTGTTTTAGGGTCGGGGCCCGGGGCCCAGGGTTAGGGTTGTTTTAGGGTCGGGGCCCGGGGCTCAGGGTTAGGGTTGTTTTAGGTTCGGGGCCCGGGGCCCAGTTTTAGGGTTGTTTTAGGGTCCAGGGTTAGGGTTGTTTTAGGGTCGGGGCCCGGGGCCCAGGGTTAGGGTTGTTTTAGGGTCGGGGCCCGGGGCCCAGGGTTAGGGTTGTTTTAGGGTCGGGGCCCGGGGCCCAGGGTTAGGGTTGTTTTAGGGTCGGGGCCCGGGGCCCAGGGTTAGGGTTGTTTTAGGGTCGGGGCCCGGGGCCCAGGGTTAGGGTTGTTTTAGGGTCGGGGCCCGGGGCCCAGGGTTAGGGTTGTTTTAGGGTCGGGGCCCGGGGCCCAGGGTTAGGGTTGTTTTAGGGTCGGGGCCCGGGGCCCAGGGTTAGGGTTGTTTTAGGGTCGGGGCCCGGGGCCCAGGGTTAGGGTTGTTTTAGGGTCGGGGCCCGGGGCCCAGGGTTAGGGTTGTTTTAGGGTCGGGGCCCGGGGCCCAGGGTTAGGGTTGTTTTAGGGTCGGGGCCCGGGGCCCAGGGTTAGGGTTGTTTTAGGGTCGGGGCCCGGGGCCCAGGGTTAGGGTTGTTTTAGGGTCGGGGCCCGGGGCCCAGGGTTAGGGTTGTTTTAGGGTCGGGGCCCAGGGTTAGGGTTGTTTTAGGGTCGGGGCCCAGGGTTATGTTTGTTTTAGGGTCGGGGCCCAGGGTTAGGGTTGTTTTAGGGTCGGGGCCCAGGGTTAGGGTTGTTTTAGGGTCAGGGCCAGGGCCCAGGGTTAGCGTTGTTTTAGGTTCAGGGCCAGGGCCCAAAGTTAGTGTTGTTTTAGGTTCAGGGCCCAGGGTTAGTGTTTTAGGCTCACGTCCAGGGCCCAGGGTTAGGGTTTTAGGCTCAGGGCCAGGGCCCAGGTTTAGGGTTGTTTTAGGGTCAGGGCCAGGGCCCAGGGTTAGGGTTGTTTTAGGGTCATGGGCAGGTCCCAGGGTTACGGTTGTTTTAGGGTTAGGGCCCAGGGTTAGGGTTGTTTTAGGGTCAGGGCCCAGGGTTAGGGTTGTTTTAGGGTCAGGGCCCACGGTTAGGGTTTTTTGATCAGGGCCAGGGCCCAGGGTTAGGGTTTTAGGGTAAGGGCCAGGGCCCAGGGTTAGGGTTTTAGGGTCAGGGCCAGGGCCCAGGGTTAGGGTTGTTTTAGGGTCATGGGCAGGTCCCAGGGTTACGGTTGTTTTAGGGTTAGGGCCCAGGGTTAGGGTTGTTTTAGGGTCAGGGCCCAGGGTTAGGGTTGTTTTAGGGTCAGGGCCCACGGTTAGGGTTTTTTGATCAGGGCCAGGGCCCAGGGTTAGGGTTTTAGGGTAAGGGCCAGGGCCCAGGGTTAGGGTTTTAGGGTCAGGGCCAGGGCCCAGGGTTAGGGTTTTAGGGTCAGGGCCAGGGCCCAGGGTTAGGGTTTTAGCCTCAGGGCCAGGGCCCAGGGTTAGGGTTTTAGCCTCAGGGCCAGGGCCCAGAGTTAGGGTTTTAGGCTCTGGGCCAGGGCCCAGGGTTAGGTTTTTAGGGTCAGAGCCAGGGCCCAGAGTTAGAGTTTTAGGGTCAGGGCCCAGGGTTAGGGATTTAGGGTCAGGGCCCAGGGTTAGGGTTTTAGGGTCAGGGCCCAGGGTTAGGGCTCTAGGGCCGGGGCCCGGGGCCCAGAGTTAGGGCTCTAGGGCCGGGGCCCGGGGCCCAGGGTTTAGGGCTCTAGGGCCGGGGCCCGGGGCCCAGGGTTTAGGGCTCTAGGGCCGGGGCCCGGGGTCCAGGGTTAGGGCTCTAGGGCCGGGGCCCGGGGCCCAGGGTTAGGGTTGTTTTAGGGCCGGGGCCCGGGGCCCAGGGTTAGGGTTGTTTTAGGGCCGGGGCCCGGGGCCCAGGGTTAGGGTTGTTTTAGGGCCGGGGCCCGGGGCCCAGGGTTAGGGTTGTTTTAGGGTCGGGTCCCGGGGCCCAGGGTTAGGGTTGTTTTAGGGTCGGGGCCCGGGGCCCAGGGTTAGGGTTGTTTTAGGGTCGGGGCCCGGGGCCCAGGGTTAGGGTTGTTTTAGGGTCGGGGCCCGGGGCCCAGGGTTAGGGTTGTTTTAGGGTCGGGGCCCGGGGCCCAGGGTTAGGGTTGTTTTAGGGTCGGGGCCCGGGGCCCAGGGTTAGGGTTGTTTTAGGGTCGGGGCCCGGGGCCCAGGGTTAGGGTTGTTTTAGGGTCGGGGCCCGGGGCCCAGGGTTTGGGTTGTTTTAGGGTCGGGGCCCGGGGCCCAGGGTTAGGGTTGTTTTAGGGTCGGGGCCCGGGGCCCAGGGTTAGGGTTGTTTTAGGGTCGGGGCCCGGGGCCCAGGGTTAGGGTTGTTTTAGGGTCGGGGCCCGGGGCTCAGGGTTAGGGTTGTTTTAGGTTCGGGGCCCGGGGCCCAGGGTTAGGGTTGTTTTAGGGTCCAGGGTTAGGGTTGTTTTAGGGTCGGGGCCCGGGGCCCAGGGTTAGGGTTGTTTTAGGGTCGGGGCCCGGGGCCCAAGGTTAGGGTTGTTTTAGTGTCGGGGCCCGGGGCCCAGGGTTAGGGTTGTTTTAGGGTCGGGGCCCGGGGCCCAGGGTTAGGGTTGTTTTAGGGTCGGGGCCCGGGGCCCAGGGTTAGGGTTGTTTTAGGGTCGGGGCCCGGGGCCCAGGGTTAGGGTTGTTTTAGGGTCGGGGCCCGGGGCCCAGGGTTAGGGTTGTTTTAGGGTCGGGGCCCGGGGCCCAGGGTTAGGGTTGTTTTAGGGTCGGGGCCCGGGGCCCAGGGTTAGGGTTGTTTTAGGGTCGGGGCCCGGGGCCCAGGGTTAGGGTTGTTTTAGGGTCGGGGCCCAGGGTTAGGGTTGTTTTAGGGTCGGGGCCCAGGGTTAGGGTTGTTTTAGGGTCAGGGCCAGGGCCCAGGGTTAGCGTTGTTTTAGGTTCAGGACCAGGGCCCAAAGTTAGTGTTGTTTTAGGTTCAGGGCCCAGGGTTAGTGTTTTAGGCTCACGTCCAGGGCCCAGGGTTAGGGTTTTAGGCTCAGGGCCAGGGCCCAGGTTTAGGGTTGTTTTAGGGTCAGGGCCAGGGCCCAGGGTTAGGGTTGTTTTAGGGTCATGGGCAGGTCCCAGGGTTACGGTTGTTTTAGGGTTAGGGCCCAGGGTTAGGGTTGTTTTAGGGTCAGGGCCCAGGGTTATGGTTCTCTTAGGGTTAGGGCCCAGGGTTAGCGTTTTAGGCTCAGGGCCAGGGGCCAGGGTTAGGGTTTTAGGCTCAGGCCCAGGGCCCAGGGTTGGGGTTTCAGGCTCAAGGCCAGAGCCCAAGGTTAGGGTTTTCGGCTCAGGGCCAGGGTCCAGGGATAGGGTTTTCGGCTCAGGGCAAGGGCCGAGGGTTAGGGTTTTAGGCTCAGGGCCAGGGCCCAGGGTTAGGGTTTTAGGCTCAGGGCCAGGGACCAGGGATTGGGTTTTAGGCTCAGGGCCAGGGCCCAGGGTTAGGGTTTTAGGGCCAGGGCCCAGGGTTAGGGTTGTTTTAGGGTCATGGCCCAGGGTTTGGGTTGTTTTAGTGTCAGGGCCCAGGGTTAGGGTTGTTTTAGGGTCCGGGCCCAGGGTTAGGGTTGTTTTAGGGTCAGGGCCCAGGGTTAGGGTTGGTTTAGGGTCAGGTCCCAGGGTTAGGGTTGTTTTAAGGTCAGGGTCCAGGGTTAGGGTTGTTTTAGGGTCAGGGCCCAGGGTTCGGGTTGTTTTAGGGTCAGGGCCCAAGGTTAGGGTTGTTTTAGGGTCAGGGTCCAGGGTTAGGGTTTTTTTAGGGTTAGGCCCCAGGGTTAGGGTTTCAGGCTCAGGGCCTGGGCCCAGGGTTAGGGTTTCAGGATCAGGGCCTGGGCCAAGTTTAGGGTTTTAGGCTCAGGGTCAGGGCCCAGGGTTAGGGTTTTAGGCTCAGGGCCAGGGCCCAGGGTTAGGGTTTTAGGCTCAGGGTCAGGGCCCAAGGTTAGGGTTTTAGGCTCAGGGCCAGGGTCCAGGGTTTGGGTTGTTTTAGGGTCAGGGCCAGGGCCCAGGGTTAGGGTTGTTTTTGGTTCAGGGCCAGGGCCCAGGGTTAGGGTTGTTTCAGGTTCAGGGCCAGGGCCCAGGCATAGGGTTGTTTTAGGGTTAGGGCCAGGGCCCAGGGTTAGGGTTTTAGGCTCAGGGCCACGGCCCAGGGTTAGGGTTTTAGGCTCAGGGCGCAGGGTTAGGGTTGTTTTAGGGTCATGGCCAGGGCCCAGGGTTAGGGTTGTTTTATGGTCAGGGTCCAGGGTTAGGGTTGTTTCAGGGTCAGGGCCCAGAGTTAGGGTTGTTTTAGGGTCAGGGCCCTGGGTTAGGTTTGCTTTAGGGTCAGGGCCCAGGGTTAGGGTTGTTTTAGGGTCAGGGTCCAGGGTTAGGGTTGTTTTAGGGTCAGGGCCCAGGGTTAGGGTTGTTTTAGGGTCCGGGCCCAGGGTTGGGGTTGTTTTCGGGTCAGGGCCCAGGGTTAGGGTTGTTTTAGGGTCAGGGCCTAGGGTTATGGTTCTCTTAGGTTTAGGGCCCAGGGTTAGGGTTTTCGGCTCAGGGCCAGGGCCCAGGGTTAGGGTTTCAGGCTCAGGGCATGGGCCTAGGGTTGGGGTTTCAGGCTCAGGGCCAGAGCCCAAGGTTAGGGTTTTCGGCTCAGGGCCAGGGCCCAGGGATAGGGCTTTAGGCTCAGGGCCAGGGCTCAGGGTTAGGGTTGTTTTAGGGTCAGGGCCAGGGCCCAGGGTTAGGGTTGTTTTAGGGTCAGGGCCAGGGCCCAGGGTTAGGGTTGTTTTAGGGTCAGGGCCCAGTGTTAGGGTTGTTTTAGGGTCAGGGCCCAGAGTTAGGGTTTTTTTAGGGTAAGGGCCCAGGGTTAGGGTTGTTTTAGGGTCAGGGCCCAGGGTTAGGGTTGTTTTAGGGTCAGGGCCCACGGTTAGGGTTTTTTGATCAGGGCCAGGGCCCAGGGTTAGGGTTTTAGGGTAAGGGCCAGGGCCCAGGGTTAGGGTTTTAGGGTCAGGGCCAGGGCCCAGGGTTAGGGTTTTAGGGTCAGGGCCAGGGCCCAGGGTTAGGGTTTTAGCCTCAGGGCCAGGGCCCAGGGTTAGGGTTTTAGCCTCAGGGCTAGGGCCCAGAGTTAGGGTTTTAGGCTCTGGGGCAGGGCCCAGGGTTAGGTTTTTAGGGTCAGAGCCAGGGCCCAGAGTTAGAGTTTTAGGGTCAGGGCCCAGGGTTAGGGATTTAGGGTCAGGGCCCAGGGTTAGGGTTTTAGGGTCAGGGCCCAGGGTTAGGGCTCTAGGGCCGGGGCCCGGGGCCCAGAGTTAGGGCTCTAGGGCCGGGGCCCGGGGCCCAGGGTTAGGGCTCTAGGGCCGGGGCCCGGGGCCCAGGGTTAGGGCTCTAGGGCCGGGGCCCGGTGCCCAGGGTTAGGGCTCTAGGGCCGGGGCCCGGGGCCCAGGGTTAGGGCTCTAGGGCCGGGGCCCGGGGCCCAGGGTTACGGCTCTAGGGCCGGGGCCTGGGGCCCAGGGTTAGGGTTGTTTTAGGGTCGGGGCCCGGGGCCCAGGGTTAGGGTTGTTTTAGGGTCGGGGCCCGGGGTCCAGGGTTAGGGTTGTTTTAAGGTCGGGGCCCGGGGCCCAGGGTTAGGGTTCTTTTATGGTCGGGGCCCGGGGCCCAGGGTTAGGGTTGTTTTAGGGTCGGGGCCCGGGGCCCAGGGTTAGGGTTGTTTTATGGTCGGGGCCCAGGGTTAGGGTTGTTTTAGGGTCGGGGCCCAGGGTTAGGGTTGTTTTAGGGTCGGGGCCCAGGGTTAGGGTTGTTTTAGGGTCGGGGCCCAGGGTTAGGGTTGTTTTAGGGTCGGGGCCCAGGGTTAGGGTTGTTTTAGGGTCGGGGCCCAGGGTTAGGGTTGTTTTAGGGTCGGGGCCCAGGGTTAGGGTTGTTTTAGGGTCGGGGCCCAGGGTTAGGGTTGTTTTAGGGTCGGGGCCCAGGGTTAGGGTTGTTTTAGGGTCGGGGCCCAGGGTTAGGGTTGTTTTAGGGTCAGGGACAGGGCCCAGGGTTAGCGTTGTTTTAGGTTCAGGGCCAGGGCCCAAGGTTAGTGTTGTTTTACGTTCAGGGCCCAGGGTTAGTGTTTTAGGCTCAGGTCCAGGGCCCAGGGTTAGGGTTTTAGGCTCAGAGCCAGGGCCCAGGTTTAGGGTTGTTTTAGGGTCAGGGCCAGGGCCCAGGGTTACGGTTGTTTTAGGGTCAGGGCTCAGGGTTAGGTTTGTTTTAGGGTCAGGGCCCAGGGTTTTGGTTCTCTTAGGGTTAGGGCCCAGGGTTAGGGTTTTAGGCTCAGGGCCAGGGGCCAGGGTTAGGGTTTTAGGCTCAGGCCCAGGGCCCAGGGTTGGGGTTTCAGGCTCAAGGCCAGAGCCCAAGGTTAGGGTTTTCGGCTCAGGGCCAGGGTCCAGGGATAGGGTTTTCGGCTCAGGGCCAGGGCCCAGGGTTAGGGTTTTAGGCTCAGGGCCAGGGCCCAGGGTTAGGGTTTTAGGCTCAGGGCCAGGGACCAGGGATTTGGTTTTAGGCTCAGGGCCAGGGCCCAGGGTTAGGGTTTTAGGGCCAGGGCCCAGGGTTAGGGTTGTTTTAGGGTCATGGCCCAGGGTTAGGGTTGTTTTAGGGTCCGGGCCCAGGGTTAGGGTGGTTTTATGGTCAGGGCCCAGGGTTAGGGTTGTTTTAGGGTCAGGTCCCAGGGTTAGGGTTGTTTTAAGGTCAGGGCCCAGGGTTAGGGTTTTTTTAGGGTCAGGGCCCAGGGTTAGGGTTGTTTTAGGGTCAGGGCCCAGGGTTAGGGTTGTTTTAGGGTCAGGGTCTAGGGTTAGGGTTGTTTTAGGGTTAGGGCCCAGGGTTAGGGTTTCAGGCTCAGGGCCTGGGCCCAGGGTTAGGGTTTCAGGATTAGGGCCTGGGCCATGTTTAGGGTTTTAGGCTCAGGGTCAGGGCCCAGGGTTAGGGTTTAAGCTCAGGGACAGGGTCCAGGGTTAGGGTTTTAGTCTCAGTGCCAGGGTCCAGGGTTTGGGTTGTTTTAGGGTCAGGGCCAGGGCCCAGGGTTAGGGTTGTTTTTGGTTCAGGGCCAGGGCCCAGGGTTAGGGTTGTTTTAGGTTCAGGGCCAGGGCCCAGGCTTAGGGTTGTTTTAGGGTTAGGGCCAGGGCCCAGGGTTAGGGTTTTAGTCTCAGGGCCAGGGCGCAGGGTTAGGGTTTTAGGCTCAGGGCGCAGGGTTAGGGTTGTTTTAGGGTCATGGCCAGAGCCCAGGGTTAGGGTTGTTTTATGGTCAGGGTCCAGGGTTAGGGTTGTTTCAGGGTCAAGGCCCAGAGTTAGGGTTGTTTTAGGGTCAGGGCCCAGGTTTAGGGTTGTTTTAGGGTCAGGGCCCAGGGTTAGGGTTGTTTTATGGTCAGGGCACAGGGTTAGTGTTGTTTTAGGGTCAGTGCCCAGGGTTAGGGTTGTTTTAGTGTCGGGGCCCAGGGTTAGGATTGTTTTAGGGTCAGGGCCAGGGCCCAGGGTTAGCGTTGTTTTAGGGTCAGGGCCAGGGCCCAGGGTTAGGGTTGTTTCAGGGTCAGGGCCAGGGCCCAAATTTAGGGTTGTTTTAGGTTCAGGGCCCAGGGTTAGGGTTTAGGCTCAGGTCCAGGGCCCAGGGTTAGGGTTTTAGGCTCAGGGCCAGGGCCCAGGTTTAGGGTTGTTTTAGGGTCAGGGCGAGGGCCCAGGGTTAGGGTTGTTTTAGGGTCATGGCCAGGTCCCAGAGTTAGGGTTGTTTTAGGGTCAGGGCCAGGGCCCAGGGTTATGGTTGTTTTAGGGTCAGGGCCCAGGGTTAGGGTTGTTTTAGGGTCAGGGCCGAGGGTTATGGTTCTTTTAGGGTTAGGGCCCAGGGTTAGGGTTTTAGGCTCAGGGCCAGAGCCCAGGGTTAGGGTTTTAGGCTCAGTGCCAGGGCCCAGGGTTGGTGTTTCAGGCTCAGGGCCAGAGCCCAGGGTTAGGGTTTTCTGCTCAGGTCCAGGGCCCAGGGGTAGGGTTTTAGGCTCAGCCCTAGGGCCCAGGGTTAGGGTTTTAGGCTCAGGGCCAGAGCCCAGGGTTAGGGTTTTAGGCTCAGGGCCAGGGCCCAGGATTGGGGTTTCAGGCTCAGGGCCAGAGCCCAAGGTTAGGGTTTTAGGCTCAGTGTCAGGGCCCAGGGTTAGGGTTGTTTTAGGGTCTGGGCCCAGGTTTAGGATTGTTTTAGGGTTATGGCCCAGGGTTAAGCTTGTTTTAGGGTCAGGGACGGGGCCCAGGGTTATCGTTGTTTTAAGGTCAGGGCCAGGGCCCAGGGTTAGGGTTGTTTTAGGGTCAGGGCTAGGGCCCAAAGTTAGGGTTGTTTTAGGGTCAGGGCCCAGGGTTAGGGTTGTTTTAGGGTCAGGGCCCAGGGTTAGGGTTGTTTTAGGGTAAGGGCAGGGCCCAGGCTTAGGGTTGTTTTAGGGTCATGGCCCAGGGTTAGGGTTGTTTTAGTGTCAGGGCCGAGGGTTAGGGTTGTTTCAGGGTCAGGGCCCAGGGTTAGGGTGGTTTCAGGGTCAGGGCCCAGGGTTAGTGTTGTTTCAGGGTCAGGGCCCAGGGGTAGGGTTATTTTAGGGTCAGGGCCCAGGGTTAGGGTTGTTTTAGGGTTAGGGCCCAGGGTTAGGGTTTTAGGCTCAGGGCCAGGGCCCAGGGTTAGGGTTTTAGGCTCAGGGCCAGGGCCCAGGTTTGGGGTTTCAGGCTCAGGGCCAGGGCCCAGGGTTAGGGTTTTAGGCTCAGGGCCAGGGCCCAGGTTTAAGGTTTTAGGCTCAGGACCAGGGCCCAGGGTTAGGATTTTAGGCTCAGGTCCAGGGCCCAGGGTTAGGGTTGTAGGCTCAGGGCCAGGACCCAGGGTTAGGGTTTTAGGCTCAGGGGCAGGGCCTAGGGATATTGTTTTAGGCTCAGGGGCAGGGCCTAGGGATATTTTTTTAGGCTCAGGGCCAGGGCCCATGGTTAGGGTTTAGGCTCAGGGCCAGGGCCCAGGGTTAGGGTTTTAGGCTCAGGGGCAGGGCCCCGGGATAGGGTTTTAGGCTCAGGGCCAAGGCCCAGAGTTAGGGCTTTAGGCTCAGGGCCAGGGCCCAGTATTAGGGTTTTAGGCTCAGGGCGCAGGGTTAGGGCTGTTTTAGGGTCAGGGCCCAGGGTTAGGGTTGTTTCAGGGTCAGGGCCCAGGGTTAGGGTTGTTTCAGGGTCAGGGCCCAGGGTTAGGGTTGTTTCAGGGTCAGGGCCCAGGGTTAGGGTTGTTTCAGGGTCAGGGCTCAGGGATAGGTTTGTTTCAGGGTCAGGGCCCAGGGTTAGGTTTGTTTCAGGGTCAGGGCCCAGGGTTAGGGTTGTTTCAGGGTCAGGGCCCAGGGTTAGGGTTGTTTCAGGGTCAGGGCCCAGGGTTAGGGTTGTTTTAGGGTCAGGGCCCAGGGTTAGGGTTGTTTTAGGGTCAGGGCCCAGGGTTAGGGTTGTTTTAGGGTCAGGGCCCAGGGTTAGGGTTGTTTTAGGGTCAGGGCCAGGGCCCAGGTTTAGCGTTGTTTCAGGGTCAGGGCACAGGATTAGGGTTGTTGTAGTGTCAGGGCCCAGGGTTAGAGTTGTTTCAGGGTCAGGGCCCTGGGTTAGGGTTGTTTCAGGGTCAGGGCCCAGGGTTAGCGTTGTTTCAGTGTCAGGGCCCAGGGTTAGGGTTGTTTCAGGGTCAGGGCCCAGGGTTAGGGTTGTTTTAGGGTAAGGGCAGGGCCCAGGCTTAGGGTTGTTTTTGGGTCAGGGCCAGGGCCCAGGGTTAGGGTTGTTTTAGGGTCAGGGCCAGGGCCCAGGATTATGGTTGTTTTAGGTTCAGGGCCCAGGGATAGGGTTGTTTTAGGGTCAGGGCCCAGGGTTAGGGTTGTTTTAGAGTCAGGGCCCAGGGTTAGGGTTGTTTCAGGGTCAGGGCCCAGTGTTAGGGTTGTTTCAGGGTCAGGGCCCAGGGTTAGGGTTGTTTCAGGGTCAGGGCCCAGGGTTAGGGTTGTTTCAGGGTCAGGGCCCAGGGGTAGGGTTGTTTCAGGGTCAGGGCCTAGAGTTAGGGTTGATTCACGGTCAGTGCCCAGGGTTAGGGTTGTTTCAGGGTCAGGGCCCAGGGTTAGGGTTGTTTCAGGGTCAGGGCCCAGGGTTAGGGTTGTTTCAGCGTCAGGGCCTAGGGTTTGGGTTGTTTCAGGGTCAGGGCCCAGGTTGAGGGTTGTTTCAGGGTCAGGGCTTAGGGTTAGGGTTGATTCAGGGTCTGTGCCCAGGGTTAGGGTTGTTTTAGGGTCCGGGCCCAGGGTTAGGGTTGTTTTAGGGTCAGGGCCCAGGGTTAGGGTTGTTTTAGGGTCATGGCCCTGGGTTATGGTTGTTTTAGGGTTAGGGCCCAGGGTTAGTGTTTTAGGCTCAGGGCCAGGGCCCATGGTTAGGGTTTAGGCTCAGGGCCAGGGCCCAGGGTTGGGGTTTCAGGCTCAGGGCCAGAGCCCAAGGTTAGGGTTTTAGGCTCAGGGCCAGGGCCCAGGGTTAGGGTTTTAGGCTCAGGGCCAGGGCCCAGGGTTAGGGTTTTAGGCTCAGGGCCAGGGCCCAGGGATAGGGTTTTAGGCTCAGGGCCAGGGCCCAGGGTTAGGGTTTTAGGCTCAGGGCCAGGGCCCAGGGTTTGGGTTTTAGGCTCAGGGCCAGGGCCCAGGGTTAGGGTTTTAGGGCCATGGCCCAGGGTTAGGGTTGTTTTAGGGTCATGGCCCAGGGTTAGGGTTGTTTTAGTGTCAGGGCCCAGGGTTAGGGTTGTTTTAGGGTCCGGGCCCAGGGTTAGGGTTGTTTTAGGGTCAGGGCCCAGGGTTAGGGTTGTTTTAGGGTCAGGTCCCAGGGTTAGGGTTGTTTTAGGGTCAGGGCCCAGGGTTAGGGTTGTTTTGGGGTCAGGGTGCAGGGTTAGGGTTGTTTTAGGGTTAGGGCCCAGGGTTAGGGTTGTTTTAGGGTTAGGGCCCAGGGTTAAGGTTTTAGGCTCAGGGCCAGGGCCCAGGGTTAGGGTTTTAGGCTCAGGGCTAGGGCCCAGGGTTGGGGTTTCAGGCTCAGGGTCAGGGCCCAGGGTTAGGGTTTTAGGCTCAGGGCCAGGGCCCAGGTTTAAGGTTTTAGGCTCAGGACCAGGGCCCAGGGTTAGGATTTTAGGCTGAGGGCCATTGGCCCAAGGTTAGGGTTGTAGGCTCAGGGTCAGGGCCCAGGGTTCGGGTTTTAGGTTCAGGGCCCGGGCCTAGGGTTAGGGTTTTAGGCTTAGGGCCCAGGGTTAGGGTTGTTTTAGAGTCAGGGCCCAGGGTTAGGGTTGTTTTAGGGTCAGAGCCCAGGGTTAAGGTTGTTTCAGGGTCAGGGCCCAGGGTTAGGGTTGTTTCAGGGTCAGGGCCCAGGGTTAGGGTTGTTTTAAAGTCAGGGTCCAGGGTTAGGGTTGTTTTAGGGTTAGGGCCCAGGGTTAGGGTTGTTTTAGGGTCAGGGCCAGGGCCCAGGGTTAGCGTTGTTTTAGGGTCAGTGCCAGGGCCCAGGGTTAGGGTTGTTTTAGGGTCAGGGCCAGGGCCCAAAGTTAGGGTTGTTTTAGGGTCAGGGCCCAGGGCTATGGTTGTTTTACTGTCAGGGCCCAGGATTAGGGTTCTTTTAGGGTCAGGGCCCAGGGTTAGGGTTGTTTTAAAGTCAGGGTCCAGGGTTAGGGTTGTTTTAGGGTTAGGGCCCAGGGTTAGGGTTTTAGGCTCAGGCTCAGGGCCCTGGGTTAGGGTTTTAGGCTCAGGGCCAGGTCCCAGGGTTAGGGTTTTAGGCTCAGGGCCAGGGCCCAGGGTTAGGGTTTTAGGCTCAGGGGCAGGGCCCCGGGATAGGGTTTTAGGCTCAGGGCCAAGGCCCAGAGTTAGGGCTTTAGGCTCAGGGCCAGGGCCCAGGGTTAGGGTTTTAGGCTCAGGGCGCAGGGTTAGGGCTGTTTTAGGGTCAGGGCCCAGGGTTAGGGTTGTTTCAGGGTCAGGGCCCAGGGTTAGGGTTGTTTCAGGGTCAGGGCCCAGGGTTAGGGTTGTTTCAGGGTCAGGGCCCAGGGTTAGGGTTGTTTCAGGGTCAGGGCCCAGGGATAGGTTTGTTTCAGGGTCAGGGCCCAGGGTTAGGTTTGTTTCAGGGTCAGGGCCCAGGGTTAGGGTTGTTTCAGGGTCAGGGCCCAGGGTTAGGGTTGTTTCAGGGTCAGGGCCCAGGGTTAGGGTTGTTTTAGGGTCAGGGCCCAGGTTTAGGGTTGTTTTAGGGTCAGGGCCCAGGTTTAGGGTTGTTTTAGGGTCAGGGCCCAGGGTTAGGGTTGTTTTAGGGTCAGGGCCAGGGCCCAGGTTTAGGGTTATTTTAGGGTCAGGGCCAGGGCTCAGGGGTAGGATTGTTTTAGGCTCAGTGCCAGGGCCCAGGGTTCGGGTTTTAGGGTCAGGGCCAGGGACCAGGGTTCGGGTTTTTGGGGTCAGGGCCAGGGCCCAGGGTTCGGGTTTTAGCCTCAGGGCCAGGGCCCAGGGTTAGGGTTTAACCTCAGGGCCAGGGCCCAGGGTTAGGGTTTTGGGGTCAGGGCCAGGGCCCAGGGTTAGGGTTTTAGGGTCAGGGCCCAGGGTTAGGGTTTTAGGGTCAGGGCCCAGGGTTAGGGTTTTAGGGTCAGGGCCAGGGCCCAGGATTACGGTTGTTTTAGGGTCAGGGCCAGGGCCCATGGTTAGGGTTTTAGGCTCAGGGCCAGGGCCCAGGGTTAGGGTTTTAGGCTCAGGGCGCAGGGTTAGGGTTGTTTTAGGGTCATGGCCAGGGCCCAGGGTTAGGGTTGTTTTATGGTCAGGGTCCAGGGTTAGTGTTGTTTCAGGGTCAGGGCCCAGAGTTAGCGTTGTTTTAGGGTCAGGGCCCAGGGTTAGGTTTGCTTTAGGGTTAGGGCCCAGGGTTAGGGTTGTTTTAGGGTCAGGGTCTAGGGTTAGGGTTGTTTTAGGGTCAGGGCCCAGGGTTAGGGTTGTTTTAGGGTCCGGGCCCAGGGTTAGGGTTGTTTTAGGGTCAGGGCCCAGGGTTAGGGTTGTTTTAGGGTCAGGGCCTCGGGTTATGGTTCTCTTAGGTTTAGGGCCCAGGGTTAGGGTTTTCGGCTCAGGTCCAGGGCCCAAGGTTAGGGTTTTAGGCTCAGGGCCAGGGCCCAGGGTTGGGGTTTCAGGCTCAGGGCCCGAGCCCAAGGTTAGGGTTTTTGGCTCAGGGCCAGGGCCCAGGGTTTGGGTTTTAGGCTCAGGGCCAGGGCCCAGGGTTAAGGTTTTAGGCTCACGGCCAGGGTCCATTGTTAGGGTTTTAGTCTCAGGGCCAGGGACCAGAGATAGGGTTTTAGGCTCAGGGCCAGGGCCCAGGTTTAGGGTTTTAGGGTCAGGGCCCAGGGTTAGGGTTGTTTTAGGGTCAGGGCCCAGGGTTAGGGTTGTTTTAGCGTCAGGGCCGTGGGTTAGGGTGGTTTTAGGGTCAGGGCCCAGGGTTAGGGTTGTTTGAGGGTCAGGGCCCAGGGTTAGGGTTGTTTTAGTGTCAGGGCCGAGGGTTAGGGTTGTTTCAGGGTCAGGGCCCAGGGTTAGGGTGGTTTCAGGGTCAGGGCCCAGGGTTAGTGTTGTTTCAGGGTCAGGGCCCAGGGGTAGGGTTATTTTAGGGTCAGGGCCCAGGGTTAGGGTTGTTTTAGGGTTAGGGCCCAGGGTTAGGGTTTTAGGCTCAGGGCCAGGGCCCAGGGTTAGGGTTTTAGGCTCAGGGCCAGGGCCCAGGTTTGGGGTTTCAGGCTCAGGGCCAGGGCCCAGGGTTAGGGTTTTAGGCTCAGGGCCAGGGCCCAGGTTTAAGGTTTTAGGCTCAGGACCAGGGCCCAGGGTTAGGATTTTAGGCTCAGGTCCAGGGCCCAGGGTTAGGGTTGTAGGCTCAGGGCCAGGACCCAGGGTTAGGGTTTTAGGCTCAGGGGCAGGGCCTAGGGATATTGTTTTAGGCTCAGGGGCAGGGCCTAGGGATATTTTTTTAGGCTCATGGCCAGGGCCCAGGGTTCGGGTTTTAGGCTCAGGGCCAGGGCCTATGGTTAGGGTTTTAGGCTCAGGGCCCAGGGTTAGGGTTGTTTTAGAGTCAGGGCCCAGGGTTAGGGTTGTTTTAGGGTCAGAGCCCAGGGTTAAGGTTGTTTCAGGGTCAGGGCCCAGGGTTAGGGTTGTTTCAGGGTCAGGGCCCAGGGTTAGGGTTGTTTTAAAGTCAGGGTCCAGGGTTAGGGTTGTTTTAGGGTTAGGTCCCAGGGTTAGGGGTGTTTTAGGGTCAGGGCCAGGGCCCAAGGTTAGCGTTGTTTTAGGGTCAGTGCCAGGGCCCAGGGTTAGGGTTGTTTTAGGGGCAGGGCCAGGGCCCAAAGTTAGGGTTGTTTTAGGGTCAGGGCCCAGGGCTATGGTTGTTTTACTGTCAGGGCCCAGGATTAGGGTTGTTTTAGGGTCAGGGCCCAGGGTTAGGGTTGTTTTAAAGTCAGGGTCCAGGGTTAGGGTTGTTTTAGGGTTAGGGCCCAGGGTTAGGGTTGTTTTAGGGTCATGGCCCAGGGTTAGGGTTGTTTTAGGGTCCGGGCCCAGAGTTAGGGTGGTTTTAGGGTCAGGGCCCAGGGTTAGGGTTGTTTTAGGGTCAGGTCCCAGGGTTAGGGTTGTTTTAAGGTCAGGGCCCAGGGTTAGGGTTGTTTTAGGGTCAGGGCCCAGGGTTAGGGTTGTTTTAGGGTCAGGGCCCAGGGTTAGGGTTGTTTTAAGGTCAGGGTCTAGGGTTAGGGTTGTTTTAGGGTTAGGGCCCAGGGTTAGGGTTTCAGGCTCAGGGCCTGGGCCCAGGGTTAGGGTTTCAGGATCAGGGCCTGGGCCAAGTTTAGGGTTTTAGGCTCAGGGTCAGGGCCCAGGGTTAGGGTTTAAGCTCAGGGCCAGGGCCCAGGGTTAGGGTTTTAGGCTCAGGGCCAGGGCCCAGGGTTAGGGTTTTAGGCTCAGGGCCAGGGTCCAGGGTTTGGGTTGGTTTAGGGTCAGGGCCAGGGCCCAGGGTTAGTGTTGTTTTTGGTTCAGGGCCAGGGCCCAGGGTTAGGGTTGTTTTAGGTTCAGGGCCAGGGCCCAGGCTTAGGGTTGTTTTAGGGTTAGGGCTAGGGCCCAGGGTTAGGGTTTTAGTCTCAGGGCCAGGGCGCAGGGTTAGGGTTTTAGGCTCAGGGCGCAGGGTTAGGGTTGTTTTAGGGTCATGGCCAGGGCCCAGGGTTAGGGTTGTTTTATGGTCAGGGTCCAGGGTTAGGGTTGTTTCAGGGTCAAGGCCCAGAGTTAGGGTTGTTTTAGGGTCAGGGCCCAGGTTTAGGGTTGTTTTAGTGTCAGGGCCCAGGGTTAGGGTTGTTTTAGGGTCAGGGCACAGGGTTAGTGTTGTTTCAGGGTCAGTGCCCAGGGTTAGGGTAGTTTTAGGGTCAGGGCCCAGGGTTAGGGTTGTTTTAGGGTCAGGGCCAGGGCCCAGGGTTAGCGTTGTTTTAGGTTCAGGGCCAGGGCCCAGGGTTAGGGTTGTTTTAGGGTCAGGGCTAGGGCCCAAAGTTAGGGTTGTTGTAGGGTCAGTGCCCAGGGTTAGGGTTGTTTTAGGGTCAGGGCCCAGGGTTAGGGTTGTTTTAGTGTCGGGGCCCAGGGTTAGGATTGTTTTAGGGTCAGGGCCAGGGCCCAGGGTTAGCGTTGTTTTAGGGTCAGGGCCAGGGCCCAGGGTTAGGGTTGTTTCAGGGTCAGGGCCAGGGCCCAAATTTAGGGTTGTTTTAGGTTCAGGGCCCAGGGTTAGGGTTTAGGCTCAGGTCCAGGGCCCAGGGTTAGGGTTTTAGGCTCAGGGCCAGGGCCCAGGTTTAGGGTTGTTTTAGGGTCAGGGCGAGGGCCCAGGGTTAGGGTTTTAGGCTCAGGGCCAGGGCCCAGGGTTAGGGTTTTAGGCTCAGTGCCAGGGCCCAGGGTTGGTGTTTCAGGCTCAGGGCCAGAGCCCAAGGTTAGGGTTTTCTGCTCAGGTCCAGGGCCCAGGGTTAGGGTTTTAGGCTCAGCCCTAGGGCCCAGGGTTAGGGTTTTAGGCTCAGGGCCAGAGCCCAGGGTTAGGGTTTTAGGCTCAGGGCCAGGGCCTAGGATTGGGGTTTCAGGCTCAGGGCCAGAGCCCAAGGTTAGGGTTTTAGGCTCAGTGTCAGGGCCCAGGGTTAGGGTTGTTTTAGGGTCTGGGCCCAGGTTTAGGGTTGTTTTAGGGTTAGGGCCCAGGGTTAGGCTTGTTTTAGGGTCAGGGACAGGGCCCAGGGTTATCGTTGTTTTAAGGTCAGGGCCAGGGCCCAGGGTTAGGGTTGTTTTAGGGTCAGGGCTAGGGCCCAAAGTTAGGGTTGTTTTAGGGTCAGGGCCCAGGGTTAGGGTTGTTTTAGGGTCGGGGCCCTGGGTTAGGGTTGTTTTAGGGTCAGGGCCCAGGGTTAGGGTTGTTTTAGGGTCAGGGCCCAGGGTTAGGGTTGTTTTAGGGTCAGGGCCAGGGCCCAGGTTTAGCGTTGTTTCAGTGTCAGGGCACAGGATTAGGGTTGTTTTAGTGTCAGGGCCCAGGGTTAGGGTTGTTTCAGGGTCAGGGCCCTGGGTTAGGGTTGTTTCAGGGTCAGGGCCCAGGGTTAGGGTTGTTTCAGTGTCAGGGCCCAGGGTTAGGGTTGTTTCAGGGTCAGGGCCCAGGGTTAGGGTTGTTTTAGGGTAAGGGCAGGGCCCAGGCTTAGGGTTGTTTTTGGGTCAGGGCCAGGGCCCAGGGTTAGGGTTGTTTTAGGGTCAGGGCCAGGGCCCAGGATTATGGTTGTTTTAGGTTCAGGGCCCAGGGATAGGGTTGTTTTAGGGTCAGGGCCCAGGGTTAGGGTTTTTTTAGAGTCAGGGCCCAGGGTTAGGGTTGTTTCAGGGTCAGGGTGCAGGGTTCGGGTTTTTTCAGTGTCTGGGCCCAGGGTTCGGGTTGTTTCAGGGCCAGGACTCAGGGTTAGGGTTGTTTCAAGGCCAGGGCTCAGAGTTAGGGTTGTTTCAGGGTCAGGGCGCAGGGTTAGGGTTGTTTCAGGGTCAGGGCCCAGAGTTAGGGTCGTTTCAGGGTCAGGGCCCAGGGTTAGGGTCGTTTCAGGGTCAGGGCCCAGGGTTAGGGTCGTTTCAGGGTCAGGGCCCAGTGTTAGGGTTGTTTCAGGGTCAGGGCCCAGGGTTAGGGTTGTTTCAGGGTCAGGGCCCAGGGTTAGGGTTGTTTCAGGGTCAGGGCCCAGCGTTAGGGTTGTTTCAGGGTCAGGGCCTAGAGTTAGGGTTGATTCACGGTCAGTGCCCAGGGTTAGGGTTGTTTCAGGGTCAGGGCCCAGGGTTAGGGTTGTTTCAGGGTCAGGGCCCAGGGTTAGGGTTGTTTCAGCGTCAGGGCCTAGGGTTTGGGTTGTTTCAGGGTCAGGGCCCAGGTTGAGGGTTGTTTCAGGGTCAGGGCTTAGGGTTAGGGTTGATTCAGGGTCAGTGCCCAGGGTTAGGGTTGTTTTAGGGTCGGGGCCCAGGGTTAGGGTTGTTTTAGGGTCAGGGCCTGTGCCCAGGGTTAGCGTTGTTTTAGGTGCAGGGCCAGGGCCCAAGGTTAGTGTTGTTTTAGGTTCAGGGCCCAGGGTTAGTGTTTTAGGCTCAGGTCCAGGGCCCAGGGTTAGGGTTTTAGGCTCAGGGCCAGGGCCCAGGTTTAGGGTTGTTTTAGGGTCAGGGCCAGGGCCCAGGGTTACGGTTGTTTTAGGGTCAGGGCTCAGGGTTAGGTTTGTTTTAGGGTCAGGGCCCAGGGTTATGGTTCTCTTAGGGTTAGGGCCCAGGGTTAGGGTTTTAGGCTCAGGGCCAGGGGCCAGGGTTAGGGTTTTAGGCTCAGGCCCAGGGCCCAGGGTTGTGGTTTCAGGCTCAAGGCCAGAGCCCAAGGTTAGGGTTTTCGGCTCAGGGCCAGGGTCCAGGGATAGGGTTTTCGGCTCAGGGCCAGGGCCCAGGGTTAGGGTTTTAGGCTCAGGGCCAGGGCCCAGGGTTAGGGTTTTAGGCTCAGGGCCAGGGACCAGGGATTGGGTTTTAGGCTCAGGGCCAGGGCCCAGGGTTAGGGTTTTAGGGCCAGGGCCCAGGGTTAGGGTTGTTTTAGGGTCATGGCCCAGGGTTAGGGTTGTTTTAGGGTCCGGGCCCAGAGTTAGGGTGGTTTTAGGGTCAGGGCCCAGGGTTAGGGTTGTTTTAGGGTCAGGTCCCAGGGTTAGGGTTGTTTTAAGGTCAGGGCCCAGGGTTAGGGTTGTTTTAGGGTCAGGGCCCAGGGTTAGGGTTGTTTTAGGGTCAGGGCCCAGGGTTAGGGTTGTTTTAGGGTCAGGGTCTAGGGTTAGGGTTGTTTTAGGGTTAGGGCCCAGGGTTAGGGTTTCAGGCTCAGGGCCTGGGCCCAGGGTTAGGGTTTCAGGATCAGGGCCTGGGCCAAGTTTAGGGTTTTAGGCTCAGGGTCAGGGCCCAGGGTTAGGGTTTAAGCTCAGGGCCACGGCCCAGGGTTAGGGTTTTAGGCTCAGGGCCAGGGCCCAGGGTTAGGGTTTTAGGCTCAGTGCCAGGGTCCAGGGTTTGGGTTGGTTTAGGGTCAGGGCCAGGGCCCAGGGTTAGTGTTGTTTTTGGTTCAGGGCCAGGGCCCAGGGTTAGGGTTGTTTTAGGTTCAGGGCCAGGGCCCAGGCTTAGGGTTGTTTTAGGGTTAGGGCTAGGGCCCAGGGTTAGGGTTTTAGTCTCAGGGCCAGGGCGCAGGGTTAGGGTTTTAGGCTCAGGGCGCAGGGTTAGGGTTGTTTTAGGGTCATGGCCAGGGCCCAGGGTTAGGGTTGTTTTATGGTCAGGGTCCAGGGTTAGGGTTGTTTCAGGGTCAAGGCCCAGAGTTAGGGTTGTTTTAGGGTCAGGGCCCAGGTTTAGGGTTGTTTTAGTGTCAGGGCCCAGGGTTAGGGTTGTTTTAGGGTCAGGGCACAGGGTTAGTGTTGTTTTAGGGTCAGTGCCCAGGGTTAGGGTAGTTTTAGGGTCAGGGCCCAGGGTTAGGGTTGTTTTAGGGTCAGGGCCAGGGCCCAGGGTTAGCGTTGTTTTAGGTTCAGGGCCAGGGCCCAGGGTTAGGGTTGTTTTAGGGTCAGGGCTAGGGCCCAAAGTTAGGGTTGTTGTAGGGTCAGTGCCCAGGGTTAGGGTTGTTTTAGGGTCAGGGCCCAGGGTTAGGGTTGTTTTAGTGTCGGGGCCCAGGGTTAGGATTGTTTTAGGGTCAGGGCCAGGGCCCAGGGTTAGCGTTGTTTTAGGGTCAGGGCCAGGGCCCAGGGTTAGGGTTGTTTCAGGGTCAGGGCCAGGGCCCAAATTTAGGGTTGTTTTAGGTTCAGGGCCCAGGGTTAGGGTTTAGGCTCAGGTCCAGGGCCCAGGGTTAGGGTTTTAGGCTCAGGGCCAGGGCCCAGGTTTAGGGTTGTTTTAGGGTCAGGGCGAGGGCCCAGGGTTAGGGTTTTAGGCTCAGGGCCAGGGCCCAGGGTTAGGGTTTTAGGCTCAGTGCCAGGGCCCAGGGTTGGTGTTTCAGGCTCAGGGCCAGAGCCCAAGGTTAGGGTTTTCTGCTCAGGTCCAGGGCCCAGGGTTAGGGTTTTAGGCTCAGCCCTAGGGCCCAGGGTTAGGGTTTTAGGCTCAGGGCCAGAGCCCAGGGTTAGGGTTTTAGGCTCAGGGCCAGGGCCTAGGATTGGGGTTTCAGGCTCAGGGCCAGAGCCCAAGGTTAGGGTTTTAGGCTCAGTGTCAGGGCCCAGGGTTAGGGTTGTTTTAGGGTCTGGGCCCAGGTTTAGGGTTGTTTTAGGGTTAGGGCCCAGGGTTAGGCTTGTTTTAGGGTCAGGGACAGGGCCCAGGGTTATCGTTGTTTTAAGGTCAGGGCCAGGGCCCAGGGTTAGGGTTGTTTTAGGGTCAGGGCTAGGGCCCAAAGTTAGGGTTGTTTTAGGGTCAGGGCCCAGGGTTAGGGTTGTTTTAGGGTCAGGGCCCTGGGTTAGGGTTGTTTTAGGGTCAGGGCCCAGGGTTAGGGTTGTTTTAGGGTCAGGGCCCAGGGTTAGGGTTGTTTTAGGGTCAGGGCCAGGGCCCAGGTTTAGCGTTGTTTCAGTGTCAGGGCACAGGATTAGGGTTGTTTTAGTGTCAGGGCCCAGGGTTAGGGTTGTTTCAGGGTCAGGGCCCTGGGTTAGGGTTGTTTCAGGGTCAGGGCCCAGGGTTAGGGTTGTTTCAGTGTCAGGGCCCAGGGTTAGGGTTGTTTCAGGGTCAGGGCCCAGGGTTAGGGTTGTTTTAGGGTAAGGGCAGGGCCCAGGCTTAGGGTTGTTTTTGGGTCAGGGCCAGGGCCCAGGGTTAGGGTTGTTTTAGGGTCAGGGCCAGGGCCCAGGATTATGGTTGTTTTAGATTCAGGGCCCAGGGATAGGGTTGTTTTAGGGTCAGGGCCCAGGGTTAGGGTTGTTTCAGGGTCAGGGCGCAGGGTTCGGGTTTTTTCAGTGTCTGGGCCCAGGGTTCGGGTTGTTTCAGGGCCAGGACTCAGGGTTAGGGTTGTTTCAAGGCCAGGGCTCAGAGTTAGGGTTGTTTCAGGGTCAGGGCGCAGGGTTAGGGTTGTTTCAGGGTCAGGGCCCAGGGTTAGGGTCGTTTCAGGGTCAGGGCCCAGGGTTAGGGTCGTTTCAGGGTCAGGGCCCAGGGTTAGGGTCGTTTCAGGGTCAGGGCCCAGTGTTAGGGTTGTTTCAGGGTCAGGGCCCAGGGTTAGGGTTGTTTCAGGGTCAGGGCCCAGGGTTAGGGTTGTTTCAGGGTCAGGGCCCAGCGTTAGGGTTGTTTCAGGGTCAGGGCCTAGAGTTAGGGTTGATTCACGGTCAGTGCCCAGGGTTAGGGTTGTTTCAGGGTCAGGGCCCAGGGTTAGGGTTGTTTCAGGGTCAGGGCCCAGGGTTAGGGTTGTTTCAGCGTCAGGGCCTAGGGTTTGGGTTGTTTCAGGGTCAGGGCCCAGGTTGAGGGTTGTTTCAGGGTCAGGGCTTAGGGTTAGGGTTGATTCAGGGTCAGTGCCCAGGGTTAGGGTTGTTTTAGGGTCCGGGCCCAGGGTTAGGGTTGTTTTAGGGTCAGGGCCCAGGGTTAGGGTTGTTTTAGGGTCATGGCCCTGGGTTATGGTTGTTTTAGGGTTAGGGCCCAGGGTTAGTGTTTTAGGCTCAGGGCCAGGGCCCATGGTTAGGGTTTAGGCTCAGGGCCAGGGCCCAGGGTTGGGGTTTCAGGCTCAGGGCCAGAGCCCAAGGTTAGGGTTTTAGGCTCAGGGCCAGGGCCCAGGGTTAGGGTTTTAGGCTCAGGGCCAGGGCCCAGGGTTAGGGTTTTAGGCTCAGGGCCAGGGCCCAGGGATAGGGTTTTAGGCTCAGGGCCAGGGCCCAGGGTTAGGGTTTTAGGCTCAGGGCCCAGGGTTAGGGTTGTTTTAGGGTAAGGGCCCAGGGTTAGGGTTGTTTTAGGGTCAGGGCCCAGGGTAAGGGTTGTTTCAGGATCAGGGCCCAGGGTTAGGGTTGTTTTTGGGTCAGAGCACAGGGTTAGGCTTGTTTTAAGGTCAGGGCCCAGAGTTAGGGTTGTTTTAGGGTCAGGGCTCAGGGTTAGGGTTGTTTTATGGTCAGGGCCCCGGGTTAGGGTTGTTTAAGGGTCAGGGCCCAGGGTTAGGTTTGTTTTAGGGTCAGGGCCCAGGGTTAGTGTTGTTTTAGTGTCAGGGCCCAGGGTTAGGGTTGTTTTAGGGTCAGGGCCAAGGGTTGGGGTTGTTTTAGGGTCAGGGCCCAGGGTAGGGTTGTTTTAGGGTCAGGGACCACGGTTAGGGTTTTAGGGTAAGGGCCAGGTCCCAGAGTTAGGGTTTTAGGGTAAGGGCCAGGGCCCAGGGTTAGGGTTTTAGGCTCAGGGCCAGGGCCCAGGGTTTGGGTTTTAGGCTCAGGGCCAGGGACCAGGGTTAGGGTTTTAGGCTCAGGGCCGGGGCCCAGGGTTAGGGTTTTAGGCTCAGGGCCAGGTACTAGGGTTAGTGTTTTAGAGTCAGGGTCAGGGCCCAGGATTACGGTTGTTTTAGGGTCAGGGCCAGGGCCCAGGGTTAGGGTTTTAGGCTCAGGGCCAGGGCCCAGGTTTAAGGTTTTAGGCTCAGGACCAGGGCCAAGGGTTAGGATTTTCGGCTCAGGGCCATTGGCCCAAGGTTAGGGTTGTAGGCTCTGGGCCAGGGCCCAGGGTTAGGGTTTTAGGCTCAGGGGCAGTGCCTAGGGATATTGTTTTAGGTTCAGGGGCAGGGCCTAGGGATATTTTTTTAGGCTCAGGGCCAGGGCCCAGGGTTCGGGTTTTAGGTTCAGGGCCAGGGCCTAGGGTTAGGGTTTTAGGCTTAGGGCCCAGAGTTAGGGTTGTTTTAGAGTCAGGGCCCAGGGTTAGGGTTGTTTTAGGGTCAGAGCCCAGGGTTAAGGTTGTTTCAGGGTCAGGGCCCAGGGTTAGGGTTGTTTCAGGGTCAGGGCCCAGGGTTAGGTTTGTTTTAAAGTCAGGGTCCAGGGTTAGGGTTGTTTTAGGGTTAGGTCCCAGGGTTAGGGTTGTTTTAGGGTCAGGGCCCAGGGTTAGGGTTTTAGGCTCAGGCTCAGGGCCCTGGGTTAGGGTTTTAGGCTCAGGGCCAGGTCCCAGGGTTAGGGTTTTAGGCTCAGGGCCAGGGCCCAGGGTTAGGGTTGTTTTAGGGTCAGGGCTAGGGCCCAAAGTTAGGGTTGTTGTAGGGTCAGTGCCCAGGGTTAGGGTTGTTTTAGGGTCAGGGCCCAGGGTTAGGGTTGTTTTAGTGTCGGGGCCCAGGGTTAGGATTGTTTTAGGGTCAGGGCCAGGGCCCAGGGTTAGCGTTGTTTTAGGGTCAGGGCCAGGGCCCAGGGTTAGGGTTGTTTCAGGGTCAGGGCCAGGGCCCAAATTTAGGGTTGTTTTAGGTTCAGGGCCCAGGGTTAGGGTTTAGGCTCAGGTCCAGGGCCCAGGGTTAGGGTTTTAGGCTCAGGGCCAGGGCCCAGGTTTAGGGTTGTTTTAGGGTCAGGGCGAGGGCCCAGGGTTAGGGTTTTAGGCTCAGGGCCAGGGCCCAGGGTTAGGGTTTTAGGCTCAGTGCCAGGGCCCAGGGTTGGTGTTTCAGGCTCAGGGCCAGAGCCCAAGGTTAGGGTTTTCTGCTCAGGTCCAGGGCCCAGGGTTAGGGTTTTAGGCTCAGCCCTAGGGCCCAGGGTTAGGGTTTTAGGCTCAGGGCCAGAGCCCAGGGTTAGGGTTTTAGGCTCAGGGCCAGGGCCTAGGATTGGGGTTTCAGGCTCAGGGCCAGAGCCCAAGGTTAGGGTTTTAGGCTCAGTGTCAGGGCCCAGGGTTAGGGTTGTTTTAGGGTCTGGGCCCAGGTTTAGGGTTGTTTTAGGCTTAGGGCCCAGGGTTAGGCTTGTTTTAGGGTCAGGGACAGGGCCCAGGGTTATCGTTGTTTTAAGGTCAGGGCCAGGGCCCAGGGTTAGGGTTGTTTTAGGGTCAGGGCTAGGGCCCAAAGTTAGGGTTGTTTTAGGGTCAGGGCCCAGGGTTAGGGTTGTTTTAGGGTCAGGGCCCTGGGTTAGGGTTGTTTTAGGGTCAGGGCCCAGGGTTAGGGTTGTTTTAGGGTCAGGGCCCAGGGTTAGGGTTGTTTTAGGGTCAGGGCCAGGGCCCAGGTTTAGCGTTGTTTCAGTGTCAGGGCACAGGATTAGGGTTGTTTTAGTGTCAGGGCCCAGGGTTAGGGTTGTTTCAGGGTCAGGGCCCTGGGTTAGGGTTGTTTCAGGGTCAGGGCCCAGGGTTAGGGTTGTTTCAGTGTCAGGGCCCAGGGTTAGGGTTGTTTCAGGGTCAGGGCCCAGGGTTAGGGTTGTTTTAGGGTAAGGGCAGGGCCCAGGCTTAGGGTTGTTTTTGGGTCAGGGCCAGGGCCCAGGGTTAGGGTTGTTTTAGGGTCAGGGCCAGGGCCCAGGATTATGGTTGTTTTAGGTTCAGGGCCCAGGGATAGGGTTGTTTTAGGGTCAGGGCCCAGGGTTAGGGTTTTTTTAGAGTCAGGGCCCAGGGTTAGGGTTGTTTCAGGGTCAGGGCGCAGGGTTCGGGTTTTTTCAGTGTCTGGGCCCAGGGTTCGGGTTGTTTCAGGGCCAGGGCCAGGACTCAGGGTTAGGGTTGTTTCAAGGCCAGGGCTCAGAGTTAGGGTTGTTTCAGGGTCAAGGCGCAGGGTTAGGGTTGTTTCAGGGTCAGGGCCCAGAGTTAGGGTCGTTTCAGGGTCAGGGCCCAGGGTTAGGGTCGTTTCAGGGTCAGGGCCCAGGGTTAGGGTCGTTTCAGGGTCAGGGCCCAGTGTTAGGGTTGTTTCAGGGTCAGGGCCCAGGGTTAGGGTTGTTTCAGGGTCAGGGCCCAGGGTTAGGGTTGTTTCAGGGTCAGGGCCCAGCGTTAGGGTTGTTTCAGGGTCAGGGCCTAGAGTTAGGGTTGATTCACGGTCAGTGCCCAGGGTTAGGGTTGTTTCAGGGTCAGGGCCCAGGGTTAGGGTTGTTTCAGGGTCAGTGCCCAGGGTTAGGGTTGTTTTAGGGTCCGGGCCCAGGGTTAGGGTTGTTTTAGGGTCAGGGCCCAGGGTTAGGGTTGTTTTAGGGTCATGGCCCTGGGTTATGGTTGTTTTAGGGTTAGGGCCCAGGGTTAGTGTTTTAGGCTCAGGGCCAGGGCCCATGGTTAGGGTTTAGGCTCAGGGCCAGGGCCCAGGGTTGGGGTTTCAGGCTCAGGGCCAGAGCCCAAGGTTAGGGTTTTAGGCTCAGGGCCAGGGCCCAGGCTTAGGGTTTTAGGCTCAGGGCCAGGGCCCAGGGTTAGGGTTTTAGGCTCAGGGCCAGGGCCCAGGGATAGGGTTTTAGGCTCAGGGCCAGGGCCCAGGGTTAGGGTTTTAGGCTCAGGGCCCAGGGTTAGGGTTGTTTTAGGGTAAGGGCCCAGGGTTAGGGTTGTTTTAGGGTCAGGGCCCAGGGTAAGGGTTGTTTCAGGATCAGGGCCCAGGGTTAGGGTTGTTTTTGGGTCAGAGCACAGGGTTAGGCTTGTTTTAAGGTCAGGGCCCAGAGTTAGGGTTGTTTTAGGGTCAGGGCTCAGGGTTAGGGTTGTTTTATGGTCAGGGCCCCGGGTTAGGGTTGTTTAAGGGTCAGGGCCCAGGGTTAGGTTTGTTTTAGGGTCAGGGCCCAGGGTTAGTGTTGTTTTAGTGTCAGGGCCCAGGGTTAGGGTTGTTTTAGGGTCAGGGCCAAGGGTTGGGGTTGTTTTAGGGTCAGGGCCCAGGGTAGGGTTGTTTTAGGGTCAGGGACCACGGTTAGGGTTTTAGGGTAAGGGCCAGGTCCCAGAGTTAGGGTTTTAGGGTAAGGGCCAGGGCCCAGGGTTAGGGTTTTAGGCTCAGGGCCAGGGCCCAGGGTTTGGGTTTTAGGCTCAGGGCCAGGGACCAGGGTTAGGGTTTTAGGCTCAGGGCCGGGGCCCAGGGTTAGGGTTTTAGGCTCAGGGCCAGGTACTAGGGTTAGTGTTTTAGAGTCAGGGTCAGGGCCCAGGATTACGGTTGTTTTAGGGTCAGGGCCAGGGCCCAGGGTTAGGGTTTTAGGCTCAGGGCCAGGGCCCAGGTTTAAGGTTTTAGGCTCAGGACCAGGGCCAAGGGTTAGGATTTTAGGCTCAGGGCCATTGGCCCAAGGTTAGGGTTGTAGGCTCAGGGCCAGGGCCCAGGGTTAGGGTTTTAGGCTCAGGGGCAGTGCCTAGGGATATTGTTTTAGGTTCAGGGGCAGGGCCTAGGGATATTTTTTTAGGCTCAGGGCCAGGGCCCAGGGTTCGGGTTTTAGGTTCAGGGCCAGGGCCTAGGGTTAGGGTTTTAGGCTTAGGGCCCAGAGTTAGGGTTGTTTTAGAGTCAGGGCCCAGGGTTAGGGTTGTTTTAGGGTCAGAGCCCAGGGTTAAGGTTGTTTCAGGGTCAGGGCCCAGGGTTAGGGTTGTTTCAGGGTCAGGGCCCAGGGTTAGGTTTGTTTTAAAGTCAGGGTCCAGGGTTAGGGTTGTTTTAGGGTTAGGTCCCAGGGTTAGGGTTGTTTTAGGGTCAGGGCCAGGGCCCAGGGTTAGCGTTGTTTTAGGGTCAGTGCCAGGGCCCAGGGTTAGGGTTGTTTTAGGGTCAGGGCCAGGGCCCAAAGTTAGGGTTGTTTTAGGGTCAGGGCCCAGGGCTATGGTTGTTTTACTGTCAGGGCCCAGGATTAGGGTTCTTTTAGGGTCAGGGCCCAGGGTTAGGGTTGTTTTAAAGTCAGGGTCCAGGGTTAGGGTTGTTTTAGGGTTAGGGCCCAGGGTTAGGGTTTTAGGCTCAGGCTCAGGGCCCTGGGTTAGGGTTTTAGGCTCAGGGCCAGGTCCCAGGGTTAGGGTTTTAGGCTCAGGGCCAGGGCCCAGGGTTAGGGTTTTAGGCTCAGGGGCAGGGCCCCGGGATAGGGTTTTAGGCTCAGGGCCAAGGCCCAGAGTTAGGGCTTTAGGCTCAGGGCCAGGGCCCAGGGTTAGGGTTTTAGGCTCAGGGCGCAGGGTTAGGGCTGTTTTAGGGTCAGGGCCCAGGGTTAGGGTTGTTTCAGGGTCAGGGCCCAGGGTTAGGGTTGTTTCAGGGTCAGGGCCCAGGGTTAGGGTTGTTTCAGGGTCAGGGCCCAGGGTTAGGGTTGTTTCAGGGTCAGGGCCCAGGGATAGGTTTGTTTCAGGGTCAGGGCCCAGGGTTAGGTTTGTTTCAGGGTCAGGGCCCAGGGTTAGGGTTGTTTCAGGGTCAGGGCCCAGGGTTAGGGTTGTTTCAGGGTCAGGGCCCAGGGTTAGGGTTGTTTTAGGGTTAGGGCCCAGGTTTAGGGTTGTTTTAGGGTCAGGGCCCAGGTTTAGGGTTGTTTTAGGGTCAGGGCCCAGGGTTAGGGTTGTTTTAGGGTCAGGGCCAGGGCCCAGGTTTAGGGTTATTTTAGGGTCAGGGCCAGGGCTCAGGGGTAGGATTGTTTTAGGCTCAGTGCCAGGGCCCAGGGTTTGGGTTTTAGGGTCAGGGCCAGGGACCAGGGTTCGGGTTTTTGGGGTCAGGGCCAGGGACCAGGGTTCGGGTTTTTGGGGTCAGGGCCAGGGCCCAGGGTTCGGGTTTTAGCCTCAGGGCCAGGGCCCAGGGTTAGGGTTTAACCTCAGGGCCAGGGCCCAGGGTTAGGGTTTTGGGGTCAGGGCCAGGGCCCAGGGTTAGGGTTTTAGGGTCAGGGCCCAGGGTTAGGGTTTTAGGGTCAGGGCCCAGGGTTAGGGTTTTAGGGTCAGGGCCAGGGCCCAGGATTACGGTTGTTTTAGGGTCAGGGCCAGGGCCCATGGTTAGGGTTTTAGGCTCAGGGCCAGGGCCCAGGGTTAGGGTTTTAGGCTCAGGGCGCAGGGTTAGGGTTGTTTTAGGGTCATGGCCAGGGCCCAGGGTTAGGGTTGTTTTATGGTCAGGGTCCAGGGTTAGTGTTGTTTCAGGGTCAGGGCCCAGAGTTAGCGTTGTTTTAGGGTCAGGGCCCAGGGTTAGGTTTGCTTTAGGGTTAGGGCCCAGGGTTAGGGTTGTTTTAGGGTCAGGGTCTAGGGTTAGGGTTGTTTTAGGGTCAGGGCCCAGGGTTAGGGTTGTTTTAGGGTCCGGGCCCAGGGTTAGGGTTGTTTTAGGGTCAGGGCCCAGGGTTAGGGTTGTTTTAGGGTCAGGGCCTCGGGTTATGGTTCTCTTAGGTTTAGGGCCCAGGGTTAGGGTTTTCGGCTCAGGTCCAGGGCCCAAGGTTAGGGTTTTAGGCTCAGGGCCAGGGCCCAGGGTTGGGGTTTCAGGCTCAGGGCCCGAGCCCAAGGTTAGGGTTTTTGGCTCAGGGCCAGGGCCCAGGGTTTGGGTTTTAGGCTCAGGGCCAGGGCCCAGGGTTAAGGTTTTAGGCTCACGGCCAGGGTCCATTGTTAGGGTTTTAGTCTCAGGGCCAGGGACCAGAGATAGGGTTTTAGGCTCAGGGCCAGGGCCCAGGTTTAGGGTTTTAGGGTCAGGGCCCAGGGTTAGGGTTGTTTTAGGGTCAGGGCCCAGGGTTAGGGTTGTTTTAGCGTCAGGGCCGTGGGTTAGGGTGGTTTTAGGGTCAGGGCCCAGGGTTAGGGTTGTTTGAGGGTCAGGGCCCAGGGTTAGGGTTGTTTTAGTGTCAGGGCCGAGGGTTAGGGTTGTTTCAGGGTCAGGGCCCAGGGTTAGGGTGGTTTCAGGGTCAGGGCCCAGGGTTAGTGTTGTTTCAGGGTCAGGGCCCAGGGGTAGGGTTATTTTAGGGTCAGGGCCCAGGGTTAGGGTTGTTTTAGGGTTAGGGCCCAGGGTTAGGGTTTTAGGCTCAGGGCCAGGGCCCAGGGTTAGGGTTTTAGGCTCAGGGCCAGGGCCCAGGTTTGGGGTTTCAGGCTCAGGGCCAGGGCCCAGGGTTAGGGTTTTAGGCTCAGGGCCAGGGCCCAGGTTTAAGGTTTTAGGCTCAGGACCAGGGCCCAGGGTTAGGATTTTAGGCTCAGGTCCAGGGCCCAGGGTTAGGGTTGTAGGCTCAGGGCCAGGACCCAGGGTTAGGGTTTTAGGCTCAGGGGCAGGGCCTAGGGATATTGTTTTAGGCTCAGGGGCAGGGCCTAGGGATATTTTTTTAGGCTCAGGGCCAGGGCCCAGGGTTCGGGTTTTAGGCTCAGGGCCAGGGCCTATGGTTAGGGTTTTAGGCTCAGGGCCCAGGGTTAGGGTTGTTTTAGAGTCAGGGCCCAGGGTTAGGGTTGTTTTAGGGTCAGAGCCCAGGGTTAAGGTTGTTTCAGGGTCAGGGCCCAGGGTTAGGGTTGTTTCAGGGTCAGGGCCCAGGGTTAGGGTTGTTTTAAAGTCAGGGTCCAGGGTTAGGGTTGTTTTAGGGTTAGGTCCCAGGGTTAGGGGTGTTTTAGGGTCAGGGCCAGGGCCCAAGGTTAGCGTTGTTTTAGGGTCAGTGCCAGGGCCCAGGGTTAGGGTTGTTTTAGGGGCAGGGCCAGGGCCCAAAGTTAGGGTTGTTTTAGGGTCAGGGCCCAGGGCTATGGTTGTTTTACTGTCAGGGCCCAGGATTAGGGTTGTTTTAGGGTCAGGGCCCAGGGTTAGGGTTGTTTTAAAGTCAGGGTCCAGGGTTAGGGTTGTTTTAGGGTCATGGCCCAGGGTTAGGGTTGTTTTAGGGTCCGGGCCCAGAGTTAGGGTGGTTTTAGGGTCAGGGCCCAGGGTTAGGGTTGTTTTAGGGTCAGGTCCCAGGGTTAGGGTTGTTTTAAGGTCAGGGCCCAGGGTTAGGGTTGTTTTAGGGTCAGGGCCCAGGGTTAGGGTTGTTTTAGGGTCAGGGCCCAGGGTTAGGGTTGTTTTAAGGTCAGGGTCTAGGGTTAGGGTTGTTTTAGGGTTAGGGCCCAGGGTTAGGGTTTCAGGCTCAGGGCCTGGGCCCAGGGTTAGGGTTTCAGGATCAGGGCCTGGGCCAAGTTTAGGGTTTTAGGCTCAGGGTCAGGGCCCAGGGTTAGGGTTTAAGCTCAGGGCCAGGGCCCAGGGTTAGGGTTTTAGGCTCAGGGCCAGGGCCCAGGGTTAGGGTTTTAGGCTCAGGGCCAGGGTCCAGGGTTTGGGTTGGTTTAGGGTCAGGGCCAGGGCCCAGGGTTAGTGTTGTTTTTGGTTCAGGGCCAGGGCCCAGGGTTAGGGTTGTTTTAGGTTCAGGGCCAGGGCCCAGGCTTAGGGTTGTTTTAGGGTTAGGGCTAGGGCCCAGGGTTAGGGTTTTAGTCTCAGGGCCAGGGCGCAGGGTTAGGGTTTTAGGCTCAGGGCGCAGGGTTAGGGTTGTTTTAGGGTCATGGCCAGGGCCCAGGGTTAGGGTTGTTTTATGGTCAGGGTCCAGGGTTAGGGTTGTTTCAGGGTCAAGGCCCAGAGTTAGGGTTGTTTTAGGGTCAGGGCCCAGGTTTAGGGTTGTTTTAGTGTCAGGGCCCAGGGTTAGGGTTGTTTTAGGGTCAGGGCACAGGGTTAGTGTTGTTTTAGGGTCAGTGCCCAGGTTTAGGGTAGTTTTAGGGTCAGGGCCCAGGGTTAGGGTTGTTTTAGGGTCAGGGCCAGGGCCCAGGGTTAGCGTTGTTTTAGGTTCAGGGCCAGGGCCCAGGGTTAGGGTTGTTTTAGGGTCAGGGCTAGGGCCCAAAGTTAGGGTTGTTGTAGGGTCAGTGCCCAGGGTTAGGGTTGTTTTAGGGTCAGGGCCCAGGGTTAGGGTTGTTTTAGTGTCGGGGCCCAGGGTTAGGATTGTTTTAGGGTCAGGGCCAGGGCCCAGGGTTAGCGTTGTTTTAGGGTCAGGGCCAGGGCCCAGGGTTAGGGTTGTTTCAGGGTCAGGGCCAGGGCCCAAATTTAGGGTTGTTTTAGGTTCAGGGCCCAGGGTTAGGGTTTAGGCTCAGGTCCAGGGCCCAGGGTTAGGGTTTTAGGCTCAGGGCCAGGGCCCAGGTTTAGGGTTGTTTTAGGGTCAGGGCGAGGGCCCAGGGTTAGGGTTTTAGGCTCAGGGCCAGGGCCCAGGGTTAGGGTTTTAGGCTCAGTGCCAGGGCCCAGGGTTGGTGTTTCAGGCTCAGGGCCAGAGCCCAAGGTTAGGGTTTTCTGCTCAGGTCCAGGGCCCAGGGTTAGGGTTTTAGGCTCAGCCCTAGGGCCCAGGGTTAGGGTTTTAGGCTCAGGGCCAGAGCCCAGGGTTAGGGTTTTAGGCTCAGGGCCAGGGCCTAGGATTGGGGTTTCAGGCTCAGGGCCAGAGCCCAAGGTTAGGGTTTTAGGCTCAGTGTCAGGGCCCAGGGTTAGGGTTGTTTTAGGGTCTGGGCCCAGGTTTAGGGTTGTTTTAGGCTTAGGGCCCAGGGTTAGGCTTGTTTTAGGGTCAGGGACAGGGCCCAGGGTTATCGTTGTTTTAAGGTCAGGGCCAGGGCCCAGGGTTAGGGTTGTTTTAGGGTCAGGGCTAGGGCCCAAAGTTAGGGTTGTTTTAGGGTCAGGGCCCAGGGTTAGGGTTGTTTTAGGGTCGGGGCCCTGGGTTAGGGTTGTTTTAGGGTCAGGGCCCAGGGTTAGGGTTGTTTTAGGGTCAGGGCCCAGGGTTAGGGTTGTTTTAGGGTCAGGGCCAGGGCCCAGGTTTAGCGTTGTTTCAGTGTCAGGGCACAGGATTAGGGTTGTTTTAGTGTCAGGGCCCAGGGTTAGGGTTGTTTCAGGGTCAGGGCCCTGGGTTAGGGTTGTTTCAGGGTCAGGGCCCAGGGTTAGGGTTGTTTCAGTGTCAGGGCCCAGGGTTAGGGTTGTTTCAGGGTCAGGGCCCAGGGTTAGGGTTGTTTTAGGGTAAGGGCAGGGCCCAGGCTTAGGGTTGTTTTTGGGTCAGGGCCAGGGCCCAGGGTTAGGGTTGTTTTAGGGTCAGGGCCAGGGCCCAGGATTATGGTTGTTTTAGGTTCAGGGCCCAGGGATAGGGTTGTTTTAGGGTCAGGGCCCAGGGTTAGGGTTTTTTTAGAGTCAGGGCCCAGGGTTAGGGTTGTTTCAGGGTCAGGGTGCAGGGTTCGGGTTTTTTCAGTGTCTGGGCCCAGGGTTCGGGTTGTTTCAGGGCCAGGACTCAGGGTTAGGGTTGCTTCAAGGCCAGGGCTCAGAGTTAGGGTTGTTTCAGGGTCAGGGCGCAGGGTTAGGGTTGTTTCAGGGTCAGGGCCCAGAGTTAGGGTCGTTTCAGGGTCAGGGCCCAGGGTTAGGGTCGTTTCAGGGTCAGGGCCCAGGGTTAGGGTCGTTTCAGGGTCAGGGCCCAGTGTTAGGGTTGTTTCAGGGTCAGGGCCCAGGGTTAGGGTTGTTTCAGGGTCAGGGCCCAGGGTTAGGGTTGTTTCAGGGTCAGGGCCCAGCGTTAGGGTTGTTTCAGGGTCAGGGCCTAGAGTTAGGGTTGATTCACGGTCAGTGCCCAGGGTTAGGGTTGTTTCAGGGTCAGGGCCCAGGGTTAGGGTTGTTTCAGGGTCAGGGCCCAGGGTTAGGGTTGTTTTAGGGTCATGGCCCTGGGTTATGGTTGTTTTAGGGTTAGGGCCCAGGGTTAGGGTTTTAGGCTCAGGGCCAGGGCCCATGGTTAGGGTTTAGGCTCAGGGCCAGGGCCCAGGGTTGGGGTTTCAGGCTCAGGGCCAGAGCCCAAGGTTAGGGTTTTAGGCTCAGGGCCAGGGCCCAGGGTTAGGGTTTTAGGCTCAGGGCCAGGGCCCAGGGTTAGGGTTTTGGGCTCAGGGCCAGGGCCCAGGGATAGGGTTTTAGGCTCAGGGCCAGGGCCCAGGGTTAGGGTTTTAGGCTCAGGGCCCAGGGTTAGGGTTGTTTTAGGGTAAGGGCCCAGGGTTAGGGTTGTTTTAGGGTCAGGGCCCAGGGTAAGGGTTGTTTCAGGATCAGGGCCCAGGGTTAGGGTTGTTTTTGGGTCAGAGCACAGGGTTAGGCTTGTTTTAAGGTCAGGGCCCAGAGTTAGGGTTGTTTTAGGGTCAGGGCTCAGGGTTAGGGTTGTTTTATGGTCAGGGCCCCGGGTTAGGGTTGTTTAAGGGTCAGGGCCCAGGGTTAGGTTTGTTTTAGGGTCAGGGCCCAGGGTTAGTGTTGTTTTAGTGTCAGGGCCCAGGGTTAGGGTTGTTTTAGGGTCAGGGCCAAGGGTTGGGGTTGTTTTAGGGTCAGGGCCCAGGGTAGGGTTGTTTTAGGGTCAGGGACCACGGTTAGGGTTTTAGGGTAAGGGCCAGGTCCCAGAGTTAGGGTTTTAGGGTAAGGGCCAGGGCCCAGGGTTAGGGTTTTAGGCTCAGGGCCAGGGCCCAGGGTTTGGGTTTTAGGCTCAGGGCCAGGGACCAGGGTTAGGGTTTTAGGCTCAGGGCCGGGGCCCAGGGTTAGGGTTTTAGGCTCAGGGCCAGGTACTAGGGTTAGTGTTTTAGAGTCAGGGTCAGGGCCCAGGATTACGGTTGTTTTAGGGTCAGGGCCAGGGCCCAGGGTTAGGGTTTTAGGCTCAGGGCCAGGGCCCAGGTTTAAGGTTTTAGGCTCAGGACCAGGGCCAAGGGTTAGGATTTTAGGCTCAGGGCCATTGGCCCAAGGTTAGGGTTGTAGGCTCTGGGCCAGGGCCCAGGGTTAGGGTTTTAGGCTCAGGGGCAGTGCCTAGGGATATTGTTTTAGGTTCAGGGGCAGGGCCTAGGGATATTTTTTTAGGCTCAGGGCCAGGGCCCAGGGTTCGGGTTTTAGGTTCAGGGCCAGGGCCTAGGGTTAGGGTTTTAGGCTTAGGGCCCAGAGTTAGGGTTGTTTTAGAGTCAGGGCCCAGGGTTAGGGTTGTTTTAGGGTCAGAGCCCAGGGTTAAGGTTGTTTCAGGGTCAGGGCCCAGGGTTAGGGTTGTTTCAGGGTCAGGGCCCAGGGTTAGGTTTGTTTTAAAGTCAGGGTCCAGGGTTAGGGTTGTTTTAGGGTTAGGTCCCAGGGTTAGGGTTGTTTTAGGGTCAGGGCCCAGGGTTAGGGTTTTAGGCTCAGGCTCAGGGCCCTGGGTTAGGGTTTTAGGCTCAGGGCCAGGTCCCAGGGTTAGGGTTTTAGGCTCAGGGCCAGGGCCCAGGGTTAGGGTTGTTTTAGGGTCAGGGCTAGGGCCCAAAGTTAGGGTTGTTGTAGGGTCAGTGCCCAGGGTTAGGGTTGTTTTAGGGTCAGGGCCCAGGGTTAGGGTTGTTTTAGTGTCGGGGCCCAGGGTTAGGATTGTTTTAGGGTCAGGGCCAGGGCCCAGGGTTAGCGTTGTTTTAGGGTCAGGGCCAGGGCCCAGGGTTAGGGTTGTTTCAGGGTCAGGGCCAGGGCCCAAATTTAGGGTTGTTTTAGGTTCAGGGCCCAGGGTTAGGGTTTAGGCTCAGGTCCAGGGCCCAGGGTTAGGGTTTTAGGCTCAGGGCCAGGGCCCAGGTTTAGGGTTGTTTTAGGGTCAGGGCGAGGGCCCAGGGTTAGGGTTTTAGGCTCAGGGCCAGGGCCCAGGGTTAGGGTTTTAGGCTCAGTGCCAGGGCCCAGGGTTGGTGTTTCAGGCTCAGGGCCAGAGCCCAAGGTTAGGGTTTTCTGCTCAGGTCCAGGGCCCAGGGTTAGGGTTTTAGGCTCAGCCCTAGGGCCCAGGGTTAGGGTTTTAGGCTCAGGGCCAGAGCCCAGGGTTAGGGTTTTAGGCTCAGGGCCAGGGCCTAGGATTGGGGTTTCAGGCTCAGGGCCAGAGCCCAAGGTTAGGGTTTTAGGCTCAGTGTCAGGGCCCAGGGTTAGGGTTGTTTTAGGGTCTGGGCCCAGGTTTAGGGTTGTTTTAGGCTTAGGGCCCAGGGTTAGGCTTGTTTTAGGGTCAGGGACAGGGCCCAGGGTTATCGTTGTTTTAAGGTCAGGGCCAGGGCCCAGGGTTAGGGTTGTTTTAGGGTCAGGGCTAGGGCCCAAAGTTAGGGTTGTTTTAGGGTCAGGGCCCAGGGTTAGGGTTGTTTTAGGGTCAGGGCCCTGGGTTAGGGTTGTTTTAGGGTCAGGGCCCAGGGTTAGGGTTGTTTTAGGGTCAGGGCCCAGGGTTAGGGTTGTTTTAGGGTCAGGGCCAGGGCCCAGGTTTAGCGTTGTTTCAGTGTCAGGGCACAGGATTAGGGTTGTTTTAGTGTCAGGGCCCAGGGTTAGGGTTGTTTCAGGGTCAGGGCCCTGGGTTAGGGTTGTTTCAGGGTCAGGGCCCAGGGTTAGGGTTGTTTCAGTGTCAGGGCCCAGGGTTAGGGTTGTTTCAGGGTCAGGGCCCAGGGTTAGGGTTGTTTTAGGGTAAGGGCAGGGCCCAGGCTTAGGGTTGTTTTTGGGTCAGGGCCAGGGCCCAGGGTTAGGGTTGTTTTAGGGTCAGGGCCAGGGCCCAGGATTATGGTTGTTTTAGGTTCAGGGCCCAGGGATAGGGTTGTTTTAGGGTCAGGGCCCAGGGTTAGGGTTTTTTTAGAGTCAGGGCCCAGGGTTAGGGTTGTTTCAGGGTCAGGGCGCAGGGTTCGGGTTTTTTCAGTGTCTGGGCCCAGGGTTCGGGTTGTTTCAGGGCCAGGGCCAGGACTCAGGGTTAGGGTTGTTTCAAGGCCAGGGCTCAGAGTTAGGGTTGTTTCAGGGTCAAGGCGCAGGGTTAGGGTTGTTTCAGGGTCAGGGCCCAGAGTTAGGGTCGTTTCAGGGTCAGGGCCCAGGGTTAGGGTCGTTTCAGGGTCAGGGCCCAGGGTTAGGGTCGTTTCAGGGTCAGGGCCCAGTGTTAGGGTTGTTTCAGGGTCAGGGCCCAGGGTTAGGGTTGTTTCAGGGTCAGGGCCCAGGGTTAGGGTTGTTTCAGGGTCAGGGCCCAGCGTTAGGGTTGTTTCAGGGTCAGGGCCTAGAGTTAGGGTTGATTCACGGTCAGTGCCCAGGGTTAGGGTTGTTTCAGGGTCAGGGCCCAGGGTTAGGGTTGTTTCAGGGTCAGTGCCCAGGGTTAGGGTTGTTTTAGGGTCCGGGCCCAGGGTTAGGGTTGTTTTAGGGTCAGGGCCCAGGGTTAGGGTTGTTTTAGGGTCATGGCCCTGGGTTATGGTTGTTTTAGGGTTAGGGCCCAGGGTTAGTGTTTTAGGCTCAGGGCCAGGGCCCATGGTTAGGGTTTAGGCTCAGGGCCAGGGCCCAGGGTTGGGGTTTCAGGCTCAGGGCCAGAGCCCAAGGTTAGGGTTTTAGGCTCAGGGCCAGGGCCCAGGCTTAGGGTTTTAGGCTCAGGGCCAGGGCCCAGGGTTAGGGTTTTAGGCTCAGGGCCAGGGCCCAGGGATAGGGTTTTAGGCTCAGGGCCAGGGCCCAGGGTTAGGGTTTTAGGCTCAGGGCCCAGGGTTAGGGTTGTTTTAGGGTAAGGGCCCAGGGTTAGGGTTGTTTTAGGGTCAGGGCCCAGGGTAAGGGTTGTTTCAGGATCAGGGCCCAGGGTTAGGGTTGTTTTTGGGTCAGAGCACAGGGTTAGGCTTGTTTTAAGGTCAGGGCCCAGAGTTAGGGTTGTTTTAGGGTCAGGGCTCAGGGTTAGGGTTGTTTTATGGTCAGGGCCCCGGGTTAGGGTTGTTTAAGGGTCAGGGCCCAGGGTTAGGTTTGTTTTAGGGTCAGGGCCCAGGGTTAGTGTTGTTTTAGTGTCAGGGCCCAGGGTTAGGGTTGTTTTAGGGTCAGGGCCAAGGGTTGGGGTTGTTTTAGGGTCAGGGCCCAGGGTAGGGTTGTTTTAGGGTCAGGGACCACGGTTAGGGTTTTAGGGTAAGGGCCAGGTCCCAGAGTTAGGGTTTTAGGGTAAGGGCCAGGGCCCAGGGTTAGGGTTTTAGGCTCAGGGCCAGGGCCCAGGGTTTGGGTTTTAGGCTCAGGGCCAGGGACCAGGGTTAGGGTTTTAGGCTCAGGGCCGGGGCCCAGGGTTAGGGTTTTAGGCTCAGGGCCAGGTACTAGGGTTAGTGTTTTAGAGTCAGGGTCAGGGCCCAGGATTACGGTTGTTTTAGGGTCAGGGCCAGGGCCCAGGGTTAGGGTTTTAGGCTCAGGGCCAGGGCCCAGGTTTAAGGTTTTAGGCTCAGGACCAGGGCCAAGGGTTAGGATTTTAGGCTCAGGGCCATTGGCCCAAGGTTAGGGTTGTAGGCTCAGGGCCAGGGCCCAGGGTTAGGGTTTTAGGCTCAGGGGCAGTGCCTAGGGATATTGTTTTAGGTTCAGGGGCAGGGCCTAGGGATATTTTTTTAGGCTCAGGGCCAGGGCCCAGGGTTCGGGTTTTAGGTTCAGGGCCAGGGCCTAGGGTTAGGGTTTTAGGCTTAGGGCCCAGAGTTAGGGTTGTTTTAGAGTCAGGGCCCAGGGTTAGGGTTGTTTTAGGGTCAGAGCCCAGGGTTAAGGTTGTTTCAGGGTCAGGGCCCAGGGTTAGGGTTGTTTCAGGGTCAGGGCCCAGGGTTAGGTTTGTTTTAAAGTCAGGGTCCAGGGTTAGGGTTGTTTTAGGGTTAGGTCCCAGGGTTAGGGTTGTTTTAGGGTCAGGGCCAGGGCCCAGGGTTAGCGTTGTTTTAGGGTCAGTGCCAGGGCCCAGGGTTAGGGTTGTTTTAGGGTCAGGGCCAGGGCCCAAAGTTAGGGTTGTTTTAGGGTCAGGGCCCAGGGCTATGGTTGTTTTACTGTCAGGGCCCAGGATTAGGGTTCTTTTAGGGTCAGGGCCCAGGGTTAGGGTTGTTTTAAAGTCAGGGTCCAGGGTTAGGGTTGTTTTAGGGTTAGGGCCCAGGGTTAGGGTTTTAGGCTCAGGCTCAGGGCCCTGGGTTAGGGTTTTAGGCTCAGGGCCAGGTCCCAGGGTTAGGGTTTTAGGCTCAGGGCCAGGGCCCAGGGTTAGGGTTTTAGGCTCAGGGGCAGGGCCCCGGGATAGGGTTTTAGGCTCAGGGCCAAGGCCCAGAGTTAGGGCTTTAGGCTCAGGGCCAGGGCCCAGGGTTAGGGTTTTAGGCTCAGGGCGCAGGGTTAGGGCTGTTTTAGGGTCAGGGCCCAGGGTTAGGGTTGTTTCAGGGTCAGGGCCCAGGGTTAGGGTTGTTTCAGGGTCAGGGCCCAGGGTTAGGGTTGTTTCAGGGTCAGGGCCCAGGGTTAGGGTTGTTTCAGGGTCAGGGCCCAGGGATAGGTTTGTTTCAGGGTCAGGGCCCAGGGTTAGGTTTGTTTCAGGGTCAGGGCCCAGGGTTAGGGTTGTTTCAGGGTCAGGGCCCAGGGTTAGGGTTGTTTCAGGGTCAGGGCCCAGGGTTAGGGTTGTTTTAGGGTTAGGGCCCAGGTTTAGGGTTGTTTTAGGGTCAGGGCCCAGGTTTAGGGTTGTTTTAGGGTCAGGGCCCAGGGTTAGGGTTGTTTTAGGGTCAGGGCCAGGGCCCAGGTTTAGGGTTATTTTAGGGTCAGGGCCAGGGCTCAGGGGTAGGATTGTTTTAGGCTCAGTGCCAGGGCCCAGGGTTTGGGTTTTAGGGTCAGGGCCAGGGACCAGGGTTCGGGTTTTTGGGGTCAGGGCCAGGGACCAGGGTTCGGGTTTTTGGGGTCAGGGCCAGGGCCCAGGGTTCGGGTTTTAGCCTCAGGGCCAGGGCCCAGGGTTAGGGTTTAACCTCAGGGCCAGGGCCCAGGGTTAGGGTTTTGGGGTCAGGGCCAGGGCCCAGGGTTAGGGTTTTAGGGTCAGGGCCCAGGGTTAGGGTTTTAGGGTCAGGGCCCAGGGTTAGGGTTTTAGGGTCAGGGCCAGGGCCCAGGATTACGGTTGTTTTAGGGTCAGGGCCAGGGCCCATGGTTAGGGTTTTAGGCTCAGGGCCAGGGCCCAGGGTTAGGGTTTTAGGCTCAGGGCGCAGGGTTAGGGTTGTTTTAGGGTCATGGCCAGGGCCCAGGGTTAGGGTTGTTTTATGGTCAGGGTCCAGGGTTAGTGTTGTTTCAGGGTCAGGGCCCAGAGTTAGCGTTGTTTTAGGGTCAGGGCCCAGGGTTAGGTTTGCTTTAGGGTTAGGGCCCAGGGTTAGGGTTGTTTTAGGGTCAGGGTCTAGGGTTAGGGTTGTTTTAGGGTCAGGGCCCAGGGTTAGGGTTGTTTTAGGGTCCGGGCCCAGGGTTAGGGTTGTTTTAGGGTCAGGGCCCAGGGTTAGGGTTGTTTTAGGGTCAGGGCCTCGGGTTATGGTTCTCTTAGGTTTAGGGCCCAGGGTTAGGGTTTTCGGCTCAGGTCCAGGGCCCAAGGTTAGGGTTTTAGGCTCAGGGCCAGGGCCCAGGGTTGGGGTTTCAGGCTCAGGGCCCGAGCCCAAGGTTAGGGTTTTTGGCTCAGGGCCAGGGCCCAGGGTTTGGGTTTTAGGCTCAGGGCCAGGGCCCAGGGTTAAGGTTTTAGGCTCACGGCCAGGGTCCATTGTTAGGGTTTTAGTCTCAGGGCCAGGGACCAGAGATAGGGTTTTAGGCTCAGGGCCAGGGCCCAGGTTTAGGGTTTTAGGGTCAGGGCCCAGGGTTAGGGTTGTTTTAGGGTCAGGGCCCAGGGTTAGGGTTGTTTTAGCGTCAGGGCCGTGGGTTAGGGTGGTTTTAGGGTCAGGGCCCAGGGTTAGGGTTGTTTGAGGGTCAGGGCCCAGGGTTAGGGTTGTTTTAGTGTCAGGGCCGAGGGTTAGGGTTGTTTCAGGGTCAGGGCCCAGGGTTAGGGTGGTTTCAGGGTCAGGGCCCAGGGTTAGTGTTGTTTCAGGGTCAGGGCCCAGGGGTAGGGTTATTTTAGGGTCAGGGCCCAGGGTTAGGGTTGTTTTAGGGTTAGGGCCCAGGGTTAGGGTTTTAGGCTCAGGGCCAGGGCCCAGGGTTAGGGTTTTAGGCTCAGGGCCAGGGCCCAGGTTTGGGGTTTCAGGCTCAGGGCCAGGGCCCAGGGTTAGGGTTTTAGGCTCAGGGCCAGGGCCCAGGTTTAAGGTTTTAGGCTCAGGACCAGGGCCCAGGGTTAGGATTTTAGGCTCAGGTCCAGGGCCCAGGGTTAGGGTTGTAGGCTCAGGGCCAGGACCCAGGGTTAGGGTTTTAGGCTCAGGGGCAGGGCCTAGGGATATTGTTTTAGGCTCAGGGGCAGGGCCTAGGGATATTTTTTTAGGCTCAGGGCCAGGGCCCAGGGTTCGGGTTTTAGGCTCAGGGCCAGGGCCTATGGTTAGGGTTTTAGGCTCAGGGCCCAGGGTTAGGGTTGTTTTAGAGTCAGGGCCCAGGGTTAGGGTTGTTTTAGGGTCAGAGCCCAGGGTTAAGGTTGTTTCAGGGTCAGGGCCCAGGGTTAGGGTTGTTTCAGGGTCAGGGCCCAGGGTTAGGGTTGTTTTAAAGTCAGGGTCCAGGGTTAGGGTTGTTTTAGGGTTAGGTCCCAGGGTTAGGGGTGTTTTAGGGTCAGGGCCAGGGCCCAAGGTTAGCGTTGTTTTAGGGTCAGTGCCAGGGCCCAGGGTTAGGGTTGTTTTAGGGGCAGGGCCAGGGCCCAAAGTTAGGGTTGTTTTAGGGTCAGGGCCCAGGGCTATGGTTGTTTTACTGTCAGGGCCCAGGATTAGGGTTGTTTTAGGGTCAGGGCCCAGGGTTAGGGTAGTTTTAAAGTCAGGGTCCAGGGTTAGGGTTGTTTTAGGGTTAGGGCCCAGGGTTAGGGTTTTAGGCTCAGGGTCAGGGCCCAGGGTTAGGGTTTTAGGATCAGTGCCAGGGCCCAGGGTTAGGGTTTTAGGGTCAGGTCCAGGGCCCAGGGTTAGGGTTTTAGGGTTAGGGCCACTGCCCACGGTTAGGGTTTTAGGGTCAGGGCCTGGGCCCAGGGTTAGGGTTTTAGGGTCAGGGCCAGGGCCCAGGGTTAGTGTTTTAGGTTCAGGGCCAGGGCCCAGGGTTAGGGTTTTAGGGTCAGGGCCTGGGCCCAGGGTTAGGTTTTTAGGGTCAGGGCCCAGGGTTAGGGTTTTAGGGTCAGGGCCCAGGGTTAGAGTTTCAGGGTCAGGACCCAGGGTTAGGGTTTTAGGGTCATGGCCCAGGGTTAGGGTTTTAGGGTCAGGGCCCAGGGTTAGGGTGATTTCCAGGAAGTGACCTCACAGTGAGTCAAGCTACCACTTACTGTTGATTGTGATGAAATGCCAGCTGAGGCACATGCCTTGGGGGCTAAGTGGTTGCTGCCCTTGACTACTATGAGGACTGGTGTGGGAAGGGTCGCTTTGGATGCACTTGAGCGGGTGTCCCCAACCCCTGAGCCATGGAGCCGTAAGGAGCCACACAGCAGGTGAGTGGTGTCGAGTGAGGGAGTGAGGGAAGCTTCGTCTGTATTTACAGCCACTCCCCTTTGCTCACATTCCCGCCTGAGCTCCACCTTCTCAGATGAGCAGCAGCATTAGATTCTCATAGGAGAACGCACCCTGTTGTGAACCGTGCATGTGAGGGATCTAGGTTGCGCTGTTCTTATGAGAATCTAATACCTATTGATCTGTCACTTTCCCCCATCACGCTCAGGTGGGACCATCCAGTTTCAGGAAAACAAGCTTAACACGCCCACTGATTCTACATTATGGTGAGTTCTATAATTATTTTATTATATATTCCAGTGTAATAATGGAAATGAAGTGCCTAATAAACGTAAATGTGCTTAAATCTTCTGGCCCAGCTCCTACCTCCCGGCAGCCTCGCCAGGCCCAGAACTCTCTCCAGTCAGCCTCTACAGGTGAAGCTCATGACTCACAATGGCCTATTGAGGCCCATACCCTACCTCACGGCAGTCTCCGCAGATGAGCCTACTGCCTCACAACAGCCTCCACAGGCACAGCTCCATCGTTCCAATGGCCTCTTTAGACCCAGCTCCTGCCTCCCAGCCTTCTCTCCAGGCCCTGAACTTTCTCCGTAAGTTGAGGTAGCTGGGACTGTAGGTATCCATGACGATACTTGGCTAATCTTTAAATTGTTTTGCAGACATGGGGTCTCACTTTGTTGGCCAGGCTGGTGTCAAACTAATGGCCTCAAGTGACCGTTCCACCCCTGCCTCCCATCCTCGAGGTATGTGCCACCACAAGGGGCACTTGTTCAATTTTCTAAAGAAAAAATTTCTAAAGTAAGGCTGTGGGATGATGGCAGGAAGATAAAAGAAAAACAGAAGAATAAGTTAAAATGACTTATTCACACATATTCTTTTGACAGCAAGAAGAACTTTTAGTATATACATTCCTTACAAACAAACAAACGGCAGATAAACAATGTTGTATAGGAACTTCAACACACACTGTACAATATTCCCACTTTGCTGACATAAGTTATGGAAATTTTGTGGTTTCCTTGAGTGTCGCTAGCAGTATTTTGCTTCTCTGATGATTTTTATCAACTTCCTCATCTGTTAACTTCTCTCCAAAGTATGTCATGTCACGACATACTGCCGCTGCACGAACACGGCCAGTGTCTTCCTATTAAACATGTAGAATGCTTTCCTAATTTCTCTTTTTACTCTCTGTCTTTGTGTTCTGCATTTTCCTTACTTTTATTGTCAGAAACTCCAGAAAGTCAATCGTACTAATTTATCACGATTTGCTTTATTAATTTATACTATGCTTATATGGAATTTTGCCCAACAGACCTCATTACAATTTGGGCCAGGGCCCAGGGTTAGGGTTGTTTCAGGGTCAGGGCCAGGGCCCAGTGTTAGGGTTGTTTTAGGGTCAGGGCCAGGGCCCAGGGCTAGGGGTGTTTTAGGGTCAGGGCCAGGGCCCAAAGTTAGGGTTGTTTTAGGGTCAGGGCCCAGGGTTAGGGTTTTAGGCTCAGGGCCATGGCCCAGGGTTAGGGTTTTAGGCTCAGGGCCAGGGCCCAGGGTTAGGGTTTTAGGGTCAGGGCCAGGGCCCAGGGTTAGGGTTTTAGGGTCAGGGCCAGGGGCCAGGGTTAGGGTTTTAGGGTCAGGGCCAGGACCCAGGGTTAGGGTTTTAGGTTCGGGGCCAGGGCCCAGGGTTCGGGTTTTAGAGTCAGGGCCAGGGCCCAGGGTTAGGGTTTTAGGCTCAGGGCCAGGGCCCAGGGTTAGGGTTTTAGGATCAGTGCCAGGGCCCAGGGTTAGGGTTTTAGGGTCAGGTCCAGGGCCCAGGGTTAGGGTTTTAGGGTTAGGGCCACTGCCCACGGTTAGGGTTTTAGGGTCAGGGCCTGGGCCCAGGGTTAGGGTTTTAGGGTCAGGGCCAGGGCCCAGGGTTAGGGTTTTAGGTTCAGGGCCAGGGCCCAGGGTTAGGGTTTTAGGGTCAGGGCCTGGGCCCAGGGTTAGGTTTTTAGGGTCAGGGCCCAGGGTTAGAGTTTCAGGGTCAGGACCCAGGGTTAGGGTTTTAGGGTCATGGCCCAGGGTTAGGGTTTTAGGGTCAGGGCCCAGGGTTAGGGTGATTTCCAGGAAGTGACCTCACAGTGAGTCAAGCTACCACTTACTGTTGATTGTGATGAAATGCCAGCTGAGGCACATGCCTTGGGGGCTAAGTGGTTGCTGCCCTTGACTACTATGAGGACTGGTGTGGGAAGGGTCGCTTTGGATGCACTTGAGCAGGGGTCCCCAACCCCTGAGCCATGGAGCCGTAAGGAGCCACACAGCAGGTGAGTGGTGTCGAGTGAGGGAGTGAGGGAAGCTTCGTCTGTATTTACAGCCACTCCCCTTTGCTCACATTCCCGCCTGAGCTCCACCTTCTCAGATGAGCAGCAGCATTAGATTCTCATAGGAGAACGCACCCTGTTGTGAACCGTGCATGTGAGGGATCTAGGTTGCGCTGTTCTTATGAGAATCTAATACCTATTGATCTGTCACTTTCTCCCATCACGCTCAGGTGGGACCATCCAGTTTCAGGAAAACAAGCTTAACACGCCCACTGATTCTACATTATGGTGAGTTCTATAATTATTTTATTATATATTCCAGTGTAATAATGGAAATGAAGTGCCTAATAAACGTAAATGTGCTTAAATCTTCTGGCCCAGCTCCTACCTCCCGGCAGCCTCGCCAGGCCCAGAACTCTCTCCAGTCAGCCTCTACAGGTGAAGCTCATGACTCACAATGGCCTATTGAGGCCCATACCCTACCTCACGGCAGTCTCCGCAGATGAGCCTACTGCCTCACAACAGCCTCCACAGGCACAGCTCCATCGTTCCAATGGCCTCTTTAGACCCAGCTCCTGCCTCCCAGCCTTCTCTCCAGGCCCTGAACTTTCTCCGTAAGTTGAGGTAGCTGGGACTGTAGGTATCCATGACGATACTTGGCTAATCTTTAAATTGTTTTGCAGACATGGGGTCTCACTTTGTTGGCCAGGCTGGTGTCAAACTAATGGCCTCAAGTGACCGTTCCACCCCTGCCTCCCATCCTCGAGGTATGTGCCACCACAAGGGGCACTTGTTCAATTTTCTAAAGAAAAAATTTCTAAAGTAAGGCTGTGGGATGATGGCAGGAAGATAAAAGAAAAACAGAAGAATAAGTTAAAATGACTTATTCACACATATTCTTTTGACAGCAAGAAGAACTTTTAGTATATACATTCCTTACAAACAAACAAACGGCAGATAAACAATGTTGTATAGGAACTTCAACACACACTGTACAATATTCCCACTTTGCTGACATAAGTTATGGAAATTTCGTGGTTTCCTTGAGTGCCGCTAGCAGTATTTTGCTTCTCTGATGATTTTTATCAACTTCCTCATCTGTTAACTTCTCTCCAAAGTATGTCATGTCACGACATACTGCCGCTGCACGAACACGGCCAGTGTCTTCCTATTAAACATGTAGAATGCTTTCCTAATTTCTCTTTTTACTCTCTGTCTTTGTGTTCTGCATTTTCCTTACTTTTATTGTCAGAAACTCCAGAAAGTCAATCGTACTAATTTATCACGATTTGCTTTATTAATTTATACTATGCTTATATGGAATTTTGCCCAACAGACCTCATTACAATTTGGGCCAGGGCCCAGGGTTAGGGTTGTTTCAGGGTCAGGGCCAGGGCCCAGTGTTAGGGTTGTTTTAGGGTCAGGGCCAGGGCCCAGGGCTAGGGGTGTTTTAGGGTCAGGGCCAGGGCCCAAAGTTAGGGTTGTTTTAGGGTCAGGGCCCAGGGTTAGGGTTTTAGGCTCAGGGCCATGGCCCAGGGTTAGGGTTTTAGGCTCAGGGCCAGGGCCCAGGGTTAGGGTTTTAGGGTCAGGGCCAGGGCCCAGGGTTAGGGTTTTAGGGTCAGGGCCAGGGCCCAGGGTTAGGGTTTTAGGGTCAGGGCCAGGGCCCAGGGTTAGGGTTTTAGGTTCGGGGCCAGGGCCCAGGGTTCGGGTTTTAGAGTCAGGGCCAGGGCCCAGGGTTAGGGTTTTAGGCTCAGGGCCAGGGCCCAGGGTTAGGGTTTTAGGATCAGTGCCAGGGCCCAGGGTTAGGGTTTTAGGGTCAGGTCCAGGGCCCAGGGTTAGGGTTTTAGGGTCAGGGCCAGGGCCCAGGGTTAGGGTTTTAGGGTCAGGGCCAGGGCCCAGGGTTAGGGTTTTAGGCTCAGGGCCAGGGCCCACGGTTAGGGTTTTAGGCTCAGTGCCAGGGCCAAGGGTTAGGGTTTTAGGGTCAGAGCCACGGCCCAGGGTTAGGGTTTTAGGGTCAGGGCCTGGGCCCAGGGTTAGGTTTTTAGGGTCAGGGCCCAGGGTTAGGGTTTTAGGGTCAGAGCCCAGGGTTAGGGTTTTAGGGTCAGGACCCAGGGTTAGGGTTTTAGGGTCATGGCCCAGGGTTAGGGTTTTAGGGTCAGGGCCCTGGGTTAGGGTGATTTCCAGGAAGTGACCTCACAGTGACTCAAGCTACCACTTACTGTTGATTGTGATGAAATGCCAGCTGAGGCACATGCCTTGGGGGCTAAGTGGTTGCTGCCCTTGACTACTATGAAGACTGGTGTGGGAAGGGTCGCTTTGGATGCACTTGAGCGGGGGTCCCCAACCCCTGAGCCATGGAGCCGTAAGGAGCCACACAGCAGGTGAGTGGTGTCGAGTGAGGGAGTGAGGGAAGCTTCGTCTGTATTTACAGCCACTCCCCTTTGCTCACATTCCCGCCTGAGCTCCACCTTCTCAGATGAGCAGCAGCATTAGATTCTCATAGGAGAACGCACCCTGTTGTGAACCGTGCATGTGAGGGATCTAGGTTGCGCTGTTCTTATGAGAATCTAATACCTATTGATCTGTCACTTTCTCCCATCACGCTCAGGTGGGACCATCCAGTTTCAGGAAAACAAGCTTAACACGCCCACTGATTCTACATTATGGTGAGTTCTATAATTATTTTATTATATATTCCAGTGTAATAATGGAAATGAAGTGCCTAATAAACGTAAATGTGTTTAAATCTTCTGGCCCAGCTCCTACCTCCCGGCAGCCTCGCCAGGCCCAGAACTCTCTCCAGTCAGCCTCTACAGACCAAGCTCATGACTCACAATGGCCTATTTAGGCCCATACCCTACCTCACGGCAGTCTCCACAGATGAGCCTACTGCCTCACAACAGCCTCCACAGGCACAGCTCCATCGTTACAATGGCCTCTTTAGACCCAGCTCCTGCCTCCCAGCCTTCTCTCCAGGCCCTGAACTTTCTCCGTAAGTTGAGGTAGCTGGGACTGTAGGTATACATGACGATACTTGGCTAATCTTTAAATTGTTTTGCAGACATGGGGTCTCACTTTGTTGGCCAGGCTGGTGTCAAACTAATGGCCTCAAGTGACCCTTCCACCCCTGCCTCCCATCCTCGAGGTATGTGCCACCACAAGGGGCACTTGTTCAATTTTCTAAAGAAAAAATTTCTAAAGTAAGGCTGTGGGATGATGGCAGGAAGATAAAAGAAAAACAGAAGAATAAGTTAAAATGACTTATTCACACATATTCTTTTGACAGCAAGAAGAACTTTTAGTATATACATTCCTTACAAACAAACAAACGGCAGATAAACAATGTTGTATAGGAACTTCAACACACACTGTACAATATTCCCACTTTGCTGACATAAGTTATGGAAATTTCGTGGTTTCCTTGAGTGTCGCTAGCAGTATTTTGCTTCTCTGATGATTTTTATCAACTTCCTCATCTGTTAACTTCTCTCCAAAGTATGTCATGTCACGACATACTGCCGCTGCACGAACACGGGCAGTGTCTTCCTATTAAACATGTAGAATGCTTTCCTAACTTCTCTTTTTACTCTCTGTCTTTGTGTTCTGCATTTTCCTTACTTTTATTGTCAGAAACTCCAGAAAGTCAATCGTACTAATTTATCACGATTTGCTTTATTAATTTATACTATGCTTATATGGAATTTTGCCCAACAGACCTCATTACAATTTGGGCCAGGGCCCAGGGTTAGGGTTGTTTCAGGGTCAGGGCCAGGGCCCAGTGTTAGGGTTGTTTTAGGGTCAGGGCCAGGGCCCAGGGCTAGGGGTGTTTTAGGGTCAGGGCCAGGGCCCAAAGTTAGGGTTGTTTTAGGGTCAGGGCCCAGGGTTAGGGTTTTAGGCTCAGGGCCATGGCCCAGGGTTAGGGTTTTAGGCTCAGGGCCAGGGCCCAGGGTTAGGGTTTTAGGCTCAGGGCCAGGGCCCAGGGTTAGGGTTTTAGGGTCAGGGCCAGGGCCCAGGGTTAGGGTTTTAGGCTCAGGGCTAGGGCCCAGGTTTAGGGTTTTAGGTTCGGGGCCAGGGCCCAGGGTTCGGGTTTTAGAGTCAGGGCCAGGGCCCAGGGTTAGGGTTTTAGGCTCAGGGCCAGGGCCCAGGGATAGGGTTTTAGGATCAGTGCCAGGGCCCAGGGTTAGGGTTTTAGGGTCAGGTCCAGGGCCCAGGGTTAGGGTTTTAGGGTCAGGGCCAGGGCCCAGGGTTAGGGTTTTAGGCTCAGGGCCAGGGCCCAGGGTTAGGGTTTTAGGCTCAGGGCCAGGGCCCACGGTTAGGGTTTTAGGCTCGGTGCCAGGGCCAAGGGTTAGGGTTTTAGGGTCAGAGACAGGGCCCAGGGTTAGGGTTTTAGGGTCAGGGCCTGGGCCCAGGGTTAGGTTTTTAGGGTCAGGGCCCAGGGTTAGGGTTTTAGGGTCAGAGCCCAGGGTTAGGGTTTTAGGGTCAGGACCCAGGGTTAGGGTTTTAGGGTCATGGCCCAGGGTTAGGGTTTTAGGGTCAGGGCCTGGGCCCAGGGTTAGGGTTTTAGGGTCAGGGCCCAGGGTTAGGGTTTTAGGGTCAGGGCCCAGGGTTAGGGTTTTAGGGTCAGGACCCAGTGTTAGGGTTTTAGGGTCATGGCCCAGGGTTAGGGTTTTAGGGTCAGGGCCCAGGGTTAGGGTGATTTCCAGGAAGTGACCTCACAGTGACTCAAGCTACCACTTACTGTTGATTGTGATGAAATGCCAGCTGAGGCACATGCCTTGGGGGCTAAGTGGTTGCTGCCCTTGACTACTATGAAGACTGGTGTGGGAAGGGTCGCTTTGGATGCACTTGAGCAGGGGTCCCCAACCCCTGAGCCATGGAGCCGTAAGGAGCCACACAGCAGGTGAGTGGTGTCGAGTGAGGGAGTGAGGGAAGCTTCGTCTGTATTTACAGCCACTCCCCTTTGCTCACATTCCCGCCTGAGCTCCACCTTCTCAGATGAGCAGCAGCATTAGATTCTCATAGGAGAACGCACCCTGTTGTGAACCGTGCATGTGAGGGATCTAGGTTGCGCTGTTCTTATGAGAATCTAATACCTATTGATCTGTCACTTTCTCCCATCACGCTCAGGTGGGACCATCCAGTTTCAGGAAAACAAGCTTAACACGCCCACTGATTCTACATTATGGTGAGTTCTATAATTATTTTATTATATATTCCAGTGTAATAATGGAAATGAAGTGCCTAATAAACGTAAATGTGCTTAAATCTTCTGGCCCAGCTCCTACCTCCCGGCAGCCTCGCCAGGCCCAGAACTCTCTCCAGTCAGCCTCTACAGACCAAGCTCATGACTCACAATGGCCTATTTAGGCCCATACCCTACCTCACGGCAGTCTCCGCAGATGAGCCTACTGCCTCACAACAGCCTCCACAGGCACAGCTCCATCGTTACAATGGCCTCTTTAGACCCAGCTCCTGCCTCCCAGCCTTCTCTCCAGGCCCTGAACTTTCTCCGTAAGTTGAGGTAGCTGGGACTGTAGGTATCCATGACGATACTTGGCTAATCTTTAAATGTTTTGCAGACATGGGGTCTCACTTTGTTGGCCAGGCTGGTGTCAAACTAATGGCCTCAAGTGACCCTTCCACCCCTGCCTCCCATCCTTGAGGTATGTGCCACCACAAGGGGCACTTGTTCAATTTTCTAAAGAAAAAATTTCCAAAGTAAGGCTGTGGGATGATGGCAGGAAGATAAAAGAAAAACAGAAGAATAAGTTAATATGACTTATTCACACATATTCTTTTGACAGCAAGAAGAATTTTTAGTATATACATTCCTTACAAACAAACAAACGGCAGATAAACAATGTTGTATAGGAACTTCAACACACACTGTACAATATTCCCACTTTGCTGACATAAGTTATGGAAATTTCGTGGTTTCCTTGAGTGTCACTACCAGTATTTTGCTTCTCTGATGATTTTTATCAACTTCCTCATCTGTTAACTTCTCTCCAAAGTATGTCATGTCACGACATACTGCCGCTGCACGAACACGGGCAGTGTCTTCCTATTAAACATGTAGAATGCTTTCCTAATTTCTCTTTTTACTCTCTGTCTTTGTGTTCTGCATTTTCCTTACTTTTATTGTCAGAAACTCCAGAAAGTCAATCGTACTAATTTATCACGATTTGCTTTATTAATTTATACTATGCTTATATGGAATTTTGCCCAACAGACCTCATTACAATTTGGGCCAGGGCCCAGGGTTAGGGTTGTTTCAGGGTCAGGGCCAGGGCCCAGTGTTAGGGTTGTTTTAGGGTCAGGGCCAGGGCCCAGGGCTAGGGGTGTTTTAGGGTCAGGGCCAGGGCCCAAAGTTAGGGTTGTTTTAGGGTCAGGGCCCAGGGTTAGGGTTTTAGGCTCAGGGCCAGGGCCCAGGGTTAGGGTTTTAGGCTCAGGGCCAGGGCCCAGGGTTAGGGTTTTAGGGTCAGGGCCAGGGCCCAGGGTTAGGGTTTTAGGGTCAGGGCCAGGGCCCAGGGTTAGGGTTTTAGGCTCAGGGCCAGGGCCCAGGGTTAGGGTTTTAGGTTCGGGGCCAGGGCCCAGGGTTAGGGTTTTAGGGTTAGGGCCAGGGCCCAGGGTTAGGGTTTTAGGATCAGTGCCAGGGCCCAGGGTTAGGGTTTTAGGGTCAGGTCCAGGGCCCAGGGTTAGGGTTTTAGGGTTAGGGCCACTGCCCACGGTTAGGGTTGTAGCGTCAGGGCCTGGGCCCAGGGTTAGGGTTTTAGGGTCAGGGCCAGGGCCCAGGGTTAGGGTTTTAGGTTCAGGGCCAGGGCCCAGGGTTAGGGTTTTAGGGTCAGGGCCTGGGCCCAGGGTTAGGTTTTTAAGGTCAGGGCCCAGGGTTAGGTTTTTAGGGTCAGGGCCCAGGGTTAGGGTTTTAGGGTCAGGACCCAGGGTTAGGGTTTTAGGGTCATGGCCCAGGGTTAGGGTTTTAGGGTCAGGGCCCAGGGTTAGGGTGATTTCCAGAAAGTGACCTCACAGTGACTCAAGCTACCACTTACTGTTGATTGTGATGAAATGCCAGCTGAGGTATATGCCTTGGGGGCTAAGTGGTTGCTGCCCTTGACTACTATGAAGACTGGTGTGGGAAGGGTCGCTTTGGATGCACTTGAGCAGGGGTCCCCAACCCCTGAGCCATGGAGCCGTAAGGAGCCACACAGCAGGTGAGTGGTGTCGAGTGAGGGAGTGAGGGAAGCTTCGTCTGTATTTACAGCCACTCCCCTTTGCTCACATTCCCGCCTGAGCTCCACCTTCTCAGATGAGCAGCAGCATTAGATTCTCATAGGAGAACGCACCCTGTTGTGAACCGTGCATGTGAGGGATCTAGGTTGCGCTGTTCTTATGAGAATCTAATACCTATTGATCTGTCACTTTCTCCCATCACGCTCAGGTGGGACCATCCAGTTTCAGGAAAACAAGCTTAACACGCCCACTGATTCTACATTATGGTGAGTTCTATAATTATTTTATTATATATTCCAGTGTAATAATGGAAATGAAGTGCCTAATAAACGTAAATGTGCTTAAATCTTTTGGCCCAGCTCCTACCTCCCGGCAGCCTCGCCAGGCCCAGAACTCTCTCCAGTCAGCCTCTACAGACCAAGCTCATGACTCACAATGGCCTATTTAGGCCCATACCCTACCTCACGGCAGTCTCCGCAGATGAGCCTACTGCCTCACAACAGCCTCCACAGGCACAGCTCCATCGTTCCAATGGCCTCTTTAGACCCAGCTCCTGCCTCCCAGCCTTCTCTCCAGGCCCTGAACTTTCTCCGTAAGTTGAGGTAGCTGGGACTGTAGGTATCCATGACGATACTTGGCTAATCTTTAAATTGTTTTGCAGACATGGGGTCTCACTTTGTTGGCCAGGCTGGTGTCAAACTAATGGCCTCAAGTGACCGTTCCACCCCTGCCTCCCATCCTCGAGGTATGTGCCACCACAAGGGGCACTTGTTCAATTTTCTAAAGAAAAAATTTCTAAAGTAAGGCTGTGGGATGATGGCAGGAAGATAAAAGAAAAACAGAAGAATAAGTTAAAATGACTTATTCACACATATTCTTTTGACAGCAAGAAGAACTTTTAGTATATACATTCCTTACAAACAAACAAACGGCCGATAAACAATGTTGTATAGGAACTTCAACACACACTGTACAATATTCCCACTTTGCTGACATAAGTTATGGAAATTTCGTGGTTTCCTTGAGTGTCGCTAGCAGTATTTTGCTTCTCTGATGATTTTTATCAACTTCCTCATCTGTTAACTTCTCTCCAAAGTATGTCATGTCACGACATACTGCCGCTGCACGAACACGGCCAGTGTCTTCCTATTAAACATGTAGAATGCTTTCCTAATTTCTCTTTTTACTCTCTGTCTTTGTGTTCTGCATTTTCCTTACTTTTATTGTCAGAAACTCCAGAAAGTCAATCGTACTAATTTATCACGATTTGCTTTATTAATTTATACTATGCTTATATGGAATTTTGCCCAACAGACCTCATTACAATTTGGGCCAGGGCCCAGGGTTAGGGTTGTTTCAGGGTCAGGGCCAGGGCCCAGTGTTAGGGTTGTTTTAGGGTCAGGGCCAGGGCCCAGGGCTAGGGGTGTTTTAGGGTCAGGGCCAGGGCCCAAAGTTAGGGTTGTTTTAGGGTCAGGGCCCAGGGTTAGGGTTTTAGGCTCAGGGCCATGGCCCAGGGTTAGGGTTTTAGGCTCAGGGCCAGGGCCCAGGGTTAGGGTTTTAGGGTCAGGGCCAGGGCCCAGGGTTAGGGTTTTAGGGTCAGGGCCAGGGGCCAGGGTTAGGGTTTTAGGGTCAGGGCCAGGACCCAGGGTTAGGGTTTTAGGTTCGGGGCCAGGGCCCAGGGTTCGGGTTTTAGAGTCAGGGCCAGGGCCCAGGGTTAGGGTTTTAGGCTCAGGGCCAGGGCCCAGGGTTAGGGTTTTAGGATCAGTGCCAGGGCCCAGGGTTAGGGTTTTAGGGTCAGGTCCAGGGCCCAGGGTTAGGGTTTTAGGGTTAGGGCCACTGCCCACGGTTAGGGTTTTAGGGTCAGGGCCTGGGCCCAGGGTTAGGGTTTTAGGGTCAGGGCCAGGGCCCAGGGTTAGGGTTTTAGGTTCAGGGCCAGGGCCCAGGGTTAGGGTTTTAGGGTCAGGGCCTGGGCCCAGGGTTAGGTTTTTAGGGTCAGGGCCCAGGGTTAGAGTTTCAGGGTCAGGACCCAGGGTTAGGGTTTTAGGGTCATGGCCCAGGGTTAGGGTTTTAGGGTCAGGGCCCAGGGTTAGGGTGATTTCCAGGAAGTGACCTCACAGTGAGTCAAGCTACCACTTACTGTTGATTGTGATGAAATGCCAGCTGAGGCACATGCCTTGGGGGCTAAGTGGTTGCTGCCCTTGACTACTATGAGGACTGGTGTGGGAAGGGTCGCTTTGGATGCACTTGAGCAGGGGTCCCCAACCCCTGAGCCATGGAGCCGTAAGGAGCCACACAGCAGGTGAGTGGTGTCGAGTGAGGGAGTGAGGGAAGCTTCGTCTGTATTTACAGCCACTCCCCTTTGCTCACATTCCCGCCTGAGCTCCACCTTCTCAGATGAGCAGCAGCATTAGATTCTCATAGGAGAACGCACCCTGTTGTGAACCGTGCATGTGAGGGATCTAGGTTGCGCTGTTCTTATGAGAATCTAATACCTATTGATCTGTCACTTTCTCCCATCACGCTCAGGTGGGACCATCCAGTTTCAGGAAAACAAGCTTAACACGCCCACTGATTCTACATTATGGTGAGTTCTATAATTATTTTATTATATATTCCAGTGTAATAATGGAAATGAAGTGCCTAATAAACGTAAATGTGCTTAAATCTTCTGGCCCAGCTCCTACCTCCCGGCAGCCTCGCCAGGCCCAGAACTCTCTCCAGTCAGCCTCTACAGGTGAAGCTCATGACTCACAATGGCCTATTGAGGCCCATACCCTACCTCACGGCAGTCTCCGCAGATGAGCCTACTGCCTCACAACAGCCTCCACAGGCACAGCTCCATCGTTCCAATGGCCTCTTTAGACCCAGCTCCTGCCTCCCAGCCTTCTCTCCAGGCCCTGAACTTTCTCCGTAAGTTGAGGTAGCTGGGACTGTAGGTATCCATGACGATACTTGGCTAATCTTTAAATTGTTTTGCAGACATGGGGTCTCACTTTGTTGGCCAGGCTGGTGTCAAACTAATGGCCTCAAGTGACCGTTCCACCCCTGCCTCCCATCCTCGAGGTATGTGCCACCACAAGGGGCACTTGTTCAATTTTCTAAAGAAAAAATTTCTAAAGTAAGGCTGTGGGATGATGGCAGGAAGATAAAAGAAAAACAGAAGAATAAGTTAAAATGACTTATTCACACATATTCTTTTGACAGCAAGAAGAACTTTTAGTATATACATTCCTTACAAACAAACAAACGGCAGATAAACAATGTTGTATAGGAACTTCAACACACACTGTACAATATTCCCACTTTGCTGACATAAGTTATGGAAATTTCGTGGTTTCCTTGAGTGCCGCTAGCAGTATTTTGCTTCTCTGATGATTTTTATCAACTTCCTCATCTGTTAACTTCTCTCCAAAGTATGTCATGTCACGACATACTGCCGCTGCACGAACACGGCCAGTGTCTTCCTATTAAACATGTAGAATGCTTTCCTAATTTCTCTTTTTACTCTCTGTCTTTGTGTTCTGCATTTTCCTTACTTTTATTGTCAGAAACTCCAGAAAGTCAATCGTACTAATTTATCACGATTTGCTTTATTAATTTATACTATGCTTATATGGAATTTTGCCCAACAGACCTCATTACAATTTGGGCCAGGGCCCAGGGTTAGGGTTGTTTCAGGGTCAGGGCCAGGGCCCAGTGTTAGGGTTGTTTTAGGGTCAGGGCCAGGGCCCAGGGCTAGGGGTGTTTTAGGGTCAGGGCCAGGGCCCAAAGTTAGGGTTGTTTTAGGGTCAGGGCCCAGGGTTAGGGTTTTAGGCTCAGGGCCATGGCCCAGGGTTAGGGTTTTAGGCTCAGGGCCAGGGCCCAGGGTTAGGGTTTTAGGGTCAGGGCCAGGGCCCAGGGTTAGGGTTTTAGGGTCAGGGCCAGGGCCCAGGGTTAGGGTTTTAGGGTCAGGGCCAGGGCCCAGGGTTAGGGTTTTAGGTTCGGGGCCAGGGCCCAGGGTTCGGGTTTTAGAGTCAGGGCCAGGGCCCAGGGTTAGGGTTTTAGGCTCAGGGCCAGGGCCCAGGGTTAGGGTTTTAGGATCAGTGCCAGGGCCCAGGGTTAGGGTTTTAGGGTCAGGTCCAGGGCCCAGGGTTAGGGTTTTAGGGTCAGGGCCAGGGCCCAGGGTTAGGGTTTTAGGGTCAGGGCCAGGGCCCAGGGTTAGGGTTTTAGGCTTAGGGCCAGGGCCCACGGTTAGGGTTTTAGGCTCGGTGCCAGGGCCAAGGGTTAGGGTTTTAGGGTCAGAGCCACGGCCCAGGGTTAGGGTTTTAGGGTCAGGGCCTGGGCCCAGGGTTAGGTTTTTAGGGTCAGGGCCCAGGGTTAGGGTTTTAGGGTCAGAGCCCAGGGTTAGGGTTTTAGGGTCAGGACCCAGGGTTAGGGTTTTAGGGTCATGGCCCAGGGTTAGGGTTTTAGGGTCAGGGCCCTGGGTTAGGGTGATTTCCAGGAAGTGACCTCACAGTGACTCAAGCTACCACTTACTGTTGATTGTGATGAAATGCCAGCTGAGGCACATGCCTTGGGGGCTAAGTGGTTGCTGCCCTTGACTACTATGAAGACTGGTGTGGGAAGGGTCGCTTTGGATGCACTTGAGCGGGGGTCCCCAACCCCTGAGCCATGGAGCCGTAAGGAGCCACACAGCAGGTGAGTGGTGTCGAGTGAGGGAGTGAGGGAAGCTTCGTCTGTATTTACAGCCACTCCCCTTTGCTCACATTCCCGCCTGAGCTCCACCTTCTCAGATGAGCAGCAGCATTAGATTCTCATAGGAGAACGCACCCTGTTGTGAACCGTGCATGTGAGGGATCTAGGTTGCGCTGTTCTTATGAGAATCTAATACCTATTGATCTGTCACTTTCTCCCATCACGCTCAGGTGGGACCATCCAGTTTCAGGAAAACAAGCTTAACACGCCCACTGATTCTACATTATGGTGAGTTCTATAATTATTTTATTATATATTCCAGTGTAATAATGGAAATGAAGTGCCTAATAAACGTAAATGTGTTTAAATCTTCTGGCCCAGCTCCTACCTCCCGGCAGCCTCGCCAGGCCCAGAACTCTCTCCAGTCAGCCTCTACAGACCAAGCTCATGACTCACAATGGCCTATTTAGGCCCATACCCTACCTCACGGCAGTCTCCACAGATGAGCCTACTGCCTCACAACAGCCTCCACAGGCACAGCTCCATCGTTACAATGGCCTCTTTAGACCCAGCTCCTGCCTCCCAGCCTTCTCTCCAGGCCCTGAACTTTCTCCGTAAGTTGAGGTAGCTGGGACTGTAGGTATACATGACGATACTTGGCTAATCTTTAAATTGTTTTGCAGACATGGGGTCTCACTTTGTTGGCCAGGCTGGTGTCAAACTAATGGCCTCAAGTGACCCTTCCACCCCTGCCTCCCATCCTCGAGGTATGTGCCACCACAAGGGGCACTTGTTCAATTTTCTAAAGAAAAAATTTCTAAAGTAAGGCTGTGGGATGATGGCAGGAAGATAAAAGAAAAACAGAAGAATAAGTTAAAATGACTTATTCACACATATTCTTTTGACAGCAAGAAGAACTTTTAGTATATACATTCCTTACAAACAAACAAACGGCAGATAAACAATGTTGTATAGGAACTTCAACACACACTGTACAATATTCCCACTTTGCTGACATAAGTTATGGAAATTTCGTGGTTTCCTTGAGTGTCGCTAGCAGTATTTTGCTTCTCTGATGATTTTTATCAACTTCCTCATCTGTTAACTTCTCTCCAAAGTATGTCATGTCACGACATACTGCCGCTGCACGAACACGGGCAGTGTCTTCCTATTAAACATGTAGAATGCTTTCCTAACTTCTCTTTTTACTCTCTGTCTTTGTGTTCTGCATTTTCCTTACTTTTATTGTCAGAAACTCCAGAAAGTCAATCGTACTAATTTATCACGATTTGCTTTATTAATTTATACTATGCTTATATGGAATTTTGCCCAACAGACCTCATTACAATTTGGGCCAGGGCCCAGGGTTAGGGTTGTTTCAGGGTCAGGGCCAGGGCCCAGTGTTAGGGTTGTTTTAGGGTCAGGGCCAGGGCCCAGGGCTAGGGGTGTTTTAGGGTCAGGGCCAGGGCCCAAAGTTAGGGTTGTTTTAGGGTCAGGGCCCAGGGTTAGGGTTTTAGGCTCAGGGCCATGGCCCAGGGTTAGGGTTTTAGGCTCAGGGCCAGGGCCCAGGGTTAGGGTTTTAGGCTCAGGGCCAGGGCCCAGGGTTAGGGTTTTAGGGTCAGGGCCAGGGCCCAGGGTTAGGGTTTTAGGCTCAGGGCTAGGGCCCAGGTTTAGGGTTTTAGGTTCGGGGCCAGGGCCCAGGGTTCGGGTTTTAGAGTCAGGGCCAGGGCCCAGGGTTAGGGTTTTAGGCTCAGGGCCAGGGCCCAGGGATAGGGTTTTAGGATCAGTGCCAGGGCCCAGGGTTAGGGTTTTAGGGTCAGGTCCAGGGCCCAGGGTTAGGGTTTTAGGGTCAGGGCCAGGGCCCAGGGTTAGGGTTTTAGGCTCAGGGCCAGGGCCCAGGGTTAGGGTTTTAGGCTCAGGGCCAGGGCCCACGGTTAGGGTTTTAGGCTCGGTGCCAGGGCCAAGGGTTAGGGTTTTAGGGTCAGAGACAGGGCCCAGGGTTAGGGTTTTAGGGTCAGGGCCTGGGCCCAGGGTTAGGTTTTTAGGGTCAGGGCCCAGGGTTAGGGTTTTAGGGTCAGAGCCCAGGGTTAGGGTTTTAGGGTCAGGACCCAGGGTTAGGGTTTTAGGGTCATGGCCCAGGGTTAGGGTTTTAGGGTCAGGGCCTGGGCCCAGGGTTAGGGTTTTAGGGTCAGGGCCCAGGGTTAGGGTTTTAGGGTCAGGGCCCAGGGTTAGGGTTTTAGGGTCAGGACCCAGTGTTAGGGTTTTAGGGTCATGGCCCAGGGTTAGGGTTTTAGGGTCAGGGCCCAGGGTTAGGGTGATTTCCAGGAAGTGACCTCACAGTGACTCAAGCTACCACTTACTGTTGATTGTGATGAAATGCCAGCTGAGGCACATGCCTTGGGGGCTAAGTGGTTGCTGCCCTTGACTACTATGAAGACTGGTGTGGGAAGGGTCGCTTTGGATGCACTTGAGCAGGGGTCCCCAACCCCTGAGCCATGGAGCCGTAAGGAGCCACACAGCAGGTGAGTGGTGTCGAGTGAGGGAGTGAGGGAAGCTTCGTCTGTATTTACAGCCACTCCCCTTTGCTCACATTCCCGCCTGAGCTCCACCTTCTCAGATGAGCAGCAGCATTAGATTCTCATAGGAGAACGCACCCTGTTGTGAACCGTGCATGTGAGGGATCTAGGTTGCGCTGTTCTTATGAGAATCTAATACCTATTGATCTGTCACTTTCTCCCATCACGCTCAGGTGGGACCATCCAGTTTCAGGAAAACAAGCTTAACACGCCCACTGATTCTACATTATGGTGAGTTCTATAATTATTTTATTATATATTCCAGTGTAATAATGGAAATGAAGTGCCTAATAAACGTAAATGTGCTTAAATCTTCTGGCCCAGCTCCTACCTCCCGGCAGCCTCGCCAGGCCCAGAACTCTCTCCAGTCAGCCTCTACAGACCAAGCTCATGACTCACAATGGCCTATTTAGGCCCATACCCTACCTCACGGCAGTCTCCGCAGATGAGCCTACTGCCTCACAACAGCCTCCACAGGCACAGCTCCATCGTTACAATGGCCTCTTTAGACCCAGCTCCTGCCTCCCAGCCTTCTCTCCAGGCCCTGAACTTTCTCCGTAAGTTGAGGTAGCTGGGACTGTAGGTATCCATGACGATACTTGGCTAATCTTTAAATGTTTTGCAGACATGGGGTCTCACTTTGTTGGCCAGGCTGGTGTCAAACTAATGGCCTCAAGTGACCCTTCCACCCCTGCCTCCCATCCTTGAGGTATGTGCCACCACAAGGGGCACTTGTTCAATTTTCTAAAGAAAAAATTTCCAAAGTAAGGCTGTGGGATGATGGCAGGAAGATAAAAGAAAAACAGAAGAATAAGTTAATATGACTTATTCACACATATTCTTTTGACAGCAAGAAGAATTTTTAGTATATACATTCCTTACAAACAAACAAACGGCAGATAAACAATGTTGTATAGGAACTTCAACACACACTGTACAATATTCCCACTTTGCTGACATAAGTTATGGAAATTTCGTGGTTTCCTTGAGTGTCACTACCAGTATTTTGCTTCTCTGATGATTTTTATCAACTTCCTCATCTGTTAACTTCTCTCCAAAGTATGTCATGTCACGACATACTGCCGCTGCACGAACACGGGCAGTGTCTTCCTATTAAACATGTAGAATGCTTTCCTAATTTCTCTTTTTACTCTCTGTCTTTGTGTTCTGCATTTTCCTTACTTTTATTGTCAGAAACTCCAGAAAGTCAATCGTACTAATTTATCACGATTTGCTTTATTAATTTATACTATGCTTATATGGAATTTTGCCCAACAGACCTCATTACAATTTGGGCCAGGGCCCAGGGTTAGGGTTGTTTCAGGGTCAGGGCCAGGGCCCAGTGTTAGGGTTGTTTTAGGGTCAGGGCCAGGGCCCAGGGCTAGGGGTGTTTTAGGGTCAGGGCCAGGGCCCAAAGTTAGGGTTGTTTTAGGGTCAGGGCCCAGGGTTAGGGTTTTAGGCTCAGGGCCAGGGCCCAGGGTTAGGGTTTTAGGCTCAGGGCCAGGGCCCAGGGTTAGGGTTTTAGGGTCAGGGCCAGGGCCCAGGGTTAGGGTTTTAGGGTCAGGGCCAGGGCCCAGGGTTAGGGTTTTAGGCTCAGGGCCAGGGCCCAGGGTTAGGGTTTTAGGTTCGGGGCCAGGGCCCAGGGTTAGGGTTTTAGGGTTAGGGCCAGGGCCCAGGGTTAGGGTTTTAGGATCAGTGCCAGGGCCCAGGGTTAGGGTTTTAGGGTCAGGTCCAGGGCCCAGGGTTAGGGTTTTAGGGTTAGGGCCACTGCCCACGGTTAGGGTTGTAGCGTCAGGGCCTGGGCCCAGGGTTAGGGTTTTAGGGTCAGGGCCAGGGCCCAGGGTTAGGGTTTTAGGTTCAGGGCCAGGGCCCAGGGTTAGGGTTTTAGGGTCAGGGCCTGGGCCCAGGGTTAGGTTTTTAAGGTCAGGGCCCAGGGTTAGGTTTTTAGGGTCAGGGCCCAGGGTTAGGGTTTTAGGGTCAGGACCCAGGGTTAGGGTTTTAGGGTCATGGCCCAGGGTTAGGGTTTTAGGGTCAGGGCCCAGGGTTAGGGTGATTTCCAGAAAGTGACCTCACAGTGACTCAAGCTACCACTTACTGTTGATTGTGATGAAATGCCAGCTGAGGTATATGCCTTGGGGGCTAAGTGGTTGCTGCCCTTGACTACTATGAAGACTGGTGTGGGAAGGGTCGCTTTGGATGCACTTGAGCAGGGGTCCCCAACCCCTGAGCCATGGAGCCGTAAGGAGCCACACAGCAGGTGAGTGGTGTCGAGTGAGGGAGTGAGGGAAGCTTCGTCTGTATTTACAGCCACTCCCCTTTGCTCACATTCCCGCCTGAGCTCCACCTTCTCAGATGAGCAGCAGCATTAGATTCTCATAGGAGAACGCACCCTGTTGTGAACCGTGCATGTGAGGGATCTAGGTTGCGCTGTTCTTATGAGAATCTAATACCTATTGATCTGTCACTTTCTCCCATCACGCTCAGGTGGGACCATCCAGTTTCAGGAAAACAAGCTTAACACGCCCACTGATTCTACATTATGGTGAGTTCTATAATTATTTTATTATATATTCCAGTGTAATAATGGAAATGAAGTGCCTAATAAACGTAAATGTGCTTAAATCTTCTGGCCCAGCTCCTACCTCCCGGCAGCCTCGCCAGGCCCAGAACTCTCTCCAGTCAGCCTCTACAGGTGAAGCTCATGACTCACAATGGCCTATTGAGGCCCATACCCTACCTCACGGCAGTCTCCGCAGATGAGCCTACTGCCTCACAACAGCCTCCACAGGCACAGCTCCATCGTTCCAATGGCCTCTTTAGACCCAGCTCCTGCCTCCCAGCCTTCTCTCCAGGCCCTGAACTTTCTCCGTAAGTTGAGGTAGCTGGGACTGTAGGTATCCATGACGATACTTGGCTAATCTTTAAATTGTTTTGCAGACATGGGGTCTCACTTTGTTGGCCAGGCTGGTGTCAAACTAATGGCCTCAAGTGACCGTTCCACCCCTGCCTCCCATCCTCGAGGTATGTGCCACCACAAGGGGCACTTGTTCAATTTTCTAAAGAAAAAATTTCTAAAGTAAGGCTGTGGGATGATGGCAGGAAGATAAAAGAAAAACAGAAGAATAAGTTAAAATGACTTATTCACACATATTCTTTTGACAGCAAGAAGAACTTTTAGTATATACATTCCTTACAAACAAACAAACGGCAGATAAACAATGTTGTATAGGAACTTCAACACACACTGTACAATATTCCCACTTTGCTGACATAAGTTATGGAAATTTTGTGGTTTCCTTGAGTGTCGCTAGCAGTATTTTGCTTCTCTGATGATTTTTATCAACTTCCTCATCTGTTAACTTCTCTCCAAAGTATGTCATGTCACGACATACTGCCGCTGCACGAACACGGCCAGTGTCTTCCTATTAAACATGTAGAATGCTTTCCTAATTTCTCTTTTTACTCTCTGTCTTTGTGTTCTGCATTTTCCTTACTTTTATTGTCAGAAACTCCAGAAAGTCAATCGTACTAATTTATCACGATTTGCTTTATTAATTTATACTATGCTTATATGGAATTTTGCCCAACAGACCTCATTACAATTTGGGCCAGGGCCCAGGGTTAGGGTTGTTTCAGGGTCAGGGCCAGGGCCCAGTGTTAGGGTTGTTTTAGGGTCAGGGCCAGGGCCCAGGGCTAGGGGTGTTTTAGGGTCAGGGCCAGGGCCCAAAGTTAGGGTTGTTTTAGGGTCAGGGCCCAGGGTTAGGGTTTTAGGCTCAGGGCCATGGCCCAGGGTTAGGGTTTTAGGCTCAGGGCCAGGGCCCAGGGTTAGGGTTTTAGGGTCAGGGCCAGGGCCCAGGGTTAGGGTTTTAGGGTCAGGGCCAGGGGCCAGGGTTAGGGTTTTAGGGTCAGGGCCAGGACCCAGGGTTAGGGTTTTAGGTTCGGGGCCAGGGCCCAGGGTTCGGGTTTTAGAGTCAGGGCCAGGGCCCAGGGTTAGGGTTTTAGGCTCAGGGCCAGGGCCCAGGGTTAGGGTTTTAGGATCAGTGCCAGGGCCCAGGGTTAGGGTTTTAGGGTCAGGTCCAGGGCCCAGGGTTAGGGTTTTAGGGTTAGGGCCACTGCCCACGGTTAGGGTTTTAGGGTCAGGGCCTGGGCCCAGGGTTAGGGTTTTAGGGTCAGGGCCAGGGCCCAGGGTTAGGGTTTTAGGTTCAGGGCCAGGGCCCAGGGTTAGGGTTTTAGGGTCAGGGCCTGGGCCCAGGGTTAGGTTTTTAGGGTCAGGGCCCAGGGTTAGAGTTTCAGGGTCAGGACCCAGGGTTAGGGTTTTAGGGTCATGGCCCAGGGTTAGGGTTTTAGGGTCAGGGCCCAGGGTTAGGGTGATTTCCAGGAAGTGACCTCACAGTGAGTCAAGCTACCACTTACTGTTGATTGTGATGAAATGCCAGCTGAGGCACATGCCTTGGGGGCTAAGTGGTTGCTGCCCTTGACTACTATGAGGACTGGTGTGGGAAGGGTCGCTTTGGATGCACTTGAGCAGGGGTCCCCAACCCCTGAGCCATGGAGCCGTAAGGAGCCACACAGCAGGTGAGTGGTGTCGAGTGAGGGAGTGAGGGAAGCTTCGTCTGTATTTACAGCCACTCCCCTTTGCTCACATTCCCGCCTGAGCTCCACCTTCTCAGATGAGCAGCAGCATTAGATTCTCATAGGAGAACGCACCCTGTTGTGAACCGTGCATGTGAGGGATCTAGGTTGCGCTGTTCTTATGAGAATCTAATACCTATTGATCTGTCACTTTCTCCCATCACGCTCAGGTGGGACCATCCAGTTTCAGGAAAACAAGCTTAACACGCCCACTGATTCTACATTATGGTGAGTTCTATAATTATTTTATTATATATTCCAGTGTAATAATGGAAATGAAGTGCCTAATAAACGTAAATGTGCTTAAATCTTCTGGCCCAGCTCCTACCTCCCGGCAGCCTCGCCAGGCCCAGAACTCTCTCCAGTCAGCCTCTACAGGTGAAGCTCATGACTCACAATGGCCTATTGAGGCCCATACCCTACCTCACGGCAGTCTCCGCAGATGAGCCTACTGCCTCACAACAGCCTCCACAGGCACAGCTCCATCGTTCCAATGGCCTCTTTAGACCCAGCTCCTGCCTCCCAGCCTTCTCTCCAGGCCCTGAACTTTCTCCGTAAGTTGAGGTAGCTGGGACTGTAGGTATCCATGACGATACTTGGCTAATCTTTAAATTGTTTTGCAGACATGGGGTCTCACTTTGTTGGCCAGGCTGGTGTCAAACTAATGGCCTCAAGTGACCGTTCCACCCCTGCCTCCCATCCTCGAGGTATGTGCCACCACAAGGGGCACTTGTTCAATTTTCTAAAGAAAAAATTTCTAAAGTAAGGCTGTGGGATGATGGCAGGAAGATAAAAGAAAAACAGAAGAATAAGTTAAAATGACTTATTCACACATATTCTTTTGACAGCAAGAAGAACTTTTAGTATATACATTCCTTACAAACAAACAAACGGCAGATAAACAATGTTGTATAGGAACTTCAACACACACTGTACAATATTCCCACTTTGCTGACATAAGTTATGGAAATTTCGTGGTTTCCTTGAGTGCCGCTAGCAGTATTTTGCTTCTCTGATGATTTTTATCAACTTCCTCATCTGTTAACTTCTCTCCAAAGTATGTCATGTCACGACATACTGCCGCTGCACGAACACGGCCAGTGTCTTCCTATTAAACATGTAGAATGCTTTCCTAATTTCTCTTTTTACTCTCTGTCTTTGTGTTCTGCATTTTCCTTACTTTTATTGTCAGAAACTCCAGAAAGTCAATCGTACTAATTTATCACGATTTGCTTTATTAATTTATACTATGCTTATATGGAATTTTGCCCAACAGACCTCATTACAATTTGGGCCAGGGCCCAGGGTTAGGGTTGTTTCAGGGTCAGGGCCAGGGCCCAGTGTTAGGGTTGTTTTAGGGTCAGGGCCAGGGCCCAGGGCTAGGGGTGTTTTAGGGTCAGGGCCAGGGCCCAAAGTTAGGGTTGTTTTAGGGTCAGGGCCCAGGGTTAGGGTTTTAGGCTCAGGGCCATGGCCCAGGGTTAGGGTTTTAGGCTCAGGGCCAGGGCCCAGGGTTAGGGTTTTAGGGTCAGGGCCAGGGCCCAGGGTTAGGGTTTTAGGGTCAGGGCCAGGGCCCAGGGTTAGGGTTTTAGGGTCAGGGCCAGGGCCCAGGGTTAGGGTTTTAGGTTCGGGGCCAGGGCCCAGGGTTCGGGTTTTAGAGTCAGGGCCAGGGCCCAGGGTTAGGGTTTTAGGCTCAGGGCCAGGGCCCAGGGTTAGGGTTTTAGGATCAGTGCCAGGGCCCAGGGTTAGGGTTTTAGGGTCAGGTCCAGGGCCCAGGGTTAGGGTTTTAGGGTCAGGGCCAGGGCCCAGGGTTAGGGTTTTAGGGTCAGGGCCAGGGCCCAGGGTTAGGGTTTTAGGCTCAGGGCCAGGGCCCACGGTTAGGGTTTTAGGCTCGGTGCCAGGGCCAAGGGTTAGGGTTTTAGGGTCAGAGCCACGGCCCAGGGTTAGGGTTTTAGGGTCAGGGCCTGGGCCCAGGGTTAGGTTTTTAGGGTCAGGGCCCAGGGTTAGGGTTTTAGGGTCAGAGCCCAGGGTTAGGGTTTTAGGGTCAGGACCCAGGGTTAGGGTTTTAGGGTCATGGCCCAGGGTTAGGGTTTTAGGGTCAGGGCCCTGGGTTAGGGTGATTTCCAGGAAGTGACCTCACAGTGACTCAAGCTACCACTTACTGTTGATTGTGATGAAATGCCAGCTGAGGCACATGCCTTGGGGGCTAAGTGGTTGCTGCCCTTGACTACTATGAAGACTGGTGTGGGAAGGGTCGCTTTGGATGCACTTGAGCGGGGGTCCCCAACCCCTGAGCCATGGAGCCGTAAGGAGCCACACAGCAGGTGAGTGGTGTCGAGTGAGGGAGTGAGGGAAGCTTCGTCTGTATTTACAGCCACTCCCCTTTGCTCACATTCCCGCCTGAGCTCCACCTTCTCAGATGAGCAGCAGCATTAGATTCTCATAGGAGAACGCACCCTGTTGTGAACCGTGCATGTGAGGGATCTAGGTTGCGCTGTTCTTATGAGAATCTAATACCTATTGATCTGTCACTTTCTCCCATCACGCTCAGGTGGGACCATCCAGTTTCAGGAAAACAAGCTTAACACGCCCACTGATTCTACATTATGGTGAGTTCTATAATTATTTTATTATATATTCCAGTGTAATAATGGAAATGAAGTGCCTAATAAACGTAAATGTGTTTAAATCTTCTGGCCCAGCTCCTACCTCCCGGCAGCCTCGCCAGGCCCAGAACTCTCTCCAGTCAGCCTCTACAGACCAAGCTCATGACTCACAATGGCCTATTTAGGCCCATACCCTACCTCACGGCAGTCTCCACAGATGAGCCTACTGCCTCACAACAGCCTCCACAGGCACAGCTCCATCGTTACAATGGCCTCTTTAGACCCAGCTCCTGCCTCCCAGCCTTCTCTCCAGGCCCTGAACTTTCTCCGTAAGTTGAGGTAGCTGGGACTGTAGGTATACATGACGATACTTGGCTAATCTTTAAATTGTTTTGCAGACATGGGGTCTCACTTTGTTGGCCAGGCTGGTGTCAAACTAATGGCCTCAAGTGACCCTTCCACCCCTGCCTCCCATCCTCGAGGTATGTGCCACCACAAGGGGCACTTGTTCAATTTTCTAAAGAAAAAATTTCTAAAGTAAGGCTGTGGGATGATGGCAGGAAGATAAAAGAAAAACAGAAGAATAAGTTAAAATGACTTATTCACACATATTCTTTTGACAGCAAGAAGAACTTTTAGTATATACATTCCTTACAAACAAACAAACGGCAGATAAACAATGTTGTATAGGAACTTCAACACACACTGTACAATATTCCCACTTTGCTGACATAAGTTATGGAAATTTCGTGGTTTCCTTGAGTGTCGCTAGCAGTATTTTGCTTCTCTGATGATTTTTATCAACTTCCTCATCTGTTAACTTCTCTCCAAAGTATGTCATGTCACGACATACTGCCGCTGCACGAACACGGGCAGTGTCTTCCTATTAAACATGTAGAATGCTTTCCTAACTTCTCTTTTTACTCTCTGTCTTTGTGTTCTGCATTTTCCTTACTTTTATTGTCAGAAACTCCAGAAAGTCAATCGTACTAATTTATCACGATTTGCTTTATTAATTTATACTATGCTTATATGGAATTTTGCCCAACAGACCTCATTACAATTTGGGCCAGGGCCCAGGGTTAGGGTTGTTTCAGGGTCAGGGCCAGGGCCCAGTGTTAGGGTTGTTTTAGGGTCAGGGCCAGGGCCCAGGGCTAGGGGTGTTTTAGGGTCAGGGCCAGGGCCCAAAGTTAGGGTTGTTTTAGGGTCAGGGCCCAGGGTTAGGGTTTTAGGCTCAGGGCCATGGCCCAGGGTTAGGGTTTTAGGCTCAGGGCCAGGGCCCAGGGTTAGGGTTTTAGGCTCAGGGCCAGGGCCCAGGGTTAGGGTTTTAGGGTCAGGGCCAGGGCCCAGGGTTAGGGTTTTAGGCTCAGGGCTAGGGCCCAGGTTTAGGGTTTTAGGTTCGGGGCCAGGGCCCAGGGTTCGGGTTTTAGAGTCAGGGCCAGGGCCCAGGGTTAGGGTTTTAGGCTCAGGGCCAGGGCCCAGGGATAGGGTTTTAGGATCAGTGCCAGGGCCCAGGGTTAGGGTTTTAGGGTCAGGTCCAGGGCCCAGGGTTAGGGTTTTAGGGTCAGGGCCAGGGCCCAGGGTTAGGGTTTTAGGCTCAGGGCCAGGGCCCAGGGTTAGGGTTTTAGGCTCAGGGCCAGGGCCCACGGTTAGGGTTTTAGGCTCGGTGCCAGGGCCAAGGGTTAGGGTTTTAGGGTCAGAGACAGGGCCCAGGGTTAGGGTTTTAGGGTCAGGGCCTGGGCCCAGGGTTAGGTTTTTAGGGTCAGGGCCCAGGGTTAGGGTTTTAGGGTCAGAGCCCAGGGTTAGGGTTTTAGGGTCAGGACCCAGGGTTAGGGTTTTAGGGTCATGGCCCAGGGTTAGGGTTTTAGGGTCAGGGCCTGGGCCCAGGGTTAGGGTTTTAGGGTCAGGGCCCAGGGTTAGGGTTTTAGGGTCAGGGCCCAGGGTTAGGGTTTTAGGGTCAGGACCCAGTGTTAGGGTTTTAGGGTCATGGCCCAGGGTTAGGGTTTTAGGGTCAGGGCCCAGGGTTAGGGTGATTTCCAGGAAGTGACCTCACAGTGACTCAAGCTACCACTTACTGTTGATTGTGATGAAATGCCAGCTGAGGCACATGCCTTGGGGGCTAAGTGGTTGCTGCCCTTGACTACTATGAAGACTGGTGTGGGAAGGGTCGCTTTGGATGCACTTGAGCAGGGGTCCCCAACCCCTGAGCCATGGAGCCGTAAGGAGCCACACAGCAGGTGAGTGGTGTCGAGTGAGGGAGTGAGGGAAGCTTCGTCTGTATTTACAGCCACTCCCCTTTGCTCACATTCCCGCCTGAGCTCCACCTTCTCAGATGAGCAGCAGCATTAGATTCTCATAGGAGAACGCACCCTGTTGTGAACCGTGCATGTGAGGGATCTAGGTTGCGCTGTTCTTATGAGAATCTAATACCTATTGATCTGTCACTTTCTCCCATCACGCTCAGGTGGGACCATCCAGTTTCAGGAAAACAAGCTTAACACGCCCACTGATTCTACATTATGGTGAGTTCTATAATTATTTTATTATATATTCCAGTGTAATAATGGAAATGAAGTGCCTAATAAACGTAAATGTGCTTAAATCTTCTGGCCCAGCTCCTACCTCCCGGCAGCCTCGCCAGGCCCAGAACTCTCTCCAGTCAGCCTCTACAGACCAAGCTCATGACTCACAATGGCCTATTTAGGCCCATACCCTACCTCACGGCAGTCTCCGCAGATGAGCCTACTGCCTCACAACAGCCTCCACAGGCACAGCTCCATCGTTACAATGGCCTCTTTAGACCCAGCTCCTGCCTCCCAGCCTTCTCTCCAGGCCCTGAACTTTCTCCGTAAGTTGAGGTAGCTGGGACTGTAGGTATCCATGACGATACTTGGCTAATCTTTAAATGTTTTGCAGACATGGGGTCTCACTTTGTTGGCCAGGCTGGTGTCAAACTAATGGCCTCAAGTGACCCTTCCACCCCTGCCTCCCATCCTTGAGGTATGTGCCACCACAAGGGGCACTTGTTCAATTTTCTAAAGAAAAAATTTCCAAAGTAAGGCTGTGGGATGATGGCAGGAAGATAAAAGAAAAACAGAAGAATAAGTTAATATGACTTATTCACACATATTCTTTTGACAGCAAGAAGAATTTTTAGTATATACATTCCTTACAAACAAACAAACGGCAGATAAACAATGTTGTATAGGAACTTCAACACACACTGTACAATATTCCCACTTTGCTGACATAAGTTATGGAAATTTTGTGGTTTCCTTGAGTGTCACTACCAGTATTTTGCTTCTCTGATGATTTTTATCAACTTCCTCATCTGTTAACTTCTCTCCAAAGTATGTCATGTCACGACATACTGCCGCTGCACGAACACGGGCAGTGTCTTCCTATTAAACATGTAGAATGCTTTCCTAATTTCTCTTTTTACTCTCTGTCTTTGTGTTCTGCATTTTCCTTACTTTTATTGTCAGAAACTCCAGAAAGTCAATCGTACTAATTTATCACGATTTGCTTTATTAATTTATACTATGCTTATATGGAATTTTGCCCAACAGACCTCATTACAATTTGGGCCAGGGCCCAGGGTTAGGGTTGTTTCAGGGTCAGGGCCAGGGCCCAGTGTTAGGGTTGTTTTAGGGTCAGGGCCAGGGCCCAGGGCTAGGGGTGTTTTAGGGTCAGGGCCAGGGCCCAAAGTTAGGGTTGTTTTAGGGTCAGGGCCCAGGGTTAGGGTTTTAGGCTCAGGGCCAGGGCCCAGGGTTAGGGTTTTAGGCTCAGGGCCAGGGCCCAGGGTTAGGGTTTTAGGGTCAGGGCCAGGGCCCAGGGTTAGGGTTTTAGGGTCAGGGCCAGGGCCCAGGGTTAGGGTTTTAGGCTCAGGGCCAGGGCCCAGGGTTAGGGTTTTAGGTTCGGGGCCAGGGCCCAGGGTTAGGGTTTTAGGGTTAGGGCCAGGGCCCAGGGTTAGGGTTTTAGGATCAGTGCCAGGGCCCAGGGTTAGGGTTTTAGGGTCAGGTCCAGGGCCCAGGGTTAGGGTTTTAGGGTTAGGGCCACTGCCCACGGTTAGGGTTGTAGCGTCAGGGCCTGGGCCCAGGGTTAGGGTTTTAGGGTCAGGGCCAGGGCCCAGGGTTAGGGTTTTAGGTTCAGGGCCAGGGCCCAGGGTTAGGGTTTTAGGGTCAGGGCCTGGGCCCAGGGTTAGGTTTTTAAGGTCAGGGCCCAGGGTTAGGTTTTTAGGGTCAGGGCCCAGGGTTAGGGTTTTAGGGTCAGGACCCAGGGTTAGGGTTTTAGGGTCATGGCCCAGGGTTAGGGTTTTAGGGTCAGGGCCCAGGGTTAGGGTGATTTCCAGAAAGTGACCTCACAGTGACTCAAGCTACCACTTACTGTTGATTGTGATGAAATGCCAGCTGAGGTATATGCCTTGGGGGCTAAGTGGTTGCTGCCCTTGACTACTATGAAGACTGGTGTGGGAAGGGTCGCTTTGGATGCACTTGAGCAGGGGTCCCCAACCCCTGAGCCATGGAGCCGTAAGGAGCCACACAGCAGGTGAGTGGTGTCGAGTGAGGGAGTGAGGGAAGCTTCGTCTGTATTTACAGCCACTCCCCTTTGCTCACATTCCCGCCTGAGCTCCACCTTCTCAGATGAGCAGCAGCATTAGATTCTCATAGGAGAACGCACCCTGTTGTGAACCGTGCATGTGAGGGATCTAGGTTGCGCTGTTCTTATGAGAATCTAATACCTATTGATCTGTCACTTTCTCCCATCACGCTCAGGTGGGACCATCCAGTTTCAGGAAAACAAGCTTAACACGCCCACTGATTCTACATTATGGTGAGTTCTATAATTATTTTATTATATATTCCAGTGTAATAATGGAAATGAAGTGCCTAATAAACGTAAATGTGCTTAAATCTTTTGGCCCAGCTCCTACCTCCCGGCAGCCTCGCCAGGCCCAGAACTCTCTCCAGTCAGCCTCTACAGACCAAGCTCATGACTCACAATGGCCTATTTAGGCCCATACCCTACCTCACGGCAGTCTCCGCAGATGAGCCTACTGCCTCACAACAGCCTCCACAGGCACAGCTCCATCGTTCCAATGGCCTCTTTAGACCCAGCTCCTGCCTCCCAGCCTTCTCTCCAGGCCCTGAACTTTCTCCGTAAGTTGAGGTAGCTGGGACTGTAGGTATCCATGACGATACTTGGCTAATCTTTAAATTGTTTTGCAGACATGGGGTCTCACTTTGTTGGCCAGGCTGGTGTCAAACTAATGGCCTCAAGTGACCGTTCCACCCCTGCCTCCCATCCTCGAGGTATGTGCCACCACAAGGGGCACTTGTTCAATTTTCTAAAGAAAAAATTTCTAAAGTAAGGCTGTGGGATGATGGCAGGAAGATAAAAGAAAAACAGAAGAATAAGTTAAAATGACTTATTCACACATATTCTTTTGACAGCAAGAAGAACTTTTAGTATATACATTCCTTACAAACAAACAAACGGCCGATAAACAATGTTGTATAGGAACTTCAACACACACTGTACAATATTCCCACTTTGCTGACATAAGTTATGGAAATTTCGTGGTTTCCTTGAGTGTCGCTAGCAGTATTTTGCTTCTCTGATGATTTTTATCAACTTCCTCATCTGTTAACTTCTCTCCAAAGTATGTCATGTCACGACATACTGCCGCTGCACGAACACGGCCAGTGTCTTCCTATTAAACATGTAGAATGCTTTCCTAATTTCTCTTTTTACTCTCTGTCTTTGTGTTCTGCATTTTCCTTACTTTTATTGTCAGAAACTCCAGAAAGTCAATCGTACTAATTTATCACGATTTGCTTTATTAATTTATACTATGCTTATATGGAATTTTGCCCAACAGACCTCATTACAATTTGGGCCAGGGCCCAGGGTTAGGGTTGTTTCAGGGTCAGGGCCAGGGCCCAGTGTTAGGGTTGTTTTAGGGTCAGGGCCAGGGCCCAGGGCTAGGGGTGTTTTAGGGTCAGGGCCAGGGCCCAAAGTTAGGGTTGTTTTAGGGTCAGGGCCCAGGGTTAGGGTTTTAGGCTCAGGGCCATGGCCCAGGGTTAGGGTTTTAGGCTCAGGGCCAGGGCCCAGGGTTAGGGTTTTAGGGTCAGGGCCAGGGCCCAGGGTTAGGGTTTTAGGGTCAGGGCCAGGGGCCAGGGTTAGGGTTTTAGGGTCAGGGCCAGGACCCAGGGTTAGGGTTTTAGGTTCGGGGCCAGGGCCCAGGGTTCGGGTTTTAGAGTCAGGGCCAGGGCCCAGGGTTAGGGTTTTAGGCTCAGGGCCAGGGCCCAGGGTTAGGGTTTTAGGATCAGTGCCAGGGCCCAGGGTTAGGGTTTTAGGGTCAGGTCCAGGGCCCAGGGTTAGGGTTTTAGGGTTAGGGCCACTGCCCACGGTTAGGGTTTTAGGGTCAGGGCCTGGGCCCAGGGTTAGGGTTTTAGGGTCAGGGCCAGGGCCCAGGGTTAGGGTTTTAGGTTCAGGGCCAGGGCCCAGGGTTAGGGTTTTAGGGTCAGGGCCTGGGCCCAGGGTTAGGTTTTTAGGGTCAGGGCCCAGGGTTAGAGTTTCAGGGTCAGGACCCAGGGTTAGGGTTTTAGGGTCATGGCCCAGGGTTAGGGTTTTAGGGTCAGGGCCCAGGGTTAGGGTGATTTCCAGGAAGTGACCTCACAGTGAGTCAAGCTACCACTTACTGTTGATTGTGATGAAATGCCAGCTGAGGCACATGCCTTGGGGGCTAAGTGGTTGCTGCCCTTGACTACTATGAGGACTGGTGTGGGAAGGGTCGCTTTGGATGCACTTGAGCAGGGGTCCCCAACCCCTGAGCCATGGAGCCGTAAGGAGCCACACAGCAGGTGAGTGGTGTCGAGTGAGGGAGTGAGGGAAGCTTCGTCTGTATTTACAGCCACTCCCCTTTGCTCACATTCCCGCCTGAGCTCCACCTTCTCAGATGAGCAGCAGCATTAGATTCTCATAGGAGAACGCACCCTGTTGTGAACCGTGCATGTGAGGGATCTAGGTTGCGCTGTTCTTATGAGAATCTAATACCTATTGATCTGTCACTTTCTCCCATCACGCTCAGGTGGGACCATCCAGTTTCAGGAAAACAAGCTTAACACGCCCACTGATTCTACATTATGGTGAGTTCTATAATTATTTTATTATATATTCCAGTGTAATAATGGAAATGAAGTGCCTAATAAACGTAAATGTGCTTAAATCTTCTGGCCCAGCTCCTACCTCCCGGCAGCCTCGCCAGGCCCAGAACTCTCTCCAGTCAGCCTCTACAGGTGAAGCTCATGACTCACAATGGCCTATTGAGGCCCATACCCTACCTCACGGCAGTCTCCGCAGATGAGCCTACTGCCTCACAACAGCCTCCACAGGCACAGCTCCATCGTTCCAATGGCCTCTTTAGACCCAGCTCCTGCCTCCCAGCCTTCTCTCCAGGCCCTGAACTTTCTCCGTAAGTTGAGGTAGCTGGGACTGTAGGTATCCATGACGATACTTGGCTAATCTTTAAATTGTTTTGCAGACATGGGGTCTCACTTTGTTGGCCAGGCTGGTGTCAAACTAATGGCCTCAAGTGACCGTTCCACCCCTGCCTCCCATCCTCGAGGTATGTGCCACCACAAGGGGCACTTGTTCAATTTTCTAAAGAAAAAATTTCTAAAGTAAGGCTGTGGGATGATGGCAGGAAGATAAAAGAAAAACAGAAGAATAAGTTAAAATGACTTATTCACACATATTCTTTTGACAGCAAGAAGAACTTTTAGTATATACATTCCTTACAAACAAACAAACGGCAGATAAACAATGTTGTATAGGAACTTCAACACACACTGTACAATATTCCCACTTTGCTGACATAAGTTATGGAAATTTCGTGGTTTCCTTGAGTGCCGCTAGCAGTATTTTGCTTCTCTGATGATTTTTATCAACTTCCTCATCTGTTAACTTCTCTCCAAAGTATGTCATGTCACGACATACTGCCGCTGCACGAACACGGCCAGTGTCTTCCTATTAAACATGTAGAATGCTTTCCTAATTTCTCTTTTTACTCTCTGTCTTTGTGTTCTGCATTTTCCTTACTTTTATTGTCAGAAACTCCAGAAAGTCAATCGTACTAATTTATCACGATTTGCTTTATTAATTTATACTATGCTTATATGGAATTTTGCCCAACAGACCTCATTACAATTTGGGCCAGGGCCCAGGGTTAGGGTTGTTTCAGGGTCAGGGCCAGGGCCCAGTGTTAGGGTTGTTTTAGGGTCAGGGCCAGGGCCCAGGGCTAGGGGTGTTTTAGGGTCAGGGCCAGGGCCCAAAGTTAGGGTTGTTTTAGGGTCAGGGCCCAGGGTTAGGGTTTTAGGCTCAGGGCCATGGCCCAGGGTTAGGGTTTTAGGCTCAGGGCCAGGGCCCAGGGTTAGGGTTTTAGGGTCAGGGCCAGGGCCCAGGGTTAGGGTTTTAGGGTCAGGGCCAGGGCCCAGGGTTAGGGTTTTAGGGTCAGGGCCAGGGCCCAGGGTTAGGGTTTTAGGTTCGGGGCCAGGGCCCAGGGTTCGGGTTTTAGAGTCAGGGCCAGGGCCCAGGGTTAGGGTTTTAGGCTCAGGGCCAGGGCCCAGGGTTAGGGTTTTAGGATCAGTGCCAGGGCCCAGGGTTAGGGTTTTAGGGTCAGGTCCAGGGCCCAGGGTTAGGGTTTTAGGGTCAGGGCCAGGGCCCAGGGTTAGGGTTTTAGGGTCAGGGCCAGGGCCCAGGGTTAGGGTTTTAGGCTTAGGGCCAGGGCCCACGGTTAGGGTTTTAGGCTCGGTGCCAGGGCCAAGGGTTAGGGTTTTAGGGTCAGAGCCACGGCCCAGGGTTAGGGTTTTAGGGTCAGGGCCTGGGCCCAGGGTTAGGTTTTTAGGGTCAGGGCCCAGGGTTAGGGTTTTAGGGTCAGAGCCCAGGGTTAGGGTTTTAGGGTCAGGACCCAGGGTTAGGGTTTTAGGGTCATGGCCCAGGGTTAGGGTTTTAGGGTCAGGGCCCTGGGTTAGGGTGATTTCCAGGAAGTGACCTCACAGTGACTCAAGCTACCACTTACTGTTGATTGTGATGAAATGCCAGCTGAGGCACATGCCTTGGGGGCTAAGTGGTTGCTGCCCTTGACTACTATGAAGACTGGTGTGGGAAGGGTCGCTTTGGATGCACTTGAGCGGGGGTCCCCAACCCCTGAGCCATGGAGCCGTAAGGAGCCACACAGCAGGTGAGTGGTGTCGAGTGAGGGAGTGAGGGAAGCTTCGTCTGTATTTACAGCCACTCCCCTTTGCTCACATTCCCGCCTGAGCTCCACCTTCTCAGATGAGCAGCAGCATTAGATTCTCATAGGAGAACGCACCCTGTTGTGAACCGTGCATGTGAGGGATCTAGGTTGCGCTGTTCTTATGAGAATCTAATACCTATTGATCTGTCACTTTCTCCCATCACGCTCAGGTGGGACCATCCAGTTTCAGGAAAACAAGCTTAACACGCCCACTGATTCTACATTATGGTGAGTTCTATAATTATTTTATTATATATTCCAGTGTAATAATGGAAATGAAGTGCCTAATAAACGTAAATGTGTTTAAATCTTCTGGCCCAGCTCCTACCTCCCGGCAGCCTCGCCAGGCCCAGAACTCTCTCCAGTCAGCCTCTACAGACCAAGCTCATGACTCACAATGGCCTATTTAGGCCCATACCCTACCTCACGGCAGTCTCCACAGATGAGCCTACTGCCTCACAACAGCCTCCACAGGCACAGCTCCATCGTTACAATGGCCTCTTTAGACCCAGCTCCTGCCTCCCAGCCTTCTCTCCAGGCCCTGAACTTTCTCCGTAAGTTGAGGTAGCTGGGACTGTAGGTATACATGACGATACTTGGCTAATCTTTAAATTGTTTTGCAGACATGGGGTCTCACTTTGTTGGCCAGGCTGGTGTCAAACTAATGGCCTCAAGTGACCCTTCCACCCCTGCCTCCCATCCTCGAGGTATGTGCCACCACAAGGGGCACTTGTTCAATTTTCTAAAGAAAAAATTTCTAAAGTAAGGCTGTGGGATGATGGCAGGAAGATAAAAGAAAAACAGAAGAATAAGTTAAAATGACTTATTCACACATATTCTTTTGACAGCAAGAAGAACTTTTAGTATATACATTCCTTACAAACAAACAAACGGCAGATAAACAATGTTGTATAGGAACTTCAACACACACTGTACAATATTCCCACTTTGCTGACATAAGTTATGGAAATTTCGTGGTTTCCTTGAGTGTCGCTAGCAGTATTTTGCTTCTCTGATGATTTTTATCAACTTCCTCATCTGTTAACTTCTCTCCAAAGTATGTCATGTCACGACATACTGCCGCTGCACGAACACGGGCAGTGTCTTCCTATTAAACATGTAGAATGCTTTCCTAACTTCTCTTTTTACTCTCTGTCTTTGTGTTCTGCATTTTCCTTACTTTTATTGTCAGAAACTCCAGAAAGTCAATCGTACTAATTTATCACGATTTGCTTTATTAATTTATACTATGCTTATATGGAATTTTGCCCAACAGACCTCATTACAATTTGGGCCAGGGCCCAGGGTTAGGGTTGTTTCAGGGTCAGGGCCAGGGCCCAGTGTTAGGGTTGTTTTAGGGTCAGGGCCAGGGCCCAGGGCTAGGGGTGTTTTAGGGTCAGGGCCAGGGCCCAAAGTTAGGGTTGTTTTAGGGTCAGGGCCCAGGGTTAGGGTTTTAGGCTCAGGGCCATGGCCCAGGGTTAGGGTTTTAGGCTCAGGGCCAGGGCCCAGGGTTAGGGTTTTAGGCTCAGGGCCAGGGCCCAGGGTTAGGGTTTTAGGGTCAGGGCCAGGGCCCAGGGTTAGGGTTTTAGGCTCAGGGCTAGGGCCCAGGTTTAGGGTTTTAGGTTCGGGGCCAGGGCCCAGGGTTCGGGTTTTAGAGTCAGGGCCAGGGCCCAGGGTTAGGGTTTTAGGCTCAGGGCCAGGGCCCAGGGATAGGGTTTTAGGATCAGTGCCAGGGCCCAGGGTTAGGGTTTTAGGGTCAGGTCCAGGGCCCAGGGTTAGGGTTTTAGGGTCAGGGCCAGGGCCCAGGGTTAGGGTTTTAGGCTCAGGGCCAGGGCCCAGGGTTAGGGTTTTAGGCTCAGGGCCAGGGCCCACGGTTAGGGTTTTAGGCTCGGTGCCAGGGCCAAGGGTTAGGGTTTTAGGGTCAGAGACAGGGCCCAGGGTTAGGGTTTTAGGGTCAGGGCCTGGGCCCAGGGTTAGGTTTTTAGGGTCAGGGCCCAGGGTTAGGGTTTTAGGGTCAGAGCCCAGGGTTAGGGTTTTAGGGTCAGGACCCAGGGTTAGGGTTTTAGGGTCATGGCCCAGGGTTAGGGTTTTAGGGTCAGGGCCTGGGCCCAGGGTTAGGGTTTTAGGGTCAGGGCCCAGGGTTAGGGTTTTAGGGTCAGGGCCCAGGGTTAGGGTTTTAGGGTCAGGACCCAGTGTTAGGGTTTTAGGGTCATGGCCCAGGGTTAGGGTTTTAGGGTCAGGGCCCAGGGTTAGGGTGATTTCCAGGAAGTGACCTCACAGTGACTCAAGCTACCACTTACTGTTGATTGTGATGAAATGCCAGCTGAGGCACATGCCTTGGGGGCTAAGTGGTTGCTGCCCTTGACTACTATGAAGACTGGTGTGGGAAGGGTCGCTTTGGATGCACTTGAGCAGGGGTCCCCAACCCCTGAGCCATGGAGCCGTAAGGAGCCACACAGCAGGTGAGTGGTGTCGAGTGAGGGAGTGAGGGAAGCTTCGTCTGTATTTACAGCCACTCCCCTTTGCTCACATTCCCGCCTGAGCTCCACCTTCTCAGATGAGCAGCAGCATTAGATTCTCATAGGAGAACGCACCCTGTTGTGAACCGTGCATGTGAGGGATCTAGGTTGCGCTGTTCTTATGAGAATCTAATACCTATTGATCTGTCACTTTCTCCCATCACGCTCAGGTGGGACCATCCAGTTTCAGGAAAACAAGCTTAACACGCCCACTGATTCTACATTATGGTGAGTTCTATAATTATTTTATTATATATTCCAGTGTAATAATGGAAATGAAGTGCCTAATAAACGTAAATGTGCTTAAATCTTCTGGCCCAGCTCCTACCTCCCGGCAGCCTCGCCAGGCCCAGAACTCTCTCCAGTCAGCCTCTACAGACCAAGCTCATGACTCACAATGGCCTATTTAGGCCCATACCCTACCTCACGGCAGTCTCCGCAGATGAGCCTACTGCCTCACAACAGCCTCCACAGGCACAGCTCCATCGTTACAATGGCCTCTTTAGACCCAGCTCCTGCCTCCCAGCCTTCTCTCCAGGCCCTGAACTTTCTCCGTAAGTTGAGGTAGCTGGGACTGTAGGTATCCATGACGATACTTGGCTAATCTTTAAATGTTTTGCAGACATGGGGTCTCACTTTGTTGGCCAGGCTGGTGTCAAACTAATGGCCTCAAGTGACCCTTCCACCCCTGCCTCCCATCCTTGAGGTATGTGCCACCACAAGGGGCACTTGTTCAATTTTCTAAAGAAAAAATTTCCAAAGTAAGGCTGTGGGATGATGGCAGGAAGATAAAAGAAAAACAGAAGAATAAGTTAATATGACTTATTCACACATATTCTTTTGACAGCAAGAAGAATTTTTAGTATATACATTCCTTACAAACAAACAAACGGCAGATAAACAATGTTGTATAGGAACTTCAACACACACTGTACAATATTCCCACTTTGCTGACATAAGTTATGGAAATTTTGTGGTTTCCTTGAGTGTCACTACCAGTATTTTGCTTCTCTGATGATTTTTATCAACTTCCTCATCTGTTAACTTCTCTCCAAAGTATGTCATGTCACGACATACTGCCGCTGCACGAACACGGGCAGTGTCTTCCTATTAAACATGTAGAATGCTTTCCTAATTTCTCTTTTTACTCTCTGTCTTTGTGTTCTGCATTTTCCTTACTTTTATTGTCAGAAACTCCAGAAAGTCAATCGTACTAATTTATCACGATTTGCTTTATTAATTTATACTATGCTTATATGGAATTTTGCCCAACAGACCTCATTACAATTTGGGCCAGGGCCCAGGGTTAGGGTTGTTTCAGGGTCAGGGCCAGGGCCCAGTGTTAGGGTTGTTTTAGGGTCAGGGCCAGGGCCCAGGGCTAGGGGTGTTTTAGGGTCAGGGCCAGGGCCCAAAGTTAGGGTTGTTTTAGGGTCAGGGCCCAGGGTTAGGGTTTTAGGCTCAGGGCCAGGGCCCAGGGTTAGGGTTTTAGGCTCAGGGCCAGGGCCCAGGGTTAGGGTTTTAGGGTCAGGGCCAGGGCCCAGGGTTAGGGTTTTAGGGTCAGGGCCAGGGCCCAGGGTTAGGGTTTTAGGCTCAGGGCCAGGGCCCAGGGTTAGGGTTTTAGGTTCGGGGCCAGGGCCCAGGGTTAGGGTTTTAGGGTTAGGGCCAGGGCCCAGGGTTAGGGTTTTAGGATCAGTGCCAGGGCCCAGGGTTAGGGTTTTAGGGTCAGGTCCAGGGCCCAGGGTTAGGGTTTTAGGGTTAGGGCCACTGCCCACGGTTAGGGTTGTAGCGTCAGGGCCTGGGCCCAGGGTTAGGGTTTTAGGGTCAGGGCCAGGGCCCAGGGTTAGGGTTTTAGGTTCAGGGCCAGGGCCCAGGGTTAGGGTTTTAGGGTCAGGGCCTGGGCCCAGGGTTAGGTTTTTAAGGTCAGGGCCCAGGGTTAGGTTTTTAGGGTCAGGGCCCAGGGTTAGGGTTTTAGGGTCAGGACCCAGGGTTAGGGTTTTAGGGTCATGGCCCAGGGTTAGGGTTTTAGGGTCAGGGCCCAGGGTTAGGGTGATTTCCAGAAAGTGACCTCACAGTGACTCAAGCTACCACTTACTGTTGATTGTGATGAAATGCCAGCTGAGGTATATGCCTTGGGGGCTAAGTGGTTGCTGCCCTTGACTACTATGAAGACTGGTGTGGGAAGGGTCGCTTTGGATGCACTTGAGCAGGGGTCCCCAACCCCTGAGCCATGGAGCCGTAAGGAGCCACACAGCAGGTGAGTGGTGTCGAGTGAGGGAGTGAGGGAAGCTTCGTCTGTATTTACAGCCACTCCCCTTTGCTCACATTCCCGCCTGAGCTCCACCTTCTCAGATGAGCAGCAGCATTAGATTCTCATAGGAGAACGCACCCTGTTGTGAACCGTGCATGTGAGGGATCTAGGTTGCGCTGTTCTTATGAGAATCTAATACCTATTGATCTGTCACTTTCTCCCATCACGCTCAGGTGGGACCATCCAGTTTCAGGAAAACAAGCTTAACACGCCCACTGATTCTACATTATGGTGAGTTCTATAATTATTTTATTATATATTCCAGTGTAATAATGGAAATGAAGTGCCTAATAAACGTAAATGTGCTTAAATCTTTTGGCCCAGCTCCTACCTCCCGGCAGCCTCGCCAGGCCCAGAACTCTCTCCAGTCAGCCTCTACAGACCAAGCTCATGACTCACAATGGCCTATTTAGGCCCATACCCTACCTCACGGCAGTCTCCGCAGATGAGCCTACTGCCTCACAACAGCCTCCACAGGCACAGCTCCATCGTTCCAATGGCCTCTTTAGACCCAGCTCCTGCCTCCCAGCCTTCTCTCCAGGCCCTGAACTTTCTCCGTAAGTTGAGGTAGCTGGGACTGTAGGTATCCATGACGATACTTGGCTAATCTTTAAATTGTTTTGCAGACATGGGGTCTCACTTTGTTGGCCAGGCTGGTGTCAAACTAATGGCCTCAAGTGACCGTTCCACCCCTGCCTCCCATCCTCGAGGTATGTGCCACCACAAGGGGCACTTGTTCAATTTTCTAAAGAAAAAATTTCTAAAGTAAGGCTGTGGGATGATGGCAGGAAGATAAAAGAAAAACAGAAGAATAAGTTAAAATGACTTATTCACACATATTCTTTTGACAGCAAGAAGAACTTTTAGTATATACATTCCTTACAAACAAACAAACGGCCGATAAACAATGTTGTATAGGAACTTCAACACACACTGTACAATATTCCCACTTTGCTGACATAAGTTATGGAAATTTCGTGGTTTCCTTGAGTGTCGCTAGCAGTATTTTGCTTCTCTGATGATTTTTATCAACTTCCTCATCTGTTAACTTCTCTCCAAAGTATGTCATGTCACGACATACTGCCGCTGCACGAACACGGCCAGTGTCTTCCTATTAAACATGTAGAATGCTTTCCTAATTTCTCTTTTTACTCTCTGTCTTTGTGTTCTGCATTTTCCTTACTTTTATTGTCAGAAACTCCAGAAAGTCAATCGTACTAATTTATCACGATTTGCTTTATTAATTTATACTATGCTTATATGGAATTTTGCCCAACAGACCTCATTACAATTTGGGCCAGGGCCCAGGGTTAGGGTTGTTTCAGGGTCAGGGCCAGGGCCCAGTGTTAGGGTTGTTTTAGGGTCAGGGCCAGGGCCCAGGGCTAGGGGTGTTTTAGGGTCAGGGCCAGGGCCCAAAGTTAGGGTTGTTTTAGGGTCAGGGCCCAGGGTTAGGGTTTTAGGCTCAGGGCCATGGCCCAGGGTTAGGGTTTTAGGCTCAGGGCCAGGGCCCAGGGTTAGGGTTTTAGGGTCAGGGCCAGGGCCCAGGGTTAGGGTTTTAGGGTCAGGGCCAGGGGCCAGGGTTAGGGTTTTAGGGTCAGGGCCAGGACCCAGGGTTAGGGTTTTAGGTTCGGGGCCAGGGCCCAGGGTTCGGGTTTTAGAGTCAGGGCCAGGGCCCAGGGTTAGGGTTTTAGGCTCAGGGCCAGGGCCCAGGGTTAGGGTTTTAGGATCAGTGCCAGGGCCCAGGGTTAGGGTTTTAGGGTCAGGTCCAGGGCCCAGGGTTAGGGTTTTAGGGTTAGGGCCACTGCCCACGGTTAGGGTTTTAGGGTCAGGGCCTGGGCCCAGGGTTAGGGTTTTAGGGTCAGGGCCAGGGCCCAGGGTTAGGGTTTTAGGTTCAGGGCCAGGGCCCAGGGTTAGGGTTTTAGGGTCAGGGCCTGGGCCCAGGGTTAGGTTTTTAGGGTCAGGGCCCAGGGTTAGAGTTTCAGGGTCAGGACCCAGGGTTAGGGTTTTAGGGTCATGGCCCAGGGTTAGGGTTTTAGGGTCAGGGCCCAGGGTTAGGGTGATTTCCAGGAAGTGACCTCACAGTGAGTCAAGCTACCACTTACTGTTGATTGTGATGAAATGCCAGCTGAGGCACATGCCTTGGGGGCTAAGTGGTTGCTGCCCTTGACTACTATGAGGACTGGTGTGGGAAGGGTCGCTTTGGATGCACTTGAGCAGGGGTCCCCAACCCCTGAGCCATGGAGCCGTAAGGAGCCACACAGCAGGTGAGTGGTGTCGAGTGAGGGAGTGAGGGAAGCTTCGTCTGTATTTACAGCCACTCCCCTTTGCTCACATTCCCGCCTGAGCTCCACCTTCTCAGATGAGCAGCAGCATTAGATTCTCATAGGAGAACGCACCCTGTTGTGAACCGTGCATGTGAGGGATCTAGGTTGCGCTGTTCTTATGAGAATCTAATACCTATTGATCTGTCACTTTCTCCCATCACGCTCAGGTGGGACCATCCAGTTTCAGGAAAACAAGCTTAACACGCCCACTGATTCTACATTATGGTGAGTTCTATAATTATTTTATTATATATTCCAGTGTAATAATGGAAATGAAGTGCCTAATAAACGTAAATGTGCTTAAATCTTCTGGCCCAGCTCCTACCTCCCGGCAGCCTCGCCAGGCCCAGAACTCTCTCCAGTCAGCCTCTACAGGTGAAGCTCATGACTCACAATGGCCTATTGAGGCCCATACCCTACCTCACGGCAGTCTCCGCAGATGAGCCTACTGCCTCACAACAGCCTCCACAGGCACAGCTCCATCGTTCCAATGGCCTCTTTAGACCCAGCTCCTGCCTCCCAGCCTTCTCTCCAGGCCCTGAACTTTCTCCGTAAGTTGAGGTAGCTGGGACTGTAGGTATCCATGACGATACTTGGCTAATCTTTAAATTGTTTTGCAGACATGGGGTCTCACTTTGTTGGCCAGGCTGGTGTCAAACTAATGGCCTCAAGTGACCGTTCCACCCCTGCCTCCCATCCTCGAGGTATGTGCCACCACAAGGGGCACTTGTTCAATTTTCTAAAGAAAAAATTTCTAAAGTAAGGCTGTGGGATGATGGCAGGAAGATAAAAGAAAAACAGAAGAATAAGTTAAAATGACTTATTCACACATATTCTTTTGACAGCAAGAAGAACTTTTAGTATATACATTCCTTACAAACAAACAAACGGCAGATAAACAATGTTGTATAGGAACTTCAACACACACTGTACAATATTCCCACTTTGCTGACATAAGTTATGGAAATTTCGTGGTTTCCTTGAGTGCCGCTAGCAGTATTTTGCTTCTCTGATGATTTTTATCAACTTCCTCATCTGTTAACTTCTCTCCAAAGTATGTCATGTCACGACATACTGCCGCTGCACGAACACGGCCAGTGTCTTCCTATTAAACATGTAGAATGCTTTCCTAATTTCTCTTTTTACTCTCTGTCTTTGTGTTCTGCATTTTCCTTACTTTTATTGTCAGAAACTCCAGAAAGTCAATCGTACTAATTTATCACGATTTGCTTTATTAATTTATACTATGCTTATATGGAATTTTGCCCAACAGACCTCATTACAATTTGGGCCAGGGCCCAGGGTTAGGGTTGTTTCAGGGTCAGGGCCAGGGCCCAGTGTTAGGGTTGTTTTAGGGTCAGGGCCAGGGCCCAGGGCTAGGGGTGTTTTAGGGTCAGGGCCAGGGCCCAAAGTTAGGGTTGTTTTAGGGCCAGGGCCCAGGGTTAGGGTTTTAGGGTCAGGGCCAGGGCCCAGGGTTAGGGTTTTAGGGTCAGGGCCAGGGCCCAGGGTTAGGGTTTAGGCTCAGGTCCAGGGCCCAGGGTTAGGGTTTTAGGCTCAGGGCCAGGGCCCAGGTTTAGGGTTGTTTTAGGGTCAGGGCGAGGGCCCAGGGTTAGGGTTTTAGGCTCAGGGCCAGGGCCCAGGGTTAGGGTTTTAGGCTCAGTGCCAGGGCCCAGGGTTGGTGTTTCAGGCTCAGGGCCAGAGCCCAAGGTTAGGGTTTTCTGCTCAGGTCCAGGGCCCAGGGTTAGGGTTTTAGGCTCAGCCCTAGGGCCCAGGGTTAGGGTTTTAGGCTCAGGGCCAGAGCCCAGGGTTAGGGTTTTAGGCTCAGGGCCAGGGCCTAGGATTGGGGTTTCAGGCTCAGGGCCAGAGCCCAAGGTTAGGGTTTTAGGCTCAGTGTCAGGGCCCAGGGTTAGGGTTGTTTTAGGGTCTGGGCCCAGGTTTAGGGTTGTTTTAGGGTTAGGGCCCAGGGTTAGGCTTGTTTTAGGGTCAGGGACAGGGCCCAGGGTTATCGTTGTTTTAAGGTCAGGGCCAGGGCCCAGGGTTAGGGTTGTTTTAGGGTCAGGGCTAGGGCCCAAAGTTAGGGTTGTTTTAGGGTCAGGGCCCAGGGTTAGGGTTGTTTTAGGGTCAGGGCCCTGGGTTAGGGTTGTTTTAGGGTCAGGGCCCAGGGTTAGGGTTGTTTTAGGGTCAGGGCCCAGGGTTAGGGTTGTTTTAGGGTCAGGGCCAGGGCCCAGGTTTAGCGTTGTTTCAGTGTCAGGGCACAGGATTAGGGTTGTTTTAGTGTCAGGGCCCAGGGTTAGGGTTGTTTCAGGGTCAGGGCCCTGGGTTAGGGTTGTTTCAGGGTCAGGGCCCAGGGTTAGGGTTGTTTCAGTGTCAGGGCCCAGGGTTAGGGTTGTTTCAGGGTCAGGGCCCTGGGTTAGGGTTGTTTTAGGGTAAGGGCAGGGCCCAGGCTTAGGGTTGTTTTTGGGTCAGGGCCAGGGCCCAGGGTTAGGGTTGTTTTAGGGTCAGGGCCAGGGCCCAGGATTATGGTTGTTTTAGGTTCAGGGCCCAGGGATAGGGTTGTTTTAGGGTCAGGGCCCAGGGTTAGGGTTTTTTTAGAGTCAGGGCCCAGGGATAGGGTTGTTTCAGGGTCAGGGCGCAGGGTTCGGGTTTTTTCAGTGTCTGGGCCCAGGGTTCGGGTTGTTTCAGGGCCAGGGCCAGGACTCAGGGTTAGGGTTGTTTCAAGGCCAGGGCTCAGAGTTAGGGTTGTTTCAGGGTCAAGGCGCAGGGTTAGGGTTGTTTCAGGGTCAGGGCCCAGAGTTAGGGTCGTTTCAGGGTCAGGGCCCAGGGTTAGGGTCGTTTCAGGGTCAGGGCCCAGGGTTAGGGTCGTTTCAGGGTCAGGGCCCAGTGTTAGGGTTGTTTCAGGGTCAGGGCCCAGGGTTAGGGTTGTTTCAGGGTCAGGGCCCAGGGTTAGGGTTGTTTCAGGGTCAGGGCCCAGCGTTAGGGTTGTTTCAGGGTCAGGGCCTAGAGTTAGGGTTGATTCACGGTCAGTGCCCAGGGTTAGGGTTGTTTCAGGGTCAGGGCCCAGGGTTAGGGTTGTTTCAGGGTCAGGGCCCAGGGTTAGGGTTGTTTCAGCGTCAGGGCCTAGGGTTTGGGTTGTTTCAGGGTCAGGGCCCAGGTTGAGGGTTGTTTCAGGGTCAGGGCTTAGGGTTAGGGTTGATTCAGGGTCAGTGCCCAGGGTTAGGGTTGTTTTAGGGTCCGGGCCCAGGGTTAGGGTTGTTTTAGGGTCAGGGCCCAGGGTTAGGGTTGTTTTAGGGTCATGGCCCTGGGTTATGGTTGTTTTAGGGTTAGGGCCCAGGGTTAGGGTTTTAGGCTCAGGGCCAGGGCCCATGGTTAGGGTTTAGGCTCAGGGCCAGGGCCCAGGGTTGGGGTTTCAGGCTCAGGGCCAGAGCCCAAGGTTAGGGTTTTAGGCTCAGGGCCAGGGCCCAGGGTTAGGGTTTTAGGCTCAGGGCCAGGGCCCAGGGTTAGGGTTTTAGGCTCAGGGCCAGGGCCCAGGGATAGGGTTTTAGGCTCAGGGCCAGGGCCCAGGGTTAGGGTTTTAGGCTCAGGGCCCAGGGTTAGGGTTGTTTTAGGGTAAGGGCCCAGGGTTAGGGTTGTTTTAGGGTCAGGGCCCAGGGTAAGGGTTGTTTCAGGATCAGGGCCCAGGGTTAGGGTTGTTTTTGGGTCAGAGCACAGGGTTAGGCTTGTTTTAAGGTCAGGGCCCAGAGTTAGGGTTGTTTTAGGGTCAGGGCTCAGGGTTAGGGTTGTTTTATGGTCAGGGCCCCGGGTTAGGGTTGTTTAAGGGTCAGGGCCCAGGGTTAGGTTTGTTTTAGGGTCAGGGCCCAGGGTTAGTGTTGTTTTAGTGTCAGGGCCCAGGGTTAGGGTTGTTTTAGGGTCAGGGCCAAGGGTTGGGGTTGTTTTAGGGTCAGGGCCCAGGGTAGGGTTGTTTTAGGGTCAGGGACCACGGTTAGGGTTTTAGGGTAAGGGCCAGGTCCCAGAGTTAGGGTTTTAGGGTAAGGGCCAGGGCCCAGGGTTAGGGTTTTAGGCTCAGGGCCAGGGCCCAGGGTTTGGGTTTTAGGCTCAGGGCCAGGGACCAGGGTTAGGGTTTTAGGCTCAGGGCCGGGGCCCAGGGTTAGGGTTTTAGGCTCAGGGCCAGGTACTAGGGTTAGTGTTTTAGAGTCAGGGTCAGGGCCCAGGATTACGGTTGTTTTAGGGTCAGGGCCAGGGCCCAGGGTTAGGGTTTTAGGCTCAGGGCCAGGGCCCAGGGTTTGGGTTTTAGGCTCAGGGCCAGGGCCCAGGGTTAGGGCTTTAGGGCCAGGGCCCAGGGTTAGGGTTGTTTTAGGGTCATGGCCCAGGGTTAGGGTTGTTTTAGTGTCAGGGCCCAGGGTTAGGGTTGTTTTAGGGTCCGGGCCCAGGGTTAGGGTTGTTTTAGGGTCAGGGCCCAGGGTTAGGGTTGTTTTAGGGTCAGGTCCCAGGGTTAGGGTTGTTTTAGGGTCAGGGCCCAGGGTTAGGGTTGTTTTAGGGTCAGGGTCCAGGGTTAGGGTTGTTTTAGGGTTAGGGCCCAGGGTTAGGGTTTAGGGTTAGGGCCCAGGGTTAAGGTTTTAGGCTCAGGGCCAGGGCCCAGGGTTAGGGTTTTAGGCTCAGGGCCAGGGCCCAGTGTTGGGGTTTCAGGCTCAGGGCCAGGGCCCAGGGTTAGGGTTTTAGGCTCAGGGCCAGGGCCCAGGTTTAAGGTTTTAGGCTCAGGACCAGGGCCAAGGGTTAGGATTTTAGGCTCAGGGCCATTGGCCCAAGGTTAGGGTTGTAGTCTCAGGGCCAGGGCCCAGGGTTAGGGTTTTAGGCTCAGGGGCAGTGCCTAGGGATATTGTTTTAGGTTCAGGGGCAGGGCCTAGGGATATTTTTTTAGGCTCAGGGCCAGGGCCCAGGGTTCGGGTTTTAGGCTCAGGGCCAGGGCCTAGGGTTAGGGTTTTAGGCTTAGGGCCCAGAGTTAGGGTTGTTTTAGAGTCAGGGCCCAGGGTTAGGGTTGTTTTAGGGTCAGAGCCCAGGGTTAAGGTTGTTTCAGGGTCAGGGCCCAGGGTTAGGGTTGTTTCAGGGTCAGGGCCCAGGGTTAGGTTTGTTTTAAAGTCAGGGTCCAGGGTTAGGGTTGTTTTAGGGTTAGGGCCCAGGGTTAGGGTTGTTTTAGGGTCAGGGCCAGGGCCCAGGGTTAGCGTTGTTTTAGGGTCAGTGCCAGGGCCCAGGGTTAGGGTTGTTTTAGGGTCAGGGCCAGGGCCCAAAGTTAGGGTTGTTTTAGGGTCAGGGCCCAGGGCTATGGTTGTTTTACTGTCAGGGCCCAGGATTAGGGTTCTTTTAGGGTCAGGGCCCAGGGTTAGGGTTGTTTTAAAGTCAGGGTCCAGGGTTAGGGTTGTTTTAGGGTTAGGGCCCAGGGTTAGGGTTTTAGGCTCAGGGTCAGGGCCCTGGGTTAGGGTTTTAGGCTCAGGGCCAGGTCCCAGGGTTAGGGTTTTAGGCTCAGGGCCAGGGCCCAGGGTTAGGGTTTTAGGCTCAGGGGTAGGGCCCCGGGATAGGGTTTTAGGCTCAGGGCCAAGGCCCAGAGTTAGGGCTTTAGGCTCAGGGCCAGGGCCCAGGGTTAGGGTTTTAGGCTCAGGGCGCAGGGTTAGGGCTGTTTTAGGGTCAGGGCCCAGGGTTAGGGTTGTTTCAGGGTCAGGGCCCAGGGTTAGGGTTGTTTCAGGGTCAGGGCCCAGGGTTAGGGTTGTTTCAGGGTCAGGGCCCAGGGTTAGGGTTGTTTCAGGGTCAGGGCCCAGGGTTAGGGTTGTTTCAGTGTCAGGGCCCAGGGGTAGGGTTGTTTAAGGGTCAGGGCCCAGGGGTAGGGTTGTTTCAGGGTCAGGGCCCAGGGTTAGGTTTGTTTTAGGGTCAGGGCAGGGCCCAGGGTTAGGGTTGTTTTAGGGTCAGGGCCAGGGCCCAGGGGTAGGGTTGTTTTAGGGTCAGGGCCAGGGCCCAGCGTTAGGGTTGTTTTAGGCTCAGTGCCAGGGCCCAGGGTTCGGGTTTTAGGGTCGGGGCCAGGGACCAGGGTTCGGGTTTTTGGGGTCAGGGCCAGGGCCCAGGGTTCGGGTTTTAGCCTCAGGGCCAGGGCCCAGGGTTAGGGTTTTGGGGTCAGGGCCAGGGCCCAGGGTTAGGGTTTTGGGGTCAGGGCCAGGGCCCAGGGTTAGGGTTTTAGGGTCAGGGCCCAGGGTTAGGGTTTTAGGGTCAGGGCCCAGGGTTAGGGTTTTAGGGTCAGGGCCAGGGCCCAGGATTACGGTTGTTTTAGGGTCAGGGCCAGGGCCCATGGTTAGGGTTTTAGGCTCAGGGCCAGGGCCCAGGGTTAGGGTTTTAGGCTCAGGGCGCAGGGTTAGGGTTGTTTTAGGGTCATGGCCAGGGCCCAGGGTTAGGGTTGTTTTATGGTCAGGGTCCAGGGTTAGTGTTGTTTCAGGGTCAGGGCCCAGAGTTAGCGTTGTTTTAGGGTCAGGGCCCAGGGTTAGGTTTGCTTTAGGGTTAGGGCCCAGGGTTAGGGTTGTTTTAGGGTCAGGGTCTAGGGTTAGGGTTGTTTTAGGGTCAGGGCCCAGGGTTAGGGTTGTTTTAGGGTCCGGGCCCAGGGTTAGGGTTGTTTTAGGGTCAGGGCCCAGGGTTAGGGTTGTTTTAGGGTCAGGGCCTCGGGTTATGGTCCTCTTAGGTTTAGGGCCCAGGGTTAGGGTTTTCGTCTCAGGTCCAGGGCCCAAGGTTAGGGTTTTAGGCTCAGGGCCAGGGCCCAGGGTTGGGGTTTCAGGCTCAGGGCCCGAGCCCAAGGTTAGGGTTTTTGGCTCAGGGCCAGGGCCCAGGGTTTGGGTTTTAGGCTCAGGGCCAGGGCCCAGGGTTAAGGTTTTAGGCTCACGGCCAGGGTCCATTGTTAGGGTTTTAGTCTCAGGGCCAGGGACCAGAGATAGGGTTTTAGGCTCAGGGCCAGGGCCCAGGTTTAGGGTTTTAGGGTCAGGGCCCAGGGTTAGGGTTGTTTTAGGGTCAGGGCCCAGGGTTAGGGTTGTTTTAGCGTCAGGGCCGTGGGTTAGGGTGGTTTTAGGGTCAGGGCCCAGGGTTAGGGTTGTTTGAGGGTCAGGGCCCAGGGTTAGGGTTGTTTTAGTGTCAGGGCCGAGGGTTAGGGTTGTTTCAGGGTCAGGGCCCAGGGTTAGGGTGGTTTCAGGGTCAGGGCCCAGGGTTAGTGTTGTTTCAGGGTCAGGGCCCAGGGGTAGGGTTATTTTAGGGTCAGGGCCCAGGGTTAGGGTTGTTTTAGGGTTAGGGCCCAGGGTTAGGGTTTTAGGCTCAGGGCCAGGGCCCAGGGTTAGGGTTTTAGGCTCAGGGCCAGGGCCCAGGTTTGGGGTTTCAGGCTCAGGGCCAGGGCCCAGGGTTAGGGTTTTAGGCTCAGGGCCAGGGCCCAGGTTTAAGGTTTTAGGCTCAGGACCAGGGCCCAGGGTTAGGATTTTAGGCTCAGGTCCAGGGCCCAGGGTTAGGGTTGTAGGCTCAGGGCCAGGACCCAGGGTTAGGGTTTTAGGCTCAGGGGCAGGGCCTAGGGATATTTTTTTAGGCTCAGGGCCAGGGCCCAGGGTTCAGGTTTTAGGCTCAGGGCCAGGGCCTATGGTTAGGGTTTTAGGCTCCGGGCCCAGGGTTAGGGTTGTTTTAGAGTCAGGGCCCAGGGTTAGGGTTGTTTTAGGGTCAGAGCCCAGGGTTAAGGTTGTTTCAGGGTCAGGGCCCAGGGTTAGGGTTGTTTCAGGGTCAGGGCCCAGGGTTAGGGTTGTTTTAAAGTCAGGGTCCAGGGTTAGGGTTGTTTTAGGGTTAGGTCCCAGGGTTAGGGGTGTTTTAGGGTCAGGGCCAGGGCCCAAGGTTAGCGTTGTTTTAGGGTCAGTGCCAGGGCCCAGGGTTAGGGTTGTTTTAGGGGCAGGGCCAGGGCCCAAAGTTAGGGTTGTTTTAGGGTCAGGGCCCAGGGCTATGGTTGTTTTACTGTCAGGGCCCAGGATTAGGGTTGTTTTAGGGTCAGGGCCCAGGGTTAGGGTTGTTTTAAAGTCAGGGTCCAGGGTTAGGGTTGTTTTAGGGTTAGGGCCCAGGGTTAGGGTTGTTTTAGGGTCATGGCCCAGGGTTAGGGTTGTTTTAGGGTCCGGGCCCAGAGTTAGGGTGGTTTTAGGGTCAGGGCCCAGGGTTAGGGTTGTTTTAGGGTCAGGTCCCAGGGTTAGGGTTGTTTTAAGGTCAGGGCCCAGGGTTAGGGTTGTTTTAGGGTCAGGGCCCAGGGTTAGGGTTGTTTTAGGGTCAGGGCCCAGGGTTAGGGTTGTTTTAAGGTCAGGGTCTAGGGTTAGGGTTGTTTTAGGGTTAGGGCCCAGGGTTAGGGTTTCAGGCTCAGGGCCTGGGCCCAGGGTTAGGGTTTCAGGATCAGGGCCTGGGCCAAGTTTAGGGTTTTAGGCTCAGGGTCAGGGCCCAGGGTTAGGGTTTAAGCTCAGGGCCAGGGCCCAGGGTTAGGGTTTTAGGCTCAGGGCCAGGGCCCAGGGTTAGGGTTTTAGGCTCAGTGCCAGGGTCCAGGGTTTGGGTTGGTTTAGGGTCAGGGCCAGGGCCCAGGGTTAGTGTTGTTTTTGGTTCAGGGCCAGGGCCCAGGGTTAGGGTTGTTTTAGGTTCAGGGCCAGGGCCCAGGCTTAGGGTTGTTTTAGGGTTAGGGCTAGGGCCCAGGGTTAGGGTTTTAGTCTCAGGGCCAGGGCCCAGGGTTAGGGTTGTTTCAGGGTCAGGGCCCAGGGTTAGGGTTGTTTCAGGGTCAGGGCCCAGGGTTAGGGTTGTTTCAGGGTCAGGGCCCAGGGATAGGTTTGTTTCAGGGTCAGGGCCCAGGGTTAGGTTTGTTTCAGGGTCAGGGCCCAGGGTTAGGGTTGTTTCAGGGTCAGGGCCCAGGGTTAGGGTTGTTTCAGGGTCAGGGCCCAGGGTTAGGGTTGTTTTAGGGTTAGGGCCCAGGTTTAGGGTTGTTTTAGGGTCAGGGCCCAGGTTTAGGGTTGTTTTAGGGTCAGGGCCCAGGGTTAGGGTTGTTTTAGGGTCAGGGCCAGGGCCCAGGTTTAGGGTTATTTTAGGGTCAGGGCCAGGGCTCAGGGGTAGGATTGTTTTAGGCTCAGTGCCAGGGCCCAGGGTTTGGGTTTTAGGGTCAGGGCCAGGGACCAGGGTTCGGGTTTTTGGGGTCAGGGCCAGGGACCAGGGTTCGGGTTTTTGGGGTCAGGGCCAGGGCCCAGGGTTCGGGTTTTAGCCTCAGGGCCAGGGCCCAGGGTTAGGGTTTAACCTCAGGGCCAGGGCCCAGGGTTAGGGTTTTGGGGTCAGGGCCAGGGCCCAGGGTTAGGGTTTTAGGGTCAGGGCCCAGGGTTAGGGTTTTAGGGTCAGGGCCCAGGGTTAGGGTTTTAGGGTCAGGGCCAGGGCCCAGGATTACGGTTGTTTTAGGGTCAGGGCCAGGGCCCATGGTTAGGGTTTTAGGCTCAGGGCCAGGGCCCAGGGTTAGGGTTTTAGGCTCAGGGCGCAGGGTTAGGGTTGTTTTAGGGTCATGGCCAGGGCCCAGGGTTAGGGTTGTTTTATGGTCAGGGTCCAGGGTTAGTGTTGTTTCAGGGTCAGGGCCCAGAGTTAGCGTTGTTTTAGGGTCAGGGCCCAGGGTTAGGTTTGCTTTAGGGTTAGGGCCCAGGGTTAGGGTTGTTTTAGGGTCAGGGTCTAGGGTTAGGGTTGTTTTAGGGTCAGGGCCCAGGGTTAGGGTTGTTTTAGGGTCCGGGCCCAGGGTTAGGGTTGTTTTAGGGTCAGGGCCCAGGGTTAGGGTTGTTTTAGGGTCAGGGCCTCGGGTTATGGTTCTCTTAGGTTTAGGGCCCAGGGTTAGGGTTTTCGGCTCAGGTCCAGGGCCCAAGGTTAGGGTTTTAGGCTCAGGGCCAGGGCCCAGGGTTGGGGTTTCAGGCTCAGGGCCCGAGCCCAAGGTTAGGGTTTTTGGCTCAGGGCCAGGGCCCAGGGTTTGGGTTTTAGGCTCAGGGCCAGGGCCCAGGGTTAAGGTTTTAGGCTCACGGCCAGGGTCCATTGTTAGGGTTTTAGTCTCAGGGCCAGGGACCAGAGATAGGGTTTTAGGCTCAGGGCCAGGGCCCAGGTTTAGGGTTTTAGGGTCAGGGCCCAGGGTTAGGGTTGTTTTAGGGTCAGGGCCCAGGGTTAGGGTTGTTTTAGCGTCAGGGCCGTGGGTTAGGGTGGTTTTAGGGTCAGGGCCCAGGGTTAGGGTTGTTTGAGGGTCAGGGCCCAGGGTTAGGGTTGTTTTAGTGTCAGGGCCGAGGGTTAGGGTTGTTTCAGGGTCAGGGCCCAGGGTTAGGGTGGTTTCAGGGTCAGGGCCCAGGGTTAGTGTTGTTTCAGGGTCAGGGCCCAGGGGTAGGGTTATTTTAGGGTCAGGGCCCAGGGTTAGGGTTGTTTTAGGGTTAGGGCCCAGGGTTAGGGTTTTAGGCTCAGGGCCAGGGCCCAGGGTTAGGGTTTTAGGCTCAGGGCCAGGGCCCAGGTTTGGGGTTTCAGGCTCAGGGCCAGGGCCCAGGGTTAGGGTTTTAGGCTCAGGGCCAGGGCCCAGGTTTAAGGTTTTAGGCTCAGGACCAGGGCCCAGGGTTAGGATTTTAGGCTCAGGTCCAGGGCCCAGGGTTAGGGTTGTAGGCTCAGGGCCAGGACCCAGGGTTAGGGTTTTAGGCTCAGGGGCAGGGCCTAGGGATATTGTTTTAGGCTCAGGGGCAGGGCCTAGGGATATTTTTTTAGGCTCAGGGCCAGGGCCCAGGGTTCGGGTTTTAGGCTCAGGGCCAGGGCCTATGGTTAGGGTTTTAGGCTCAGGGCCCAGGGTTAGGGTTGTTTTAGAGTCAGGGCCCAGGGTTAGGGTTGTTTTAGGGTCAGAGCCCAGGGTTAAGGTTGTTTCAGGGTCAGGGCCCAGGGTTAGGGTTGTTTCAGGGTCAGGGCCCAGGGTTAGGGTTGTTTTAAAGTCAGGGTCCAGGGTTAGGGTTGTTTTAGGGTTAGGTCCCAGGGTTAGGGGTGTTTTAGGGTCAGGGCCAGGGCCCAAGGTTAGCGTTGTTTTAGGGTCAGTGCCAGGGCCCAGGGTTAGGGTTGTTTTAGGGGCAGGGCCAGGGCCCAAAGTTAGGGTTGTTTTAGGGTCAGGGCCCAGGGCTATGGTTGTTTTACTGTCAGGGCCCAGGATTAGGGTTGTTTTAGGGTCAGGGCCCAGGGTTAGGGTAGTTTTAAAGTCAGGGTCCAGGGTTAGGGTTGTTTTAGGGTTAGGGCCCAGGGTTAGGGTTTTAGGCTCAGGGTCAGGGCCCAGGGTTAGGGTTTTAGGATCAGTGCCAGGGCCCAGGGTTAGGGTTTTAGGGTCAGGTCCAGGGCCCAGGGTTAGGGTTTTAGGGTTAGGGCCACTGCCCACGGTTAGGGTTTTAGGGTCAGGGCCTGGGCCCAGGGTTAGGGTTTTAGGGTCAGGGCCAGGGCCCAGGGTTAGTGTTTTAGGTTCAGGGCCAGGGCCCAGGGTTAGGGTTTTAGGGTCAGGGCCTGGGCCCAGGGTTAGGTTTTTAGGGTCAGGGCCCAGGGTTAGGGTTTTAGGGTCAGGGCCCAGGGTTAGAGTTTCAGGGTCAGGACCCAGGGTTAGGGTTTTAGGGTCATGGCCCAGGGTTAGGGTTTTAGGGTCAGGGCCCAGGGTTAGGGTGATTTCCAGGAAGTGACCTCACAGTGAGTCAAGCTACCACTTACTGTTGATTGTGATGAAATGCCAGCTGAGGCACATGCCTTGGGGGCTAAGTGGTTGCTGCCCTTGACTACTATGAGGACTGGTGTGGGAAGGGTCGCTTTGGATGCACTTGAGCGGGTGTCCCCAACCCCTGAGCCATGGAGCCGTAAGGAGCCACACAGCAGGTGAGTGGTGTCGAGTGAGGGAGTGAGGGAAGCTTCGTCTGTATTTACAGCCACTCCCCTTTGCTCACATTCCCGCCTGAGCTCCACCTTCTCAGATGAGCAGCAGCATTAGATTCTCATAGGAGAACGCACCCTGTTGTGAACCGTGCATGTGAGGGATCTAGGTTGCGCTGTTCTTATGAGAATCTAATACCTATTGATCTGTCACTTTCTCCCATCACGCTCAGGTGGGACCATCCAGTTTCAGGAAAACAAGCTTAACACGCCCACTGATTCTACATTATGGTGAGTTCTATAATTATTTTATTATATATTCCAGTGTAATAATGGAAATGAAGTGCCTAATAAACGTAAATGTGCTTAAATCTTCTGGCCCAGCTCCTACCTCCCGGCAGCCTCGCCAGGCCCAGAACTCTCTCCAGTCAGCCTCTACAGGTGAAGCTCATGACTCACAATGGCCTATTGAGGCCCATACCCTACCTCACGGCAGTCTCCGCAGATGAGCCTACTGCCTCACAACAGCCTCCACAGGCACAGCTCCATCGTTCCAATGGCCTCTTTAGACCCAGCTCCTGCCTCCCAGCCTTCTCTCCAGGCCCTGAACTTTCTCCGTAAGTTGAGGTAGCTGGGACTGTAGGTATCCATGACGATACTTGGCTAATCTTTAAATTGTTTTGCAGACATGGGGTCTCACTTTGTTGGCCAGGCTGGTGTCAAACTAATGGCCTCAAGTGACCGTTCCACCCCTGCCTCCCATCCTCGAGGTATGTGCCACCACAAGGGGCACTTGTTCAATTTTCTAAAGAAAAAATTTCTAAAGTAAGGCTGTGGGATGATGGCAGGAAGATAAAAGAAAAACAGAAGAATAAGTTAAAATGACTTATTCACACATATTCTTTTGACAGCAAGAAGAACTTTTAGTATATACATTCCTTACAAACAAACAAACGGCCGATAAACAATGTTGTATAGGAACTTCAACACACACTGTACAATATTCCCACTTTGCTGACATAAGTTATGGAAATTTTGTGGTTTCCTTGAGTGTCGCTAGCAGTATTTTGCTTCTCTGATGATTTTTATCAACTTCCTCATCTGTTAACTTCTCTCCAAAGTATGTCATGTCACGACATACTGCCGCTGCACGAACACGGCCAGTGTCTTCCTATTAAACATGTAGAATGCTTTCCTAATTTCTCTTTTTACTCTCTGTCTTTGTGTTCTGCATTTTCCTTACTTTTATTGTCAGAAACTCCAGAAAGTCAATCGTACTAATTTATCACGATTTGCTTTATTAATTTATACTATGCTTATATGGAATTTTGCCCAACAGACCTCATTACAATTTGGGCCAGGGCCCAGGGTTAGGGTTGTTTCAGGGTCAGGGCCAGGGCCCAGTGTTAGGGTTGTTTTAGGGTCAGGGCCAGGGCCCAGGGCTAGGGGTGTTTTAGGGTCAGGGCCAGGGCCCAAAGTTAGGGTTGTTTTAGGGTCAGGGCCCAGGGTTAGGGTTTTAGGCTCAGGGCCATGGCCCAGGGTTAGGGTTTTAGGCTCAGGGCCAGGGCCCAGGGTTAGGGTTTTAGGGTCAGGGCCAGGGCCCAGGGTTAGGGTTTTAGGGTCAGGGCCAGGGGCCAGGGTTAGGGTTTTAGGGTCAGGGCCAGGACCCAGGGTTAGGGTTTTAGGTTCGGGGCCAGGGCCCAGGGTTCGGGTTTTAGAGTCAGGGCCAGGGCCCAGGGTTAGGGTTTTAGGCTCAGGGCCAGGGCCCAGGGTTAGGGTTTTAGGATCAGTGCCAGGGCCCAGGGTTAGGGTTTTAGGGTCAGGTCCAGGGCCCAGGGTTAGGGTTTTAGGGTTAGGGCCACTGCCCACGGTTAGGGTTTTAGGGTCAGGGCCTGGGCCCAGGGTTAGGGTTTTAGGGTCAGGGCCAGGGCCCAGGGTTAGGGTTTTAGGTTCAGGGCCAGGGCCCAGGGTTAGGGTTTTAGGGTCAGGGCCTGGGCCCAGGGTTAGGTTTTTAGGGTCAGGGCCCAGGGTTAGAGTTTCAGGGTCAGGACCCAGGGTTAGGGTTTTAGGGTCATGGCCCAGGGTTAGGGTTTTAGGGTCAGGGCCCAGGGTTAGGGTGATTTCCAGGAAGTGACCTCACAGTGAGTCAAGCTACCACTTACTGTTGATTGTGATGAAATGCCAGCTGAGGCACATGCCTTGGGGGCTAAGTGGTTGCTGCCCTTGACTACTATGAGGACTGGTGTGGGAAGGGTCGCTTTGGATGCACTTGAGCAGGGGTCCCCAACCCCTGAGCCATGGAGCCGTAAGGAGCCACACAGCAGGTGAGTGGTGTCGAGTGAGGGAGTGAGGGAAGCTTCGTCTGTATTTACAGCCACTCCCCTTTGCTCACATTCCCGCCTGAGCTCCACCTTCTCAGATGAGCAGCAGCATTAGATTCTCATAGGAGAACGCACCCTGTTGTGAACCGTGCATGTGAGGGATCTAGGTTGCGCTGTTCTTATGAGAATCTAATACCTATTGATCTGTCACTTTCTCCCATCACGCTCAGGTGGGACCATCCAGTTTCAGGAAAACAAGCTTAACACGCCCACTGATTCTACATTATGGTGAGTTCTATAATTATTTTATTATATATTCCAGTGTAATAATGGAAATGAAGTGCCTAATAAACGTAAATGTGCTTAAATCTTCTGGCCCAGCTCCTACCTCCCGGCAGCCTCGCCAGGCCCAGAACTCTCTCCAGTCAGCCTCTACAGGTGAAGCTCATGACTCACAATGGCCTATTGAGGCCCATACCCTACCTCACGGCAGTCTCCGCAGATGAGCCTACTGCCTCACAACAGCCTCCACAGGCACAGCTCCATCGTTCCAATGGCCTCTTTAGACCCAGCTCCTGCCTCCCAGCCTTCTCTCCAGGCCCTGAACTTTCTCCGTAAGTTGAGGTAGCTGGGACTGTAGGTATCCATGACGATACTTGGCTAATCTTTAAATTGTTTTGCAGACATGGGGTCTCACTTTGTTGGCCAGGCTGGTGTCAAACTAATGGCCTCAAGTGACCGTTCCACCCCTGCCTCCCATCCTCGAGGTATGTGCCACCACAAGGGGCACTTGTTCAATTTTCTAAAGAAAAAATTTCTAAAGTAAGGCTGTGGGATGATGGCAGGAAGATAAAAGAAAAACAGAAGAATAAGTTAAAATGACTTATTCACACATATTCTTTTGACAGCAAGAAGAACTTTTAGTATATACATTCCTTACAAACAAACAAACGGCAGATAAACAATGTTGTATAGGAACTTCAACACACACTGTACAATATTCCCACTTTGCTGACATAAGTTATGGAAATTTCGTGGTTTCCTTGAGTGCCGCTAGCAGTATTTTGCTTCTCTGATGATTTTTATCAACTTCCTCATCTGTTAACTTCTCTCCAAAGTATGTCATGTCACGACATACTGCCGCTGCACGAACACGGCCAGTGTCTTCCTATTAAACATGTAGAATGCTTTCCTAATTTCTCTTTTTACTCTCTGTCTTTGTGTTCTGCATTTTCCTTACTTTTATTGTCAGAAACTCCAGAAAGTCAATCGTACTAATTTATCACGATTTGCTTTATTAATTTATACTATGCTTATATGGAATTTTGCCCAACAGACCTCATTACAATTTGGGCCAGGGCCCAGGGTTAGGGTTGTTTCAGGGTCAGGGCCAGGGCCCAGTGTTAGGGTTGTTTTAGGGTCAGGGCCAGGGCCCAGGGCTAGGGGTGTTTTAGGGTCAGGGCCAGGGCCCAAAGTTAGGGTTGTTTTAGGGTCAGGGCCCAGGGTTAGGGTTTTAGGCTCAGGGCCATGGCCCAGGGTTAGGGTTTTAGGCTCAGGGCCAGGGCCCAGGGTTAGGGTTTTAGGGTCAGGGCCAGGGCCCAGGGTTAGGGTTTTAGGGTCAGGGCCAGGGCCCAGGGTTAGGGTTTTAGGGTCAGGGCCAGGGCCCAGGGTTAGGGTTTTAGGTTCGGGGCCAGGGCCCAGGGTTCGGGTTTTAGAGTCAGGGCCAGGGCCCAGGGTTAGGGTTTTAGGCTCAGGGCCAGGGCCCAGGGTTAGGGTTTTAGGATCAGTGCCAGGGCCCAGGGTTAGGGTTTTAGGGTCAGGTCCAGGGCCCAGGGTTAGGGTTTTAGGGTCAGGGCCAGGGCCCAGGGTTAGGGTTTTAGGGTCAGGGCCAGGGCCCAGGGTTAGGGTTTTAGGCTCAGGGCCAGGGCCCACGGTTAGGGTTTTAGGCTCAGTGCCAGGGCCAAGGGTTAGGGTTTTAGGGTCAGAGCCACGGCCCAGGGTTAGGGTTTTAGGGTCAGGGCCTGGGCCCAGGGTTAGGTTTTTAGGGTCAGGGCCCAGGGTTAGGGTTTTAGGGTCAGAGCCCAGGGTTAGGGTTTTAGGGTCAGGACCCAGGGTTAGGGTTTTAGGGTCATGGCCCAGGGTTAGGGTTTTAGGGTCAGGGCCCTGGGTTAGGGTGATTTCCAGGAAGTGACCTCACAGTGACTCAAGCTACCACTTACTGTTGATTGTGATGAAATGCCAGCTGAGGCACATGCCTTGGGGGCTAAGTGGTTGCTGCCCTTGACTACTATGAAGACTGGTGTGGGAAGGGTCGCTTTGGATGCACTTGAGCGGGGGTCCCCAACCCCTGAGCCATGGAGCCGTAAGGAGCCACACAGCAGGTGAGTGGTGTCGAGTGAGGGAGTGAGGGAAGCTTCGTCTGTATTTACAGCCACTCCCCTTTGCTCACATTCCCGCCTGAGCTCCACCTTCTCAGATGAGCAGCAGCATTAGATTCTCATAGGAGAACGCACCCTGTTGTGAACCGTGCATGTGAGGGATCTAGGTTGCGCTGTTCTTATGAGAATCTAATACCTATTGATCTGTCACTTTCTCCCATCACGCTCAGGTGGGACCATCCAGTTTCAGGAAAACAAGCTTAACACGCCCACTGATTCTACATTATGGTGAGTTCTATAATTATTTTATTATATATTCCAGTGTAATAATGGAAATGAAGTGCCTAATAAACGTAAATGTGTTTAAATCTTCTGGCCCAGCTCCTACCTCCCGGCAGCCTCGCCAGGCCCAGAACTCTCTCCAGTCAGCCTCTACAGACCAAGCTCATGACTCACAATGGCCTATTTAGGCCCATACCCTACCTCACGGCAGTCTCCACAGATGAGCCTACTGCCTCACAACAGCCTCCACAGGCACAGCTCCATCGTTACAATGGCCTCTTTAGACCCAGCTCCTGCCTCCCAGCCTTCTCTCCAGGCCCTGAACTTTCTCCGTAAGTTGAGGTAGCTGGGACTGTAGGTATACATGACGATACTTGGCTAATCTTTAAATTGTTTTGCAGACATGGGGTCTCACTTTGTTGGCCAGGCTGGTGTCAAACTAATGGCCTCAAGTGACCCTTCCACCCCTGCCTCCCATCCTCGAGGTATGTGCCACCACAAGGGGCACTTGTTCAATTTTCTAAAGAAAAAATTTCTAAAGTAAGGCTGTGGGATGATGGCAGGAAGATAAAAGAAAAACAGAAGAATAAGTTAAAATGACTTATTCACACATATTCTTTTGACAGCAAGAAGAACTTTTAGTATATACATTCCTTACAAACAAACAAACGGCAGATAAACAATGTTGTATAGGAACTTCAACACACACTGTACAATATTCCCACTTTGCTGACATAAGTTATGGAAATTTCGTGGTTTCCTTGAGTGTCGCTAGCAGTATTTTGCTTCTCTGATGATTTTTATCAACTTCCTCATCTGTTAACTTCTCTCCAAAGTATGTCATGTCACGACATACTGCCGCTGCACGAACACGGGCAGTGTCTTCCTATTAAACATGTAGAATGCTTTCCTAACTTCTCTTTTTACTCTCTGTCTTTGTGTTCTGCATTTTCCTTACTTTTATTGTCAGAAACTCCAGAAAGTCAATCGTACTAATTTATCACGATTTGCTTTATTAATTTATACTATGCTTATATGGAATTTTGCCCAACAGACCTCATTACAATTTGGGCCAGGGCCCAGGGTTAGGGTTGTTTCAGGGTCAGGGCCAGGGCCCAGTGTTAGGGTTGTTTTAGGGTCAGGGCCAGGGCCCAGGGCTAGGGGTGTTTTAGGGTCAGGGCCAGGGCCCAAAGTTAGGGTTGTTTTAGGGTCAGGGCCCAGGGTTAGGGTTTTAGGCTCAGGGCCATGGCCCAGGGTTAGGGTTTTAGGCTCAGGGCCAGGGCCCAGGGTTAGGGTTTTAGGCTCAGGGCCAGGGCCCAGGGTTAGGGTTTTAGGGTCAGGGCCAGGGCCCAGGGTTAGGGTTTTAGGCTCAGGGCTAGGGCCCAGGTTTAGGGTTTTAGGTTCGGGGCCAGGGCCCAGGGTTCGGGTTTTAGAGTCAGGGCCAGGGCCCAGGGTTAGGGTTTTAGGCTCAGGGCCAGGGCCCAGGGATAGGGTTTTAGGATCAGTGCCAGGGCCCAGGGTTAGGGTTTTAGGGTCAGGTCCAGGGCCCAGGGTTAGGGTTTTAGGGTCAGGGCCAGGGCCCAGGGTTAGGGTTTTAGGCTCAGGGCCAGGGCCCAGGGTTAGGGTTTTAGGCTCAGGGCCAGGGCCCACGGTTAGGGTTTTAGGCTCGGTGCCAGGGCCAAGGGTTAGGGTTTTAGGGTCAGAGACAGGGCCCAGGGTTAGGGTTTTAGGGTCAGGGCCTGGGCCCAGGGTTAGGTTTTTAGGGTCAGGGCCCAGGGTTAGGGTTTTAGGGTCAGAGCCCAGGGTTAGGGTTTTAGGGTCAGGACCCAGGGTTAGGGTTTTAGGGTCATGGCCCAGGGTTAGGGTTTTAGGGTCAGGGCCTGGGCCCAGGGTTAGGGTTTTAGGGTCAGGGCCCAGGGTTAGGGTTTTAGGGTCAGGGCCCAGGGTTAGGGTTTTAGGGTCAGGACCCAGTGTTAGGGTTTTAGGGTCATGGCCCAGGGTTAGGGTTTTAGGGTCAGGGCCCAGGGTTAGGGTGATTTCCAGGAAGTGACCTCACAGTGACTCAAGCTACCACTTACTGTTGATTGTGATGAAATGCCAGCTGAGGCACATGCCTTGGGGGCTAAGTGGTTGCTGCCCTTGACTACTATGAAGACTGGTGTGGGAAGGGTCGCTTTGGATGCACTTGAGCAGGGGTCCCCAACCCCTGAGCCATGGAGCCGTAAGGAGCCACACAGCAGGTGAGTGGTGTCGAGTGAGGGAGTGAGGGAAGCTTCGTCTGTATTTACAGCCACTCCCCTTTGCTCACATTCCCGCCTGAGCTCCACCTTCTCAGATGAGCAGCAGCATTAGATTCTCATAGGAGAACGCACCCTGTTGTGAACCGTGCATGTGAGGGATCTAGGTTGCGCTGTTCTTATGAGAATCTAATACCTATTGATCTGTCACTTTCTCCCATCACGCTCAGGTGGGACCATCCAGTTTCAGGAAAACAAGCTTAACACGCCCACTGATTCTACATTATGGTGAGTTCTATAATTATTTTATTATATATTCCAGTGTAATAATGGAAATGAAGTGCCTAATAAACGTAAATGTGCTTAAATCTTCTGGCCCAGCTCCTACCTCCCGGCAGCCTCGCCAGGCCCAGAACTCTCTCCAGTCAGCCTCTACAGACCAAGCTCATGACTCACAATGGCCTATTTAGGCCCATACCCTACCTCACGGCAGTCTCCGCAGATGAGCCTACTGCCTCACAACAGCCTCCACAGGCACAGCTCCATCGTTACAATGGCCTCTTTAGACCCAGCTCCTGCCTCCCAGCCTTCTCTCCAGGCCCTGAACTTTCTCCGTAAGTTGAGGTAGCTGGGACTGTAGGTATCCATGACGATACTTGGCTAATCTTTAAATGTTTTGCAGACATGGGGTCTCACTTTGTTGGCCAGGCTGGTGTCAAACTAATGGCCTCAAGTGACCCTTCCACCCCTGCCTCCCATCCTTGAGGTATGTGCCACCACAAGGGGCACTTGTTCAATTTTCTAAAGAAAAAATTTCCAAAGTAAGGCTGTGGGATGATGGCAGGAAGATAAAAGAAAAACAGAAGAATAAGTTAATATGACTTATTCACACATATTCTTTTGACAGCAAGAAGAATTTTTAGTATATACATTCCTTACAAACAAACAAACGGCAGATAAACAATGTTGTATAGGAACTTCAACACACACTGTACAATATTCCCACTTTGCTGACATAAGTTATGGAAATTTCGTGGTTTCCTTGAGTGTCACTACCAGTATTTTGCTTCTCTGATGATTTTTATCAACTTCCTCATCTGTTAACTTCTCTCCAAAGTATGTCATGTCACGACATACTGCCGCTGCACGAACACGGGCAGTGTCTTCCTATTAAACATGTAGAATGCTTTCCTAATTTCTCTTTTTACTCTCTGTCTTTGTGTTCTGCATTTTCCTTACTTTTATTGTCAGAAACTCCAGAAAGTCAATCGTACTAATTTATCACGATTTGCTTTATTAATTTATACTATGCTTATATGGAATTTTGCCCAACAGACCTCATTACAATTTGGGCCAGGGCCCAGGGTTAGGGTTGTTTCAGGGTCAGGGCCAGGGCCCAGTGTTAGGGTTGTTTTAGGGTCAGGGCCAGGGCCCAGGGCTAGGGGTGTTTTAGGGTCAGGGCCAGGGCCCAAAGTTAGGGTTGTTTTAGGGTCAGGGCCCAGGGTTAGGGTTTTAGGCTCAGGGCCAGGGCCCAGGGTTAGGGTTTTAGGCTCAGGGCCAGGGCCCAGGGTTAGGGTTTTAGGGTCAGGGCCAGGGCCCAGGGTTAGGGTTTTAGGGTCAGGGCCAGGGCCCAGGGTTAGGGTTTTAGGCTCAGGGCCAGGGCCCAGGGTTAGGGTTTTAGGTTCGGGGCCAGGGCCCAGGGTTAGGGTTTTAGGGTTAGGGCCAGGGCCCAGGGTTAGGGTTTTAGGATCAGTGCCAGGGCCCAGGGTTAGGGTTTTAGGGTCAGGTCCAGGGCCCAGGGTTAGGGTTTTAGGGTTAGGGCCACTGCCCACGGTTAGGGTTGTAGCGTCAGGGCCTGGGCCCAGGGTTAGGGTTTTAGGGTCAGGGCCAGGGCCCAGGGTTAGGGTTTTAGGTTCAGGGCCAGGGCCCAGGGTTAGGGTTTTAGGGTCAGGGCCTGGGCCCAGGGTTAGGTTTTTAAGGTCAGGGCCCAGGGTTAGGTTTTTAGGGTCAGGGCCCAGGGTTAGGGTTTTAGGGTCAGGACCCAGGGTTAGGGTTTTAGGGTCATGGCCCAGGGTTAGGGTTTTAGGGTCAGGGCCCAGGGTTAGGGTGATTTCCAGAAAGTGACCTCACAGTGACTCAAGCTACCACTTACTGTTGATTGTGATGAAATGCCAGCTGAGGTATATGCCTTGGGGGCTAAGTGGTTGCTGCCCTTGACTACTATGAAGACTGGTGTGGGAAGGGTCGCTTTGGATGCACTTGAGCAGGGGTCCCCAACCCCTGAGCCATGGAGCCGTAAGGAGCCACACAGCAGGTGAGTGGTGTCGAGTGAGGGAGTGAGGGAAGCTTCGTCTGTATTTACAGCCACTCCCCTTTGCTCACATTCCCGCCTGAGCTCCACCTTCTCAGATGAGCAGCAGCATTAGATTCTCATAGGAGAACGCACCCTGTTGTGAACCGTGCATGTGAGGGATCTAGGTTGCGCTGTTCTTATGAGAATCTAATACCTATTGATCTGTCACTTTCTCCCATCACGCTCAGGTGGGACCATCCAGTTTCAGGAAAACAAGCTTAACACGCCCACTGATTCTACATTATGGTGAGTTCTATAATTATTTTATTATATATTCCAGTGTAATAATGGAAATGAAGTGCCTAATAAACGTAAATGTGCTTAAATCTTTTGGCCCAGCTCCTACCTCCCGGCAGCCTCGCCAGGCCCAGAACTCTCTCCAGTCAGCCTCTACAGACCAAGCTCATGACTCACAATGGCCTATTTAGGCCCATACCCTACCTCACGGCAGTCTCCGCAGATGAGCCTACTGCCTCACAACAGCCTCCACAGGCACAGCTCCATCGTTCCAATGGCCTCTTTAGACCCAGCTCCTGCCTCCCAGCCTTCTCTCCAGGCCCTGAACTTTCTCCGTAAGTTGAGGTAGCTGGGACTGTAGGTATCCATGACGATACTTGGCTAATCTTTAAATTGTTTTGCAGACATGGGGTCTCACTTTGTTGGCCAGGCTGGTGTCAAACTAATGGCCTCAAGTGACCGTTCCACCCCTGCCTCCCATCCTCGAGGTATGTGCCACCACAAGGGGCACTTGTTCAATTTTCTAAAGAAAAAATTTCTAAAGTAAGGCTGTGGGATGATGGCAGGAAGATAAAAGAAAAACAGAAGAATAAGTTAAAATGACTTATTCACACATATTCTTTTGACAGCAAGAAGAACTTTTAGTATATACATTCCTTACAAACAAACAAACGGCCGATAAACAATGTTGTATAGGAACTTCAACACACACTGTACAATATTCCCACTTTGCTGACATAAGTTATGGAAATTTCGTGGTTTCCTTGAGTGTCGCTAGCAGTATTTTGCTTCTCTGATGATTTTTATCAACTTCCTCATCTGTTAACTTCTCTCCAAAGTATGTCATGTCACGACATACTGCCGCTGCACGAACACGGCCAGTGTCTTCCTATTAAACATGTAGAATGCTTTCCTAATTTCTCTTTTTACTCTCTGTCTTTGTGTTCTGCATTTTCCTTACTTTTATTGTCAGAAACTCCAGAAAGTCAATCGTACTAATTTATCACGATTTGCTTTATTAATTTATACTATGCTTATATGGAATTTTGCCCAACAGACCTCATTACAATTTGGGCCAGGGCCCAGGGTTAGGGTTGTTTCAGGGTCAGGGCCAGGGCCCAGTGTTAGGGTTGTTTTAGGGTCAGGGCCAGGGCCCAGGGCTAGGGGTGTTTTAGGGTCAGGGCCAGGGCCCAAAGTTAGGGTTGTTTTAGGGTCAGGGCCCAGGGTTAGGGTTTTAGGCTCAGGGCCATGGCCCAGGGTTAGGGTTTTAGGCTCAGGGCCAGGGCCCAGGGTTAGGGTTTTAGGGTCAGGGCCAGGGCCCAGGGTTAGGGTTTTAGGGTCAGGGCCAGGGGCCAGGGTTAGGGTTTTAGGGTCAGGGCCAGGACCCAGGGTTAGGGTTTTAGGTTCGGGGCCAGGGCCCAGGGTTCGGGTTTTAGAGTCAGGGCCAGGGCCCAGGGTTAGGGTTTTAGGCTCAGGGCCAGGGCCCAGGGTTAGGGTTTTAGGATCAGTGCCAGGGCCCAGGGTTAGGGTTTTAGGGTCAGGTCCAGGGCCCAGGGTTAGGGTTTTAGGGTTAGGGCCACTGCCCACGGTTAGGGTTTTAGGGTCAGGGCCTGGGCCCAGGGTTAGGGTTTTAGGGTCAGGGCCAGGGCCCAGGGTTAGGGTTTTAGGTTCAGGGCCAGGGCCCAGGGTTAGGGTTTTAGGGTCAGGGCCTGGGCCCAGGGTTAGGTTTTTAGGGTCAGGGCCCAGGGTTAGAGTTTCAGGGTCAGGACCCAGGGTTGGGGTTTTAGGGTCATGGCCCAGGGTTAGGGTTTTAGGGTCAGGGCCCAGGGTTAGGGTGATTTCCAGGAAGTGACCTCACAGTGAGTCAAGCTACCACTTACTGTTGATTGTGATGAAATGCCAGCTGAGGCACATGCCTTGGGGGCTAAGTGGTTGCTGCCCTTGACTACTATGAGGACTGGTGTGGGAAGGGTCGCTTTGGATGCACTTGAGCAGGGGTCCCCAACCCCTGAGCCATGGAGCCGTAAGGAGCCACACAGCAGGTGAGTGGTGTCGAGTGAGGGAGTGAGGGAAGCTTCGTCTGTATTTACAGCCACTCCCCTTTGCTCACATTCCCGCCTGAGCTCCACCTTCTCAGATGAGCAGCAGCATTAGATTCTCATAGGAGAACGCACCCTGTTGTGAACCGTGCATGTGAGGGATCTAGGTTGCGCTGTTCTTATGAGAATCTAATACCTATTGATCTGTCACTTTCTCCCATCACGCTCAGGTGGGACCATCCAGTTTCAGGAAAACAAGCTTAACACGCCCACTGATTCTACATTATGGTGAGTTCTATAATTATTTTATTATATATTCCAGTGTAATAATGGAAATGAAGTGCCTAATAAACGTAAATGTGCTTAAATCTTCTGGCCCAGCTCCTACCTCCCGGCAGCCTCGCCAGGCCCAGAACTCTCTCCAGTCAGCCTCTACAGGTGAAGCTCATGACTCACAATGGCCTATTGAGGCCCATACCCTACCTCACGGCAGTCTCCGCAGATGAGCCTACTGCCTCACAACAGCCTCCACAGGCACAGCTCCATCGTTCCAATGGCCTCTTTAGACCCAGCTCCTGCCTCCCAGCCTTCTCTCCAGGCCCTGAACTTTCTCCGTAAGTTGAGGTAGCTGGGACTGTAGGTATCCATGACGATACTTGGCTAATCTTTAAATTGTTTTGCAGACATGGGGTCTCACTTTGTTGGCCAGGCTGGTGTCAAACTAATGGCCTCAAGTGACCGTTCCACCCCTGCCTCCCATCCTCGAGGTATGTGCCACCACAAGGGGCACTTGTTCAATTTTCTAAAGAAAAAATTTCTAAAGTAAGGCTGTGGGATGATGGCAGGAAGATAAAAGAAAAACAGAAGAATAAGTTAAAATGACTTATTCACACATATTCTTTTGACAGCAAGAAGAACTTTTAGTATATACATTCCTTACAAACAAACAAACGGCAGATAAACAATGTTGTATAGGAACTTCAACACACACTGTACAATATTCCCACTTTGCTGACATAAGTTATGGAAATTTCGTGGTTTCCTTGAGTGCCGCTAGCAGTATTTTGCTTCTCTGATGATTTTTATCAACTTCCTCATCTGTTAACTTCTCTCCAAAGTATGTCATGTCACGACATACTGCCGCTGCACGAACACGGCCAGTGTCTTCCTATTAAACATGTAGAATGCTTTCCTAATTTCTCTTTTTACTCTCTGTCTTTGTGTTCTGCATTTTCCTTACTTTTATTGTCAGAAACTCCAGAAAGTCAATCGTACTAATTTATCACGATTTGCTTTATTAATTTATACTATGCTTATATGGAATTTTGCCCAACAGACCTCATTACAATTTGGGCCAGGGCCCAGGGTTAGGGTTGTTTCAGGGTCAGGGCCAGGGCCCAGTGTTAGGGTTGTTTTAGGGTCAGGGCCAGGGCCCAGGGCTAGGGGTGTTTTAGGGTCAGGGCCAGGGCCCAAAGTTAGGGTTGTTTTAGGGTCAGGGCCCAGGGTTAGGGTTTTAGGCTCAGGGCCATGGCCCAGGGTTAGGGTTTTAGGCTCAGGGCCAGGGCCCAGGGTTAGGGTTTTAGGGTCAGGGCCAGGGCCCAGGGTTAGGGTTTTAGGGTCAGGGCCAGGGCCCAGGGTTAGGGTTTTAGGGTCAGGGCCAGGGCCCAGGGTTAGGGTTTTAGGTTCGGGGCCAGGGCCCAGGGTTCGGGTTTTAGAGTCAGGGCCAGGGCCCAGGGTTAGGGTTTTAGGCTCAGGGCCAGGGCCCAGGGTTAGGGTTTTAGGATCAGTGCCAGGGCCCAGGGTTAGGGTTTTAGGGTCAGGTCCAGGGCCCAGGGTTAGGGTTTTAGGGTCAGGGCCAGGGCCCAGGGTTAGGGTTTTAGGGTCAGGGCCAGGGCCCAGGGTTAGGGTTTTAGGCTCAGGGCCAGGGCCCACGGTTAGGGTTTTAGGCTCGGTGCCAGGGCCAAGGGTTAGGGTTTTAGGGTCAGAGCCACGGCCCAGGGTTAGGGTTTTAGGGTCAGGGCCTGGGCCCAGGGTTAGGTTTTTAGGGTCAGGGCCCAGGGTTAGGGTTTTAGGGTCAGAGCCCAGGGTTAGGGTTTTAGGGTCAGGACCCAGGGTTAGGGTTTTAGGGTCATGGCCCAGGGTTAGGGTTTTAGGGTCAGGGCCCTGGGTTAGGGTGATTTCCAGGAAGTGACCTCACAGTGACTCAAGCTACCACTTACTGTTGATTGTGATGAAATGCCAGCTGAGGCACATGCCTTGGGGGCTAAGTGGTTGCTGCCCTTGACTACTATGAAGACTGGTGTGGGAAGGGTCGCTTTGGATGCACTTGAGCGGGGGTCCCCAACCCCTGAGCCATGGAGCCGTAAGGAGCCACACAGCAGGTGAGTGGTGTCGAGTGAGGGAGTGAGGGAAGCTTCGTCTGTATTTACAGCCACTCCCCTTTGCTCACATTCCCGCCTGAGCTCCACCTTCTCAGATGAGCAGCAGCATTAGATTCTCATAGGAGAACGCACCCTGTTGTGAACCGTGCATGTGAGGGATCTAGGTTGCGCTGTTCTTATGAGAATCTAATACCTATTGATCTGTCACTTTCTCCCATCACGCTCAGGTGGGACCATCCAGTTTCAGGAAAACAAGCTTAACACGCCCACTGATTCTACATTATGGTGAGTTCTATAATTATTTTATTATATATTCCAGTGTAATAATGGAAATGAAGTGCCTAATAAACGTAAATGTGTTTAAATCTTCTGGCCCAGCTCCTACCTCCCGGCAGCCTCGCCAGGCCCAGAACTCTCTCCAGTCAGCCTCTACAGACCAAGCTCATGACTCACAATGGCCTATTTAGGCCCATACCCTACCTCACGGCAGTCTCCACAGATGAGCCTACTGCCTCACAACAGCCTCCACAGGCACAGCTCCATCGTTACAATGGCCTCTTTAGACCCAGCTCCTGCCTCCCAGCCTTCTCTCCAGGCCCTGAACTTTCTCCGTAAGTTGAGGTAGCTGGGACTGTAGGTATACATGACGATACTTGGCTAATCTTTAAATTGTTTTGCAGACATGGGGTCTCACTTTGTTGGCCAGGCTGGTGTCAAACTAATGGCCTCAAGTGACCCTTCCACCCCTGCCTCCCATCCTCGAGGTATGTGCCACCACAAGGGGCACTTGTTCAATTTTCTAAAGAAAAAATTTCTAAAGTAAGGCTGTGGGATGATGGCAGGAAGATAAAAGAAAAACAGAAGAATAAGTTAAAATGACTTATTCACACATATTCTTTTGACAGCAAGAAGAACTTTTAGTATATACATTCCTTACAAACAAACAAACGGCAGATAAACAATGTTGTATAGGAACTTCAACACACACTGTACAATATTCCCACTTTGCTGACATAAGTTATGGAAATTTCGTGGTTTCCTTGAGTGTCGCTAGCAGTATTTTGCTTCTCTGATGATTTTTATCAACTTCCTCATCTGTTAACTTCTCTCCAAAGTATGTCATGTCACGACATACTGCCGCTGCACGAACACGGGCAGTGTCTTCCTATTAAACATGTAGAATGCTTTCCTAACTTCTCTTTTTACTCTCTGTCTTTGTGTTCTGCATTTTCCTTACTTTTATTGTCAGAAACTCCAGAAAGTCAATCGTACTAATTTATCACGATTTGCTTTATTAATTTATACTATGCTTATATGGAATTTTGCCCAACAGACCTCATTACAATTTGGGCCAGGGCCCAGGGTTAGGGTTGTTTCAGGGTCAGGGCCAGGGCCCAGTGTTAGGGTTGTTTTAGGGTCAGGGCCAGGGCCCAGGGCTAGGGGTGTTTTAGGGTCAGGGCCAGGGCCCAAAGTTAGGGTTGTTTTAGGGTCAGGGCCCAGGGTTAGGGTTTTAGGCTCAGGGCCATGGCCCAGGGTTAGGGTTTTAGGCTCAGGGCCAGGGCCCAGGGTTAGGGTTTTAGGCTCAGGGCCAGGGCCCAGGGTTAGGGTTTTAGGGTCAGGGCCAGGGCCCAGGGTTAGGGTTTTAGGCTCAGGGCTAGGGCCCAGGTTTAGGGTTTTAGGTTCGGGGCCAGGGCCCAGGGTTCGGGTTTTAGAGTCAGGGCCAGGGCCCAGGGTTAGGGTTTTAGGCTCAGGGCCAGGGCCCAGGGATAGGGTTTTAGGATCAGTGCCAGGGCCCAGGGTTAGGGTTTTAGGGTCAGGTCCAGGGCCCAGGGTTAGGGTTTTAGGGTCAGGGCCAGGGCCCAGGGTTAGGGTTTTAGGCTCAGGGCCAGGGCCCAGGGTTAGGGTTTTAGGCTCAGGGCCAGGGCCCACGGTTAGGGTTTTAGGCTCGGTGCCAGGGCCAAGGGTTAGGGTTTTAGGGTCAGAGACAGGGCCCAGGGTTAGGGTTTTAGGGTCAGGGCCTGGGCCCAGGGTTAGGTTTTTAGGGTCAGGGCCCAGGGTTAGGGTTTTAGGGTCAGAGCCCAGGGTTAGGGTTTTAGGGTCAGGACCCAGGGTTAGGGTTTTAGGGTCATGGCCCAGGGTTAGGGTTTTAGGGTCAGGGCCTGGGCCCAGGGTTAGGGTTTTAGGGTCAGGGCCCAGGGTTAGGGTTTTAGGGTCAGGGCCCAGGGTTAGGGTTTTAGGGTCAGGACCCAGTGTTAGGGTTTTAGGGTCATGGCCCAGGGTTAGGGTTTTAGGGTCAGGGCCCAGGGTTAGGGTGATTTCCAGGAAGTGACCTCACAGTGACTCAAGCTACCACTTACTGTTGATTGTGATGAAATGCCAGCTGAGGCACATGCCTTGGGGGCTAAGTGGTTGCTGCCCTTGACTACTATGAAGACTGGTGTGGGAAGGGTCGCTTTGGATGCACTTGAGCAGGGGTCCCCAACCCCTGAGCCATGGAGCCGTAAGGAGCCACACAGCAGGTGAGTGGTGTCGAGTGAGGGAGTGAGGGAAGCTTCGTCTGTATTTACAGCCACTCCCCTTTGCTCACATTCCCGCCTGAGCTCCACCTTCTCAGATGAGCAGCAGCATTAGATTCTCATAGGAGAACGCACCCTGTTGTGAACCGTGCATGTGAGGGATCTAGGTTGCGCTGTTCTTATGAGAATCTAATACCTATTGATCTGTCACTTTCTCCCATCACGCTCAGGTGGGACCATCCAGTTTCAGGAAAACAAGCTTAACACGCCCACTGATTCTACATTATGGTGAGTTCTATAATTATTTTATTATATATTCCAGTGTAATAATGGAAATGAAGTGCCTAATAAACGTAAATGTGCTTAAATCTTCTGGCCCAGCTCCTACCTCCCGGCAGCCTCGCCAGGCCCAGAACTCTCTCCAGTCAGCCTCTACAGACCAAGCTCATGACTCACAATGGCCTATTTAGGCCCATACCCTACCTCACGGCAGTCTCCGCAGATGAGCCTACTGCCTCACAACAGCCTCCACAGGCACAGCTCCATCGTTACAATGGCCTCTTTAGACCCAGCTCCTGCCTCCCAGCCTTCTCTCCAGGCCCTGAACTTTCTCCGTAAGTTGAGGTAGCTGGGACTGTAGGTATCCATGACGATACTTGGCTAATCTTTAAATGTTTTGCAGACATGGGGTCTCACTTTGTTGGCCAGGCTGGTGTCAAACTAATGGCCTCAAGTGACCCTTCCACCCCTGCCTCCCATCCTTGAGGTATGTGCCACCACAAGGGGCACTTGTTCAATTTTCTAAAGAAAAAATTTCCAAAGTAAGGCTGTGGGATGATGGCAGGAAGATAAAAGAAAAACAGAAGAATAAGTTAATATGACTTATTCACACATATTCTTTTGACAGCAAGAAGAATTTTTAGTATATACATTCCTTACAAACAAACAAACGGCAGATAAACAATGTTGTATAGGAACTTCAACACACACTGTACAATATTCCCACTTTGCTGACATAAGTTATGGAAATTTCGTGGTTTCCTTGAGTGTCACTACCAGTATTTTGCTTCTCTGATGATTTTTATCAACTTCCTCATCTGTTAACTTCTCTCCAAAGTATGTCATGTCACGACATACTGCCGCTGCACGAACACGGGCAGTGTCTTCCTATTAAACATGTAGAATGCTTTCCTAATTTCTCTTTTTACTCTCTGTCTTTGTGTTCTGCATTTTCCTTACTTTTATTGTCAGAAACTCCAGAAAGTCAATCGTACTAATTTATCACGATTTGCTTTATTAATTTATACTATGCTTATATGGAATTTTGCCCAACAGACCTCATTACAATTTGGGCCAGGGCCCAGGGTTAGGGTTGTTTCAGGGTCAGGGCCAGGGCCCAGTGTTAGGGTTGTTTTAGGGTCAGGGCCAGGGCCCAGGGCTAGGGGTGTTTTAGGGTCAGGGCCAGGGCCCAAAGTTAGGGTTGTTTTAGGGTCAGGGCCCAGGGTTAGGGTTTTAGGCTCAGGGCCAGGGCCCAGGGTTAGGGTTTTAGGCTCAGGGCCAGGGCCCAGGGTTAGGGTTTTAGGGTCAGGGCCAGGGCCCAGGGTTAGGGTTTTAGGGTCAGGGCCAGGGCCCAGGGTTAGGGTTTTAGGCTCAGGGCCAGGGCCCAGGGTTAGGGTTTTAGGTTCGGGGCCAGGGCCCAGGGTTAGGGTTTTAGGGTTAGGGCCAGGGCCCAGGGTTAGGGTTTTAGGATCAGTGCCAGGGCCCAGGGTTAGGGTTTTAGGGTCAGGTCCAGGGCCCAGGGTTAGGGTTTTAGGGTTAGGGCCACTGCCCACGGTTAGGGTTGTAGCGTCAGGGCCTGGGCCCAGGGTTAGGGTTTTAGGGTCAGGGCCAGGGCCCAGGGTTAGGGTTTTAGGTTCAGGGCCAGGGCCCAGGGTTAGGGTTTTAGGGTCAGGGCCTGGGCCCAGGGTTAGGTTTTTAAGGTCAGGGCCCAGGGTTAGGTTTTTAGGGTCAGGGCCCAGGGTTAGGGTTTTAGGGTCAGGACCCAGGGTTAGGGTTTTAGGGTCATGGCCCAGGGTTAGGGTTTTAGGGTCAGGGCCCAGGGTTAGGGTGATTTCCAGAAAGTGACCTCACAGTGACTCAAGCTACCACTTACTGTTGATTGTGATGAAATGCCAGCTGAGGTATATGCCTTGGGGGCTAAGTGGTTGCTGCCCTTGACTACTATGAAGACTGGTGTGGGAAGGGTCGCTTTGGATGCACTTGAGCAGGGGTCCCCAACCCCTGAGCCATGGAGCCGTAAGGAGCCACACAGCAGGTGAGTGGTGTCGAGTGAGGGAGTGAGGGAAGCTTCGTCTGTATTTACAGCCACTCCCCTTTGCTCACATTCCCGCCTGAGCTCCACCTTCTCAGATGAGCAGCAGCATTAGATTCTCATAGGAGAACGCACCCTGTTGTGAACCGTGCATGTGAGGGATCTAGGTTGCGCTGTTCTTATGAGAATCTAATACCTATTGATCTGTCACTTTCTCCCATCACGCTCAGGTGGGACCATCCAGTTTCAGGAAAACAAGCTTAACACGCCCACTGATTCTACATTATGGTGAGTTCTATAATTATTTTATTATATATTCCAGTGTAATAATGGAAATGAAGTGCCTAATAAACGTAAATGTGCTTAAATCTTTTGGCCCAGCTCCTACCTCCCGGCAGCCTCGCCAGGCCCAGAACTCTCTCCAGTCAGCCTCTACAGACCAAGCTCATGACTCACAATGGCCTATTTAGGCCCATACCCTACCTCACGGCAGTCTCCGCAGATGAGCCTACTGCCTCACAACAGCCTCCACAGGCACAGCTCCATCGTTCCAATGGCCTCTTTAGACCCAGCTCCTGCCTCCCAGCCTTCTCTCCAGGCCCTGAACTTTCTCCGTAAGTTGAGGTAGCTGGGACTGTAGGTATCCATGACGATACTTGGCTAATCTTTAAATTGTTTTGCAGACATGGGGTCTCACTTTGTTGGCCAGGCTGGTGTCAAACTAATGGCCTCAAGTGACCGTTCCACCCCTGCCTCCCATCCTCGAGGTATGTGCCACCACAAGGGGCACTTGTTCAATTTTCTAAAGAAAAAATTTCTAAAGTAAGGCTGTGGGATGATGGCAGGAAGATAAAAGAAAAACAGAAGAATAAGTTAAAATGACTTATTCACACATATTCTTTTGACAGCAAGAAGAACTTTTAGTATATACATTCCTTACAAACAAACAAACGGCCGATAAACAATGTTGTATAGGAACTTCAACACACACTGTACAATATTCCCACTTTGCTGACATAAGTTATGGAAATTTCGTGGTTTCCTTGAGTGTCGCTAGCAGTATTTTGCTTCTCTGATGATTTTTATCAACTTCCTCATCTGTTAACTTCTCTCCAAAGTATGTCATGTCACGACATACTGCCGCTGCACGAACACGGCCAGTGTCTTCCTATTAAACATGTAGAATGCTTTCCTAATTTCTCTTTTTACTCTCTGTCTTTGTGTTCTGCATTTTCCTTACTTTTATTGTCAGAAACTCCAGAAAGTCAATCGTACTAATTTATCACGATTTGCTTTATTAATTTATACTATGCTTATATGGAATTTTGCCCAACAGACCTCATTACAATTTGGGCCAGGGCCCAGGGTTAGGGTTGTTTCAGGGTCAGGGCCAGGGCCCAGTGTTAGGGTTGTTTTAGGGTCAGGGCCAGGGCCCAGGGCTAGGGGTGTTTTAGGGTCAGGGCCAGGGCCCAAAGTTAGGGTTGTTTTAGGGTCAGGGCCCAGGGTTAGGGTTTTAGGCTCAGGGCCATGGCCCAGGGTTAGGGTTTTAGGCTCAGGGCCAGGGCCCAGGGTTAGGGTTTTAGGGTCAGGGCCAGGGCCCAGGGTTAGGGTTTTAGGGTCAGGGCCAGGGCCCAGGGTTAGGGTTTTAGGGTCAGGGCCAGGGCCCAGGGTTAGGGTTTTAGGTTCGGGGCCAGGGCCCAGGGTTCGGGTTTTAGAGTCAGGGCCAGGGCCCAGGGTTAGGGTTTTAGGCTCAGGGCCAGGGCCCAGGGTTAGGGTTTTAGGATCAGTGCCAGGGCCCAGGGTTAGGGTTTTAGGCTCAGGTCCAGGGCCCAGGGTTAGGGTTTTAGGGTTAGGGCCACTGCCCACGGTTAGGGTTTTAGGGTCAGGGCCCAGGGTTAGGGTTGTTTTAGGGTCAGAGCCCAGGGTTAAGGTTGTTTCAGGGTCAAGGCCCAGGGTTAGGGTTGTTTCAGGGTCAGGGCCCAGGGTTAGGGTTGTTTTAAAGTCAGGGTCCAGGGTTAGGGTTGTTTTAGGGTTAGGTCCCAGGGTTAGGGGTGTTTTAGGGTCAGGGCCAGGGCCCAAGGTTAGCGTTGTTTTAGGGTCAGTGCCAGGGCCCAGGGTTAGGGTTGTTTTAGGGGCAGGGCCAGGGCCCAAAGTTAGGGTTGTTTTAGGGTCAGGGCCCAGGGCTATGGTTGTTTTACTGTCAGGGCCCAGGATTAGGGTTGTTTTAGGGTCAGGGCCCAGGGTTAGGGTTGTTTTAAAGTCAGGGTCCAGGGTTAGGGTTGTTTTAGGGTTAGGGCCCAGGGTTAGGGTTGTTTTAGGGTCATGGCCCAGGGTTAGGGTTGTTTTAGGGTCCGGGCCCAGAGTTAGGGTGGTTTTAGGGTCAGGGCCCAGGGTTAGGGTTGTTTTAGGGTCAGGTCCCAGGGTTAGGGTTGTTTTAAGGTCAGGGCCCAGGGTTAGGGTTGTTTTAGGGTCAGGGCCCAGGGTTAGGGTTGTTTTAGGGTCAGGGCCCAGGGTTAGGGTTGTTTTAAGGTCAGGGTCTAGGGTTAGGGTTGTTTTAGGGTTAGGGCCCAGGGTTAGGGTTTCAGGCTCAGGGCCTGGGCCCAGGGTTAGGGTTTCAGGATCAGGGCCTGGGCCAAGTTTAGGGTTTTAGGCTCAGGGTCAGGGCCCAGGGTTAGGGTTTAAGCTCAGGGCCAGGGCCCAGGGTTAGGGTTTTAGGCTCAGGGCCAGGGCCCAGGGTTAGGGTTTTAGGCTCAGGGCCAGGGTCCAGGGTTTGGGTTGGTTTAGGGTCAGGGCCAGGGCCCAGGGTTAGTGTTGTTTTTGGTTCAGGGCCAGGGCCCAGGGTTAGGGTTGTTTTAGGTTCAGGGCCAGGGCCCAGGCTTAGGGTTGTTTTAGGGTTAGGGCTAGGGCCCAGGGTTAGGGTTTTAGTCTCAGGGCCAGGGCGCAGGGTTAGGGTTTTAGGCTCAGGGCGCAGGGTTAGGGTTGTTTTAGGGTCATGGCCAGGGCCCAGGGTTAGGGTTGTTTTATGGTCAGGGTCCAGGGTTAGGGTTGTTTGAGGGTCAAGGCCCAGAGTTAGGGTTGTTTTAGGGTCAGGGCCCAGGTTTAGGGTTGTTTTAGTGTCAGGGCCCAGGGTTAGGGTTGTTTTAGGGTCAGGGCACAGGGTTAGTGTTGTTTTAGGGTCAGTGCCCAGGTTTAGGGTAGTTTTAGGGTCAGGTCCCAGGGTTAGGGTTGTTTTAGGGTCAGGGCCAGGGCCCAGGGTTAGCGTTGTTTTAGGTTCAGGGCCAGGGCCCAGGGTTAGGGTTGTTTTAGGGTCAGGGCTAGGGCCCAAAGTTAGGGTTGTTGTAGGGTCAGTGCCCAGGGTTAGGGTTGTTTTAGGGTCAGGGCCCAGGGTTAGGGTTGTTTTAGTGTCGGGGCCCAGGGTTAGGATTGTTTTAGGGTCAGGGCCAGGGCCCAGGGTTAGCGTTGTTTTAGGGTCAGGGCCAGGGCCCAGGGTTAGGGTTGTTTCAGGGTCAGGGCCAGGGCCCAAATTTAGGGTTGTTTTAGGTTCAGGGCCCAGGGTTAGGGTTTAGGCTCAGGTCCAGGGCCCAGGGTTAGGGTTTTAGGCTCAGGGCCAGGGCCCAGGTTTAGGGTTGTTTTAGGGTCAGGGCGAGGGCCCAGGGTTAGGGTTTTAGGCTCAGGGCCAGGGCCCAGGGTTAGGGTTTTAGGCTCAGTGCCAGGGCCCAGGGTTGGTGTTTCAGGCTCAGGGCCAGAGCCCAAGGTTAGGGTTTTCTGCTCAGGTCCAGGGCCCAGGGTTAGGGTTTTAGGCTCAGCCCTAGGGCCCAGGGTTAGGGTTTTAGGCTCAGGGCCAGAGCCCAGGGTTAGGGTTTTAGGCTCAGGGCCAGGGCCTAGGATTGGGGTTTCAGGCTCAGGGCCAGAGCCCAAGGTTAGGGTTTTAGGCTCAGTGTCAGGGCCCAGGGTTAGGGTTGTTTTAGGGTCTGGGCCCAGGTTTAGGGTTGTTTTAGGGTTAGGGCCCAGGGTTAGGCTTGTTTTAGGGTCAGGGACAGGGCCCAGGGTTATCGTTGTTTTAAGGTCAGGGCCAGGGCCCAGGGTTAGGGTTGTTTTAGGGTCAGGGCTAGGGCCCAAAGTTAGGGTTGTTTTAGGGTCAGGGCCCAGGGTTAGGGTTGTTTTAGGGTCAGGGCCCTGGGTTAGGGTTGTTTTAGGGTCAGGGCCCAGGGTTAGGGTTGTTTTAGGGTCAGGGCCCAGGGTTAGGGTTGTTTTAGGGTCAGGGCCAGGGCCCAGGTTTAGCGTTGTTTCAGTGTCAGGGCACAGGATTAGGGTTGTTTTAGTGTCAGGGCCCAGGGTTAGGGTTGTTTCAGGGTCAGGGCCCTGGGTTAGGGTTGTTTCAGGGTCAGGGCCCAGGGTTAGGGTTGTTTCAGTGTCAGGGCCCAGGGTTAGGGTTGTTTCAGGGTCAGGGCCCTGGGTTAGGGTTGTTTTAGGGTAAGGGCAGGGCCCAGGCTTAGGGTTGTTTTTGGGTCAGGGCCAGGGCCCAGGGTTAGGGTTGTTTTAGGGTCAGGGCCAGGGCCCAGGATTATGGTTGTTTTAGGTTCAGGGCCCAGGGATAGGGTTGTTTTAGGGTCAGGGCCCAGGGTTAGGGTTTTTTTAGAGTCAGGGCCCAGGGATAGGGTTGTTTCAGGGTCAGGGCGCAGGGTTCGGGTTTTTTCAGTGTCTGGGCCCAGGGTTCGGGTTGTTTCAGGGCCAGGGCCAGGACTCAGGGTTAGGGTTGTTTCAAGGCCAGGGCTCAGAGTTAGGGTTGTTTCAGGGTCAAGGCGCAGGGTTAGGGTTGTTTCAGGGTCAGGGCCCAGAGTTAGGGTCGTTTCAGGGTCAGGGCCCAGGGTTAGGGTCGTTTCAGGGTCAGGGCCCAGGGTTAGGGTCGTTTCAGGGTCAGGGCCCAGTGTTAGGGTTGTTTCAGGGTCAGGGCCCAGGGTTAGGGTTGTTTCAGGGTCAGGGCCCAGGGTTAGGGTTGTTTCAGGGTCAGGGCCCAGCGTTAGGGTTGTTTCAGGGTCAGGGCCTAGAGTTAGGGTTGATTCACGGTCAGTGCCCAGGGTTAGGGTTGTTTCAGGGTCAGGGCCCAGGGTTAGGGTTGTTTCAGGGTCAGGGCCCAGGGTTAGGGTTGTTTCAGCGTCAGGGCCTAGGGTTTGGGTTGTTTCAGGGTCAGGGCCCAGGTTGAGGGTTGTTTCAGGGTCAGGGCTTAGGGTTAGGGTTGATTCAGGGTCAGTGCCCAGGGTTAGGGTTGTTTTAGGGTCCGGGCCCAGGGTTAGGGTTGTTTTAGGGTCAGGGCCCAGGGTTAGGGTTGTTTTAGGGTCATGGCCCTGGGTTATGGTTGTTTTAGGGTTAGGGCCCAGGGTTAGGGTTTTAGGCTCAGGGCCAGGGCCCATGGTTAGGGTTTAGGCTCAGGGCCAGGGCCCAGGGTTGGGGTTTCAGGCTCAGGGCCAGAGCCCAAGGTTAGGGTTTTAGGCTCAGGGCCAGGGCCCAGGGTTAGGGTTTTAGGCTCAGGGCCAGGGCCCAGGGTTAGGGTTTTAGGCTCAGGGCCAGGGCCCAGGGATAGGGTTTTAGGCTCAGGGCCAGGGCCCAGGGTTAGGGTTTTAGGCTCAGGGCCCAGGGTTAGGGTTGTTTTAGGGTAAGGGCCCAGGGTTAGGGTTGTTTTAGGGTCAGGGCCCAGGGTAAGGGTTGTTTCAGGATCAGGGCCCAGGGTTAGGGTTGTTTTTGGGTCAGAGCACAGGGTTAGGCTTGTTTTAAGGTCAGGGCCCAGAGTTAGGGTTGTTTTAGGGTCAGGGCTCAGGGTTAGGGTTGTTTTATGGTCAGGGCCCCGGGTTAGGGTTGTTTAAGGGTCAGGGCCCAGGGTTAGGTTTGTTTTAGGGTCAGGGCCCAGGGTTAGTGTTGTTTTAGTGTCAGGGCCCAGGGTTAGGGTTGTTTTAGGGTCAGGGCCAAGGGTTGGGGTTGTTTTAGGGTCAGGGCCCAGGGTAGGGTTGTTTTAGGGTCAGGGACCACGGTTAGCGTTTTAGGGTAAGGGCCAGGTCCCAGAGTTAGGGTTTTAGGGTAAGGGCCAGGGCCCAGGGTTAGGGTTTTAGGCTCAGGGCCAGGGCCCAGGGTTTGGGTTTTAGGCTCAGGGCCAGGGACCAGGGTTAGGGTTTTAGGCTCAGGGCCGGGGCCCAGGGTTAGGGTTTTAGGCTCAGGGCCAGGTACTAGGGTTAGTGTTTTAGAGTCAGGGTCAGGGCCCAGGATTACGGTTGTTTTAGGGTCAGGGCCAGGGCCCAGGGTTAGGGTTTTAGGCTCAGGGCCAGGGCCCAGGGTTTGGGTTTTAGGCTCAGGGCCAGGGCCCAGGGTTAGGGCTTTAGGGCCAGGGCCCAGGGTTAGGGTTGTTTTAGGGTCATGGCCCAGGGTTAGGGTTGTTTTAGTGTCAGGGCCCAGGGTTAGGGTTGTTTTAGGGTCCGGGCCCAGGGTTAGGGTTGTTTTAGGGTCAGGGCCCAGGGTTAGGGTTGTTTTAGGGTCAGGTCCCAGGGTTAGGGTTGTTTTAGGGTCAGGGCCCAGGGTTAGGGTTGTTTTAGGGTCAGGGTCCAGGGTTAGGGTTGTTTTAGGGTTAGGGCCCAGGGTTAGGGTTTAGGGTTAGGGCCCAGGGTTAAGGTTTTAGGCTCAGGGCCAGGGCCCAGGGTTAGGGTTTTAGGCTCAGGGCCAGGGCCCAGTGTTGGGGTTTCAGGCTCAGGGCCAGGGCCCAGGGTTAGGGTTTTAGGCTCAGGGCCAGGGCCCAGGTTTAAGGTTTTAGGCTCAGGACCAGGGCCAAGGGTTAGGATTTTAGGCTCAGGGCCATTGGCCCAAGGTTAGGGTTGTAGTCTCAGGGCCAGGGCCCAGGGTTAGGGTTTTAGGCTCAGGGGCAGTGCCTAGGGATATTGTTTTAGGTTCAGGGGCAGGGCCTAGGGATATTTTTTTAGGCTCAGGGCCAGGGCCCAGGGTTCGGGTTTTAGGCTCAGGGCCAGGGCCTAGGGTTAGGGTTTTAGGCTTAGGGCCCAGAGTTAGGGTTGTTTTAGAGTCAGGGCCCAGGGTTAGGGTTGTTTTAGGGTCAGAGCCCAGGGTTAAGGTTGTTTCAGGGTCAGGGCCCAGGGTTAGGGTTGTTTCAGGGTCAGGGCCCAGGGTTAGGTTTGTTTTAAAGTCAGGGTCCAGGGTTAGGGTTGTTTTAGGGTTAGGGCCCAGGGTTAGGGTTGTTTTAGGGTCAGGGCCAGGGCCCAGGGTTAGCGTTGTTTTAGGGTCAGTGCCAGGGCCCAGGGTTAGGGTTGTTTTAGGGTCAGGGCCAGGGCCCAAAGTTAGGGTTGTTTTAGGGTCAGGGCCCAGGGCTATGGTTGTTTTACTGTCAGGGCCCAGGATTAGGGTTCTTTTAGGGTCAGGGCCCAGGGTTAGGGTTGTTTTAAAGTCAGGGTCCAGGGTTAGGGTTGTTTTAGGGTTAGGGCCCAGGGTTAGGGTTTTAGGCTCAGGGTCAGGGCCCTGGGTTAGGGTTTTAGGCTCAGGGCCAGGTCCCAGGGTTAGGGTTTTAGGCTCAGGGCCAGGGCCCAGGGTTAGGGTTTTAGGCTCAGGGGTAGGGCCCCGGGATAGGGTTTTAGGCTCAGGGCCAAGGCCCAGAGTTAGGGCTTTAGGCTCAGGGCCAGGGCCCAGGGTTAGGGTTTTAGGCTCAGGGCGCAGGGTTAGGGCTGTTTTAGGGTCAGGGCCCAGGGTTAGGGTTGTTTCAGGGTCAGGGCCCAGGGTTAGGGTTGTTTCAGGGTCAGGGCCCAGGGTTAGGGTTGTTTCAGGGTCAGGGCCCAGGGTTAGGGTTGTTTCAGGGTCAGGGCCCAGGGTTAGGGTTGTTTCAGTGTCAGGGCCCAGGGGTAGGGTTGTTTAAGGGTCAGGGCCCAGGGGTAGGGTTGTTTCAGGGTCAGGGCCCAGGGTTAGGTTTGTTTTAGGGTCAGGGCAGGGCCCAGGGTTAGGGTTGTTTTAGGGTCAGGGCCAGGGCCCAGGGGTAGGGTTGTTTTAGGGTCAGGGCCAGGGCCCAGCGTTAGGGTTGTTTTAGGCTCAGTGCCAGGGCCCAGGGTTCGGGTTTTAGGGTCGGGGCCAGGGACCAGGGTTCGGGTTTTTGGGGTCAGGGCCAGGGCCCAGGGTTCGGGTTTTAGCCTCAGGGCCAGGGCCCAGGGTTAGGGTTTTGGGGTCAGGGCCAGGGCCCAGGGTTAGGGTTTTGGGGTCAGGGCCAGGGCCCAGGGTTAGGGTTTTAGGGTCAGGGCCCAGGGTTAGGGTTTTAGGGTCAGGGCCCAGGGTTAGGGTTTTAGGGTCAGGGCCAGGGCCCAGGATTACGGTTGTTTTAGGGTCAGGGCCAGGGCCCATGGTTAGGGTTTTAGGCTCAGGGCCAGGGCCCAGGGTTAGGGTTTTAGGCTCAGGGCGCAGGGTTAGGGTTGTTTTAGGGTCATGGCCAGGGCCCAGGGTTAGGGTTGTTTTATGGTCAGGGTCCAGGGTTAGTGTTGTTTCAGGGTCAGGGCCCAGAGTTAGCGTTGTTTTAGGGTCAGGGCCCAGGGTTAGGTTTGCTTTAGGGTTAGGGCCCAGGGTTAGGGTTGTTTTAGGGTCAGGGTCTAGGGTTAGGGTTGTTTTAGGGTCAGGGCCCAGGGTTAGGGTTGTTTTAGGGTCCGGGCCCAGGGTTAGGGTTGTTTTAGGGTCAGGGCCCAGGGTTAGGGTTGTTTTAGGGTCAGGGCCTCGGGTTATGGTCCTCTTAGGTTTAGGGCCCAGGGTTAGGGTTTTCGTCTCAGGTCCAGGGCCCAAGGTTAGGGTTTTAGGCTCAGGGCCAGGGCCCAGGGTTGGGGTTTCAGGCTCAGGGCCCGAGCCCAAGGTTAGGGTTTTTGGCTCAGGGCCAGGGCCCAGGGTTTGGGTTTTAGGCTCAGGGCCAGGGCCCAGGGTTAAGGTTTTAGGCTCACGGCCAGGGTCCATTGTTAGGGTTTTAGTCTCAGGGCCAGGGACCAGAGATAGGGTTTTAGGCTCAGGGCCAGGGCCCAGGTTTAGGGTTTTAGGGTCAGGGCCCAGGGTTAGGGTTGTTTTAGGGTCAGGGCCCAGGGTTAGGGTTGTTTTAGCGTCAGGGCCGTGGGTTAGGGTGGTTTTAGGGTCAGGGCCCAGGGTTAGGGTTGTTTGAGGGTCAGGGCCCAGGGTTAGGGTTGTTTTAGTGTCAGGGCCGAGGGTTAGGGTTGTTTCAGGGTCAGGGCCCAGGGTTAGGGTGGTTTCAGGGTCAGGGCCCAGGGTTAGTGTTGTTTCAGGGTCAGGGCCCAGGGGTAGGGTTATTTTAGGGTCAGGGCCCAGGGTTAGGGTTGTTTTAGGGTTAGGGCCCAGGGTTAGGGTTTTAGGCTCAGGGCCAGGGCCCAGGGTTAGGGTTTTAGGCTCAGGGCCAGGGCCCAGGTTTGGGGTTTCAGGCTCAGGGCCAGGGCCCAGGGTTAGGGTTTTAGGCTCAGGGCCAGGGCCCAGGTTTAAGGTTTTAGGCTCAGGACCAGGGCCCAGGGTTAGGATTTTAGGCTCAGGTCCAGGGCCCAGGGTTAGGGTTGTAGGCTCAGGGCCAGGACCCAGGGTTAGGGTTTTAGGCTCAGGGGCAGGGCCTAGGGATATTTTTTTAGGCTCAGGGCCAGGGCCCAGGGTTCAGGTTTTAGGCTCAGGGCCAGGGCCTATGGTTAGGGTTTTAGGCTCCGGGCCCAGGGTTAGGGTTGTTTTAGAGTCAGGGCCCAGGGTTAGGGTTGTTTTAGGGTCAGAGCCCAGGGTTAAGGTTGTTTCAGGGTCAGGGCCCAGGGTTAGGGTTGTTTCAGGGTCAGGGCCCAGGGTTAGGGTTGTTTTAAAGTCAGGGTCCAGGGTTAGGGTTGTTTTAGGGTTAGGTCCCAGGGTTAGGGGTGTTTTAGGGTCAGGGCCAGGGCCCAAGGTTAGCGTTGTTTTAGGGTCAGTGCCAGGGCCCAGGGTTAGGGTTGTTTTAGGGGCAGGGCCAGGGCCCAAAGTTAGGGTTGTTTTAGGGTCAGGGCCCAGGGCTATGGTTGTTTTACTGTCAGGGCCCAGGATTAGGGTTGTTTTAGGGTCAGGGCCCAGGGTTAGGGTTGTTTTAAAGTCAGGGTCCAGGGTTAGGGTTGTTTTAGGGTTAGGGCCCAGGGTTAGGGTTGTTTTAGGGTCATGGCCCAGGGTTAGGGTTGTTTTAGGGTCCGGGCCCAGAGTTAGGGTGGTTTTAGGGTCAGGGCCCAGGGTTAGGGTTGTTTTAGGGTCAGGTCCCAGGGTTAGGGTTGTTTTAAGGTCAGGGCCCAGGGTTAGGGTTGTTTTAGGGTCAGGGCCCAGGGTTAGGGTTGTTTTAGGGTCAGGGCCCAGGGTTAGGGTTGTTTTAAGGTCAGGGTCTAGGGTTAGGGTTGTTTTAGGGTTAGGGCCCAGGGTTAGGGTTTCAGGCTCAGGGCCTGGGCCCAGGGTTAGGGTTTCAGGATCAGGGCCTGGGCCAAGTTTAGGGTTTTAGGCTCAGGGTCAGGGCCCAGGGTTAGGGTTTAAGCTCAGGGCCAGGGCCCAGGGTTAGGGTTTTAGGCTCAGGGCCAGGGCCCAGGGTTAGGGTTTTAGGCTCAGTGCCAGGGTCCAGGGTTTGGGTTGGTTTAGGGTCAGGGCCAGGGCCCAGGGTTAGTGTTGTTTTTGGTTCAGGGCCAGGGCCCAGGGTTAGGGTTGTTTTAGGTTCAGGGCCAGGGCCCAGGCTTAGGGTTGTTTTAGGGTTAGGGCTAGGGCCCAGGGTTAGGGTTTTAGTCTCAGGGCCAGGGCGCAGGGTTAGGGTTTTAGGCTCAGGGCGCAGGGTTAGGGTTGTTTTAGGGTCATGGCCAGGGCCCAGGGTTAGGGTTGTTTTATGGTCAGGGTCCAGGGTTAGGGTTGTTTCAGGGTCAAGGCCCAGAGTTAGGGTTGTTTTAGGGTCAGGGCCCAGGTTTAGGGTTGTTTTAGTGTCAGGGCCCAGGGTTAGGGTTGTTTTATGGTCAGGGCACAGGGTTAGTGTTGTTTTAGGGTCAGTGCCCAGGTTTAGGGTAGTTTTAGGGTCAGGGCCCAGGGTTAGGGTTGTTTTAGGGTCAGGGCCAGGGCCCAGGGTTAGCGTTGTTTTAGGTTCAGGGCCAGGGCCCAGGGTTAGGGTTGTTTTAGGGTCAGGGCTAGGGCCCAAAGTTAGGGTTGTTGTAGGGTCAGTGCCCAGGGTTAGGGTTGTTTTAGGGTCAGGGCCCAGGGTTAGGGTTGTTTTAGTGTCGGGGCCCAGGGTTAGGATTGTTTTAGGGTCAGGGCCAGGGCCCAGGGTTAGCGTTGTTTTAGGGTCAGGGCCAGGGCCCAGGGTTAGGGTTGTTTCAGGGTCAGGGCCAGGGCCCAAATTTAGGGTTGTTTTAGGTTCAGGGCCCAGGGTTAGGGTTTAGGCTCAGGTCCAGGGCCCAGGGTTAGGGTTTTAGGCTCAGGGCCAGGGCCCAGGTTTAGGGTTGTTTTAGGGTCAGGGCGAGGGCCCAGGGTTAGGGTTTTAGGCTCAGGGCCAGGGCCCAGGGTTAGGGTTTTAGGCTCAGTGCCAGGGCCCAGGGTTGGTGTTTCAGGCTCAGGGCCAGAGCCCAAGGTTAGGGTTTTCTGCTCAGGTCCAGGGCCCAGGGTTAGGGTTTTAGGCTCAGCCCTAGGGCCCAGGGTTAGGGTTTTAGGCTCAGGGCCAGAGCCCAGGGTTAGGGTTTTAGGCTCAGGGCCAGGGCCTAGGATTGGGGTTTCAGGCTCAGGGCCAGAGCCCAAGGTTAGGGTTTTAGGCTCAGTGTCAGGGCCCAGGGTTAGGGTTGTTTTAGGGTCTGGGCCCAGGTTTAGGGTTGTTTTAGGGTTAGGGCCCAGGGTTAGGCTTGTTTTAGGGTCAGGGACAGGGCCCAGGGTTATCGTTGTTTTAAGGTCAGGGCCAGGGCCCAGGGTTAGGGTTGTTTTAGGGTCAGGGCTAGGGCCCAAAGTTAGGGTTGTTTTAGGGTCAGGGCCCAGGGTTAGGGTTGTTTTAGGGTCAGGGCCCTGGGTTAGGGTTGTTTTAGGGTCAGGGCCCAGGGTTAGGGTTGTTTTAGGGTCAGGGCCCAGGGTTAGGGTTGTTTTAGGGTCAGGGCCAGGGCCCAGGTTTAGCGTTGTTTCAGTGTCAGGGCACAGGATTAGGGTTGTTTTAGTGTCAGGGCCCAGGGTTAGGGTTGTTTCAGGGTCAGGGCCCTGGGTTAGGGTTGTTTCAGGGTCAGGGCCCAGGGTTAGGGTTGTTTCAGTGTCAGGGCCCAGGGTTAGGGTTGTTTCAGGGTCAGGGCCCTGGGTTAGGGTTGTTTTAGGGTAAGGGCAGGGCCCAGGCTTAGGGTTGTTTTTGGGTCAGGGCCAGGGCCCAGGGTTAGGGTTGTTTTAGGGTCAGGGCCAGGGCCCAGGATTATGGTTGTTTTAGGTTCAGGGCCCAGGGATAGGGTTGTTTTAGGGTCAGGGCCCAGGGTTAGGGTTTTTTTAGAGTCAGGGCCCAGGGATAGGGTTGTTTCAGGGTCAGGGCGCAGGGTTCGGGTTTTTTCAGTGTCTGGGCCCAGGGTTCGGGTTGTTTCAGGGCCAGGGCCAGGACTCAGGGTTAGGGTTGTTTCAAGGCCAGGGCTCAGAGTTAGGGTTGTTTCAGGGTCAAGGCGCAGGGTTAGGGTCGTTTCAGGGTCAGGGCCCAGAGTTAGGGTCGTTTCAGGGTCAGGGCCCAGGGTTAGGGTCGTTTCAGGGTCAGGGCCCAGGGTTAGGGTCGTTTCAGGGTCAGGGCCCAGTGTTAGGGTTGTTTCAGGGTCAGGGCCCAGGGTTAGGGTTGTTTCAGGGTCAGGGCCCAGGGTTAGGGTTGTTTCAGGGTCAGGGCCCAGCGTTAGGGTTGTTTCAGGGTCAGGGCCTAGAGTTAGGGTTGATTCACGGTCAGTGCCCAGGGTTAGGGTTGTTTCAGGGTCAGGGCCCAGGGTTAGGGTTGTTTCAGGGTCAGGGCCCAGGGTTAGGGTTGTTTCAGCGTCAGGGCCTAGGGTTTGGGTTGTTTCAGGGTCAGGGCCCAGGTTGAGGGTTGTTTCAGGGTCAGGGCTTAGGGTTAGGGTTGATTCAGGGTCAGTGCCCAGGGTTAGGGTTGTTTTAGGGTCCGGGCCCAGGGTTAGGGTTGTTTTAGGGTCAGGGCCCAGGGTTAGGGTTGTTTTAGGGTCATGGCCCTGGGTTATGGTTGTTTTAGGGTTAGGGCCCAGGGTTAGGGTTTTAGGCTCAGGGCCAGGGCCCATGGTTAGGGTTTAGGCTCAGGGCCAGGGCCCAGGGTTGGGGTTTCAGTCTCAGGGCCAGAGCCCAAGGTTAGGGTTTTAGGCTCAGGGCCAGGGCCCAGGGTTAGGGTTTTAGGCTCAGGGCCAGGGCCCAGGGTTAGGGTTTTAGGCTCAGGGCCAGGGCCCAGGGATAGGGTTTTAGGCTCAGGGCCAGGGCCCAGGGTTAGGGTTTTAGGCTCAGGGCCCAGGGTTAGGGTTGTTTTAGGGTAAGGGCCCAGGGTTAGGGTTGTTTTAGGGTCAGGGCCCAGGGTAAGGGTTGTTTCAGGATCAGGGCCCAGGGTTAGGGTTGTTTTTGGGTCAGAGCACAGGGTTAGGCTTGTTTTAAGGTCAGGGCCCAGAGTTAGGGTTGTTTTAGGGTCAGGGCTCAGGGTTAGGGTTGTTTTATGGTCAGGGCCCCGGGTTAGGGTTGTTTAAGGGTCAGGGCCCAGGGTTAGGTTTGTTTTAGGGTCAGGGCCCAGGGTTAGTGTTGTTTTAGTGTCAGGGCCCAGGGTTAGGGTTGTTTTAGGGTCAGGGCCAAGGGTTGGGGTTGTTTTAGGGTCAGGGCCCAGGGTAGGGTTGTTTTAGGGTCAGGGACCACGGTTAGGGTTTTAGGGTAAGGGCCAGGTCCCAGAGTTAGGGTTTTAGGGTAAGGGCCAGGGCCCAGGGTTAGGGTTTTAGGCTCAGGGCCAGGGCCCAGGGTTTGGGTTTTAGGCTCAGGGCCAGGGACCAGGGTTAGGGTTTTAGGCTCAGGGCCGGGGCCCAGGGTTAGGGTTTTAGGCTCAGGGCCAGGTACTAGGGTTAGTGTTTTAGAGTCAGGGTCAGGGCCCAGGATTACGGTTGTTTTAGGGTCAGGGCCAGGGCCCAGGGTTAGGGTTTTAGGCTCAGGGCCAGGGCCCAGGGTTTGTGTTTTAGGCTCAGGGCCAGGGCCCAGGGTTAGGGTTTTAGGGCCAGGGCCCAGGGTTAGGGTTGTTTTAGGGTCATGGCCCAGGGTTAGGGTTGTTTTAGTGTCAGGGCCCAGGGTTAGGGTTGTTTTAGGGTCCGGGCCCAGGGTTAGGGTTGTTTTAGGGTCAGGTCCCAGGGTTAGGGTTGTTTTAGGGTCAGGGCCCAGGGTTAGGGTTGTTTTAGGGTCAGGGTCCAGGGTTAGGGTTGTTTTAGGGTTAGGGCCCAGGGTTAGGGTTGTTTTAGGGTTAGGGCCCAGGGTTAAGGTTTTAGGCTCAGGGCCAGGGCCCAGGGTTAGGGTTTTAGGCTCAGGGCCAGGGCCCAGTGTTGGGGTTTCAGGCTCAGGGCCAGGGCCCAGGGTTAGGGTTTTAGGCTCAGGGCCAGGGCCCAGGTTTAAGGTTTTAGGCTCAGGACCAGGGCCAAGGGTTAGGATTTTAGGCTCAGGGCCATTGGCCCAAGGTTAGGGTTGTAGGCTCAGGGCCAGGGCCCAGGGTTAGGGTTTTAGGCTCAGGGGCAGTGCCTAGGGATATTGTTTTAGGTTCAGGGGCAGGGCGTAGGGATATTTTTTTAGGCTCAGGGCCAGGGCCCAGGGTTCGGGTTTTAGGCTCAGGGCCAGGGCCTAGGGTTAGGGTTTTAGGCTTAGGGCCCAGAGTTAGGGTTGTTTTAGAGTCAGGGCCCAGGGTTAGGGTTGTTTTAGGGTCAGAGCCCAGGGTTAAGGTTGTTTCAGGGTCAGGGCCCAGGGTTAGGGTTGTTTCAGGGTCAGGGCCCAGGGTTAGGTTTGTTTTAAAGTCAGGGTCCAGGGTTAGGGTTGTTTTAGGGTTAGGGCCCAGGGTTAGGGTTGTTTTAGGGTCAGGGCCAGGGCCCAGGGTTAGCGTTGTTTTAGGGTCAGTGCCAGGGCCCAGGGTTAGGGTTGTTTTAGGGTCAGGGCCAGGGCCCAAAGTTAGGGTTGTTTTAGGGTCAGGGCCCAGGGCTATGGTTGTTTTAGTGTCAGGGCCCAGGATTAGGGTTCTTTTAGGGTCAGGGCCCAGGGTTAGGGTTGTTTTAAAGTCAGGGTCCAGGGTTAGGGTTGTTTTAGGGTTAGGGCCCAGGGTTAGGGTTTTAGGCTCAGGGTCAGGGCCCTGGGTTAGGGTTTTAGGCTCAGGGCCAGGTCCCAGGGTTAGGGTTTTAGGCTCAGGGCCAGGGCCCAGGGTTAGGGTTTTAGGCTCAGGGGCAGGGCCCCGGGATAGGGTTTTAGGCTCAGGGCCAAGGCCCAGAGTTAGGGCTTTAGGCTCAGGGCCAGGGCCCAGGGTTAGGGTTTTAGGCTCAGGGCGCAGGGTTAGGGCTGTTTTAGGGTCAGGGCCCAGGGTTAGGGTTGTTTCAGGGTCAGGGCCCAGGGTTAGGGTTGTTTCAGGGTCAGGGCCCAGGGTTAGGGTTGTTTCAGGGTCAGGGCCCAGGGTTAGGGTTGTTTCAGGGTCAGGGCCCAGGGATAGGTTTGTTTCAGGGTCAGGGCCCAGGGTTAGGTTTGTTTCAGGGTCAGGGCCCAGGGTTAGGGTTGTTTCAGGGCCAGGGCCCAGGGTTAGGGTTGTTTTAGGGTCAGGGCTAGGGCCCAAAGTTAGGGTTGTTTTAGGGTCAGGGCCCAGGGTTAGGGTTGTTTTAGGGTCAGGGCCCTGGGTTAGGGTTGTTTTAGGGTCAGGGCCCAGGGTTAGGGTTGTTTTAGGGTCAGGGCCCAGGGTTAGGGTTGTTTTAGGGTCAGGGCCAGGGCCCAGGTTTAGCGTTGTTTCAGTGTCAGGGCACAGGATTAGGGTTGTTTTAGTGTCAGGGCCCAGGGTTAGGGTTGTTTCAGGGTCAGGGCCCTGGGTTAGGGTTGTTTCAGGGTCAGGGCCCAGGGTTAGGGTTGTTTCAGTGTCAGGGCCCAGGGTTAGGGTTGTTTCAGGGTCAGGGCCCTGGGTTAGGGTTGTTTTAGGGTAAGGGCAGGGCCCAGGCTTAGGGTTGTTTTTGGGTCAGGGCCAGGGCCCAGGGTTAGGGTTGTTTTAGGGTCAGGGCCAGGGCCCAGGATTATGGTTGTTTTAGGTTCAGGGCCCAGGGATAGGGTTGTTTTAGGGTCAGGGCCCAGGGTTAGGGTTTTTTTAGAGTCAGGGCCCAGGGATAGGGTTGTTTCAGGGTCAGGGCGCAGGGTTCGGGTTTTTTCAGTGTCTGGGCCCAGGGTTCGGGTTGTTTCAGGGCCAGGGCCAGGACTCAGGGTTAGGGTTGTTTCAAGGCCAGGGCTCAGAGTTAGGGTTGTTTCAGGGTCAAGGCGCAGGGTTAGGGTTGTTTCAGGGTCAGGGCCCAGAGTTAGGGTCGTTTCAGGGTCAGGGCCCAGGGTTAGGGTCGTTTCAGGGTCAGGGCCCAGGGTTAGGGTCGTTTCAGGGTCAGGGCCCAGTGTTAGGGTTGTTTCAGGGTCAGGGCCCAGGGTTAGGGTTGTTTCAGGGTCAGGGCCCAGGGTTAGGGTTGTTTCAGGGTCAGGGCCCAGCGTTAGGGTTGTTTCAGGGTCAGGGCCTAGAGTTAGGGTTGATTCACGGTCAGTGCCCAGGGTTAGGGTTGTTTCAGGGTCAGGGCCCAGGGTTAGGGTTGTTTCAGGGTCAGGGCCCAGGGTTAGGGTTGTTTCAGCGTCAGGGCCTAGGGTTTGGGTTGTTTCAGGGTCAGGGCCCAGGTTGAGGGTTGTTTCAGGGTCAGGGCTTAGGGTTAGGGTTGATTCAGGGTCAGTGCCCAGGGTTAGGGTTGTTTTAGGGTCCGGGCCCAGGGTTAGGGTTGTTTTAGGGTCAGGGCCCAGGGTTAGGGTTGTTTTAGGGTCATGGCCCTGGGTTATGGTTGTTTTAGGGTTAGGGCCCAGGGTTAGGGTTTTAGGCTCAGGGCCAGGGCCCATGGTTAGGGTTTAGGCTCAGGGCCAGGGCCCAGGGTTGGGGTTTCAGGCTCAGGGCCAGAGCCCAAGGTTAGGGTTTTAGGCTCAGGGCCAGGGCCCAGGGTTAGGGTTTTAGGCTCAGGGCCAGGGCCCAGGGTTAGGGTTTTAGGCTCAGGGCCAGGGCCCAGGGATAGGGTTTTAGGCTCAGGGCCAGGGCCCAGGGTTAGGGTTTTAGGCTCAGGGCCCAGGGTTAGGGTTGTTTTAGGGTAAGGGCCCAGGGTTAGGGTTGTTTTAGGGTCAGGGCCCAGGGTAAGGGTTGTTTCAGGATCAGGGCCCAGGGTTAGGGTTGTTTTTGGGTCAGAGCACAGGGTTAGGCTTGTTTTAAGGTCAGGGCCCAGAGTTAGGGTTGTTTTAGGGTCAGGGCTCAGGGTTAGGGTTGTTTTATGGTCAGGGCCCCGGGTTAGGGTTGTTTAAGGGTCAGGGCCCAGGGTTAGGTTTGTTTTAGGGTCAGGGCCCAGGGTTAGTGTTGTTTTAGTGTCAGGGCCCAGGGTTAGGGTTGTTTTAGGGTCAGGGCCAAGGGTTGGGGTTGTTTTAGGGTCAGGGCCCAGGGTAGGGTTGTTTTAGGGTCAGGGACCACGGTTAGGGTTTTAGGGTAAGGGCCAGGTCCCAGAGTTAGGGTTTTAGGGTAAGGGCCAGGGCCCAGGGTTAGGGTTTTAGGCTCAGGGCCAGGGCCCAGGGTTTGGGTTTTAGGCTCAGGGCCAGGGACCAGGGTTAGGGTTTTAGGCTCAGGGCCGGGGCCCAGGGTTAGGGTTTTAGGCTCAGGGCCAGGTACTAGGGTTAGTGTTTTAGAGTCAGGGTCAGGGCCCAGGATTACGGTTGTTTTAGGGTCAGGGCCAGGGCCCAGGGTTAGGGTTTTAGGCTCAGGGCCAGGGCCCAGGGTTTGGGTTTTAGGCTCAGGGCCAGGGCCCAGGGTTAGGGCTTTAGGGCCAGGGCCCAGGGTTAGGGTTGTTTTAGGGTCATGGCCCAGGGTTAGGGTTGTTTTAGTGTCAGGGCCCAGGGTTAGGGTTGTTTTAGGGTCCGGGCCCAGGGTTAGGGTTGTTTTAGGGTCAGGGCCCAGGGTTAGGGTTGTTTTAGGGTCAGGTCCCAGGGTTAGGGTTGTTTTAGGGTCAGGGCCCAGGGTTAGGGTTGTTTTAGGGTCAGGGTCCAGGGTTAGGGTTGTTTTAGGGTTAGGGCCCAGGGTTAGGGTTTAGGGTTAGGGCCCAGGGTTAAGGTTTTAGGCTCAGGGCCAGGGCCCAGGGTTAGGGTTTTAGGCTCAGGGCCAGGGCCCAGTGTTGGGGTTTCAGGCTCAGGGCCAGGGCCCAGGGTTAGGGTTTTAGGCTCAGGGCCAGGGCCCAGGTTTAAGGTTTTAGGCTCAGGACCAGGGCCAAGGGTTAGGATTTTAGGCTCAGGGCCATTGGCCCAAGGTTAGGGTTGTAGTCTCAGGGCCAGGGCCCAGGGTTAGGGTTTTAGGCTCAGGGGCAGTGCCTAGGGATATTGTTTTAGGTTCAGGGGCAGGGCCTAGGGATATTTTTTTAGGCTCAGGGCCAGGGCCCAGGGTTCGGGTTTTAGGCTCAGGGCCAGGGCCTAGGGTTAGGGTTTTAGGCTTAGGGCCCAGAGTTAGGGTTGTTTTAGAGTCAGGGCCCAGGGTTAGGGTTGTTTTAGGGTCAGAGCCCAGGGTTAAGGTTGTTTCAGGGTCAGGGCCCAGGGTTAGGGTTGTTTCAGGGTCAGGGCCCAGGGTTAGGTTTGTTTTAAAGTCAGGGTCCAGGGTTAGGGTTGTTTTAGGGTTAGGGCCCAGGGTTAGGGTTGTTTTAGGGTCAGGGCCAGGGCCCAGGGTTAGCGTTGTTTTAGGGTCAGTGCCAGGGCCCAGGGTTAGGGTTGTTTTAGGGTCAGGGCCAGGGCCCAAAGTTAGGGTTGTTTTAGGGTCAGGGCCCAGGGCTATGGTTGTTTTACTGTCAGGGCCCAGGATTAGGGTTCTTTTAGGGTCAGGGCCCAGGGTTAGGGTTGTTTTAAAGTCAGGGTCCAGGGTTAGGGTTGTTTTAGGGTTAGGGCCCAGGGTTAGGGTTTTAGGCTCAGGGTCAGGGCCCTGGGTTAGGGTTTTAGGCTCAGGGCCAGGTCCCAGGGTTAGGGTTTTAGGCTCAGGGCCAGGGCCCAGGGTTAGGGTTTTAGGCTCAGGGGTAGGGCCCCGGGATAGGGTTTTAGGCTCAGGGCCAAGGCCCAGAGTTAGGGCTTTAGGCTCAGGGCCAGGGCCCAGGGTTAGGGTTTTAGGCTCAGGGCGCAGGGTTAGGGCTGTTTTAGGGTCAGGGCCCAGGGTTAGGGTTGTTTCAGGGTCAGGGCCCAGGGTTAGGGTTGTTTCAGGGTCAGGGCCCAGGGTTAGGGTTGTTTCAGGGTCAGGGCCCAGGGTTAGGGTTGTTTCAGGGTCAGGGCCCAGGGTTAGGGTTGTTTCAGTGTCAGGGCCCAGGGGTAGGGTTGTTTAAGGGTCAGGGCCCAGGGGTAGGGTTGTTTCAGGGTCAGGGCCCAGGGTTAGGTTTGTTTTAGGGTCAGGGCAGGGCCCAGGGTTAGGGTTGTTTTAGGGTCAGGGCCAGGGCCCAGGGGTAGGGTTGTTTTAGGGTCAGGGCCAGGGCCCAGCGTTAGGGTTGTTTTAGGCTCAGTGCCAGGGCCCAGGGTTCGGGTTTTAGGGTCGGGGCCAGGGACCAGGGTTCGGGTTTTTGGGGTCAGGGCCAGGGCCCAGGGTTCGGGTTTTAGCCTCAGGGCCAGGGCCCAGGGTTAGGGTTTTGGGGTCAGGGCCAGGGCCCAGGGTTAGGGTTTTGGGGTCAGGGCCAGGGCCCAGGGTTAGGGTTTTAGGGTCAGGGCCCAGGGTTAGGGTTTTAGGGTCAGGGCCCAGGGTTAGGGTTTTAGGGTCAGGGCCAGGGCCCAGGATTACGGTTGTTTTAGGGTCAGGGCCAGGGCCCATGGTTAGGGTTTTAGGCTCAGGGCCAGGGCCCAGGGTTAGGGTTTTAGGCTCAGGGCGCAGGGTTAGGGTTGTTTTAGGGTCATGGCCAGGGCCCAGGGTTAGGGTTGTTTTATGGTCAGGGTCCAGGGTTAGTGTTGTTTCAGGGTCAGGGCCCAGAGTTAGCGTTGTTTTAGGGTCAGGGCCCAGGGTTAGGTTTGCTTTAGGGTTAGGGCCCAGGGTTAGGGTTGTTTTAGGGTCAGGGTCTAGGGTTAGGGTTGTTTTAGGGTCAGGGCCCAGGGTTAGGGTTGTTTTAGGGTCCGGGCCCAGGGTTAGGGTTGTTTTAGGGTCAGGGCCCAGGGTTAGGGTTGTTTTAGGGTCAGGGCCTCGGGTTATGGTCCTCTTAGGTTTAGGGCCCAGGGTTAGGGTTTTCGTCTCAGGTCCAGGGCCCAAGGTTAGGGTTTTAGGCTCAGGGCCAGGGCCCAGGGTTGGGGTTTCAGGCTCAGGGCCCGAGCCCAAGGTTAGGGTTTTTGGCTCAGGGCCAGGGCCCAGGGTTTGGGTTTTAGGCTCAGGGCCAGGGCCCAGGGTTAAGGTTTTAGGCTCACGGCCAGGGTCCATTGTTAGGGTTTTAGTCTCAGGGCCAGGGACCAGAGATAGGGTTTTAGGCTCAGGGCCAGGGCCCAGGTTTAGGGTTTTAGGGTCAGGGCCCAGGGTTAGGGTTGTTTTAGGGTCAGGGCCCAGGGTTAGGGTTGTTTTAGCGTCAGGGCCGTGGGTTAGGGTGGTTTTAGGGTCAGGGCCCAGGGTTAGGGTTGTTTGAGGGTCAGGGCCCAGGGTTAGGGTTGTTTTAGTGTCAGGGCCGAGGGTTAGGGTTGTTTCAGGGTCAGGGCCCAGGGTTAGGGTGGTTTCAGGGTCAGGGCCCAGGGTTAGTGTTGTTTCAGGGTCAGGGCCCAGGGGTAGGGTTATTTTAGGGTCAGGGCCCAGGGTTAGGGTTGTTTTAGGGTTAGGGCCCAGGGTTAGGGTTTTAGGCTCAGGGCCAGGGCCCAGGGTTAGGGTTTTAGGCTCAGGGCCAGGGCCCAGGTTTGGGGTTTCAGGCTCAGGGCCAGGGCCCAGGGTTAGGGTTTTAGGCTCAGGGCCAGGGCCCAGGTTTAAGGTTTTAGGCTCAGGACCAGGGCCCAGGGTTAGGATTTTAGGCTCAGGTCCAGGGCCCAGGGTTAGGGTTGTAGGCTCAGGGCCAGGACCCAGGGTTAGGGTTTTAGGCTCAGGGGCAGGGCCTAGGGATATTTTTTTAGGCTCAGGGCCAGGGCCCAGGGTTCAGGTTTTAGGCTCAGGGCCAGGGCCTATGGTTAGGGTTTTAGGCTCCGGGCCCAGGGTTAGGGTTGTTTTAGAGTCAGGGCCCAGGGTTAGGGTTGTTTTAGGGTCAGAGCCCAGGGTTAAGGTTGTTTCAGGGTCAGGGCCCAGGGTTAGGGTTGTTTCAGGGTCAGGGCCCAGGGTTAGGGTTGTTTTAAAGTCAGGGTCCAGGGTTAGGGTTGTTTTAGGGTTAGGTCCCAGGGTTAGGGGTGTTTTAGGGTCAGGGCCAGGGCCCAAGGTTAGCGTTGTTTTAGGGTCAGTGCCAGGGCCCAGGGTTAGGGTTGTTTTAGGGGCAGGGCCAGGGCCCAAAGTTAGGGTTGTTTTAGGGTCAGGGCCCAGGGCTATGGTTGTTTTACTGTCAGGGCCCAGGATTAGGGTTGTTTTAGGGTCAGGGCCCAGGGTTAGGGTTGTTTTAAAGTCAGGGTCCAGGGTTAGGGTTGTTTTAGGGTTAGGGCCCAGGGTTAGGGTTGTTTTAGGGTCATGGCCCAGGGTTAGGGTTGTTTTAGGGTCCGGGCCCAGAGTTAGGGTGGTTTTAGGGTCAGGGCCCAGGGTTAGGGTTGTTTTAGGGTCAGGTCCCAGGGTTAGGGTTGTTTTAAGGTCAGGGCCCAGGGTTAGGGTTGTTTTAGGGTCAGGGCCCAGGGTTAGGGTTGTTTTAGGGTCAGGGCCCAGGGTTAGGGTTGTTTTAAGGTCAGGGTCTAGGGTTAGGGTTGTTTTAGGGTTAGGGCCCAGGGTTAGGGTTTCAGGCTCAGGGCCTGGGCCCAGGGTTAGGGTTTCAGGATCAGGGCCTGGGCCAAGTTTAGGGTTTTAGGCTCAGGGTCAGGGCCCAGGGTTAGGGTTTAAGCTCAGGGCCAGGGCCCAGGGTTAGGGTTTTAGGCTCAGGGCCAGGGCCCAGGGTTAGGGTTTTAGGCTCAGTGCCAGGGTCCAGGGTTTGGGTTGGTTTAGGGTCAGGGCCAGGGCCCAGGGTTAGTGTTGTTTTTGGTTCAGGGCCAGGGCCCAGGGTTAGGGTTGTTTTAGGTTCAGGGCCAGGGCCCAGGCTTAGGGTTGTTTTAGGGTTAGGGCTAGGGCCCAGGGTTAGGGTTTTAGTCTCAGGGCCAGGGCGCAGGGTTAGGGTTTTAGGCTCAGGGCGCAGGGTTAGGGTTGTTTTAGGGTCATGGCCAGGGCCCAGGGTTAGGGTTGTTTTATGGTCAGGGTCCAGGGTTAGGGTTGTTTCAGGGTCAAGGCCCAGAGTTAGGGTTGTTTTAGGGTCAGGGCCCAGGTTTAGGGTTGTTTTAGTGTCAGGGCCCAGGGTTAGGGTTGTTTTATGGTCAGGGCACAGGGTTAGTGTTGTTTTAGGGTCAGTGCCCAGGTTTAGGGTAGTTTTAGGGTCAGGGCCCAGGGTTAGGGTTGTTTTAGGGTCAGGGCCAGGGCCCAGGGTTAGCGTTGTTTTAGGTTCAGGGCCAGGGCCCAGGGTTAGGGTTGTTTTAGGGTCAGGGCTAGGGCCCAAAGTTAGGGTTGTTGTAGGGTCAGTGCCCAGGGTTAGGGTTGTTTTAGGGTCAGGGCCCAGGGTTAGGGTTGTTTTAGTGTCGGGGCCCAGGGTTAGGATTGTTTTAGGGTCAGGGCCAGGGCCCAGGGTTAGCGTTGTTTTAGGGTCAGGGCCAGGGCCCAGGGTTAGGGTTGTTTCAGGGTCAGGGCCAGGGCCCAAATTTAGGGTTGTTTTAGGTTCAGGGCCCAGGGTTAGGGTTTAGGCTCAGGTCCAGGGCCCAGGGTTAGGGTTTTAGGCTCAGGGCCAGGGCCCAGGTTTAGGGTTGTTTTAGGGTCAGGGCGAGGGCCCAGGGTTAGGGTTTTAGGCTCAGGGCCAGGGCCCAGGGTTAGGGTTTTAGGCTCAGTGCCAGGGCCCAGGGTTGGTGTTTCAGGCTCAGGGCCAGAGCCCAAGGTTAGGGTTTTCTGCTCAGGTCCAGGGCCCAGGGTTAGGGTTTTAGGCTCAGCCCTAGGGCCCAGGGTTAGGGTTTTAGGCTCAGGGCCAGAGCCCAGGGTTAGGGTTTTAGGCTCAGGGCCAGGGCCTAGGATTGGGGTTTCAGGCTCAGGGCCAGAGCCCAAGGTTAGGGTTTTAGGCTCAGTGTCAGGGCCCAGGGTTAGGGTTGTTTTAGGGTCTGGGCCCAGGTTTAGGGTTGTTTTAGGGTTAGGGCCCAGGGTTAGGCTTGTTTTAGGGTCAGGGACAGGGCCCAGGGTTATCGTTGTTTTAAGGTCAGGGCCAGGGCCCAGGGTTAGGGTTGTTTTAGGGTCAGGGCTAGGGCCCAAAGTTAGGGTTGTTTTAGGGTCAGGGCCCAGGGTTAGGGTTGTTTTAGGGTCAGGGCCCTGGGTTAGGGTTGTTTTAGGGTCAGGGCCCAGGGTTAGGGTTGTTTTAGGGTCAGGGCCCAGGGTTAGGGTTGTTTTAGGGTCAGGGCCAGGGCCCAGGTTTAGCGTTGTTTCAGTGTCAGGGCACAGGATTAGGGTTGTTTTAGTGTCAGGGCCCAGGGTTAGGGTTGTTTCAGGGTCAGGGCCCTGGGTTAGGGTTGTTTCAGGGTCAGGGCCCAGGGTTAGGGTTGTTTCAGTGTCAGGGCCCAGGGTTAGGGTTGTTTCAGGGTCAGGGCCCTGGGTTAGGGTTGTTTTAGGGTAAGGGCAGGGCCCAGGCTTAGGGTTGTTTTTGGGTCAGGGCCAGGGCCCAGGGTTAGGGTTGTTTTAGGGTCAGGGCCAGGGCCCAGGATTATGGTTGTTTTAGGTTCAGGGCCCAGGGATAGGGTTGTTTTAGGGTCAGGGCCCAGGGTTAGGGTTTTTTTAGAGTCAGGGCCCAGGGATAGGGTTGTTTCAGGGTCAGGGCGCAGGGTTCGGGTTTTTTCAGTGTCTGGGCCCAGGGTTCGGGTTGTTTCAGGGCCAGGGCCAGGACTCAGGGTTAGGGTTGTTTCAAGGCCAGGGCTCAGAGTTAGGGTTGTTTCAGGGTCAAGGCGCAGGGTTAGGGTCGTTTCAGGGTCAGGGCCCAGAGTTAGGGTCGTTTCAGGGTCAGGGCCCAGGGTTAGGGTCGTTTCAGGGTCAGGGCCCAGGGTTAGGGTCGTTTCAGGGTCAGGGCCCAGTGTTAGGGTTGTTTCAGGGTCAGGGCCCAGGGTTAGGGTTGTTTCAGGGTCAGGGCCCAGGGTTAGGGTTGTTTCAGGGTCAGGGCCCAGCGTTAGGGTTGTTTCAGGGTCAGGGCCTAGAGTTAGGGTTGATTCACGGTCAGTGCCCAGGGTTAGGGTTGTTTCAGGGTCAGGGCCCAGGGTTAGGGTTGTTTCAGGGTCAGGGCCCAGGGTTAGGGTTGTTTCAGCGTCAGGGCCTAGGGTTTGGGTTGTTTCAGGGTCAGGGCCCAGGTTGAGGGTTGTTTCAGGGTCAGGGCTTAGGGTTAGGGTTGATTCAGGGTCAGTGCCCAGGGTTAGGGTTGTTTTAGGGTCCGGGCCCAGGGTTAGGGTTGTTTTAGGGTCAGGGCCCAGGGTTAGGGTTGTTTTAGGGTCATGGCCCTGGGTTATGGTTGTTTTAGGGTTAGGGCCCAGGGTTAGGGTTTTAGGCTCAGGGCCAGGGCCCATGGTTAGGGTTTAGGCTCAGGGCCAGGGCCCAGGGTTGGGGTTTCAGGCTCAGGGCCAGAGCCCAAGGTTAGGGTTTTAGGCTCAGGGCCAGGGCCCAGGGTTAGGGTTTTAGGCTCAGGGCCAGGGCCCAGGGTTAGGGTTTTAGGCTCAGGGCCAGGGCCCAGGGATAGGGTTTTAGGCTCAGGGCCAGGGCCCAGGGTTAGGGTTTTAGGCTCAGGGCCCAGGGTTAGGGTTGTTTTAGGGTAAGGGCCCAGGGTTAGGGTTGTTTTAGGGTCAGGGCCCAGGGTAAGGGTTGTTTCAGGATCAGGGCCCAGGGTTAGGGTTGTTTTTGGGTCAGAGCACAGGGTTAGGCTTGTTTTAAGGTCAGGGCCCAGAGTTAGGGTTGTTTTAGGGTCAGGGCTCAGGGTTAGGGTTGTTTTATGGTCAGGGCCCCGGGTTAGGGTTGTTTAAGGGTCAGGGCCCAGGGTTAGGTTTGTTTTAGGGTCAGGGCCCAGGGTTAGTGTTGTTTTAGTGTCAGGGCCCAGGGTTAGGGTTGTTTTAGGGTCAGGGCCAAGGGTTGGGGTTGTTTTAGGGTCAGGGCCCAGGGTAGGGTTGTTTTAGGGTCAGGGACCACGGTTAGGGTTTTAGGGTAAGGGCCAGGTCCCAGAGTTAGGGTTTTAGGGTAAGGGCCAGGGCCCAGGGTTAGGGTTTTAGGCTCAGGGCCAGGGCCCAGGGTTTGGGTTTTAGGCTCAGGGCCAGGGACCAGGGTTAGGGTTTTAGGCTCAGGGCCGGGGCCCAGGGTTAGGGTTTTAGGCTCAGGGCCAGGTACTAGGGTTAGTGTTTTAGAGTCAGGGTCAGGGCCCAGGATTACGGTTGTTTTAGGGTCAGGGCCAGGGCCCAGGGTTAGGGTTTTAGGCTCAGGGCCAGGGCCCAGGGTTTGGGTTTTAGGCTCAGGGCCAGGGCCCAGGGTTAGGGCTTTAGGGCCAGGGCCCAGGGTTAGGGTTGTTTTAGGGTCATGGCCCAGGGTTAGGGTTGTTTTAGTGTCAGGGCCCAGGGTTAGGGTTGTTTTAGGGTCCGGGCCCAGGGTTAGGGTTGTTTTAGGGTCAGGGCCCAGGGTTAGGGTTGTTTTAGGGTCAGGTCCCAGGGTTAGGGTTGTTTTAGGGTCAGGGCCCAGGGTTAGGGTTGTTTTAGGGTCAGGGTCCAGGGTTAGGGTTGTTTTAGGGTTAGGGCCCAGGGTTAGGGTTTAGGGTTAGGGCCCAGGGTTAAGGTTTTAGGCTCAGGGCCAGGGCCCAGGGTTAGGGTTTTAGGCTCAGGGCCAGGGCCCAGTGTTGGGGTTTCAGGCTCAGGGCCAGGGCCCAGGGTTAGGGTTTTAGGCTCAGGGCCAGGGCCCAGGTTTAAGGTTTTAGGCTCAGGACCAGGGCCAAGGGTTAGGATTTTAGGCTCAGGGCCATTGGCCCAAGGTTAGGGTTGTAGTCTCAGGGCCAGGGCCCAGGGTTAGGGTTTTAGGCTCAGGGGCAGTGCCTAGGGATATTGTTTTAGGTTCAGGGGCAGGGCCTAGGGATATTTTTTTAGGCTCAGGGCCAGGGCCCAGGGTTCGGGTTTTAGGCTCAGGGCCAGGGCCTAGGGTTAGGGTTTTAGGCTTAGGGCCCAGAGTTAGGGTTGTTTTAGAGTCAGGGCCCAGGGTTAGGGTTGTTTTAGGGTCAGAGCCCAGGGTTAAGGTTGTTTCAGGGTCAGGGCCCAGGGTTAGGGTTGTTTCAGGGTCAGGGCCCAGGGTTAGGTTTGTTTTAAAGTCAGGGTCCAGGGTTAGGGTTGTTTTAGGGTTAGGGCCCAGGGTTAGGGTTGTTTTAGGGTCAGGGCCAGGGCCCAGGGTTAGCGTTGTTTTAGGGTCAGTGCCAGGGCCCAGGGTTAGGGTTGTTTTAGGGTCAGGGCCAGGGCCCAAAGTTAGGGTTGTTTTAGGGTCAGGGCCCAGGGCTATGGTTGTTTTACTGTCAGGGCCCAGGATTAGGGTTCTTTTAGGGTCAGGGCCCAGGGTTAGGGTTGTTTTAAAGTCAGGGTCCAGGGTTAGGGTTGTTTTAGGGTTAGGGCCCAGGGTTAGGGTTTTAGGCTCAGGCTCAGGGCCCTGGGTTAGGGTTTTAGGCTCAGGGCCAGGTCCCAGGGTTAGGGTTTTAGGCTCAGGGCCAGGGCCCAGGGTTAGGGTTTTAGGCTCAGGGGTAGGGCCCCGGGATAGGGTTTTAGGCTCAGGGCCAAGGCCCAGAGTTAGGGCTTTAGGCTCAGGGCCAGGGCCCAGGGTTAGGGTTTTAGGCTCAGGGCGCAGGGTTAGGGCTGTTTTAGGGTCAGGGCCCAGGGTTAGGGTTGTTTCAGGGTCAGGGCCCAGGGTTAGGGTTGTTTCAGGGTCAGGGCCCAGGGTTAGGGTTGTTTCAGGGTCAGGGCCCAGGGTTAGGGTTGTTTCAGGGTCAGGGCCCAGGGTTAGGGTTGTTTCAGTGTCAGGGCCCAGGGGTAGGGTTGTTTAAGGGTCAGGGCCCAGGGGTAGGGTTGTTTCAGGGTCAGGGCCCAGGGTTAGGTTTGTTTTAGGGTCAGGGCAGGGCCCAGGGTTAGGGTTGTTTTAGGGTCAGGGCCAGGGCCCAGGGGTAGGGTTGTTTTAGGGTCAGGGCCAGGGCCCAGCGTTAGGGTTGTTTTAGGCTCAGTGCCAGGGCCCAGGGTTCGGGTTTTAGGGTCGGGGCCAGGGACCAGGGTTCGGGTTTTTGGGGTCAGGGCCAGGGCCCAGGGTTCGGGTTTTAGCCTCAGGGCCAGGGCCCAGGGTTAGGGTTTTGGGGTCAGGGCCAGGGCCCAGGGTTAGGGTTTTGGGGTCAGGGCCAGGGCCCAGGGTTAGGGTTTTAGGGTCAGGGCCCAGGGTTAGGGTTTTAGGGTCAGGGCCCAGGGTTAGGGTTTTAGGGTCAGGGCCAGGGCCCAGGATTACGGTTGTTTTAGGGTCAGGGCCAGGGCCCATGGTTAGGGTTTTAGGCTCAGGGCCAGGGCCCAGGGTTAGGGTTTTAGGCTCAGGGCGCAGGGTTAGGGTTGTTTTAGGGTCATGGCCAGGGCCCAGGGTTAGGGTTGTTTTATGGTCAGGGTCCAGGGTTAGTGTTGTTTCAGGGTCAGGGCCCAGAGTTAGCGTTGTTTTAGGGTCAGGGCCCAGGGTTAGGTTTGCTTTAGGGTTAGGGCCCAGGGTTAGGGTTGTTTTAGGGTCAGGGTCTAGGGTTAGGGTTGTTTTAGGGTCAGGGCCCAGGGTTAGGGTTGTTTTAGGGTCCGGGCCCAGGGTTAGGGTTGTTTTAGGGTCAGGGCCCAGGGTTAGGGTTGTTTTAGGGTCAGGGCCTCGGGTTATGGTCCTCTTAGGTTTAGGGCCCAGGGTTAGGGTTTTCGTCTCAGGTCCAGGGCCCAAGGTTAGGGTTTTAGGCTCAGGGCCAGGGCCCAGGGTTGGGGTTTCAGGCTCAGGGCCCGAGCCCAAGGTTAGGGTTTTTGGCTCAGGGCCAGGGCCCAGGGTTTGGGTTTTAGGCTCAGGGCCAGGGCCCAGGGTTAAGGTTTTAGGCTCACGGCCAGGGTCCATTGTTAGGGTTTTAGTCTCAGGGCCAGGGACCAGAGATAGGGTTTTAGGCTCAGGGCCAGGGCCCAGGTTTAGGGTTTTAGGGTCAGGGCCCAGGGTTAGGGTTGTTTTAGGGTCAGGGCCCAGGGTTAGGGTTGTTTTAGCGTCAGGGCCGTGGGTTAGGGTGGTTTTAGGGTCAGGGCCCAGGGTTAGGGTTGTTTGAGGGTCAGGGCCCAGGGTTAGGGTTGTTTTAGTGTCAGGGCCGAGGGTTAGGGTTGTTTCAGGGTCAGGGCCCAGGGTTAGGGTGGTTTCAGGGTCAGGGCCCAGGGTTAGTGTTGTTTCAGGGTCAGGGCCCAGGGGTAGGGTTATTTTAGGGTCAGGGCCCAGGGTTAGGGTTGTTTTAGGGTTAGGGCCCAGGGTTAGGGTTTTAGGCTCAGGGCCAGGGCCCAGGGTTAGGGTTTTAGGCTCAGGGCCAGGGCCCAGGTTTGGGGTTTCAGGCTCAGGGCCAGGGCCCAGGGTTAGGGTTTTAGGCTCAGGGCCAGGGCCCAGGTTTAAGGTTTTAGGCTCAGGACCAGGGCCCAGGGTTAGGATTTTAGGCTCAGGTCCAGGGCCCAGGGTTAGGGTTGTAGGCTCAGGGCCAGGACCCAGGGTTAGGGTTTTAGGCTCAGGGGCAGGGCCTAGGGATATTTTTTTAGGCTCAGGGCCAGGGCCCAGGGTTCAGGTTTTAGGCTCAGGGCCAGGGCCTATGGTTAGGGTTTTAGGCTCCGGGCCCAGGGTTAGGGTTGTTTTAGAGTCAGGGCCCAGGGTTAGGGTTGTTTTAGGGTCAGAGCCCAGGGTTAAGGTTGTTTCAGGGTCAGGGCCCAGGGTTAGGGTTGTTTCAGGGTCAGGGCCCAGGGTTAGGGTTGTTTTAAAGTCAGGGTCCAGGGTTAGGGTTGTTTTAGGGTTAGGTCCCAGGGTTAGGGGTGTTTTAGGGTCAGGGCCAGGGCCCAAGGTTAGCGTTGTTTTAGGGTCAGTGCCAGGGCCCAGGGTTAGGGTTGTTTTAGGGGCAGGGCCAGGGCCCAAAGTTAGGGTTGTTTTAGGGTCAGGGCCCAGGGCTATGGTTGTTTTACTGTCAGGGCCCAGGATTAGGGTTGTTTTAGGGTCAGGGCCCAGGGTTAGGGTTGTTTTAAAGTCAGGGTCCAGGGTTAGGGTTGTTTTAGGGTTAGGGCCCAGGGTTAGGGTTGTTTTAGGGTCATGGCCCAGGGTTAGGGTTGTTTTAGGGTCCGGGCCCAGAGTTAGGGTGGTTTTAGGGTCAGGGCCCAGGGTTAGGGTTGTTTTAGGGTCAGGTCCCAGGGTTAGGGTTGTTTTAAGGTCAGGGCCCAGGGTTAGGGTTGTTTTAGGGTCAGGGCCCAGGGTTAGGGTTGTTTTAGGGTCAGGGCCCAGGGTTAGGGTTGTTTTAAGGTCAGGGTCTAGGGTTAGGGTTGTTTTAGGGTTAGGGCCCAGGGTTAGGGTTTCAGGCTCAGGGCCTGGGCCCAGGGTTAGGGTTTCAGGATCAGGGCCTGGGCCAAGTTTAGGGTTTTAGGCTCAGGGTCAGGGCCCAGGGTTAGGGTTTAAGCTCAGGGCCAGGGCCCAGGGTTAGGGTTTTAGGCTCAGGGCCAGGGCCCAGGGTTAGGGTTTTAGGCTCAGTGCCAGGGTCCAGGGTTTGGGTTGGTTTAGGGTCAGGGCCAGGGCCCAGGGTTAGTGTTGTTTTTGGTTCAGGGCCAGGGCCCAGGGTTAGGGTTGTTTTAGGTTCAGGGCCAGGGCCCAGGCTTAGGGTTGTTTTAGGGTTAGGGCTAGGGCCCAGGGTTAGGGTTTTAGTCTCAGGGCCAGGGCGCAGGGTTAGGGTTTTAGGCTCAGGGCGCAGGGTTAGGGTTGTTTTAGGGTCATGGCCAGGGCCCAGGGTTAGGGTTGTTTTATGGTCAGGGTCCAGGGTTAGGGTTGTTTCAGGGTCAAGGCCCAGAGTTAGGGTTGTTTTAGGGTCAGGGCCCAGGTTTAGGGTTGTTTTAGTGTCAGGGCCCAGGGTTAGGGTTGTTTTATGGTCAGGGCACAGGGTTAGTGTTGTTTTAGGGTCAGTGCCCAGGTTTAGGGTAGTTTTAGGGTCAGGGCCCAGGGTTAGGGTTGTTTTAGGGTCAGGGCCAGGGCCCAGGGTTAGCGTTGTTTTAGGTTCAGGGCCAGGGCCCAGGGTTAGGGTTGTTTTAGGGTCAGGGCTAGGGCCCAAAGTTAGGGTTGTTGTAGGGTCAGTGCCCAGGGTTAGGGTTGTTTTAGGGTCAGGGCCCAGGGTTAGGGTTGTTTTAGTGTCGGGGCCCAGGGTTAGGATTGTTTTAGGGTCAGGGCCAGGGCCCAGGGTTAGCGTTGTTTTAGGGTCAGGGCCAGGGCCCAGGGTTAGGGTTGTTTCAGGGTCAGGGCCAGGGCCCAAATTTAGGGTTGTTTTAGGTTCAGGGCCCAGGGTTAGGGTTTAGGCTCAGGTCCAGGGCCCAGGGTTAGGGTTTTAGGCTCAGGGCCAGGGCCCAGGTTTAGGGTTGTTTTAGGGTCAGGGCGAGGGCCCAGGGTTAGGGTTTTAGGCTCAGGGCCAGGGCCCAGGGTTAGGGTTTTAGGCTCAGTGCCAGGGCCCAGGGTTGGTGTTTCAGGCTCAGGGCCAGAGCCCAAGGTTAGGGTTTTCTGCTCAGGTCCAGGGCCCAGGGTTAGGGTTTTAGGCTCAGCCCTAGGGCCCAGGGTTAGGGTTTTAGGCTCAGGGCCAGAGCCCAGGGTTAGGGTTTTAGGCTCAGGGCCAGGGCCTAGGATTGGGGTTTCAGGCTCAGGGCCAGAGCCCAAGGTTAGGGTTTTAGGCTCAGTGTCAGGGCCCAGGGTTAGGGTTGTTTTAGGGTCTGGGCCCAGGTTTAGGGTTGTTTTAGGGTTAGGGCCCAGGGTTAGGCTTGTTTTAGGGTCAGGGACAGGGCCCAGGGTTATCGTTGTTTTAAGGTCAGGGCCAGGGCCCAGGGTTAGGGTTGTTTTAGGGTCAGGGCTAGGGCCCAAAGTTAGGGTTGTTTTAGGGTCAGGGCCCAGGGTTAGGGTTGTTTTAGGGTCAGGGCCCTGGGTTAGGGTTGTTTTAGGGTCAGGGCCCAGGGTTAGGGTTGTTTTAGGGTCAGGGCCCAGGGTTAGGGTTGTTTTAGGGTCAGGGCCAGGGCCCAGGTTTAGCGTTGTTTCAGTGTCAGGGCACAGGATTAGGGTTGTTTTAGTGTCAGGGCCCAGGGTTAGGGTTGTTTCAGGGTCAGGGCCCTGGGTTAGGGTTGTTTCAGGGTCAGGGCCCAGGGTTAGGGTTGTTTCAGTGTCAGGGCCCAGGGTTAGGGTTGTTTCAGGGTCAGGGCCCTGGGTTAGGGTTGTTTTAGGGTAAGGGCAGGGCCCAGGCTTAGGGTTGTTTTTGGGTCAGGGCCAGGGCCCAGGGTTAGGGTTGTTTTAGGGTCAGGGCCAGGGCCCAGGATTATGGTTGTTTTAGGTTCAGGGCCCAGGGATAGGGTTGTTTTAGGGTCAGGGCCCAGGGTTAGGGTTTTTTTAGAGTCAGGGCCCAGGGATAGGGTTGTTTCAGGGTCAGGGCGCAGGGTTCGGGTTTTTTCAGTGTCTGGGCCCAGGGTTCGGGTTGTTTCAGGGCCAGGGCCAGGACTCAGGGTTAGGGTTGTTTCAAGGCCAGGGCTCAGAGTTAGGGTTGTTTCAGGGTCAAGGCGCAGGGTTAGGGTCGTTTCAGGGTCAGGGCCCAGAGTTAGGGTCGTTTCAGGGTCAGGGCCCAGGGTTAGGGTCGTTTCAGGGTCAGGGCCCAGGGTTAGGGTCGTTTCAGGGTCAGGGCCCAGTGTTAGGGTTGTTTCAGGGTCAGGGCCCAGGGTTAGGGTTGTTTCAGGGTCAGGGCCCAGGGTTAGGGTTGTTTCAGGGTCAGGGCCCAGCGTTAGGGTTGTTTCAGGGTCAGGGCCTAGAGTTAGGGTTGATTCACGGTCAGTGCCCAGGGTTAGGGTTGTTTCAGGGTCAGGGCCCAGGGTTAGGGTTGTTTCAGGGTCAGGGCCCAGGGTTAGGGTTGTTTCAGCGTCAGGGCCTAGGGTTTGGGTTGTTTCAGGGTCAGGGCCCAGGTTGAGGGTTGTTTCAGGGTCAGGGCTTAGGGTTAGGGTTGATTCAGGGTCAGTGCCCAGGGTTAGGGTTGTTTTAGGGTCCGGGCCCAGGGTTAGGGTTGTTTTAGGGTCAGGGCCCAGGGTTAGGGTTGTTTTAGGGTCATGGCCCTGGGTTATGGTTGTTTTAGGGTTAGGGCCCAGGGTTAGGGTTTTAGGCTCAGGGCCAGGGCCCATGGTTAGGGTTTAGGCTCAGGGCCAGGGCCCAGGGTTGGGGTTTCAGTCTCAGGGCCAGAGCCCAAGGTTAGGGTTTTAGGCTCAGGGCCAGGGCCCAGGGTTAGGGTTTTAGGCTCAGGGCCAGGGCCCAGGGTTAGGGTTTTAGGCTCAGGGCCAGGGCCCAGGGATAGGGTTTTAGGCTCAGGGCCAGGGCCCAGGGTTAGGGTTTTAGGCTCAGGGCCCAGGGTTAGGGTTGTTTTAGGGTAAGGGCCCAGGGTTAGGGTTGTTTTAGGGTCAGGGCCCAGGGTAAGGGTTGTTTCAGGATCAGGGCCCAGGGTTAGGGTTGTTTTTGGGTCAGAGCACAGGGTTAGGCTTGTTTTAAGGTCAGGGCCCAGAGTTAGGGTTGTTTTAGGGTCAGGGCTCAGGGTTAGGGTTGTTTTATGGTCAGGGCCCCGGGTTAGGGTTGTTTAAGGGTCAGGGCCCAGGGTTAGGTTTGTTTTAGGGTCAGGGCCCAGGGTTAGTGTTGTTTTAGTGTCAGGGCCCAGGGTTAGGGTTGTTTTAGGGTCAGGGCCAAGGGTTGGGGTTGTTTTAGGGTCAGGGCCCAGGGTAGGGTTGTTTTAGGGTCAGGGACCACGGTTAGGGTTTTAGGGTAAGGGCCAGGTCCCAGAGTTAGGGTTTTAGGGTAAGGGCCAGGGCCCAGGGTTAGGGTTTTAGGCTCAGGGCCAGGGCCCAGGGTTTGGGTTTTAGGCTCAGGGCCAGGGACCAGGGTTAGGGTTTTAGGCTCAGGGCCGGGGCCCAGGGTTAGGGTTTTAGGCTCAGGGCCAGGTACTAGGGTTAGTGTTTTAGAGTCAGGGTCAGGGCCCAGGATTACGGTTGTTTTAGGGTCAGGGCCAGGGCCCAGGGTTAGGGTTTTAGGCTCAGGGCCAGGGCCCAGGGTTTGTGTTTTAGGCTCAGGGCCAGGGCCCAGGGTTAGGGTTTTAGGGCCAGGGCCCAGGGTTAGGGTTGTTTTAGGGTCATGGCCCAGGGTTAGGGTTGTTTTAGTGTCAGGGCCCAGGGTTAGGGTTGTTTTAGGGTCCGGGCCCAGGGTTAGGGTTGTTTTAGGGTCAGGTCCCAGGGTTAGGGTTGTTTTAGGGTCAGGGCCCAGGGTTAGGGTTGTTTTAGGGTCAGGGTCCAGGGTTAGGGTTGTTTTAGGGTTAGGGCCCAGGGTTAGGGTTGTTTTAGGGTTAGGGCCCAGGGTTAAGGTTTTAGGCTCAGGGCCAGGGCCCAGGGTTAGGGTTTTAGGCTCAGGGCCAGGGCCCAGTGTTGGGGTTTCAGGCTCAGGGCCAGGGCCCAGGGTTAGGGTTTTAGGCTCAGGGCCAGGGCCCAGGTTTAAGGTTTTAGGCTCAGGACCAGGGCCAAGGGTTAGGATTTTAGGCTCAGGGCCATTGGCCCAAGGTTAGGGTTGTAGGCTCAGGGCCAGGGCCCAGGGTTAGGGTTTTAGGCTCAGGGGCAGTGCCTAGGGATATTGTTTTAGGTTCAGGGGCAGGGCGTAGGGATATTTTTTTAGGCTCAGGGCCAGGGCCCAGGGTTCGGGTTTTAGGCTCAGGGCCAGGGCCTAGGGTTAGGGTTTTAGGCTTAGGGCCCAGAGTTAGGGTTGTTTTAGAGTCAGGGCCCAGGGTTAGGGTTGTTTTAGGGTCAGAGCCCAGGGTTAAGGTTGTTTCAGGGTCAGGGCCCAGGGTTAGGGTTGTTTCAGGGTCAGGGCCCAGGGTTAGGTTTGTTTTAAAGTCAGGGTCCAGGGTTAGGGTTGTTTTAGGGTTAGGGCCCAGGGTTAGGGTTGTTTTAGGGTCAGGGCCAGGGCCCAGGGTTAGCGTTGTTTTAGGGTCAGTGCCAGGGCCCAGGGTTAGGGTTGTTTTAGGGTCAGGGCCAGGGCCCAAAGTTAGGGTTGTTTTAGGGTCAGGGCCCAGGGCTATGGTTGTTTTAGTGTCAGGGCCCAGGATTAGGGTTCTTTTAGGGTCAGGGCCCAGGGTTAGGGTTGTTTTAAAGTCAGGGTCCAGGGTTAGGGTTGTTTTAGGGTTAGGGCCCAGGGTTAGGGTTTTAGGCTCAGGGTCAGGGCCCTGGGTTAGGGTTTTAGGCTCAGGGCCAGGTCCCAGGGTTAGGGTTTTAGGCTCAGGGCCAGGGCCCAGGGTTAGGGTTTTAGGCTCAGGGGCAGGGCCCCGGGATAGGGTTTTAGGCTCAGGGCCAAGGCCCAGAGTTAGGGCTTTAGGCTCAGGGCCAGGGCCCAGGGTTAGGGTTTTAGGCTCAGGGCGCAGGGTTAGGGCTGTTTTAGGGTCAGGGCCCAGGGTTAGGGTTGTTTCAGGGTCAGGGCCCAGGGTTAGGGTTGTTTCAGGGTCAGGGCCCAGGGTTAGGGTTGTTTCAGGGTCAGGGCCCAGGGTTAGGGTTGTTTCAGGGTCAGGGCCCAGGGATAGGTTTGTTTCAGGGTCAGGGCCCAGGGTTAGGTTTGTTTCAGGGTCAGGGCCCAGGGTTAGGGTTGTTTCAGGGTCAGGGCCCAGGGTTAGGGTTGTTTCAGGGTCAGGGCCCAGGGTTAGGGTTGTTTTAGGGTCAGGGCCCAGGGTTAGGGTTGTTTTAGGGTTAGGGCCCAGGTTTAGGGTTGTTTTAGGGTCAGCGCCCAGGTTTAGGGTTGTTTTAGGGTCAGGGCCCAGGGTTAGGGTTGTTTTAGGGTCAGGGCCAGGGCCCAGGTTTAGGGTTGTTTCAGGGTCAGGGCCCTGGGTTAGGTTTGTTTCAGGGTCAGGGCCCAGGGTTAGGGTTGTTTCAGGGTCAGGGCCCAGGGTTAGGGTTGTTTCAGGGTCAGGGCCCAGTGTTAGGGTTGTTTCAGGGTCAGGGCCCAGGGGTAGGGTTGTTTAAGGGTCAGGGCCCAGGTTTAGGGTTGTTTCAGGGTCAGGGCCCAGGGTTAGGTTTGTTTTAGGGTCAGGGCAGGGCCCAGGGTTAGGGTTGTTTTAGGGTCAGGGCCAGGGCCCAGGGGTAGGGTTGTTTTAGGGTCAGGGCCAGGGCCCAGCGTTAGGGTTGTTTTAGGCTCAGTGCCAGGGCCCAGGGTTCGGGTTTTAGGGTCAGGGCCAGGGACCAGGGTTCGGGTTTTTGGGGTCAGGGCCAGGGCCCAGGGTTCGGGTTTTAGCCTCAGGGCCAGGGCCCAGGGTTAGGGTTTAACCTCAGGGCCAGGGCCCAGGGTTAGGGTTTTGGGGTCAGGGCCAGGGCCCAGGGTTAGGGTTTTAGGGTCAGGGCCCAGGGTTAGTGTTGTTTTAGTGTCAGGGCCTAGGGTTAGGGTTGTTTTAGGGTCAGGGCCAAGGGTTGGGGTTGTTTTAGGGTCAGGGCCCAGGGTAGGGTTGTTTTAGGGTCAGGGACCACGGTTAGGGTTTTAGGGTAAGGGCCAGGTCCCAGAGTTAGGGTTTTAGGGTAAGGGCCAGGGGCCAGGGTTAGGGTTTTAGGCTCAGGGCCAGGGCCCAGGGTTTGGGTTTTAGGCTCAGGGCCAGGGACCAGGGTTAGGGTTTTAGGCTCAGGGCCGGGGCCCAGGGTTAGGGTTTTAGGCTCAGGGCCAGGTACTAGGGTTAGTGTTTTAGAGTCAGGGTCAGGGCCCAGGATTACGGTTGTTTTAGGGTCAGGGCCAGGGCCCAGGGTTAGGGTTTTAGGCTCAGGGCCAGGGCCCAGGTTTAAGGTTTTAGGCTCAGGACCAGGGCCAAGGGTTAGGATTTTAGGCTCAGGGCCATTGGCCCAAGGTTAGGGTTGTAGGCTCAGGGCCAGGGCCCAGGGTTAGGGTTTTAGGCTCAGGGGCAGTGCCTAGGGATATTGTTTTAGGTTCAGGGGCAGGGCCTAGGGATATTTTTTTAGGCTCAGGGCCAGGGCCCAGGGTTCGGGTTTTAGGTTCAGGGCCAGGGCCTAGGGTTAGGGTTTTAGGCTTAGGGCCCAGAGTTAGGGTTGTTTTAGAGTCAGGGCCCAGGGTTAGGGTTGTTTTAGGGTCAGAGCCCAGGGTTAAGGTTGTTTCAGGGTCAGGGCCCAGGGTTAGGGTTGTTTCAGGGTCAGGGCCCAGGGTTAGGTTTGTTTAAAGTCAGGGTCCAGGGTTAGGGTTGTTTTAGGGTTAGGTCCCAGGGTTAGGGTTGTTTTAGGGTCAGGGCCAGGGCCCAGGGTTAGCGTTGTTTTAGGGTCAGTGCCAGGGCCCAGGGTTAGGGTTGTTTTAGGGTCAGGGCCAGGGCCCAAAGTTAGGGTTGTTTTAGGGTCAGGGCCCAGGGCTATGGTTGTTTTACTGTCAGGGCCCAGGATTAGGGTTCTTTTAGGGTCAGGGCCCAGGGTTAGGGTTGTTTTAAAGTCAGGGTCCAGGGTTAGGGTTGTTTTAGGGTTAGGGCCCAGGGTTAGGGTTTTAGGCTCAGGGTCAGGGCCCTGGGTTAGGGTTTTAGGCTCAGGGCCAGGTCCCAGGGTTAGGGTTTTAGGCTCAGGGCCAGGGCCCAGGGTTAGGGTTTTAGGCTCAGGGGCAGGGCCCCGGGATAGGGTTTTAGGCTCAGGGCCAAGGCCCAGAGTTAGGGCTTTAGGCTCAGGGCCAGGGCCCAGGGTTAGGGTTTTAGGCTCAGGGCACAGGGTTTGGGCTGTTTTAGGGTCAGGGCCCAGGGTTAGGGTTGTTTCAGGGTCAGGGCCCAGGGTTAGGGTTGTTTCAGGGTCAGGGCCCAGGGTTAGGGTTGTTTCAGGGTCAGGGCCCAGGGTTAGGGTTGTTTCAGGGTCAGGGCCCAGGGATAGGTTTGTTTCAGGGTCAGGGCCCAGGGTTAGGTTTGTTTCAGGGTCAGGGCCCAGGGTTAGGGTTGTTTCAGGGTCAGGGCCCAGGGTTAGGGTTGTTTCAGGGTCAGGGCCCAGGGTTAGGGTTGTTTTAGGGTTAGGGCCCAGGTTTAGGGTTGTTTTAGGGTCAGGGCCCAGGTTTAGGGTTGTTTTAGGGTCAGGGCCCAGGGTTAGGGTTGTTTTAGGGTCAGGGCCAGGGCCCAGGTTTAGGGTTGTTTTAGGGTCAGGGCCAGGGCTCAGGGGTAGGGTTGTTTTAGGCTCAGTGCCAGGGCCCAGGGTTTGGGTTTTAGGGTCAGGGCCAGGGACCAGGGTTCGGGTTTTTGGGGTCAGGGCCAGGGACCAGGGTTCGGGTTTTTGGGGTCAGGGCCAGGGACCAGGGTTCGGGTTTTTGGGGTCAGGGCCAGGGCCCAGGGTTCGGGTTTTAGCCTCAGGGCCAGGGCCCAGGGTTAGGGTTTAACCTCAGGGCCAGGGCCCAGGGTTAGGGTTTTGGGGTCAGGGCCAGGGCCCAGGGTTAGAGTTTTAGGGTCAGGGCCCAGGGTTAGGGTTTTAGGGTCAGGGCCCAGGGTTAGGGTTTTAGGGTCAGGGCCAGGGCCCAGGATTACGGTTGTTTTAGGGTCAGGGCCAGGGCCCATGGTTAGGGTTTTAGGCTCAGGGCCAGGGCCCAGGGTTAGGGTTTTAGGCTCAGGGCGCAGGGTTAGGGTTGTTTTAGGGTCATGGCCAGGGCCCAGGGTTAGGGTTGTTTTATGGTCAGGGTCCAGGGTTAGTGTTGTTTCAGGGTCAGGGCCCAGAGTTAGCGTTGTTTTAGGGTCAGGGCCCAGGGTTAGGTTTGCTTTAGGGTTAGGGCCCAGGGTTAGGGTTGTTTTAGGGTCAGGGTCTAGGGTTAGGGTTGTTTTAGGGTCAGGGCCCAGGGTTAGGGTTGTTTTAGGGTCCGGGCCCAGGGTTAGGGTTGTTTTAGGGTCAGGGCCCAGGGTTAGGGTTGTTTTAGGGTCAGGGCCTCGGGTTATGGTTCTCTTAGGTTTAGGGCCCAGGGTTAGGGTTTTCGGCTCAGGTCCAGGGCCCAAGGTTAGGGTTTTAGGCTCAGGGCCAGGGCCCAGGGTTGGGGTTTCAGGCTCAGGGCCCGAGCCCAAGGTTAGGGTTTTTGGCTCAGGGCCAGGGCCCAGGGTTTGGGTTTTAGGCTCAGGGCCAGGGCCCAGGGTTAAGGTTTTAGGCTCACGGCCAGGGTCCATTGTTAGGGTTTTAGTCTCAGGGCCAGGGACCAGAGATAGGGTTTTAGGCTCTGGGCCAGGGCCCAGGTTTAGGGTTTTAGGGTCAGGGCCCAGGGTTAGGGTTGTTTTAGGGTCAGGGCCCAGGGTTAGGGTTGTTTTAGCGTCAGGGCCTTGGGTTAGGGTGGTTTTAGGGTCAGGGCCCAGGGTTAGGGTTGTTTGAGGGTCAGGGCCCAGGGTTAGGGTTGTTTTAGTGTCAGGGCCGAGGGTTAGGGTTGTTTCAGGGTCAGGGCCCAGGGTTAGGGTGGTTTCAGGGTCAGGGCCCAGGGTTAGTGTTGTTTCAGGGTCAGGGCCCAGGGGTAGGGTTATTTTAGGGTCAGGGCCCAGGGTTAGGGTTGTTTTAGGGTTAGGGCCCAGGGTTAGGGTTTTAGGCTCAGGGCCAGGGCCCAGGGTTAGGGTTTTAGGCTCAGGGCCAGGGCCCAGGTTTGGGGTTTCAGGCTCAGGGCCAGGGCCCAGGGTTAGGGTTTTAGGCTCAGGGCCAGGGCCCAGGTTTAAGGTTTTAGGCTCAGGACCAGGGCCCAGGGTTAGGATTTTAGGCTCAGGTCCAGGGCCCAGGGTTAGGGTTGTAGGCTCAGGGCCAGGACCCAGGGTTAGGGTTTTAGGCTCAGGGGCAGGGCCTAGGGATATTGTTTTAGGCTCAGGGGCAGGGCCTAGGGATATTTTTTTAGGCTCAGGGCCAGGGCCCAGGGTTCGGGTTTTAGGCTCAGGGCCAGGGCCTAGGGTTAGGGTTTTAGGCTCAGGGCCCAGGGTTAGGGTTGTTTTAGAGTCAGGGCCCAGGGTTAGGGTTGTTTTAGGGTCAGAGCCCAGGGTTAAGGTTGTTTCAGGGTCAGGGCCCAGGGTTAGGGTTGTTTCAGGGTCAGGGCCCAGGGTTAGGGTTGTTTTAAAGTCAGGGTCCAGGGTTAGGGTTGTTTTAGGGTTAGGTCCCAGGGTTAGGGGTGTTTTAGGGTCAGGGCCAGGGCCCAAGGTTAGCGTTGTTTTAGGGTCAGTGCCAGGGCCCAGGGTTAGGGTTGTTTTAGGGGCAGGGCCAGGGCCCAAAGTTAGGGTTGTTTTAGGGTCAGGGCCCAGGGCTATGGTTGTTTTACTGTCAGGGCCCAGGATTAGGGTTGTTTTAGGGTCAGGGCCCAGGGTTAGGGTTGTTTTAAAGTCAGGGTCCAGGGTTAGGGTTGTTTTAGGGTCAGGGCCAGGGCCCAGGTTTAGGGTTGTTTTAGGGTCAGGGCCAGGGCTCAGGGGTAGGGTTGTTTTAGGCTCAGTGCCAGGGCCCAGGGTTTGGGTTTTAGGGTCAGGGCCAGGGACCAGGGTTCGGGTTTTTGGGGTCAGGGCCAGGGACCAGGGTTCGGGTTTTTGGGGTCAGGGCCAGGGACCAGGGTTCGGGTTTTTGGGGTCAGGGCCAGGGCCCAGGGTTCGGGTTTTAGCCTCAGGGCCAGGGCCCAGGGTTAGGGTTTAACCTCAGGGCCAGGGCCCAGGGTTAGGGTTTTGGGGTCAGGGCCAGGGCCCAGGGTTAGAGTTTTAGGGTCAGGGCCCAGGGTTAGGGTTTTAGGGTCAGGGCCCAGGGTTAGGGTTTTAGGGTCAGGGCCAGGGCCCAGGATTACGGTTGTTTTAGGGTCAGGGCCAGGGCCCATGGTTAGGGTTTTAGGCTCAGGGCCAGGGCCCAGGGTTAGGGTTTTAGGCTCAGGGCGCAGGGTTAGGGTTGTTTTAGGGTCATGGCCAGGGCCCAGGGTTAGGGTTGTTTTATGGTCAGGGTCCAGGGTTAGTGTTGTTTCAGGGTCAGGGCCCAGAGTTAGCGTTGTTTTAGGGTCAGGGCCCAGGGTTAGGTTTGCTTTAGGGTTAGGGCCCAGGGTTAGGGTTGTTTTAGGGTCAGGGTCTAGGGTTAGGGTTGTTTTAGGGTCAGGGCCCAGGGTTAGGGTTGTTTTAGGGTCCGGGCCCAGGGTTAGGGTTGTTTTAGGGTCAGGGCCCAGGGTTAGGGTTGTTTTAGGGTCAGGGCCTCGGGTTATGGTTCTCTTAGGTTTAGGGCCCAGGGTTAGGGTTTTCGGCTCAGGTCCAGGGCCCAAGGTTAGGGTTTTAGGCTCAGGGCCAGGGCCCAGGGTTGGGGTTTCAGGCTCAGGGCCCGAGCCCAAGGTTAGGGTTTTTGGCTCAGGGCCAGGGCCCAGGGTTTGGGTTTTAGGCTCAGGGCCAGGGCCCAGGGTTAAGGTTTTAGGCTCACGGCCAGGGTCCATTGTTAGGGTTTTAGTCTCAGGGCCAGGGACCAGAGATAGGGTTTTAGGCTCTGGGCCAGGGCCCAGGTTTAGGGTTTTAGGGTCAGGGCCCAGGGTTAGGGTTGTTTTAGGGTCAGGGCCCAGGGTTAGGGTTGTTTTAGCGTCAGGGCCTTGGGTTAGGGTGGTTTTAGGGTCAGGGCCCAGGGTTAGGGTTGTTTGAGGGTCAGGGCCCAGGGTTAGGGTTGTTTTAGTGTCAGGGCCGAGGGTTAGGGTTGTTTCAGGGTCAGGGCCCAGGGTTAGGGTGGTTTCAGGGTCAGGGCCCAGGGTTAGTGTTGTTTCAGGGTCAGGGCCCAGGGGTAGGGTTATTTTAGGGTCAGGGCCCAGGGTTAGGGTTGTTTTAGGGTTAGGGCCCAGGGTTAGGGTTTTAGGCTCAGGGCCAGGGCCCAGGGTTAGGGTTTTAGGCTCAGGGCCAGGGCCCAGGTTTGGGGTTTCAGGCTCAGGGCCAGGGCCCAGGGTTAGGGTTTTAGGCTCAGGGCCAGGGCCCAGGTTTAAGGTTTTAGGCTCAGGACCAGGGCCCAGGGTTAGGATTTTAGGCTCAGGTCCAGGGCCCAGGGTTAGGGTTGTAGGCTCAGGGCCAGGACCCAGGGTTAGGGTTTTAGGCTCAGGGGCAGGGCCTAGGGATATTGTTTTAGGCTCAGGGGCAGGGCCTAGGGATATTTTTTTAGGCTCAGGGCCAGGGCCCAGGGTTCGGGTTTTAGGCTCAGGGCCAGGGCCTAGGGTTAGGGTTTTAGGCTCAGGGCCCAGGGTTAGGGTTGTTTTAGAGTCAGGGCCCAGGGTTAGGGTTGTTTTAGGGTCAGAGCCCAGGGTTAAGGTTGTTTCAGGGTCAGGGCCCAGGGTTAGGGTTGTTTCAGGGTCAGGGCCCAGGGTTAGGGTTGTTTTAAAGTCAGGGTCCAGGGTTAGGGTTGTTTTAGGGTTAGGTCCCAGGGTTAGGGGTGTTTTAGGGTCAGGGCCAGGGCCCAAGGTTAGCGTTGTTTTAGGGTCAGTGCCAGGGCCCAGGGTTAGGGTTGTTTTAGGGGCAGGGCCAGGGCCCAAAGTTAGGGTTGTTTTAGGGTCAGGGCCCAGGGCTATGGTTGTTTTACTGTCAGGGCCCAGGATTAGGGTTGTTTTAGGGTCAGGGCCCAGGGTTAGGGTTGTTTTAAAGTCAGGGTCCAGGGTTAGGGTTGTTTTAGGGTTAGGGCCCAGGGTTAGGGTTTTAGGCTCAGGGTCAGGGCCCAGGGTTAGGGTTTTAGGATCAGTGCCAGGGCCCAGGGTTAGGGTTTTAGGGTCAGGTCCAGGGCCCAGGGTTAGGGTTTTAGGGTTAGGGCCACTGCCCACGGTTAGGGTTTTAGGGTCAGGGCCTGGGCCCAGGGTTAGGGTTTTAGGGTCAGGGCCAGGGCCCAGGGTTAGTGTTTTAGGTTCAGGGCCAGGGCCCAGGGTTAGGGTTTTAGGGTCAGGGCCTGGGCCCAGGGTTAGGTTTTTAGGGTCAGGTCCCAGGGTTAGGGTTTTAGGGTCAGGGCCCAGGGTTAGAGTTTCAGGGTCAGGACCCAGGGTTAGGGTTTTAGGGTCATGGCCCAGGGTTAGGGTTTTAGGGTCAGGGCCCAGGGTTAGGGTGATTTCCAGGAAGTGACCTCACAGTGAGTCAAGCTACCACTTACTGTTGATTGTGATGAAATGCCAGCTGAGGCACATGCCTTGGGGGCTAAGTGGTTGCTGCCCTTGACTACTATGAGGACTGGTGTGGGAAGGGTCGCTTTGGATGCACTTGAGCAGGGGTCCCCAACCCCTGAGCCATGGAGCCGTAAGGAGCCACACAGCAGGTGAGTGGTGTCGAGTGAGGGAGTGAGGGAAGCTTCGTCTGTATTTACAGCCACTCCCCTTTGCTCACATTCCCGCCTGAGCTCCACCTTCTCAGATGAGCAGCAGCATTAGATTCTCATAGGAGAACGCACCCTGTTGTGAACCGTGCATGTGAGGGATCTAGGTTGCGCTGTTCTTATGAGAATCTAATACCTATTGATCTGTCACTTTCTCCCATCACGCTCAGGTGGGACCATCCAGTTTCAGGAAAACAAGCTTAACACGCCCACTGATTCTACATTATGGTGAGTTCTATAATTATTTTATTATATATTCCAGTGTAATAATGGAAATGAAGTGCCTAATAAACGTAAATGTGCTTAAATCTTCTGGCCCAGCTCCTACCTCCCGGCAGCCTCGCCAGGCCCAGAACTCTCTCCAGTCAGCCTCTACAGGTGAAGCTCATGACTCACAATGGCCTATTGAGGCCCATACCCTACCTCACGGCAGTCTCCGCAGATGAGCCTACTGCCTCACAACAGCCTCCACAGGCACAGCTCCATCGTTCCAATGGCCTCTTTAGACCCAGCTCCTGCCTCCCAGCCTTCTCTCCAGGCCCTGAACTTTCTCCGTAAGTTGAGGTAGCTGGGACTGTAGGTATCCATGACGATACTTGGCTAATCTTTAAATTGCTTTGCAGACATGGGGTCTCACTTTGTTGGCCAGGCTGGTGTCAAACTAATGGCCTCAAGTGACCGTTCCACCCCTGCCTCCCATCCTCGAGGTATGTGCCACCACAAGGGGCACTTGTTCAATTTTCTAAAGAAAAAATTTCTAAAGTAAGGCTGTGGGATGATGGCAGGAAGATAAAAGAAAAACAGAAGAATAAGTTAAAATGACTTATTCACACATATTCTTTTGACAGCAAGAAGAACTTTTAGTATATACATTCCTTACAAACAAACAAACGGCCGATAAACAATGTTGTATAGGAACTTCAACACACACTGTACAATATTCCCACTTTGCTGACATAAGTTATGGAAATTTCGTGGTTTCCTTGAGTGTCGCTAGCAGTATTTTGCTTCTCTGATGATTTTTATCAACTTCCTCATCTGTTAACTTCTCTCCAAAGTATGTCATGTCACGACATACTGCCGCTGCACGAACACGGCCAGTGTCTTCCTATTAAACATGTAGAATGCTTTCCTAATTTCTCTTTTTACTCTCTGTCTTTGTGTTCTGCATTTTCCTTACTTTTATTGTCAGAAACTCCAGAAAGTCAATCGTACTAATTTATCACGATTTGCTTTATTAATTTATACTATGCTTATATGGAATTTTGCCCAACAGACCTCATTACAATTTGGGCCAGGGCCCAGGGTTAGGGTTGTTTCAGGGTCAGGGCCAGGGCCCAGTGTTAGGGTTGTTTTAGGGTCAGGGCCAGGGCCCAGGGCTAGGGGTGTTTTAGGGTCAGGGCCAGGGCCCAAAGTTAGGGTTGTTTTAGGGTCAGGGCCCAGGGTTAGGGTTTTAGGCTCAGGGCCATGGCCCAGGGTTAGGGTTTTAGGCTCAGGGCCAGGGCCCAGGGTTAGGGTTTTAGGGTCAGGGCCAGGGCCCAGGGTTAGGGTTTTAGGGTCAGGGCCAGGGCCCAGGGTTAGGGTTTTAGGGTCAGGGCCAGGGCCCAGGGTTAGGGTTTTAGGTTCGGGGCCAGGGCCCAGGGTTCGGGTTTTAGAGTCAGGGCCAGGGCCCAGGGTTAGGGTTTTAGGCTCAGGGCCAGGGCCCAGGGTTAGGGTTTTAGGATCAGTGCCAGGGCCCAGGGTTAGGGTTTTAGGGTCAGGTCCAGGGCCCAGGGTTAGGGTTTTAGGGTCAGGGCCAGGGCCCAGGGTTAGGGTTTTAGGGTCAGGGCCAGGGCCCAGGGTTAGGGTTTTAGGCTCAGGGCCAGGGCCCACGGTTAGGGTTTTAGGCTCAGTGCCAGGGCCAAGGGTTAGGGTTTTAGGGTCAGAGCCACGGCCCAGGGTTAGGGTTTTAGGGTCAGGGCCTGGGCCCAGGGTTAGGTTTTTAGGGTCAGGGCCCAGGGTTAGGGTTTTAGGGTCAGAGCCCAGGGTTAGGGTTTTAGGGTCAGGACCCAGGGTTAGGGTTTTAGGGTCATGGCCCAGGGTTAGGGTTTTAGGGTCAGGGCCCTGGGTTAGGGTGATTTCCAGGAAGTGACCTCACAGTGACTCAAGCTACCACTTACTGTTGATTGTGATGAAATGCCAGCTGAGGCACATGCCTTGGGGGCTAAGTGGTTGCTGCCCTTGACTACTATGAAGACTGGTGTGGGAAGGGTCGCTTTGGATGCACTTGAGCGGGGGTCCCCAACCCCTGAGCCATGGAGCCGTAAGGAGCCACACAGCAGGTGAGTGGTGTCGAGTGAGGGAGTGAGGGAAGCTTCGTCTGTATTTACAGCCACTCCCCTTTGCTCACATTCCCGCCTGAGCTCCACCTTCTCATATGAGCAGCAGCATTAGATTCTCATAGGAGAACGCACCCTGTTGTGAACCGTGCATGTGAGGGATCTAGGTTGCGCTGTCCTTATGAGAATCTAATACCTATTGATCTGTCACTTTCTCCCATCATGCTCAGGTGGGACCATCCAGTTTCAGGAAAACAAGCTTAACACGCCCACTGGTTCTACATTATGGTGAGTTCTATAATTATTTTATTATATATTGGATATATAATAAATATGTATATTTATTGTATATATTAATATGTTGTATTAATATATTAAATATATTATTGTATATTGTAATAATGGAAATAAATTGCCTACTAAATGTAAATGTGCTTAAATCTTCTGGCCCAGCTCCTACCTCCCGGCAGCCTCTCCAGGCCCAGAACTTTCTCCAGTCAGCCTCTACAGACCAAGCTCATGACTCAGCATGGCCTATTTAGGCCCATACCCTACCTCACGGCAGTCTCCGCAGATGAGCCTACTGCCTCACAACAGCCTCCACAGGCACAGCTCCATCGTTACAATGGCCTCTTTAGACCCAGCTCCTGCCTCCCAGCCTTCTCTCCAGGCCCTGAGCTTTCTCAAGTTGACCTCACCAGGCCCAGCTCATGCTTCTTTGCAGCCTCTCCAGGCCCAGCTCCTGCATCTTGGTGGCCCCTCCAGGCCCAGCCTCTGCGTCCCGTCGGCCTCTACAGTCCCAACTTCTGCCTCACTGCAGATTCTTCAGGCCCAGCATCTGCCTCACTGTGGACCCCCTAAGCCAAGCTCCTAACCTTTCAGCAGCTTCTACACACCCAGCTCCCGCCTGCCAGTGGCCTCTTCAGGCCCATGGGGCTCATTCCTCACAACAGCCTTTCCAGGCCCAGTTTTTCCCTTCTGGCGGCCTCTCCGGGCTGAGAACCTCCTCAATCAGCCTCTCCAGACCCACTTGCACCCTCCGGGCATCCTCTCTGGGCCAAGCTCCTCTTCCTGGCTGTGTCTCCAGGCCCGACTCCTGCCTCTCAACAACCTCTTTGGACTCAGTGCCTACCGATCTCCTGGCGTCCTTGGTCGGCCCACAGCTTCCTCAAGCCAAGCTCCCCAGGCCCAGGTCAGGCCTCACGGTGCCCCCTCCACGATGAGCTCCTGCCCTCCAATGGCACCTGCAGGCCCCAAATGGTCTCCGGTCGGTGGGCTCCTCCACGCCAAGCTTGGGCCTCCCGGCGACCTCTGCAGGCCCACGTTGTCCTGAAGTTGGCATCTCCCGGCCCTGCCTCCCAGCAAGTAAGCAAGCTCTTTTGGCTCAACTCCTGCCCAGCTCCCAACCGCCTTTGTGGGCCCCGAACTTTCTCCAGCCAAGTTCTTCGGGCCTAATTCCTGCCGCCCGGTGGCCTGTACGGGCCCAGCAATGGTTGGAGAACGGCCTCTGCAGGTCCCACTCTTGCCTCCCAGGGGCCTCTCCAGGCCCAGCTCTTGACCCCACGGCGGCCTCCTGGGGCCAAGTCCCTGCCTGCCTCCCAGCAGCCCGCGTGCAGCCCAGCTCCTCACTCACGATGGCCTGTTGATGCCCATGCCTCTGGTACCCTGCCCAGAGGCATGATCCCCTGCCACACACTGGCTCCTCCCACGCTGAGAGAGGTCAGCGTGAGCCCTTGCCTCACACCGGCCCCTCCCATGCTGAGAGAGGTCAGCGTGAGCCCCTTGCCTCACACCGGCCCCTCCCACGCTGAGAGAGGTCAGCGTGAGCCCTTGCCTCACACCGGCCCCTCCCACGCTGAGAGAGGTCAGCGTGAGCCCCATGCCTCACACCGGCCCCTGCCACGCTGAGAGAGGTCAACGTGAGCCCCTTGCCTCACACCGGCCCCTCCCAGGCTGACAGAGGTCAACGTGAGCCCCTTGCCTCACACCGGCCCCTCCCACTCTGTGAGAGGTCAGTGTGAGCCCTTGCCTCACACCGGCCCCTCCCACGCTGAGAGAGGTCAGCGTGAGCCCCTTGCCTCACACCGGCCCCTCCCTCGCTGACAGAGGTCAGCGGGAGCCCCTAGCTTCACACCAGCCCCTCCCAGGCTGACAGAGGTCAGCCTGAGCCCCTTGCCTCACACCTGCCCCTCCCTGGCTGACAGAGGTCAGCCTGAGCCCCTTACCTCACACCGGCCCCTCCCACACTGAGAGAGGTCAGCGTGAGCCCTTGCCTCACACCGGCCCCTCCCACGCTGAGAGAGGTCAGCATGAGCCCTTGCCTCACACCGGCCCTTCCCACGCTGAGAGAGGTCAGCGTGAGCCCTTGCCTCACACCGGCCCCTCCCACGCTGAGAGAGGTCAGCGTGAGCCCTTGCCTCACACCGGCCCCTCCCACGCTGAGAGAGGTCAGCGTGAACCCCTTGACTCACACCGGCCCCTCCCACGCTGAGAGAGGTCAGCGTGAGCCCTTGCCTCACACCGGCCCCTCCCACGCTGAGAGAGGTCAGCGTGAGCCCCTTGCCTCACACCGGCCCCTCCCACGCTGAGAGAGGTCAGCGTGAGCCCTTGCCTCACACCGGCCCCTCCCACGCTGAGAGAGGTCAGCGTGAGCCCCTTGCCTCACACCGGCCCCTCCCACGCTGAGAGAGGTCAGCGTGAGCCCTTGCCTCACACCGGCCCCTCCCACGCTGAGAGAGGTCAGTGTGAGCCCTTTGCCTCACACCGGCCCCTCCCACGCTGAGAGAGGTCAGTGTGAGCCCTTGCCTCACACCGGCCCCTCCCACGCTGAGAGAGGTCAGCGTGAGCCCCTTGCCTCACACCGGCCCCTCCCACGCTGAGAGAGGTCAGTGTGAGCCCTTGCCTCACACCGGCCCCTCCCACGCTGAGAGAGGTCAGCGTGAGCCCCTGCCTCAACAGGCCACCGTGAGGGAGGAGCGGGGTCGCATGCGGGCTGCTGGAGGCAGGCAGGGACTTGGGCCTGGGAGGTCGCGGTGGGGCGAGAGCTGGGTTTGGAGACACCCCTGGGAGGCAACAGCGGGGCCTACAGACTCTGTTCTCCAGCCAGAGCTGGGACTGTTCAGGTACTGGGAGGCGGGATGTGGGTCTGAAGAGCTTGGTTGCAGAAACTTCGGGGTGTACAAACGCAGGCGGGAGCTGAGCCAAAAAAGCTTGTTTGCTGGGACGCGGGAGATGCAACCAGGAGAAACAGCTATGCCTGCAGAGGCCGCCATGTGGGAGGCGGAGGCCGGGCCTCCTCAAATCGGCCTCTCCAGACCCACTTGCAGCCTCCCGGCATCCTCTCCGGGCCCAGCTCTTCCTCCCGGCTGTGTCTCCAGGCCTGACTCTGGCCTCCCAACAACGTCTTTGGACTCAGCTCCTGCCCAGCTCCCAGCGGCCCTGGTAGGCCCACCACTTCCCGAAGCCAAGCTCCCCAGGCCCAGCTCAGGCCTTCGGGTGGCCTCTCCAGGCTCAGCTCCTGCCCTCCAATGGCAAGGTCAGTGGGCTCCTCTAGGCCCAGCTTGGGCCTCCCGGCGGCCTCTGCAGGCCCAAATCGTCCTGAAGTCGGTCTCTCCAGGCCCAGCTCCGGCCTCCCGGCGGCCTCTGCAGGCCCAAGTCGTCGTCAAGTCGGCCTGGAATTGGGCCTGGAAGAGCAGCAAGTCGGCCTCCCCGGGCCCAGCTCCGTCCTCTCGGCGGCCTCTCCAGGTGCAAAACTTCCTCGAGTCAGCCTCTCCAGGCCCAGCTCCTCCTGCCTCCCAGTGGCCTCTTTCAGCCCAGACCAGCTCATGGCTCTTGGCGGCCTTCCCAGGCCCCGCTTTTGACTTTTGGTGGCCTCTTCAGGCCCAGAACTTGACCTCCAGTGGGCCTTTGCAGGCCCGGCCTCCTGCCTCTCGATGGCCTGCACGGGCCCAGACTCACAGCGGACTCACAGCGGACTCTCCATGCCCAGCTAGTTCTCGCCTCATTGTGGTCTCCCGAGTCCAAAGCTCCTGCCTCGGCCGCTTCAGCAGGCCCAGCTCCCGCCTGCCAGTGGGCTCTTTAGGCCCAGCTCATTCCTCACAACGGCCTTCCCAGGCCCCGTTTTTCCCTTCCGCCAGCCGCTTGGCCTCTAAGTTGTTTATCTTTTGTGTATAAATCCCAAAATATTGAATTTTGGAATATTTCCACCATTATGTAAATATTTTGGTAGGTGATTTATTTGGGGTGAGTTTCTGCACCAAGCCCGAATTTTTTATTTTATTTTCCTTATTTGGTGTTAAAGAGGTTTAATGACGGTCATGGCAACTTTTTGGCACAATGAAAAATATCGCCCATGATCAACGTGTTCTGTTCTGGGGAAGGGGGCAAAGGCAGGGTGAATCACTTTCTTAAAAAGTATAGCTCAAGTTGGGAGTGCAGAGGGAATGGGGAGAAAACCCTCCCACTGCCTGTGTCGAAGTGCAGGAGCCCCCACCCCCATACTCACCTGAGTCCAGCCCCCCTCTGCCCCCCGGGTGGCTCAGCCCAGCTCCTGCCTAGGAAAGCCTTAGTGTTGGGAGGGACCCTGATGACTGAGGAGCCTGGTAGCTCCAGGTCGCCCACACTTTCAGGTCTCTTGCCCCAGAAGGTGGCAGGATCCATTGGGAGGAAACAGGTCGCCTTGGAAGGCATCCGTGGGTCCCCATCCGCAGGGGTAGGGGCCATAGGGGGCCCGCTCTGCTGCCTTGACCATACTCCTGGGCTTTGAAGGCTCCTGGGCCCAGTAAGAAGGAGGTGGGTGCCAAGGTTGAGGAGGAAGCATCCGAGTATGTGTAGCGGGAGGACAGGGTGGGACCATAGACTTTGCCAAAAGCTGCAGGTGGATCGGGGGACCCTGGGGGCTCAGGATCCAGCAAGGGACGGCAGGAGTAAAGGAGGAAGGAAGGACAGGTGCAAATACCTTCCCACCAAAGCCCTTGTTGCCCTCTGGCTCCTCCCTAGAGTTGTCCCCACTCTCAGTCAGTCACCCACTCCTTGAACTTGAGATCAGTGTCAGTGGTGCTAAAGCCATCATCAGCAATGACATCATCACCCCCTCCTCCTCATGGATGACCGTGTGCTCCTCGTCACTCGCTATGTCCTCACTGGCCATGTGCTGGGAATGAGCATCTCAAGTGGGCAGCAGCAGGGCTGCCCACTGGTCACCTCCCTCACCAGGGGCTGCAAAGTGGCCTGGAGCTCCATACTGAGTTGAAGGCTTTGGGCCAGAGTATGATGCAGTGCCAGACACCACCTGTGTCAGTTCCTGTAGTGCCTGACGGTCTATTTCCCTGCCGTCCAGGCTGTGTACCCCCCTGTGAGAGAAGGCTTGGACCAGGCTGAGCCAGGTTCCCTGACTGTGTGCAGCCGTTCTGCCCCACAGAAGCTGCTCCTTGGTATCTGAGCTCTGGAGTGTTTAGGCTGCAACTGACAGGAGTTCAGAGGACACCCCAGGGGCAGTGGCAGTGCCCGTCTCTGATATGCTCCGCTCCCACGAGCCCTTGTTACACTCCTGCTAGCCCCTGGCTTGTGGGCTTGGCCTCTGAGCTGGACTTCTTTCGATCCTTGTTGCAAGTGGGCCACCATCACCTGGAAGGCCAGGTCGTGGTATTTCTGCATCTCATTGGGCCCCAGGGTGTACCACCGCTCGCTCAGCATCTGGCTGACAGTCCGGATATCCTGGTTGGAGTGACCCTGATGTGCCCTGCCAGGGCCTGGTGCCGCTTGCTGAAGATCATGACCGCCACTCATGGGCCACCGGATGTGGTCCTTGTCCCATTTGTTGGGGCTGCGTCCATCCTTCTCAGAAGATGAGTCCTGTTCCTTGTGCAGGGCACTGAGGGACTGGGCCTGACATCATCTGAGTGGTAGAGGCAACTGGGTGTCAGGAGACATGATGGAGAGGAAAGCATCATCATGGTCATTCTTTGTCTCACTGTCCAGCAGGGACTCCCCTGAGGGGCCCAGGGCTCCTCCTCCATGGTGGGAGGTGAGCTTTTACCAGGTTCCACCACCCCCAAAGTGTGTGGGGTTGCGGGCCCTGGGCTTTCAGGGCAGGTGGCACCAGGGGGCCGCCCAGGGTCAACACTCCCTGTCGCACCTGGTGGATGCTCATGAGCAACAGCTGCCAACTTGGCAGGTTGTTTTCTCTGGTTGGAGGCCACTGAGTGACTGGCAGGTTGCTGGGCCTCGTGTGGCTGCAGGGAGGGGTGAGGAAGGGGTTGGAGTACCAGGGGAACATGGCCACAGAGTGACCTTCCACATTCCTCCACACGAACATGCTGACGCCACGGGAGGCCTCACTGAACGCAGGCCTGGGGGCCGAGTACTTGGTCCGGGCAGGGGGTTCCTGGCAGGGGCTCACACCTCGCCCCCTCCTCAGCCAAGGTGGCTTGGGCCCAGAGAAGGGGGGGTTGGAGAGGAGCAGAAGGCCAGGCCTCAAGTTTTGTTTTTTTTTGTTTGTTTTTTTGTTTTTGAAATGTAGTTTGACTCTTGTCACCCAGGCTGGAGTGCAGTGGCACGATCTCAGTGGCCTTCATACCTGGCTAATTTTTTGTATTTTTACTGGAGGTGGGGTTTTGCCATGTTGGCCAGGCTGGTCTTGACCTCCCGACCTCAGGTGATCCACCCACCTCAGCCTCCCAAAATGGGATTACAGGCATGAGCCACTGCTCCCAACTTCATTCATTTTTACTTGAAAAACTCCGTTAAGCATTTTTTTAAGGTAGACCTAGTGGTCCTGAATGCCCTCAGCTTTGTTTGTCGAGGAAGCACGTTATTTCTTTTTTCTTTCTGAAGGACAGCTTTGTCAGACATAGTATTAGTTGCTGGCAGTTTTTTTCTTTCAGCACTTTGAATGTATTATTTGATTCTGTCCTGACCTGCAAAGTTTCTTTAACTTTTGACTATTTGATTATATTGTGACTTGGTGAGTATCTATTTGGTTTGAACCTCTTTAGGAATCTTTAAGCTTCATGGATTTAGATGTCTAAATCTTTCCCATGATTTAGGCAGTTTTCAGCCATTCTTTAAATAAGCTTTCTTCTCCTTTCTCTACTTTCCTTCCCAAACTCCCATAACCTGACAATGGTTTGCCTAATGGTGTCTTGTTGGCTTTCTTTTCTCTGTCTTTTTTTTCTTTTTTTTTTTTTTTTTGAGACAGAGTCATGCTCTGTCACCCAGGCTGGAGTGCAATGTGTGGTCTCGGCTCACTAGGGTTAGGGTTAGGGTTTTAGGGTTGTTAGGGTTAGGGTTTTAGGGTTGTTAGGGTTAGGGTTTTAGGGTTGTTAGGGTTAGGGTTAGGGTTTTAGGGTTGTTAGGGTTAGGGTTAGGGTTTTAGGGTTGTTAGGGTTCGGGTTCGGGTTAGGGTTAGGGTTTAGGGTTAGGGTTAGGGTTAGGGTTAGTGTTAGGGCTAGGGTTTAGGGTTAGGGTTCGGGTTCGGGTTTGGGTTAGGGTTTAGGGTTAGCGTTAGGGTTAGGGTTTAGGTTTAAGGTTAGGGTTATTGGTTAGGGTTAGGGTTAGGGTTAGGGTTTGGGGTTAGGGTTTAGGGTTAAGTTTAGGGTTATTGGTTAGGGTTAGCGTTCGGGTTCGGGTTCTGGTTGGGGTTGGGGTTTGGGTTCGGGTTGGGGTTAGGGATAGGGCTAGGCGTTAGGGGTTAGGGTTAGGGCTTAGGGGTTAATGTTCAGGGTTGGGGTTGGGGTTATTGGCTGGGTTAAGGTTCGGGTTGGGGTTGGGGTTGGGGTTTGAGTTAGGGTTAGGGTTAGGGTTTGGTGTTAGCGTTAGGGGTTAGGGGTTAGGGTTAGTGTAGGGGTTAGGAGGTAGGGGTTAGGGTTAGGGTTTTGGGTTAGGTTTAGGTTTAGGGAAGGGTTAGGGTTAGGGTTAAGTTTAGGGTTAAGGCATTAGGGTTAGGGTTAGATTACAATTTCCAACCTGTTTTATTTTGTTTTCTTTCTGAGACAGGGTCTCCCTCTGTTGTCCAAGGTTGGCGGGTAGTAGTGCTATCGCAGCTGACTGCAGCCTCAACCTTCCCGGCTGAAGCGATCCTCCCACCTCAACCTCCCACGTGGCTGAGACTACAGGTGCTTGACACTATGCCCAACTAATATTTGGAATTTTCATATACGTGGATTCCAGAGGGGTGACAGTGAAACATGAGTAAGCATGGATTTTGGTATAGGCAGAGATGGGGGGCTGGAACTAATTCTGTATACTGAGGCACGACGACTGTATATGTTTTTACAATTACTCTGTAGGATGCATTGTGTTGCATACCCTTGAAAATAATAATTTTTAATTGAGTGGAATAATAATAATAATATTGCTAAAAGTAGCAGCTGGCCAGGTGTGGTGGCTCACACTGGTAATGGCAACACTTTGGGAGGCTGAGGCAGGAGGATGGCTTGAGGCCAAGAGTTTGCGATAGGCCTTGGAAACAAAGCGGGAGTCACCATCCCTACAGAAAAATACATGAATTAGCCTAGTGTGGTGACATGTTCCTGTAGTCCCAGCTACTTGGGAGGCTGAGGTGGGAGGATCACTTGAGCCCAGGGAGGCTGAGGCTGCAGTGAGTCATGATCAGGCCTCTGCACTGCAGCCTGGGTGACAGAGTGAGACCCTGTCTCAACACAACAAAAAAGTAGCAGCTAACATCAACTGACCTTTTATACCAGGTGCCTATTGATATCATAGTTTAATTTCTTAGAACTGTTTCTTATTTCACTTACCAACTCTGTCTTCAGTTACTCCCAGATCTTTACTGTGTTTGTGCAGATGACCTTTTCTTTAGATTGAATTGTCTCCCCAGAAGTAAGATTACTGTGAGACATGGTGAATGGACATTCTCATTACCCTTGATGTAAATTGACAGGGTTTTGGGTGCCTCCCAGCTATAATCTTAGCACTTTGGGAGGCTAAGAGAGGAGGATTGCTTGAGGCCAAGAGTTGGAGGAGGCAGTATGGCAGTGTGTTGAGACCCTGTCTCCATTATTTTAAAAAATTGACAGGCTTTACCCGGGAAGGCTTATACACAATTTAAACACCCCTCATAATATAAGAAAGTGCCCATTTCACTGCACCTTTGCCAGCAGAGGGTATTATAATTTAGTAAGTCATTTTTTGTTTGATTATTTTAAATAGACAAAAGACCTCATGTTACTTTATTGTCACATTTCAACATCTTTCCTCAGCTTATTGGCACTATTTCTTTTCTGTCTGTAAATGGTTGTTGCTGTTTTGTTCTTTTAGACAGGGTCTTGCTCTGTCACCAGGCTGGATTGTAGTGGCATAATCATGCCTCACTGCAGCCTTGACCTCCCAGGCTCAAACTTCAGCATTCTGAGTAGCTGGGATTACAAGTGTGCACCACCACTCCCAGCTAACTTTTTTCTTCTTTTGGATAGAGACATGTTCTCACTGTGTTGTCCGGAGCAGTCTCTAGCTCCTGGCCTTAAGCAATCCTCCCGCATTAGCTTCTCAAATTGCTGGAATTTCAGGCATGAGCCACCATGCCTGGCCTGGGGTAGTCCCATATTCTATAGAGTTCTCTTTACTTTGTGCTAGCCAATCACTCATTATGCTGTTCACCTGTTATAATGAATAATTCTCTGTATTAAATTTTACCACTTTAAACTTTTGAGTGGTTTACGCTTCCTGATTGGACTCTGACTAATATGTTAGGAAGGATCCCAGGAGGTAAACCCACACAGATGGGATTTAGACATAGGTTTGGTTTCCCAGCGGGCAGTGTTGAGCTCTCTGCCAGTGGGAAATGGGATGCTGGTGATTTCCAGTAGGTGACCTCACAGTGACCCAAGCTACCTCTTACTGTTGATTGTGATGAAATGCCAGCTGAGGCACATGCCTTGGGAGCTAAGTGGTTGCTGCCCTTGACCACTGTGAAGACTGTTTTGGGAAGGGTCGCTTTGGATGCACTTTAGCAGGGGTCCCCAACCCCTGAGCCATGGAGCCGTAGGGAGCCACACAGCAGGAGGTGAGTGGTGTCGAGTGAGGGAGTGAGGGAAGCTTCGTCTGTATTTACAGCCACTCCCCTTTGCTCACATTCCCGCCTGAGCTCTACCTTCTCAGAGGAGCAGCAGCATTAGATTCTCATAGGAGAACGCACCCTGTTGTGAACCGTGCATGTGAGGGATCTAGGTTGCGCTGTCCTTATAAGAATCTAATACCTATTGATCTGTCACTTTCTCCCATCATGCTCAGGTGGGACCATGCAGTTTCAGGAAAACGAGCTTAACACGCCCACTGATTCTACATTATGGTGAGTTCTATAATTATTTTATTATATATTACAGTGTAATAATGGAAATGAAGTGCGTAATAAATGTAAATGTGCTTAAATCTTTTGGCCCAGCTCCTACCTCCCAGCAGCCTCGCCAGGCCCAGAACTCTCTCCAGTCAGCCTCTACAGGTGAAGCTCATGACTCACAATGGCCTATTTAGGCCCATACCCTACCTCACGGCAGTCTCCGCAGATGAGCCTACTGCCTCACAACAGCCCCCACAGGCACAGCTCCATCGTTACAATGGCCTCTTTAGACCCAGCCCCTGCCTCCCAGCCTTCTCTCCAGGCCCTGAACTTTCTCCATAAGTTGAGGTAGATGGGACTGTAGGTATACATGACGATACTTGGCTAATTTTTAAATTGTTTTGTAGACATGGGGTCTCACTTTTTTGGCCTGGCTGGTGTCAAACTAATGGCCTCAAGTGACCCTTCCACCCCTGCCTCCCATCCTAGAGGTATGTGCCACCACAAGGAGCAGTTGGTCAATTTTCTAAAGAAAAAATTTCTAAAGTAAGGCTGTGGGATGATGGCAGGAAGATAAAAGAAAAACAGAAGAATAAGTTAAAATGACTTATTCACACATTCTTTTCACAGCAAGAAGAACTTTTAGTATATACATTCCTTACAAACAAACAAAAGGCCGATAAACAATGTTGTATAGGAACTTCAACACACACTGTACAATATTCCCACTTTGCTGACATAAGTTATGGAAATTTCATGGTTTCCTTGAGTGTCGCTACCAGTGTTTTGCTTCTGTGATGATTTTTATCAACTTCCTCATCTGTTAACTTCTCTCCAAGGTATGTCATGTCACAACATACTGCCACTGCATGAACATGACCAGTGTCTTCCTATTAAACATGTAGAATGCTCTCCTAATTTCTCTTTTTACTCTCTGTCTTTGTGTTTTGCATTTTCCTTACTTTTATTGTCAGAAACTGTAGAAAGTCAGTCGTACTAATTTATCACGATTTGCTTTATTAATTTATACTTTGCTTATATGGAATTTTGCCCAACAGACCTCATTACAATTTCTAACCTGTTTTATTTTGTTTTTTTTTTTTCTGAGACAGGGTCTCCCTCTGTTGTCCAAGGCTGGAGGGTAGTAGTGCTATCGCAGCTGACTGCAGCCTCAACCTTCCAGGCTGAAGCGATCCTCCCATCTCAGCCTCCCAATTGGCTGAGACTACAGGTGCTTGCCACTATGCCCAACTAATATTTGGAATTTTTGTATACGTGGATTCCAGAGGGGTGACAGCGAAACACGAATAGGCATGGATTTTGGTATATGCAGGGATGGGGGGTCTGGAACTAATTCTGTATACTGAGGGACGGCGACTGTATATGTTTTTACAATTACGCTGTAGGATACATACTGTTGCATAGCCTTGAAAATAATAATTTTTAATTGAGTGGAATAATAATAATAATATTGCTAAAAGTAGCAGCTGGCCAGGTGTGGTGGCTCACACTGGTAATGGCAACACTTTGGGAGGCTGAGGTAGGAGGATGGCTTGAGGCCAAGAGTTTGCGATAGGCCTTGTAAACAAAGGGGGAGTCACCATCCCTACAGAAAAATACATGAATTAGCCTAGTGTGGTGGCATGTTCCTGTAGTCCCAGCTACTTGGGAGGCTGAGGTGGGAGGATCACTTGAGCCCAGGGAGGCTGAGGCTGCAGTGAGTCATGATCAGGCCTCTGCACTGCAGCCTGGGTGACAGAGTGAGACCCTGTCTCAAAACAACAGAAAAGTAGCAGCTAACATCAACTGACCTTTTATACCAGGTGCCTATTGATATCATAGTTTAATTTCTTAGAACTGTTTCTTATTTCACTTACCAACTCTGTCTTCAGTTACTCCCAGATTTTTACTGTGTGTGTACAGATGACCTTTTGTTTAGATTGAATTGTCTCCCCAGAAGTAAGATTACTGTGAAACATGGTGAATGGACATTCTCATTACCCTTGATGTAAATTGACAGGGTTTTGGGTGCCTCCCAGGTATAATCTTAGCACTTTGGGAGGCTAAGAGAGGAGGATTGCTTGAGGCCAAGAGTTGGAGGAGGCAGTATGGCAGTATGGTGAGACCCTGTCTCCATTATTTTAAAAAAGTGACAGGCTTTACCCGGGAAGGCTTATACACAATTTAAACACCCCTCATAGTATAAGAAAGTGCCCATTTCACTGCACCTTTGCCAGCACAGGGTATTATAATTTAGTAAGTCATTTTTTGTTTGATTATTTTAAATAGACAAAAGACTTCATGTTACTTGTCACATTTCAACATCTCTCCTCATCTTATTAGCTCTATCTCTTTTCTGTCTGTAAACAGTTTTTGTTGTTTTGTTCTTTGAGACAGGGTCTTGCTCTGTCACCAGGCTGGACTGTAGGAGCATAATCATGCCTCGCTGCAGCCTTGACCTCCCAGGCTCAAACTTCAGCATTCTGAGTAGCTGGGACTACAAGTGTGCACCACCACTCCCAGCTAACTTTTTTCTTCTTTTGGATAGAGACAGGGTCTCACTGTGTTGTCCAGACCGGTCTCTAGCTCCTGGCCTTAAGCAATCCTCCCGCATTAGCTTCTCAAATTGCTGGAATTTCAGGCATGAGCCACCATGCCTGGCCTGGGCTAGTCCTGTATTCTCTAGAGTTCTCTTTACTTTGTGCTAGCCAATCTCTGATTATGCTGTTCACCTGTTATAATGAATAATTCTCCGTATTAAATTTTACCACTTTAAACTTTTGAGTGGTTTATGCTTCCTGATTGGACTCTGACTAATATGTTAGGAAGGGTCCCAGGAGAGAAACCCTCACAGATGGGATTTGGGCATAGGTTTGGTTTCCCAGGGGGCAGTGCTGAGCTCTCTGCCAGTGGGAAATGGGATGCTGGTGATTTCCAGGAAGTGACCTCACAATGACTCAAGCTACCTCTTACTGTTGATTGTGACGAAATGCCAGCTGAGGCAGATGCCTTGGGAGCTAAGTGGTTGCTGCCCTTGACCACTATGAAGACTGGTGTGGGAAGGGTCGCTTTGGATGCACTTGAGCAGGGGTCCCCAACCCCTGAGCCATGGAGCCGTAGGGAGCCACACAGCAGGAGGTGAGTGGTGTCGAGTGAGGGAGTGAGGGAAGCTTCGTCTGTATTTACAAGCACTCTCCTTTGCTCACATTCCCGCCTGAGCTCCACCTTCTCAGATGAGCAGCAGCATTAGATTCTCATAGGAGAACGCACCCTTTTGTGAACCGTGCATGTGAGGGATGTAGGTTGTGCTGTCTTTATGAGAATCTAATACCTATTGATCTGTCACTTTCTCCCATCATGCTCAGGTGGGACCATCCAGTTTCAGGAAAACAAGCTTAACACACCCTCTAGTTCTATATTATGGTGAGTTCTATAATTATTTTATTATATATTGGATATATAATAAATATATATTTATTATATATATTAATATGTTAAATATATTAGTATATTAAATATATTATTATATATTGTAATAATGGAAATAAATTGCCTACTAAATGTAAATGTGCTTAAATCTTTTGGCCCAGCTCCTACTTCCCGGCAGCCTCTCCAGGCCCAGAACTTTCTCCAGTCAGCCTCTACAGACCAAGCTCATGACTCACAATGGCCTATTTAGGCCCATACCCTACCTCATGGCAGTCTCCGCAGATGAGCCTACTGCCTCACAACAGCCTCCACAGGCACAGCTCCATCGTTACAATGGCCTCTTTAGACCCAGCTCCTGCCTCCCAGCCTTCTCTCCAGGCCCTGAGCTTTCTCAAGTCGACCTCACCAGGCCCAGCTCATGCTTCTTTGCAGCCTCTCCAGGCCCAGCTCCTGCATCTTGGTGGCCCCTCCAGGCCCAGCCTCTGCCTCCCGTCGGCCTCTACAGTCCCAACATCTGCCTCACAGTAGATTCTTCAGGCCCAGCATCTGCCTCACTGTGGACCCCCCAAGCCAAGCTCCCAACCTTTCAGCAGCTTCTACACACCCAGCTCCCGCCTGCCAGTGGCCTCTTCAGGCCCATGGGGCTCATTCCTCACAACAGCCTTTCCAGGCCCAGTTTTTCCCTTCCGGCAGCCTCTCTGGGCTGAGAATCTCCTTAAGTCGGCCTCTCCAGACCACTTGCACCCTCCGGGCATCCTCTCTGGGCCAAGCTCCTCTTCCTGGCTGCGTCTCCAGGCCCGACTCCTGCTTCTCAACGACCTCTTTGGACTCAGTGCCTACCCATCTCCTGGCGTCCTTAGTCAGCCCACAGCTTCCTCAAGCCAAGCTCCCCAGGCCCAGGTCAGGCCTCACGGTGGCCTCTCCAGGATGAGCTCCTGCACTCCGATGGCACCTGCAGGCCCCAAATGGTCTCCAGTCGGTAGGCTTCTCCACGCCAAGCTTGGGCCTCCCGGCGACCTCTGCAGGCCCAAGTTGCCCTGAAGTTGGCATCTTCCGGCCCTGCCTCCCAGCAAGTAAGCAAGCTCTTTTGGCTCAACTCCTCCCCAGCTCCCAACAGCCTTTGTAGGTCCCGAACTTTCTCCAGCAAAGTACTTCGGGCCTAATTCCTGCTGCCCGGTGGCCTGTACGGGCCCAGCAATGGTTGGAGAGTGGCCTCCGCAGGTCCCGCTCTTGCCTCCGAGGGGCCTCTCCAGGCCCAGCTCTTGCCCCCATGGCGGCCTCCCGGGGCCAAGTCCCTGCCTGCCTCCCAGCAGCCCGCGTGCAGCCCAGCTCCTCCCTCACGGTGGCCTGTTGATGCCCATGCCTCTGGTACCCTGCCCAGAGGCATGAGCCCCTGCCACACACTGGCTCCTCCCACGCTGAGAGAGGTCAGCGTGAGCCCCTGCCTCACACCGGCCCCTCCCACGCTGAGAGAGGTCAGCGTGAGCCCCATGCCTCACACCGGCCCCTCCCACGCTGAGAGAGTTCTCCGTGAGCCCTTGTCTCACACCGGCCCCTCCCACGCTGAGAGAGGTCAGCCTGAGCCCCTTGCCTCACACCGGCCCCTCCCACACTGACAGAGGTCCATGGGAGCCCCTTGCCTCATACTGGCCCCTCCCACGCTGACAGAGGTCAGCCTGAGCCCCTATCCTCACACCGGCCCCTCCCACACTGAGAGAGGTCAACATGAGCCCCTTGCCTCACACCGGCCCCTCCCACGCTGAGAGAGGTCAGCATGAGCCCTTGCCTCACAGCGGCCCCTCCCACGCTGAGAGAGGTCAGCGTGAGCCCCTTGCCTCACACCGGCCCCTCCCACGCTGAGAGAGGTCTACATGAGCCCCTTGCCTCACACCGGCCACTCCCACGCTGAGAGATGTCAGCGTGAGCCCTTGCCTCACACCGGCCCCTCCCACACTGAGAGAGGTCAGCGTGAGCCCCTGCCTCAACAGGCTACCGTGAGGGAGGAGCAGGGTCGCCCGCGGGCTGCTGGGAGTCAGGCAGCGACTTGGGCCTGGGAGGTCGTGGTGGGGCGAGAGCTTGGCCTGGAGACACCCCTGGGAGGCAGTAGCGGGGCCTACAGACTCTGTTCTGCAGCCGGAGCTGGGACTGTTCAGGTACTGGGAGGTGGGATGTGGGTCTGAAGAGCTTGGTTGCAGAAACTTCGGGGTGTACAAACGCAGTCTGGAGCTGAGCCAAAAAAGCTTGTTTGCTGGGAGGCGAGAGATGCAGCCAGGAGAAACAGCTGTGCCTGCAGAGGCCGCCATGCGTGAGGTGGAGGCCGGGCCTCCTCAAATCGGCCTCTCCAGACCCACTTGCAGCCTCCCGGCGTCCTCTCCGGGCCCAGCTCTTCCTCCCGGCTGCGTCTCCAGGCCTGACTCTGGCCTCCCAACAACGTCTTTGGACTCAGCTCCTGCCCAGCTCCCAGCAGGCCCAAGTCGTCGTCAAGTCGGCCTGGAATTGGGCCTGGAAGAGCAGCAAGTCGGCCTCCCCGGGCCCAGCTCCGTCCTCTCGGCGGCCTCTCCAGGTGCAAAACTTCCTCGAGTCAGCCTCTCCAGGCCCAGCTCCTCCTGCCTCCCAGTGGCCTCTTTCAGCCCAGACCAGCTCATGGCTCTTGGCGGCCTTCCCAGGCCCCGCTTTTGACTTTTGGTGGCCTCTTCAGGCCCAGAACTTGACCTCCAGTGGGCCTTTGCAGGCCCGGCCTCCTGCCTCTCGATGGCCTGCACGGGCCCAGACTCACAGCGGACTCACAGCGGACTCTCCATGCCCAGCTAGTTCTCGCCTCATTGTGGTCTCCCGAGTCCAAAGCTCCTGCCTCTCGGCCGCTTCAGCAGGCCCAGCTCCCGCCTGCCAGTGGGCTCTTTAGGCCCAGCTCATTCCTCACAACGGCCTTCCCAGGCCCCGTTTTTCCCTTCCGCCAGCCGCTTGGCCTCTAAGTTGTTTATCTTTTGTGTATAAATCCCAAAATATTGAATTTTGGAATATTTCCACCATTATGTAAATATTTTGGTAGGTGATTTATTTGGGGTGAGTTTCTGCTCCAAGCCCGAATTTTTTATTTTATTTTACTTATTATTTGGTGTTAAAGAGGTTTAATGACGGTCATGGCAACTTTTTGGCACAATGAAAAATATCGCCCATGATCAACGTGTTCTGTTCTGGGGAAGGGGGCAAAGGCAGGGTGAATCACTTTCTTAAAAAGTATAGCTCAAGTTGGGAGTGCAGAGGGAATGGGGAGAAAACCCTCCCACTGCCTGTGTCGAAGTGCAGGAGCCCCCACCCCCATACTCACCTGAGTCCAGTCCCTCTGGGGAAAGAAGGGGTGCATGAACTCCCCCTAGTCCGCAGGCACCTCCCTGTGGCCCAAGGCCCTCTTCACACTCCATCTTGTAGCCCCAACAGGAGCTATTTTCCGAAAAGTGAAAAGGTCTGAAGGTCCCACAATTCATGGTATGTACACCTCCCTCACCAGGGGCTGCAAAGTGGCCTGGAGCTCCACACTGAGTAGAAGTCTTTGGGCCAGAGTCAGCATCTGGCTGACGGTCCGGATATCCTGGTTGGAGTGATCCTGGTGCTCCCTGCCAGGGCCTGGTGCCGCTTGCTGAAGATCATGACCGCCACTCATGGGCTACCGATGTGGTTCTTTTCCCATTTGTTGGGGCTGCGTCCATCCTTCTCAGAGGATGAGTCCTGTTCCTTGCACAGGGCACTGAGGGACTGGGCCTGACATCATCTGAGTGATAGAGGCAACTGGGTGTCAGGAGACATGATGGAGAGGAAAGCATCATCATGGTCATTCTCTGTCTCACTGTTCAGCAGGGACTCCCCTGAGGGGCCCAGGGCTCCTCCTCCATGGTGGGAGGTGAGCTTTTACCAGGTTCCACCACCCCCAAAGTGTGTGGGGTTGCAGGCCCTGGGCTTTTAGGGCAGGTGGCTCCAGGGGGCCGCCCAGGGTCAACACTCCCTGTCCCACCTGGTGGACGCTCATGAGCAACAGCTGCCAACTTGGCTGGTTGTTTTCTCTGGTTGGAGGCCACTGAGTGACTGGCAGGTTGCTGGGCCTCGTGTGGCTGCAGGGAGGGGTGAGGAAGGGGATGGAGTACCAGGGGAACACGGCCGCAGAGTGACCTTCCACATTCCTCCACACGAACATGCTGACGCCACGGGAGGCCTCACTGAACGCAGGCCTGGGGGCCGAGTACTTGGTCCGGGCAGGGGGTTCCTGGCAGGGGCTCACACCTCCTCGCCCCCTCCTCAGCCAAGGTGGCTTGGGCCCAGAGAAGGGGAGGTTGGAGAGGAGCAGAAGGCCAGGCCTCAAGTTTTGTTTTTTTGTTTGTTTTGTTTTTTGTTTTTGAAATGTAGTTTGACTCTTGTCACCCAGGCTGGAGTGCAGTGGCACGATCTCAGTGGCCTTCATACCTGGCTAATTTTTTGTATTTTTACTGGAGGTGGGGTTTTGCCATGTTGGCCAGGCTGGTCTTGACCTCCCGACCTCAGGTGATCCACCCACCTCAGCCTCCCAAAATGGGATTACAGGCATGAGCCACTGCTCCCAACTTCATTCATTTTTACTTGAAAAACTCCGTTAAGCATTTTTTTAAGGTAGACCTAGTGGTCCTGAATGCCCTCAGCTTTGTTTGTCGAGGAAACATGTTATTTCTTTTTTCTTTCTGAAGGACAGCTTTGTCAGACATAGTATTAGTTGCTGGCAGTTTTTTTCTTTCAGCACTTTGAATGTATTATTTGATTCTGTCCTGACCTGCAACGTTTCTTTAACTTTTGACTATTTGATTATATTGTGACTTGGTGAGTATCTATTTGGTTTGAACCTCTTTAGGAATCTTTAAGCTTCATGGATTTAGATGTCTAAATCTTTCCCATGATTTAGGCAGTTTTCAGCCATTCTTTAAATAAGCTTTCTTCTCCTTTCTCTACTTTCCTTCTCAAACTCCCATAACCTGACAATGGTTTGCCTAATGGTGTCTTGTTGGCTTTCTTTCTCTGTCTCTTTTTTTTTCTTTTTTTTTTTGAGACAGAGTCATGCTCTGTCACCCAGGCTGGAGTGTAATGTGTGGTCTCGGCTCACATTGCACTCCAACCTCCGCCTCCTGGGTTCAAGCGATTCTCCTGCCTCAGCCTCCCAAGTAGCTGGGACTACAGGTGTGTGCCACCACACCCGGCTAATTTTTGTATTTTTAGTAGAGATGGGGCTTTGTCATGTTGGACAGGCTGGTCTTGAACTCCTGACCTCTTAATCTGCCTGCCTCAGCCTCCCAAAGTGTTGAGATTACAGGCTTGAGCCACCACACCCAGCCTTCTTTTCTATTTTTTATTCTTTTTTTGTTTGTCCTCTGACTGGATAATTTCAGAAGATCTGTATTCAAGTTTACAGATTCTCTCTCCTGTTGAAGTTTACTATTGTGTTATATCACCCAGTCTGGTCTTGAACTCCTGGGCTCAAGAGATCCTCCCACCTTGGCCTCCCAAAGTGCTGGGTTTACAAGCATGAGCCACTGCATCCAGTCAGTCCCAGCACTTTGGGAAGCTGAGGTGGGAGGATGACTTGAGCTTAGGAGTTTGAGACCAACCTGGGCAACGTACTGAGAACTTGTCTCTATATTTAAAAAAAAAAAGTCTTTGGGAGGCCAAAGCGGGAGGATCACCTGAGGTCAGGAGTTCGAGACCGGCCTGGCCAATATGGCAAAACCCCATCTCTACTAAAAATACAAAAATTAGCCAGGTGTGGTGGCACACGCCTGTAGTGGTGGTGCATGCCTGTAGTCCCAGCTACTCAAGAGGCTGAGGCAGGATAATCACTTGAACTGGGAGATGGAGGTTGCAGTGAGCTGAGATCGCACCAGTGCACTCCAGCCTGGGCAACAGAGTGAGACTCCATCTTATAAAAGGAAAAAAGAAGAAAAGAAAAATTCCATATCTGAGTGTTTACTCCTGAGTTTTTGAGACTGTTATTAAGATCGTGCTCTACTGTGATGATTTGGGTTTGTTTGATAATCAGTAAAAAGCATATTCTTTTGGGTGTTCAGCTGCACTGCTTTGGTGTCACAACTGCACATTGGTTTCACAGCTGCAGGACAAATTCGAGCATCTTAAAATGATTCAACAGGAGGAGATAAGGAAGCTCGAGGAAGAGAAAAACAACTGGAAGGAGAAATCATAGATTTTTATAAAATGAAAGCTGCCTCTGAAGCACTGCAGACTCAGCTGAGCACTGATACAAAGAAAGACAAACATCGTAAGAAGCAATAGTTTCTCTTACTATTCTGAGAGCCTTATCATTCTACATCCCATCTTCCTGTGAGATTGTCTTTGTAGCATTTAACTCTAATTGCGGTTCTCTTTTTAAAAATTGGCTTGCTTATTGTATATTTTCCCCAACTAAAGCGTGAACTCCTAGCAGGTCGTGGTGGCTCATGCCTGTAATCTCAGCACTGTGGGAGGCTGAGGTGGGTCAACTACCTGAGGTCAGGAGTTCGAGACCTATCTAGATAGGCATGTGAAATTATCTAGGAAATCAAAGGATTGCAGATGGAATCAGAACCACGTTGCCACAGTTTCATTCTGGCTTCAGCCTTGAGTACAGTATGGACTGAATGGAGACTACTAGGCTCTCAGCCATCTGCTGCATTCTGGTAGTGCTCTACAATCATGTGTCTCTACTACTTCTTTGCAATGTAAATAGTAGTGTAAAACTACTCAGCCACAAGCTCTGAGAGAGATCGAGAGATGTCCTTCTCTTAATAGAGATAAGTCATTTGGTGGAATAACTCTTCGAGTCAACCAGTGTAAGTAACAGAGACACCAAAAACCAGCCATTAGTTTAGTTTGCTTGACCCAGCAATCTACCTCTTAGTATATGCTTTGGTGACACTCATGTACTTATGCACCAGGTGGCAGATGTGTACTAGAATTAAGATATTCATAGTAGCATTGTTTCAGATAGTAAAAAAGTGTTATCCACAAAAAAATGGATGAATTATCAGTGAAAATTACTGAACTTTGGACACACACACATCCTGCCAACCTTCATCAAAAAAAGTATTATTTCTTATTCTCCATCCTAACCTAGATAAGTGGAAGAGAAGAAAGAATTTTTTAAAAAAGTCCTGATAGCTGGAAAACTTCCTTCACTGTATCCAAAGTTATGAGAACTCTTTGGGTTGTGTCTCCAAACTGAGATTCAGAAAAGCAATCACAATTAATCAATAAATTATCATTTTCATAGGACATTTCTAAATTTCCAAAGTGAATATAGCCTTTTCTTTTTCAATCCAGCTAGCTAGCTAGGTCCATCCATATCCATGCACATCATCTGGTTTAATAGATTTCTCATTATGCTGTATTCATCTGTATATGTTCTAATGTTGGAGAATTTTCTCAAATTTAAATTTGATTTAGATAAACTTAACAGAGTGTCAGCAGTACTTAGATAAAGCAATTTTTTTTTTTGAGAAATGGTCTCTCTGTCACCTAGGCTGAAGTGCAGTGAGGCAGTTATGCCTCACTGCAGCCTCAACCTCCCGGGCTCAAGTAATCCTCCCACCTCAGCCTCCTGAGTAGCTGGGATTACAGGTGTGCACTACCATGCCTGGCTAATTTTTGTATTTTTTTTTGTAGAAATGGGGTTTCACTGTGTTGCCCAGGCTGGTCTTTCTGGGCTCAAGCAATCCACCCACCTCACCCTCCCAAAGTACTGGGATTACAGGCATGAGCCACTACACGCAGCCTAGATAAAGCAAATTTTTAAATTGATTTGATACTTGATTTTACTCATAAAAAAAAAACCTGAATGCTAATTGTTAACCAACTATTGTTAAATTTTAAGGGCAATTGGGTAGCATGGTCTTAGGTCTGATTATAAATGTTTGTCTTTTTTGCTAGCCTGTGATTTTTTCAATACAAAGCAGCTTTTAAAACATCTTGTGAGAACGGTATTTAGGAGGAGAACAAAAAAGGGAATTCTGAATTGTAATGACAGATGTAAACATGTCTTTCATTAGGGTTCACTTTGGTTTTCTTTTTCTTTAGTGGTTTTTGGCAAATTTGTCATATCAAGAAGCACTTTCAGACACACAAGTTGCTATAGTTAATATTTTATCTTCAACTTCCGGTAAGAAATTTGTCTTTAAAAATCTGCATTATAAATCAGTGTATGTATTTCTGGTATATATATGTGTACATGTACAACATTTTAATCTTGTTATAGCTTCTTACATTAGTTCTAATATACATTAGTCTATTATAACTGCCTTTTAATCTGTATACAGTCAGGTGCTGCATATGATGTTTCAGTCTACAACAGACTGCATATACGATGGTGGTCCCATAAGATTATAATACTGTATTTTTACGGTACCTTTTCTATGTTTAAATATGTTTGGATACACAAATACTTACCATTGTGTTACAGTTGCCTACAGTATTCAATACGGTAGCATGCCATACAAGTTGGTAGCCTACAAGCAATAGGCTTATAGCATATAGCCTAGCTGTGTAGTAGGCTATACCATTTAGGTTTGTGTGAGTATGCTCTATGATGGTGGCACAAGGATGACATTGCCTAACGACACACATTTTCTCTGTATTTATCCCTGTTGTTAAGCATGACTGTAGTTTCATGCCTTAGCCTGTGCTATTTATGTTCCTTCAAATACTTTACAATATTTTTTATATAACAACATATTACAGTTTTATAGGCTGGCCTTTTGTATTGTAGTTGCCTTTCCCTTCACACATCCTTTCCAGTGATCTTTTTCTAGACCCTTTGGCTAAAATGTAATTGCTTATTTCAGAACTATAATTTGCCCTATGATAGGTGTTTTATTTTTAAGATTGAATCACCTTTCAAATCTGGAAGACAAAAGTATTTTTAAAGCTATAAAAATAACTTTAGGGACACAGGCTTGATTATGATGAAGTCAGCATGTTACTCTGAATAAGATTTAAGTTTCCTATTAGTTTAAAATAAATAGGACTGTACTTGATCTGTACTGTTGAAATAAACATGGTTTAGTTTGGAGGCTATTTTATGCATGAACTTTAAACATTTCAGTCTAGTCATTACTTAACTGCAGTCATTTTCTTAGTTAAGAGTGACAAAAATAATTTGAAAGGTAGGTATATAATTTGCTTATTTAAACAATGAAGTTGGTAGTAAAAATGTTGACAGTATTTAAACTCATGTACCATTTTTAAATTCTTTTCTCCTCATAGGACTTTTTACCTTAATCCTTGCTGCAGTATTTCCAAGTAACAGTGGAGATAGATTTACCCTTTCTAAACTATTAGCTGTAATTTTAAGGTAAGCATATAGTGTGATAGCTAGTTTACTCTGCTTAAAAATACAATATTACAATTTCTGATAGTGGCACCAGGGTAGTTTGTATTGTAAGAACAAAGAAAGATGTGGATAAAAGAAGGCTTCAAGTGGACATGATGCTACTTAGCCCTGTCACATCCTGCACTAAGTTTCTAAACCTTCCTGGGTAGGGTAACCAGAGGGAAAACCCCAAGGCTGCTTTGGTTTCCATTCATGTGTCTGCAGACTCATCAAGTATTGGACTGACGTTCACACTTAATGTGGCAGCTTAATCCTCATAATCTCCCAAGTTTCTATTTCTTTTTCTTAAGGCAATTTCCCCTCTTTGTTTTGATTTTTATTTCTCCTTTTTCTACTTCTCTTAGAAAGCTAACATTCAGTTTTCTCTAATTGTCTAAGCCTCAGGTGATGTTTCAGTTATTTTCTGTATAATTCATTTGGCAGTTTTGCACTACTGCATAATATGAGTGTTGCTGATAACTATACTTAAATATTTTAATTTAACTTTGTGTATGTTTGTCTTGTCTTCCCTACTGGTTTGTAAACCCTTGAAGGCCATAGCCTTGTTTTATATTTGTGTCATCAAAGACCTAGCATAGGGCTTTGCCCATAGACAGTATTGAAAAAAGATATGTTGGTTTAATAAAACTTATTTTATGAAACAAAATCAGAGAAGGTAGCAGGATGATTTGATGGAGAGTAGTGTTTCTTGGTTATCAAAGCTGAGATTGAATAAGAGCTCTGCTGTTTGCCCTGGGGCAGTTTCCTTAAACTCTGAAAGGGTTTCCTAGTTGAGAAAATGATATTATCTATTTTACCTTGCAGCCTTGTTTTAAAGTTTAGTGGTAATAGCTATGAAGTGTCTGGTATTGGGCAATCATAGAAGACTGGTAGCTCTTAATATTAAATGCTTTTCTTTTTTAGTTATAAGGGTGAATTAACCACGGTTGCTCCAATGGGCAGCTGGTTGATCCAACTAATTTATCATTTAGACTTTATGGCCACTAGGGATTTATTCTTTTACATGGTTTACTAATGTTTTAAGCCGAGCAAATTTTTGCATTAGGGAAATATGTTTGTATTGGAGAAGTAAATGAGGTTTTATTTAACTTTATTTGAAATATGTGCTAATTTGTAACTTTTCTTCGTGGTATCTTAATAAAGACTTGATAAAGAAGGAAACGGATATAAAATATTGAACTTGTAAGTATTTTGACAGAGTACATTACTTCTTCTCATTAAAGTAGGTAGACGAACTGAGGTTGGCAAACTATGTTGGGTCAGCTGCTGGTTTTGTAAATCAGATTGTATTAGAACACAGCCACTCTCATCTATTTGCAAATTGTCTATGGCCATTTTAGCACTACAGAGGCAGAGCTGAATTGCAATACCATGTGGCCCAGAAGCCTAAAATATTTACTATATGTACCTTTAAAAAAAAGTGTTACTTAGAAATTTTTTGAGTAAGTATATGTTCTTAAGAATTATGTATTAAACATTGTTTAATATTTTGTTTTGAATTGGCATTTTACTAAGAGATTCAATTTCTGAGGCTATGAAAAGAATTTTGCATAGCAACAATCTTGAAGGGAATCTAAGCAAAGAAATCTCATTTCATCAATTGAGAGACAAGAGTGTGGCCTCAAGCCAAACAACTTGGAATCCAATCCCATCTCCATCATTACTAGTTTTGAGATCTTGAACAAGTTCCTTACATTTCTGTGCCAATTTTCTCGTCTCTATATTGGGGATAATAATAGGATTTCTCTCATAGGATTATTGTGAGGATTAAATGAGTAGAAGTTCTAAAGTGCTTGGAACAATGATACACAACAGGAGGTGCTCACTATATTTAGCCATTATCATAATCATCATCATTTAAATGGAAACAAAATCCCTGGTTTCTAATATATTGTGGATACTCAATAAATAATAGCTGAATCTGAATATGAACAGTGATTATTACAGAAAATTGTGATGATTTAATTGAAGGGTTTGCATATTTAGTGTAAGGACTACACTTGAGTTCTCACGACATCTTTCCGTAAGGGAATACATATTTTCTTTCATCTTCCTCTCCCACTGCCACACTGGTCTTTCTCATCAGGGTGAGAGAATTAGGCTAATTTTTTTTAATTAGCAATATCTCATCTGCTTGAAAACGTGTTACAATTTATAAGATTCATAGAAATAGACAATGTAAAGAGTTCCCTGAGGACAGGAACCACATCTGTATTGTTCACTTCTGTAACCCAGTGCTTTGCCCATATTAGATGCCCAGAAAATAACAATTGAGTTTATGAATGACCTCTGATATCTCTACATCCTTAATTCAGTCTTATTTTTATCCACTAAAATCATGAGATTAGTGAAATTGTTTAAGCACGTAAGGATAGTTTTACTGTTAATTTAGATTTTACCAATAAGCAAGAGTAGTACCATTGGTGGATTTATATGGGTTTGATATATTTGTATAATCCAAAAGAAAGATTGGAAAGGGGTGACAAGTTGGTTAATTCATTCTTAACTGAAAGACAGTGGATAGCATAGCACATAAAAGCACTGGACTCTGGAGTAAAACTGCCTGTATTTCAGTCTCGGCTATGTGATCTTGGTCAAGTTACCTTACCTCTTTGTGTATTAGCTTTCACATGTAAAATGGGAATGGCAGTAATAAGACTTCCTTATAAGGTATAATATTGTACATTTTGTGAGGATTAAATGAGTTAATACAAATATAACACTATATTATATTGATATTGTTAGATATTATTATTGAAATTGCTAAATTATTTCATAGTTTTACCCAAAGTTGAGATTAGTCTTGATCACTTATAAATAATTTTTATCTTTATGATTAGCCTTTTCAGAATTCTTTAGCTCATCATTAATGACTGTTATTCTCATAGCATTGGAGGTGTTGTACTGGTAAACCTGTCAGGATCTGAAAAATCTGCTGGAAGAAATACAATAGGTAAGTACTTGACTCTGGATTCTCTCTGTTAGAGTAAACAAGAAAGTTACATGTGCGTGCTCATGTGCACAGATGAACGTACGAAGGGTAGGCACTAGCAGGGTGTTTTTTTTTTTTTAACTTTTCCTTTGGAAATAACATAAAAAATGCGTAGTTTAGTGAATTCTCATAGCCTTCACCCAGATTTTTCAAATGTTAACAACTTACATAAATATTATACAGTTATAAAAATCAGAAATTAACGTTGATTATGATACTGTTATCTATAAAGCCTTTTCAAATTTTGCCATTTTTTCCACTAATGTTCTTTTTCTGATCCAGGATCATTTATTGCATTTAATTGTCGTGTTTCCTTAGTTTCCTTTAAATGCAGAAGTTTTCCTCAGTCTTCTTGTCTTTTATGACCTTGACACTTTTGTAGGGTACCACCTAGTTGGTTTGTAGAATGTTCCTCAATTTGCATTTGTCTGACATTTTCTTTGGTTAAATTGAGGTTGTGCATTTTTGGTAAAAATATAATGGAAGTGATATTGTTTCCTGATCAGTGCATTCTACCAAAAGGCACATGATATTGATTTGTCCTGTTGCTGGTAATGTTAATTTTAAGGTGGTTAAAATTAACCACCCTACTCCAGTGTAAAGTTACTAATATTTCCCACTGTAAGTAATAAGCATCTTGTGGGGGATACTTTGAGGCTATACAAATTTCCTGTTGCTGTCATATCTTCACCCACGAATATTGTCATTTACTCTTGATTCTTGATTCATAGTTACTGCTATGGTGAACACTTAGATTTTGATCCATTGCTTAGACTTAACAAAAACAAAAGTAATCAGAACCTAGCTGGGCTGAGCATGGTGACTCATGCCTGTTATCCCAGTGCTTTGGGAGGCCAAGGTGGGAGGATCGCTTGAGGCCAGGAGTTCAATACCAGCCTGGGCAGCATAGTGAGACCTCATAATAAAAAATAAACCTAGATTAATTATTTCTCTTTGAATACTTCTTTAGATATTTGTGGTTTATTGAATAGAACAATGCTTTCTGAATTATTCCTAGCTACTACCCAGTGAGCTGTGCTTTGAACCTCCTCACCTCTTTCTCACCCAGAGCAGCTTTGTGTATATAAAACAATGTATGTATTTGGTATGTGCATGTGTATGCAAGATTTTGTTGACAGGCTTTTCCTTAGCTTTAAAAAAAGTTTGAAAATAATAAAAAAAGTAATAAAACATTCGTCTTTTGAATAATTGATTAAAGTATTGAATATGACCACTTGGCAGAACATTATTTAGCTGTTTGGAAAAGTTTAAATGTTTTTGAGAGTTAATAAAGAGAATCAGTATTTATTATTCATGTACTGTGAGATCTGTATTATGTTAGCTATTTCGGAACATTAAAAAGTATAAATTATGTGTTTGCAGTTTTCAAGGAGTTCTTGATTTGGAACAATATGAGATTTATAAAATGAAGCTACTAGGGATTAAACTAATACCATACTTGAAAATAGTAAGTATTGTCTAAAACAGAAGACAGGACAGAAATACAGCTGATTAGAAAGAGGATGCTTTGTGGAAGAAATGGAACTTTAACAGAGCCTTTAAGATGGGAGTGGTAGTGCAATACATATTAAGAATGGTATATGGGGGTAAGGAAGACAATACAAGCAACAGCTTAGTGATGGAAAAAAAGACTTGTTAAGTTGGAAAATGCCAGGTGTCAAGATTGTTTATGTAGGGTAAAATAAGAAACATGCATTTCTAAATTAAAAACAAAGTGTTACTTTGGAGTTGTATTATTATAATATGTATAGGTTTTGGTCAGATCATTGAGGTGAATGCTTTTGCATTTATTTGTTAACACATTAAACTCCTTCCTGTACTCCTAGAAGACTTGGATGGGGTAGGCTATACCTTTTCATTATATATCTTTATATCAATATAAAGGTGATTTATATCATTATATATCTTTTCACTTTTGTATATTCTTGCAATATTATCTGACACATTATTGGATTTTAAGCATATATTGAATGAGCTAATGAGTGATTGCTTTAAATCACGTCCATTTTTACAGGTTCCATTTGGTCTCTTGCTGGAGCCATGCTCTATGCTGTCTATATTGTTATGATTAAGAGAAAAGTAGATAGAGAAGACAAGTTGGATATTCCAATGTTCTTTGGTAAGAATATATGTAACTTGGGAGGCTATTTACTCTAAATGATTAACACAGGGTTTTGCTTTTGTTTTTTGGAGGGAATAGGGAAGCCTTTTTTTTTCTTCTGTATGATTCTTTAAAACCATTTAAAGATTATGAAGGCCAGTCCCAATGTTTTCCTTACTTTATCCTGCATAGTTGTGCACCTATGAGGGAGTGCCCGTCTCCTCAGTGTGAGACAGAAAGAAACTCCTAACACTTTTTTCAAATTGATGTCTTCAGACTGCAAGTCAGATATTTATCTCACTGATAGGACAGATTTATGCTCTTATAAGCATGTGAGAGTTTACCTGCTGTATTTTACATTTTGCCATTTTTGAATAGTTAGCAAAGGACTGGGGAGACTGCCCCTGAATTATATGTTTAATGCTGTCGCAGTCTATGTACTTATGTACATTAAAAATTGTGGGCCATTTAAATGCTTTTCATTTGCATTTTATCTTTAAGACACAGACACTTTTATAACATAGATTCATTCTCAAATTACCCAATTATAGTTTCTGGATATGGTTTATAAATTTTCCTTTGCCTGACATCAGTTCAGGAAAGAACTTGCGATATCTGTAGGACTGCAGACGAAGAACACATTGACAAGATAATCTTTCAAAAGATATCTGAATATAAATAGATAAAGAAGCTCCGTGATAAGAGTTCAAAGTGCAGCTTACAAGGAGTCAGGAGACCTGGAATCCAGCTGTTGTAACTTTATTTATCTCACAGGCATCTGAAATATGAGGAAATTGGACTAGATGAATGGCCTCTAAACTGTGATTTAGGGAATAGGTAGGCTTCTGGGATGGTTGGAAGGAAATACAGTTGCATGCAGGGGTCTAGTTCTTGGACTCCTTTGCTGCTTCACCTGTGGAACAGCTCTACTTTGTTGAGCATTTTGCATTAGAATTTAATTTATAGTAAAGATTTTTCTTATGGCTGGGCATTGTGGCTCATGCCTGTGATCCCAGCATTTTGAGAGGCTGAGGCAGGAGGACTGCTTGAAGCCAGGGATTCAAGATCAGCCTGGGCAACATAGGGAGACTGCATTTCTATTTAATTTTTTTTAAAAAAAGACTATTTTAAAACTATTTTAAAACTAAAAATAGATTAAATACTTGTACCTAAAGACTAACAAATATAAAATGTTTGAAAAGCCATGAGGCTGAATGATTGCTTAAATTCTTTTTAAATATAGAATTCAAGAAATATAGCATAATAGCCAGGTTTGGTTACATGTGTTTGTAATCCCAGCTGCATGAGAGGCTGAGGCAGGAGAATCACTTGAGTCCAGGAGTTCGAGTCTGCAGTGAGCTATGATTGTGTCTCTGCACTCTAGCCTGGGTAACAGAGCAAGATGCTGTCTCTTAAAAAAGAAAAGATAATTTTAATGATATTTTATTTGAGAGTCATAGAAAATTTTATTTGGAATGGAATAAAATGCTAGTTTTTTTAGTGTTATAGGTAGGTGGTTGGGTCAGTGGTACTTTTTAAAAATTTATACATTGACAACTTGCAAGAAAAATTGCTTAATTTACTCATATTAGGGAGAGTGCATATAGACATGTGGCTTGTGTTGGTCCTGTTCATATGTGATGTGATATGTAAAGCAATATTGATCTGCCCTGGGCTTTAGAATAGACAGGATTTGGAGAAGTTAGGATTGGGATGTTGGGGGCTCTTCAGGCAAGGGAGTGTGAGCAGAGGCTTAACAGGGAGCAGTGAGTAGATCTGAATGATTGTGCTGGAACTTTGCTTTGTGGAAGAAGAACAGAAAGGCATGTGGCGCCAGATTCTGGGCAGTCGAGGGAATAGGTGGGGTCATTGGGACTTTTGTCTCTAGGTCAAAGGATGTTAATTTATGTGGGATTTCATAGACTCAGCACTTCAGGGACTAGAAAATAGATTTAGATCTTGGTAATGCCACATTTTGGTGTTTCATTAAAACAACTTTGTAATGTTATTTAAGCATTTTAGGTCAGGTGTCCTTGCTATATATGTGTTCTTTTGTTGTTGTTTTTTTAATCAATAGATGTAAGTTGGTGTATTAGTCTGTTTTCACACTGCTATAAAGAACTACCTGAGACTGGGTAATTTATAAACAAAAGAGGTTTAATTGACTCACAGTTCTGCATGGCTGGGGAGGCCTCAGGAAACTTACAATCATGACGTAAGGTGAAGGGGAAGCAAGGCATGTTTTACACACTGGCAAGAGAGAGAGAACTTGAGAAGGGGGAACTGCCAAACACTTTAAAACCATCAAATCTTGTAAGAACTCACTATGATGGGAACAGCATGGGGGAAACCACCCACATGATCCAGTCACTTCCCACCAGGTCCCTCCCTGACACGTGGGGATTACAAGTCAAGATGAGATTTGGGTGGGGACACAGAGCCAAACCATAATGGTTGGGCTCCCTAAAACAGGATATGAGATGGGGAATTTGTGTGGGTGATTTTTTGTGGGGAGTTCACTGAAGGAAATACTTGCAGTGAAGGAAGCAAGATAGAGAAGGGGAAAGAACCGTGTGGCGCACAAGTATAACTGAGGTTTGGCCCAATTCATTGCAGGTACTGAGGCGGGGAGCAGAGGGAGAGCAGCTAATATGTCTGGGCCTTGAGTCGTGATGGCTGGCCTCGTAAAGCCTCCATCAGTTAGTCATGAGCTGCAGAAGATGGGGTGGTGTGGAGGGTGGGAACTTGCTGGGAAAGGCAGACTTATTTGCCCCCCTTCACAGAAGTGGGGTGGCTGTGAGTCTTTAGCATCAGACAGAGAGTGGGTGCTCCTGCCCTGTTAAGATTTAACTAGGCATCCTAATGACTGGTTTATTATTTAGGTGACATAGTAAGTATCAATTATATATCTACTGTAATTTAATTTTCTTTTAAGAAAGCTGTATAGTTACATAAATCATATAGCAAATTTGTGACATAAACTGTATAGGAAGTACAACAAAATTTATTATAGAATTGTAATCTTTTTTCTTTATATTCTTTACTTTTACATGTATATAGTCATATATAAACTTAATTTCTATAATAATATTAGCTAACTTTTATTAAGTGCTTACCATGTGCCAGATACTATGCTACATTTTATGTGTTTTGTCTAATCTTCCCAGAAACCTAATTAAATATTATTAAATGTTATTTTATGCTTATAGATTGGAAAACTGAGGCTTAAACAGGTATAAGGCTTGCACTACTATTGAGTGATATATAGAGCTGGGATTGGACCCAGGCAGTCAGACTGCCAAGCACACACTTAACCACTATGTGGGATGGCTTTCCTTAATAACTAGTCAGTGGTACTTTGCTCATACGTTGAATAGCTCTTTGTGTGTACATACTTTCTCACTAACTAGTTAGAGGTCTGGGAATGCAGGAACCAAGAGTTTTATCTCCTTTGGAACCTTCTTCCATTATTGCTCGCAAAGCACAAGTGTTTTGGACATAAATAATTGAATCAGAGAGCAAACCATCTAATTCCTCAAAATTAATTTAGGCTGAGTACACAAACACATACATACCAGTTATTTCTTTTAAGTTCTAGGGCACTATATTATCAGTAGCTAAGGTTAACAACCCTTCTTGTTGAGTTGTCCTAAGTGGTTTATTCCATAGTAGTTGCTCCCATACAATGCGGATAGTTGAACTGAGTGATCACCAGTTGCTTCAGACAGTTTTTTTTTAATGGTGTTGAGCTATTCACAGGACTGACTTAAAAACAAACCAACAGAAGTTTTAGCTAAGGAAACCTCCCAGAGTGCTTTTGTGCAAAATATAATTTTGATTTTAGAGTTAATAAGCTTGGAAAATAGAAATAAATCAATTTTAACTCTTGTCTCTTTTATACATGTTCAGGTTTTGTAGGTTTGTTTAATCTGCTGCTCTTATGGCCAGGTTTCTTTTTACTTCATTATACTGGATTTGAGGACTTCGAGTTTCCCAATAAAGTAGTATTAATGTGCATTATCATTAATGGCCTTACTGGAACAGTACTCTCAGAGTTCCTGTGGTTGTGGTATGTACTGTTTATTCTCCAATTATTATCAGTTGATTAATTTTTGGATATTTTAAGCGTTTATATTTGTCTGTTTGCTGGTGGCCCTTCCTGTGCACCCCATTCTGCAACACACATACAACTGAATACTTTAACTCCACTAGAGCAGGGACTTTGTTTTTTAACTTCTGTGTGCCCGTTCTAGAGTAGTACCTTGTCCACAGAAGGAGCTCAGTAAATACTTGTTGAAGGAAAGAATGAATATGAATGGTGTAAATCTGTAAAAATGTTTTAGAAAGTGGAGTATTATGCAAATGAAAGTAGTCACTATCTAATGGATATCCAAACATATGAGGTATGTGTGCCAAGTATGAGTGCATGAGTTCTAGTTGAGAATCCAGGAGATGGTGCTTATTTAAGAGGCTTTGGAATATCTGTTTGCTTGTTCATAGGTGTTTTTGTTTTATTTATTTTCAGGACCTTTCATATGGGTGAGCCAGATATGTAAACCTTAAACTGTGATTGATTTGAGATGTTAACATACTTTGATATGCTGTATATCCAATATACTGATATGCGATAATAAACTTAAAATAGTTTGAAGACAGTATCATGTATGGAGTTTGAGAGACCTTTCAAATAACAGAGCTTTATACTTAGTCCTATTTTTATTTAATAGAAATTTGAAATGAATAGAATGAATAAAACATAAGTGAATAAAATGAATTTTATTACATACCCATTGAAACTGTTAACTAGTTTTCCCTTGCAAAAGACTGCAACAGAAATAGACTTTTTTGTGGAGTCTTCCTTAATGCTCTGCCTATAGTGCTGTGTCTCCCTGCCCAGTTAAGAAATACCTATTTTCTTGGTATCCCCCATATCACTCTCTTTTGTGTAATACTTAAAGATTTACTTTGTATTGTAGTAATTTATGTTCTTATCTAAACTCCTTTGCTGATCTAAAATTCTTTAAAATCATAATCCATTTGCTCATTAATTTTTTCATCTTTAGTTATGTACATTTTAGATACTCGATTTTTTTAACCTTAACTATTAACAGATGACAAAAGGCTTTAGCCTTAAGCTAAATTGGATCCACCTTAACAGCTGGATTATGTCAAACAGGCTTTATAATTCTACCTCCCAGGTTTTTTATTATAGTACTCTGCATGATAAACATCCAAGAACATATGCTGTATTTGACCCCGAATGCTCTTTTCACAGAGCAGCTAAGTAGTGGGAACCACAAGTACTTGTTTCCTTTACCTCATCAATAAGGACTCGTTGTTCAGCCTCTGTTCATTACTTCTAGTGACACTTTATTGAGAGATAGCCCCTTTTATTGCAGGACAGCATTATTAATTCTGACATATACTGAGCTAGATTTTGCTTGCCTATAACTTCCACGGATCTGTAGTCCTAACGATATACATTATGGTTTTATCTTGGCTTATAATTCATTTTCTCCTTATATGCCCAAATTATCAGTCTTTATAAATGGCTCATCTGTCTCCATTGGGTGTAATATTTTCTTTCAATTCAACAAAATTGTATGCAGATAGATATTTCAAAATTTCATACCCACATTGATAATTCAAGGTGAAAATAAAGAGCTTACTTAGCTTTTGGTTAGGACAATTGTTAGAAAAATGGAAAACAACAAGAAAATATTTTTTAAGAATATTCAAGTCTTTCTTTTTTTATGCCAAGCCAAATCAAAAGAGTAACACATGATTTTAGTGTTCATGAAGGTGAGATATTTTTGCTTGGTGACAGAATCACATGTTGGCTTATCACTTCCTTAAGGTCTATGTGTGAAGTATTGTCCTGCAATGTTAATAATGCTGTTTTCTTTGTTATCTACAAATCATCACAAAACTGTAATAACTGTTCAACAGTTTTTTAAAAAAATTAATGAAATATAAGCTATACACCCAAAGTTGAATAATATCTGCAAACAGATCTTGAAAATAGCATAAAATATTTTGAGCTTTTTATACTTATATATTTGTATTTTTAATATTTGAAGAAAAACTTTGAGAATCATCTTAATAACTTTATTATATTTTATGTTTCAATCCATCCTAGCCTCTTATCTTTCCTCCTGATCTCACAGGCCTATATTATAGGATAGAAAGTCTTTGTTCAGTGTTTTTCTTTGGTTGTTTAATTTTTTAAATATAGAAATGTGTATTTTCTTTTTTTTAGGGGCTGCTTTCTTACCTCATCATTGATAGGCACACTTGCACTAAGCCTTACAATACCTCTGTCCATAATAGCTGACATGTGTATGCAAAAGGTAAGGAAACTATTTATTATTCATAGATATTTTAGGTGTGTTATTAAAACAAACCTAATGAAAGTTGAGATGTGATTAAATTATAAGGATACAAACATAAATAATACTTGATGCTTTCTCTCCCAAGGTGCTTTACTACATAGAAATATAGAAAGTACCGAAGAAATAGATAATTTCCATTTTTAGCTTTTCCATTTTTTCCCTAAATTTCTAAGTTAAGGGCATCATCTTCATATGTAGTTCTCCAGTTTTTGAGCTGATTCTGTTCCAGATGTTCTTTGGTAAGTCACATTTTATCATACAAGCATTTTAGTTTCTGCGATAAACCCTGTCACAGGCTCCTTCACACTGTGCTGAATGAGCAGCACAGGAGTCATGCTGTTTGCAGTAAAAGTTAGCCATCTCTCTCTGGACTCAGCAGAGTGGGTATCCCATCCCTTTTCTCTGAAGGCCTAGTATGGATGTGGGGATTCTCGTGATAAATATTGGCAATGCTAACACCACAGAAAAGAGAATCTGGGATGTTGCTGCCAGCAGCCTAGAAGGGAAGAGTTTATTCAGTGCTCCCGAGTGTAGCAGGAAGAACAGAGGTATGCTGTTGCCCAGCACTGAAAGATGGAGCATAGCCATTTATCACACAGTTCAGTATATGTAGGCATTTAACTTTTAACTGCAACTACTAAGTCACAGAAGTGTATGTGTGTGTGTGTGTGTGTGTGTGTGTGTGTATGTGTGTTTTAGTCTAATATAATTTGAAGAGGGAAATACTTCAAGGCCCAAAGGCTTATAATGTGTACAAGCAATAATCAAAATTTTAAACCTATTTTTCTCTAGGTCTTAGCCAGGCACAGTGGCTCACGCCTGTAATCCCAGCACTTGGGAGGCCGAGGCAGGCAGATCACTTGAGGTTAGGAGTTTGAGACCAGCCTGGCCAGCATGGTGAAACCCCGTCTCTACTAACAATACAAAAATTAGCTGGGTGTGATGGCAGGCACCTGTAATCCCAGCCACTTGGGAGGCTGAGGCAGGAGAATCACTTGAACCCGGGAGGCGGAGGTTGCAGTGAGCCAAGATCATGCCACTGCGCTCCAGCCTGGGCCACAGAACAAGACTCCATCTCAAAAAAAAAAAAAAAAATAAAAGCAAAATATGCTTAGTGCTGTATATCCTCTTTATTTATAAAATAATTCTTTACTGATATTTAACTTTGTTTTATGGTCAGTAAATTCTTATTTGTCATGGTTAAAGAACTGAGATTCTTTCCTTAATCGAGAATTAATTATCTTACATAACTTGCATTTTCAAAGAATGTGGATATTCTATATAACACTAACATTGCACATTATTACACATCATTCTTTTATAGATTTAAGTAATATCTAGGCCCTTCTTCATCTTCAGGTCATAATCCTGAATATGAACCAAACTGGTTGTGAAACTGGGAAGGTGCTACTTGTTAGAGGATTTTGGTAGACTACTGTGTAAATCATCTTTATTGTACTGATATTTTAAAAACAAAAGCTTTCATAGATTGAAAAAAATTGCAGCTTAATGTTCAGGAATTTTTAAGAAAATAGTCACAGGGGACCTAATTGTATTAAATGATTAGTCATTTCATAATTATCATTACAAACAATAATGGTTATAATTTGTTTAATAAAGTATTTTAGGGTAAAGACAAAACGGGGAAATGTATGCACATACAATTAATTATAAAAACATAACCAAACTTTAACTGATTGCCCAGTTCTGGATATGAAGACAATCAAGAAAAGATTTGGTGTTGTTGATTGTCTTCATATCTAGAACTGGGCAGTCAGTTAAAGGAGCAGGCTGTGTGTTGGTGTCAGGATTGAGGTTAGGGAGATTCCATCTGGAAAAAGCAGCAGTGTGTGTCCAGAACTGTAACACAAACATGATAAGAGAAATCTACTTTTCTAGGGTTTTTAGGTTTAATTAGCTAACTGTATTTATATATAGCTTCTGAAATGTTAGCATTTATTAACATTGTGCTTGAAACAAATTGGTTATTTAAATCTATTTATAATCATTTTATATAATAGAAAGCATCCTTGATCATATTCTATTTGATATTCAGATATATTTAGGAATTAGAAAAAGAAATTTTTGTTTACATAGGTAATTTTCTTTGTTGTAATAAATGGCTTCATTTCTTTTGTCTTAGCTTGTTGGAAATCAAATTAGAAGTTTTTTATTATGAGACAACATATAAACAGCTACATTGTGGAAAGTGAACTTGCCTTCTAAAGTCTTCTAGGGCTTTATCTATCTTTATTAAGTTTGCTTTGATTCAGTTATGAAATAAGGTTTTTAGTTGAATATTCATGAAATAATTCTATCAACTATATCTACATTTTTAATCGCATTATATATAACTTCTTAATACCTTTTCTGATCTTGGATAATTTAAATGCAGCATGGTTTTTCCTGATTATTAGTCATTCTGGCAAATATTCCAGGAATATGTTAAAATATATTGGTAATTTCATAACTAAATGAAGGCTTTTCAGTTTAATGACTATTCTTTCCGGGGTGTTCTTAGGCTGACTCAGTCATTGTATATGAATACCATAGAAATAGGGCATGCATGTTAAAAATTGTCCGTTATTATTCTCGTGTTATGCATTGTGAGTTCCCTCATAAAAGACATTATGCTCACAAAACTCGTTTACTCTGACTAATGGTGCTATGAAATGGAGTAGTATATGTTTTCCACCAGAGGGAGTCTTACCTATGATTCCATGCCCTTTTTTTTTTTTAATTCTCAAAGAGGGCAAACACAGTTTTCCTTCCCTATTTTATAGATAGAAGTTACTATTTTCATCATTATTTTTAAAGCAAACCTCCTGTGTGTTAACTTAAGTCTCAGTGGTTGATCAGTGTAGGCTTCTTTGACAATCGTTTCTGATCTTTAGCTGAGTCTAGATGGTAAAAGTGAACCAGTGAAAGGGAAGAATGAGTTTTGTTTTGGATGGCATCTCATTATTTTTTATTTTCTTTTTATTTATATATTTGTTTTTCTTATTTTTTTTCTTTTTGATTTTAATACCTCCACCCTACTTACAGATATTTTTTATTTTCTTGACAACCCTGATAAATGATGGATTGGAGGATCAGACTTGTTGACATCACTGATGAGGCTTGTCTTGTTGCTTGTCTTCTCTGGCTAACATTCCTTAGTAAAAATATTTCTATTTTTTTTCTTTATTTTATTTGGTCATTATTTCATTTTGAGCTTTTTTCATTTATTACTAGATAAGCGAGTTTTGAGTGTCAAATTTGCACTTAATTTGTTTTTGGTACTGTCATAAGGACTGTAGCATACACAGCATACTACAACTGTAACTTTTTATGAAAATATACATTTTTTGAAGATGACTTCAGAAACTGAGGGAGAGAGACCCACTTGAGACTAGGCAGCAAACAGTGAAGAAGAAATGAGCAACATGGTGTGCAGGAGCAAAGTTTCATACTGTATATCTCTACTCTAAGTGTACAATGCCTATAAATGGAAAGCATGCTTTTTTGGCTTTCCTTTAGCCTATTTTCCAAGCAAGAACTATTGTTGTTGGTAATTTAGGTACATGGAATAGTAAGTTGAAGTCTTGAATTCTTATTTAATAATAATACACTTAATACATTGTCAGTGTTTAATTTTGTCTTCCCATTGTTCTTATTCCTGCTAGTTTTCACAAATAGAAAACTTACACTGAAGGGGAAAATTGCCTTAATGATAATTGTGGGTGTGTTTTTTCCTCTATCTTTTATTTTTAGGTGCAGTTTTCTCGGTTATTTTTTGCAGGAGCTATCCCTGTATTTTTTTCATTTTTTATTGTAACTCTTCTATGCCATTATAATAATTGGGATCCTGTGATGGTGGGAATCAGAAGAATATTTGCTTTTATATGCAGAAAACATCGAATTCAGAGGTACGTTTAGTCCCAATACACATTTTTAAAAATAGTGTTTGCTAGATAACTGAGAATTGCATCATGCTGGCCTAGCTTTTAGAGATTTTGTGAGGAATTATTGAAAGATGATAACTTATATGTTACGGCAGATGAAAATAATTTGTTTAGATCTTTTGGGTAATAAGATTCTCTTTCTTTCTTTCTTCTTTCTTTCTTTCTTTCTTTCTTTTTCTTTCTCTCTCTTTTTCTTTCCTTTTCTTTCCCTCTTTCTTTCTTCTCTTTCTTCTCTTTCTTCTTTTTTTCTCTTTCTTGACAGAGTCTTGCTCTGTAGCCCAGCCTGGAGTGCAATGGCACGATCTCAGCTCACTGCAACCTCTGCCTCCTGGGTTCAAGTGATTCTCCTGCCTCAGCCTCCTGAGTAGCTGGGATTACAGGCGTGCACCACCTTGGCCAGCTAAATTTTGTATTTTTAATAGAGGCAGGTTTCACCGTGTTGGCCAGGCTGGCCTTGAATTCCCGACCACAAGTGATTTGCCTGCCTAGTAACTACATTTTTTTTTAAAAAAATATGATTCACAGGTAATACCAAAAGGTTTACTGTTTTGCCGTAACAAACTTAAATACAGAAAACTTTTATTGGTTTGAACATAATTCATGATAGAATAGTATTGCCTCAGTTTTTCTTTCCAATTTCTTTCTTTCTAAGAATGAAAGCTTTTTACATTTTGCTATAAAAAGAACTTGGTTCCAGTGACTCTGGAGCTCAAGACCAGCCTGGGCAACATATCAAGACCCTGTCTCTAAGAAAATTTTTAAAAAAATTACCCAGACACGATGGCATATACCTGTAGTCCCAAGCTACTTGGGAGGCTGAGGTAGGAGGATCACTTGAGCCCAGGAATTCAAAGCTGCAGTGAACTATAATAGCACCACTACACTTTAGCCTGGGTGACAAAGTGATACCCTGTCTCTTATTTAAAAAACAAAAAGTGAGACCCTATCTCTTATTTAAAAAACAAAAAACAAAAAACGCTAACTTGGGACAAGTTCTTGGGAAATTTTATCCTAGTGTTGGTTCTGCCACTGACTTGCATCCTGTCCACATAGCTTCAGCCCATGGAATAAATAAGGTTTGAGGTTCCTTTTCAGCTCTAAAGCTTTCCTTAATTATTGCTTTTTTTTTTTTTAAGAGTTCCAGAAGACAGCGAACAGTGTGAGAGTCTCATCTCTATGCACAGTGTTTCTCAGGAGGATGGAGCTAGTTAGCTGTTTGTTGTCTGTAGCCCAGGTTTGTATGTGAGCTGGGTTTAGTATTGAATAAGGTTCTTATCTGTGTCATATTCAAAGGGTTGATTTTCTATAATTAGTTGTTTGAGAGGCAATACAGCCTTAGAGGATAAAGGGGCTAAAGCCTGGACTCCAGTTCCGTCTTCTCCACATACTAGCTGTGTGGCCCTATGCAAGGTTCTTAATCTCTTGATGCTCCGGCTTTCTTATTTGTGAAATGGGATTACAGTAGAACCTCCCTTATGAGGGTGTTAAAATAGTAAATACTTGGTAAATATAAAGTATGTATAATAGTGCCTGACTCAAATGATCAGAAAGTTTTAACTCATTTTTATTCATGCTAAGGGTCATTTTATTTAATAATATGCTTTAGAAAAATATTTTTTCTCTGATGATAAAAGAAAAATATAATATCCTGGGGTACAATATACTGGTTGTAAAATACTAGTCTTTATGTGTGTGTGTTTTACATAACTGGCACAGTGTTTATCCTCATTCTCTGACATTGCTTTGTCATTTAACAATGCTTCTGGAATATTTTTCCATTTTTTACATTTTAAGAAATAGTGTCTTTTATATGTCTTCGATGATAGAGTACATGACATTTAATATTTTGCTGAATGAAAGCTTGAATTAAATGTAACATACAGATTTTGCAGGTACAAAAGTGATTATTTAGAATGAAAGATCACAATAAACTACTAGAATTTTTCTAGTTTTTCTAAGACATCTTTAGGCAATTTATATTGAAATGTTTCTTGATTGCTACTGAGTTTTCCCTCCCTATCTAGAACATTGTACAACTCCTGTCAGTTGTTAACACTTATATTAGGCTTGAAGATTAAGTTTCGTTATCCTCATGGTAAACTTGCTTCTAACCTACAGCTAATGGTCCTGGTTTTCTGTTTTTCTTTAGTGTGCTGTTTTTAAATCTAGTTTATACCTGCACATGGTTTGAGCTCTAGTTCTCCAAGCCTTTTTGTACAAGGCAGTTACCCCTGCCCTTCCCTGCCCTGCTCATCCTGCTTTCATTTTCTTCCCACTCTGAGGAAATTAAACTCTTAGCTGATTCTTTTGGTATTTTCCTTCTTGTCTCCCTAAGTATCACGCTTATGACTTGTGTTTCATGAGTTCTCGGTTTTAGGCATCTTCAGCTGACTTTCCCACTAAGATCAATGAGGACAGATTATTTTCAAGTTTACTCCTCCTCTGCTCCCACCTCATATGCCTCCTGTCTCCATGTCAGTTCGGCCTCCTCATCATCCCTGTATAGTTATTGCATAATTTTGGATAGATCTGTAGTCAGTGTTTATATTGTTGTCACTAAAAAATTGTTACTTATAACTGAGCTATGTAGGATTCGTCCTGATATTTCCCTTATCCAGAGATTCTCTGTTACTACCCTTTTTGGAGAGTAAACCTTAAAGTCTTCTCCTGGGATAGAGAAAAGGCACTTGGCCAACTGTGAAAAGTAAGAGAGGGCATCTGAGTGTCTGTCTGCTTTTTCTGTAGACATTATACCAGTCTTCTTGTTTTTAGTTGTTTCTTCACCCCTCCTTACAGAGATATCTGGTCCTGTTTTTCCATTGCTAACCAAGAGTTGGCTGTTATTTTCTCATCTCTCTACTTTTCTTTTTGTCCATGTGGTTTATTCCTTTTAAGAAAAAAATTCCAGGCTGGGCATAGTAACTCATGCCTGTAATCCTAGCATTTTGGGAGGCCAAGGAGGGAGGATCACTTGAGCTCAGGAGTTTGAGACTAGCCTGGGCAACATAGTGAGACCTTATTTCTGTTAAAAAATATATTTTTTTAACCCTTTGTTTCCTTTTTAGTGAGGTTTTGGAGAACAAGTGGAACTAAATATATGTTTATGTGCCATCTTTAAATTTAAAAAAACGTAAACACAATTACAGTAAGTCCTCACTTAACATCATCAGTAGGTTCTTATAAACTGTGACTTTATGCAAAATTACAGCAAAACTTTTTTTTTTGCATCAACATTATAACATAACAACACTGAACGAAAAAATGTTATTCGGGGACCTAAAGTCAGTTTCCTAGAACCTATGACATTAAGTGAGGACTTTGTATTCTTGAAAGCTTTTTAATGCTGTAATTTATGCATTATTTTTCTTGGGTATGCTGTGCATTGTTCTCATACTCACACTTAAACCTACCCATATCCAGCAAGGTTTCAGTATTTTTAGAAGTGAGAGCTGTGTAAAGAAGAGAGTGAAGACTAGAGAGGATGGATTGCAATAGAGTAGAATAGACTGGGCAGGTGTCTTTGTCTTTGCAGGAGTAATGGTGGAATATACCAGGAGTACAACTAACTGCTAATACACAGTCTTTAGTGTTGATGTCAGCTTTTGTCATTGCTATAGAAGTCACATTCATAAGTTCTTAGTACTCCAAATTTGAGTATCCAGTTATTAAGTATGTATACAGTGAAAATAGGTATTTCAATTTTAAGATAATTTGCTTTTTAAAATGTAAACTATAGAAAACTAAAACTGTGAAATTATAATCTAATCACATTTCTGTGGTTTCTGTTTTTAGCTTGATAATGGAACTATACAGCGAAGAGACAATCTCTGGCAAGTTTTTGTAGAAAAAATGTTTCAGTGCCTAGTCTGAAAAATAACAGTTTCAGTTCTTTGAAACTCTAAAATATATTTTTCTCATACCTGTTTTCTTCATTTTCATAATGAAGCACTTTGCTATGTAGCTGTGTACATATCACTACAGTTATAGGAAGTTTCAGTCTACAGTCCATCCAAAGGACCAACCTGCCTTACACATCTCAAGGAATTCAGCTGTTGAAATCATTTGAACTAATCAAGGAATAAATCCTAATGTTCTGGGACTTTATTTTCACATGTTAAATGCTGGAATATATTATGAAAATGTTTTCAAGAAATCACTTAAGTGTTCATAGACCAGTATTTCTGACAGGTAAAATGCTAAAATAAGCTACCTGTAATAAGTGTGGATTATATTTTTGGGTTTTGTAGAATATTGCAAATTAACTACACAAAAAATGTTTAATTTATGCAACAAGCATGTTTGTGCAAATTTCATGGGACTTTAAAAAGAATAAGTATTGGAGAAAATATCTGGTTCACTTACACTACATTTACTGTATTATTCTTTTATAGCATTAGGTGCCTTGTATTTTAAATCTGTGACAAACTGTGGCAAATTTTTAAAGGGGAAGTATTATTATAAAATGAAGAAATATGTATTTCTAAAGGCTATATTGCTGTAAACTTAATTGATAAAGCTCTGTTTAACTTAGAGTTTTGAAGAAATAGTCTCCCTTCAATTAAGAAATTTTCATAATGGAATGATTTAAATTGAAGTGACAAAGAGTATTATTAAAATACAATGTTTATACGTGTATTTGTGTATTGTAGATGTATCAAGTGATTTCTAATTTTTTTCACATATGAATGTGCCAGATTACTCTAGAACTAGATGTCTCTTCTTTAAATAATTTTAGTTTTCCTGAATAAATTTGTAATGGTTAAAGTACCAAGTAAGTAAGGCGAGAAGGGATTCTGTTTTTAAAATCACATCAGAACTTTTCCTCTACTAAGATTATAAATTAAATGTAAAATACTCCTAATTGCAATTCTTAAACTTAGGCCTTACATGTACTTATTATGCAACTGCTCCTGGACTCTATTCACCATAGATATCAGTAAACGTATGTCCCAGGATTCACAGGCTTTTGATTAATCAATATTCTTTTCAAGTTTTCTGTGTGAAGAGTTTAGTTCTCTTCAAAATTTCTTAACTAATCTGATTTTTAAGAATTCTCTTTGCAGTGTTTAGCTTCCTATTCACATTCTTAAAATTGCTTTGGTGTTACCATGAGTCTAAAATGAAGTTTAGCCTTCCTTTTGTTTCATTCTGAGAACTTCTATATTATATTACCTTTAAAAATTGTTTATGATATTAAATTTAAAATACAAACAGCTCTCTCTCTTTTTTTTTTTTTAATCATCCAGCCCAAAGTGGCAAAAACAGCTCTTTTCTCATTTGGTACCACCAATAATGCAAGTTAAAAATAATGTTGAGTTTATTATACTTTCGACCTGTTTAGCTCAACAGGGTGAAGGCATGTAAAGAATGTGGACTTCTGAGGAATTTTCTTTTAAAAAGAACATAATGAAGTAACATTTTAATTACTCAAGGACTACTTTTGGTTGAAGTTTATAATCTAGATACCTCTACTTTTTGTTTTTGCTGTTCGACAGTTCACAAAGACCTTCAGCAATTTACAGGGTAAAATCGTTGAAGTAGTGGAGGTGAAACTGAAATTTAAAATTATTCTGTAAATACTATAGGGAAAGAGGCTGAGCTTAGAATCTTTTGGTTGTTCATGTGTTCTGTGCTCTTATCATCACACAGGTCATGTGTTGTTACTCAGGATTCTGGAAGTACTAAGCCGTAGTTAACAGGCTGGATAGACCTTCAGCCAATCTTCTTTCATTATACTGCTGCTTTTCTGTTTCTTAAAAAACAAAAATCAATGAACAACTTCTTTAGAAGGAAGCACCACTGTTCAATTGGTTAACTGAAAGTATGAATCACTGCCGCTTTGCTTGCCCACCTGTTGGCTTTTTCTCACAGGTTTTATTTATCTGAATGATTGTTGCATTTGAATACTGTAGCCATGGTGAGTGAGCAGTTGAAGACTTCCTTTCTGCACCTTCATAGTTAAGGGTTCATCTTCTCAAGAAATAAAGTTGTGCTGGGTTGTTTCAATTCTGTAGATCACCTAGAAACTAGGTAACAAGGCCCTTGGATCACAATGAGCACATTGCAGGTCTTTGGAAATGCTGGGAAGGGGTTACATTCAAGTAACTGCTGACGTCCTTCCTCTCTGTCAGACCCATGTTGGCCTGTAATTATATTTTTCTGAATCTAAAAACAAATAGAAATTTCTGATATCTTTTCAGTCTCCTACTTTTCTTTCCATTCATCACTTAAATCTCATTATTGTATAACGTTTCAAATTATGACCTGGATTGAAGGAAGTCTGTTTTGTCAGGGACTTTGTTAGGTGAACATCAGAATCTCAACTACAACAAAGCTGAAAAATGAGGCAGCCTTAACAGTAAATGCTTTTGGGCCGGGCGCCGTGGCTCACACCTGTAGTCCCAGCACTTTGGGAGGCCGAGGCGGGCGGATCACGAGGTCAGGAGATCGAGACCATCCTGGTTAACACAGTGAAACCCCGTCTCTACTAAAAATACAAAGAATTAGCTGGGCGATGTGGCGGGCGCCTGTAGTCCCAGCTGCTCGGGAGGCTGAGGCGAGAGAATGGCGTGAACCCAGGAGATGGAGCTGGCAGTGAGCCGAGATCAGGCCACCGCACTCCAGCCTGGGCAACAGCGAGACTCCGTCTCAAGAAAAAAAAAAGTGAATACTTTTGAAATGAGTGCTTTTTGAAGCTTAGAAGGACCATTAGGTTTATGTAATGCACCCATACTTATTCCTTTAAATAAATTTTAATTTAAAAACATTGAGATATTGGCTTCTGTCAACCTGATTTAATTAATTCTTTACATTAAGCTGATTTTCCCCCTGGCAGCTGACAAATAAGTTCATTGTTCTTGTAGAAGTGAGCTCACAAGGTTAAATGTGAATGTTCTCAAAGGTACACAGCCTTGTTTCAGAAGAATTTTAGTGCCCACTGTAAAATCAATCATGCAGAGCCAATTTGGGGTATGACTCCAAGGTATGCAAGGTATGACTCCTCTGGAAGCCAAGTTTTTTCATAGGGCACTGTGGTAATACCCATAGCACTAATCCTCAGTGTGCTGGTTGAAGAAATAAAATGTTTTTAAAGAAGGATAAAGGAGGAATTAATTAGAAAATGTTTTTTTCCACATATTAGCAAATAAATGAAATGTCATTTTCATATTAAGTAATTATAGTTATGATCTTGCTTCATTTCTACCTACTCTCCTTTTGAAATATTCTTTATTACTAAATAATATTTTAGGAGGAGTTAACAGAAATAATTACCTGTAACATCTGCAGATAAACTTACATAGCTAACATTGTGTGCTGACTTTTTTAAATGGTGAAGTGGCATTAATGAGATGTTCAGTTTACAGAATTTGAAGTTTGAGTTCTATTTTAGTAGTCTGCCGTGTCCCCCAAATCCCATTTAGATAAATTGAGGTTCATTTTTCACATAGACTTGCAACTTTTAGACACCACATTTTTTATAGTAACAGCCTCATTTGCCTGTACAATAACTAATAATACAGTATTTCATAGGTACATTGTATGTGCACAGGAAATTTTTCTTTAAATCTTAAGAGCCTTTAATAAATGATATATTTTAATATTTTAATGTTACTACATTTAAAAAATAGTGTTTTCCTACAAAATTTTCTGTATTCAGTATACGTTAACTATGAAAATGTCAAACAATGAAATCATTGAAATATATTTAAGGAAAAATTACCAACCAAAAGTAATGAGTACCCTCTATATGCATATTTGCTGGAATGTTCATGTGAAATGGTAACATTTCCAATAACAGCATTTTGAATCTGGGGTGACACAAACATGATTTTTATTTTTGAGCTAGGGATTTTGATGGAGAAGCACCTAGATGAAGACACCATTTCATTCATGATATTTTAAAATTAGAAAAGTAAAGCTTCTAAATTGAAACTCTTAACAGGTCACTTCATGAAATTTTTAGTTTTAAATTTAATTTTACATGAGATGTCTTTCTGAAGAGCTACTTTTATTAACTTTCACTTAGATCGTTGTATGCTAGGCATTCAGTATTTCTCTACTTGATTTTCCTATGCCTAGTTGTGATTACAGCAAGTATTTAATAATAAAGTCAGTCATGTGAGAGTATCCATTAATTTCAGTGGGTCCTTGGAAGGCAGGCAGAAGATTTCTGTCCAAGAGTCTTATTTTTGACATGAGATGAAATTCTTTTTTTTTTTGAGATGGGGTCTCACTGTGTCACCCAGGCTGGAGTGCAGTGGCAGGATCTTGGCTCACTGCAACCTCCCAAGCTCAAGCCATCCTCCCACCTCAGTCTCCTGAGTAGCTGGGACTACTGGCATGTGCCCCCATTCCTGATTAGTTTTTTTGTATTTTTGGTAGAGATGGGGTCTTGCTATGTTGCCTAATTTTTGTGTTTTTAGTAGAGATGGGGTTTCACCATGTTGGCCAGGCTGCTCTTGAACTCCTGAGCTCAAGTAATCTGCCCACCCTGGCCTCCCAAAGTGCTGGGATTACAGGCATGAGCCACCATGCCTGGCTAAAACCAATTCTTTAGATTGTTTTTGCCACCATTTGCTTACTTGGAATAGCTTTCATTTATTTTTCTTATGAAGAAATCCAGTGTCAGTCAGACCATGTAACATCAAAGCAAAATTTCATTGAAGCCTATCCTTGTCTTAATTATTCTAAAATAAAGTACAATAAAGTGAATTATTTTGCCCTTTGTAGTAGCATAGTGTTAAGTTATATATATATTTTAATATGCATACTCCTAAGTGAAGTTTCAGAGACCACATGCTGGAGAGCAGTGGCTTTCAGACAGCATCAGCATCACCTGAAGGCCTTGTTGAATACACATTATTGGAAGAGAGGGGAGAACACAGGCTCATGCCTGTAATTCCAGTGCTTTGGGAGACTGAGGCAGGAGGATCACGTGAGCCCAGGAGTTCAAGATCAGGCTGGGCAATACAGCAAGACCCCTGTCTCTACAAAAACAAAAACAAAAAACAAACAGGCATGGTAGTGCATACCTGTAGTCTGAGCTGCTTGGGAGTCTGAGGCAGGAGGATCACTTGAACCCAGGAGTTCGAGGCTGCAGTGAGTTATTATTAGGCCACTGCAGTCCAGCCTGGGCAGCAAAGTGAGACCCTGTCTATTAAAAAAACAAAACCAAAAACTTGATTGCTGGGTGCCACCCTAGAGTTTCTGATTCAGTAGGTCTGGCGGTGGGGATGGTGGGCCTGGTAATTTGCCTTTCTAACAAGCGTCCAGGTAATGCCCCAGCTGCTGGTCCCAGGACCACACTTTGCAGATTATTACTCTGAGAAGAGCACTAACTCTGACGTTGGATTCCTTCTGTTCCTCATTAGTGAATTTATTTGGGGGAGATTATTCAATCTGGTAGATCCGCATTTACTTAGCTGTGAAGTGGAGGTTAATGCAACCTGCCTGAGACTGTGAGAATGAGAAACTCTAATTGAAATACCAGGCCCAGCGTGCCTGGATGCTTGAAAAATGCTGACTCCCATGGTCAGTCCTTCCTTCACTCTTCTCAGCTATAAAGTGAGGTGCGAAATTCAGTATCTTTTAAGATTCCTCTCAGGTGTAAAATGCTGTGATTCTAAAAGTTTAATTTTGTAGTTCCAGAGACAGTGCCAAACACCTGTGTGTACTTAGTGCTTTGTAAAGAGTGGTGATAACAGCGACGCCACATAGGCCATAGTTTTGTTTTTGCTTTTGTTAGGGTGTTCAGCATCTTGACTCCTTAAAAGTTTTCAGTCAGATTTATAAAGCAGCATTGAAGAAGTTGTATTATGTTTGAGTACAGTTGAAATCCATGGCAGTTTTATGGAGGCCGAATATGTCAGATGAATAGGCTAATTTTCCTGAGTTGCTGGCCTTATTAGTCCCTACTATGTTGCCCCCTGGTTACCTAATGCATGTTCAAAAGGTATAGTTTTCATCACCTGCTTGATCTTGATTTTCAGACAGCATCAAATCAGTTGCAAAACAAATCCAAGCTAAAATTGTGAGCGTATGATTAATTTACTATAGCATGTAATTATGCAGTATTTTATTTTTTATTTTTATTTTTTTTTGAGACAGAGTCTCGCTCCATTGCCCAGGCTGAAGTGCAGTGGCATGATCTCGGCTCACTCTAACCTCTGCCTCCTGTGTTCAAGTGATTCTTCTGCCTCAGCCTCCCGAATAGCTGGGATTACAGACATGCACCACCACGCCCAGCTAATTTTTTGTATTTATAGTAGAGACGAGGTTTTACCGTGTTGGCCAGGTTGGTCTTGAACTCTTGACCTCAAGTGATCTACACGCCTCGGCCTCCCAAAGTGCTGGGATTACGGGTGTGAGCCACTGCGCCCAGCTATCCAGTATTTTATTTAAAAGTTGTCACTAGGGTGTTCACTATTGTGAATTTATAATCTTAAAAGTTGGGGATGCTAAAAGTACCAGACTAAAATACTACGAGCTTTTCTCATCTTTTAATTCCATTTTGTTAGAAAAAAATAATCACAACCAGGGTTCTTTTACCTTTCCCCAGCCATCTAGACTGCTTTACTGCAATGTTGGGAAGATTGCATACAATAAAAACTGTAGCTAGTTGATTGGGATTTGGGAAAATTGAATCAAGCATTTGCATTCATCCAGAATGGTCTTAAACTGCTGACTGTGGGGTGCCCACAGGATGAGCACTGGTGGCATGGGTGGGAGGAATTTCCTTGGATACTGCAATTGCATTTGAAAGATCTATTTTGCAAAACCCGAGCAGAGAGAGGCTAGGAGGAATGCAGACAGGACATTGAAAATGCGAATTCCCTTTACTAGTAGAACATGAAATATCTGATAATGGTTTAAAAAAAATAAGTGTCCGGATACATTGTAGTATAAAGGTTCAACTAGTATAATTTAAAATGAGTCTTTATATTCAGGCCAGGTGCGGTAGCTCACACCTGTAATCCCAGCACTTTGGGAGTCCGAGGCGGGTGGATCACCTGAGATTAGGAGTTCAAAACCAGTGTGACCAACATGGAGAAACCCCTTCTCTACTAAAAATACACAAAATTAGCCAGGCATGGTGGTGCATGCCTGTAGTCCCAGCTACTTGTGAGGCTGAGGTAGGAGAATCGCTTGAACCCAAGAGGCAGAGGTTGCAGTGAGCTGAGATCACACCACTGCACTCCAGCCTGGGTGACAGAGCGAGACCCTGTTTCAAAAAAATAAGAAATAAAAAGTGAGTCTTCTTATTCAAATTAGTATATGAGGTTAGGCAACAATTCTTGTATGGGACCAGGTATATTTAATTTGCCTTTCTTTGCAGTCATCCTAGTAAATCCTTGTAAAGGGTTATTTTATATACAATTTTGTAGTATATTCTAAATCCCCTTTGGCAAATAAAGCTGAAGTTATCTAGTGTCAGCATACTGTGATTTGTATATTTATATAAGACAAGATTGCATCATTCTGATTAAGTTGCAGCATTTTAGTTTTATCTGATAGGCCTGTATTGAGTAATCAGTAGCTATGTGCAAATATTAAGTCAACTTAATTACCAGACCCAGAAGTCCAGAGGTAATCAAAGAGTACTTTCGGAAGATGAAATATTTATAATGAGTTATGGAAACAATGTTTGAGAATGTTTTTCTTGGTGTAATTTAATGCAGATTTTTACGTCAATTTTGTTAAAAAACTTGATAATTTGATCCCTCCATCTATTTAATATTTAATATTTTCAGATTCTAGAGTATTTAAAATTTAAACACAATTATAAAATTAATTATAATTCCTACTTATGTTAGCTATGATTTAGGGCCAAAACTACCCTGGTTTTGTCTGCAACTTGAAACATTGTGTATTTTAAAGTATATAATTTGGGAACATTATTTTATAGACTGTGGATAACCAAATATAAGATTTGTGATTTTTAATGCTTCATTTGTGTAAAATCATTTGTATATTCTATTTATAGTATGCATTTTCTAGCTCATTAAAAGTACAGAAAAACCTCAAATCTGTCCTTATACAAATATTTGATTTCTAGTTTCCTTTTATTAAAACATTTTCACTCATTCATTCTTTCACACCTTAGTCTCTAAGATGTGTCTCGGGTATTTGATAAAGTAGGTCTTCTTGTGGAGCACATCACTCAGCTTTGGAGACCAAATATTAAACACACTGAGTTGCATCTTATGCATGTTAAGGTCTAAAGCCAAAAGGTGAAATTTTTGAATAATCAAATTGCCCTTGGGAGGGTCCTGAATAAGAGATCTACATTCCTTCTCATGATAAGTCTCTTCCATTGAACTTTTCCTCCAAAATTGTAATAGAAATTAGCAACAGCAGAAAGCCAATGCTATCCCTAGGATGGTGGGGTGGAGGGAGGAAGCCGTCATAAAGCTCAAGGCCAGGGTCACCCAGAGGAAGCACAACCCCCGCAGCAGAGCACAGGGGCCTTCAGGGTGCTGCAGCTGGAGGCAAAGAAGGAGGGAAAGAAATACTCCCGCTTTGCTTTGCTTTTTGCCATTGACTCCCAGTGGCAGGAGCTGACTGGAAGCCAGCTGGCACAGGAGCTTGGAGCTTGGTGGTATCCCTCTGGTGTCGACTCCCCTGACTTACAGCAGAGCCGCAGACCTCAGGTCAAGCAGGCTCAGAATTGGCACATTTGCACTGGGGACCATATTGTATGGACAACACTTACTTTCAACAGTAGAATCACAGCCTGCGAAGATGTCACAGTACAAGAAATATTCTGGAACCAAGATCACCTTTATCCATGTCAAGTCCACTCCAGAAAGTGGAATTAGGGGAAAGTACCTGCCCTGGACTAGTATTTCGAATCCCTTCCCTCCTCTACTTACTCCCCTTTCCCTTTTTCTTCTCCCAAGCTGAGCTAAAGGGAAATGTGAAGAACATTATTGCCTCTTTAAAACCAAACATATATAAAATATGAAAAATATTTTTCAGTGACAAAAGATAAGAATGAAAGCATTCAGGATAGTGTATTCATAGAAGCTTTGGGAAAGAGTAAAAATAATTTCTTAAATTTTTTTCTTGAAAGACTGAAAATAGAATCTTAAGGAGATAGTGTTCTTAAAGCCTTGATCTGACTACTTGACTACTTATAACTTCTTTCTTCATCTACTAATTATTTTGAAAAGTCACTTAGTCATTTGTCAATCCTAACCTTTAGAGATAAACATTTAAAATAAGTTCACTAATCACAGCATTTTTTTTTTTAGATGGAGTCTTACTCTGTCGCCCAAGCTGGAGTGCAGTGGTGAGATCTCGGCTCACTGCAACCTCTACCTCCTGGGCTCAAGCGATTCTCCTGCCTCAGCCTCCCGAGTAGCTGGGACTACAGGCGTGCGCCACCACACCCAGCTAAATTTTGTATTTTTAGTAGAGACGGGGTTTCACCATGTTGGTCAGGATGGTCTCGATCTCTTGAACTCGTGATCCACCCTCCTTGGCTTCCCAAAGTGCTGGGATTATAGGCGTGAGCCACCACGCCCGGCCCACAGCATCATTTTTCAAGGGTCTCTAGGGTGACGAGGTGTGCGGGTTTGCCAAGGACAGTCCTAGTTTCTACCTGCTGTCCTAGGACAATCATGAATAGTGCCCCTTTCAGTTTCAAAAGTGTCATAGTTTAGACATTAAATTACCTGACCACCCTTATATGCCCCATGTTTCTTAACATCTAGGCTGCTGACAAAATTCACATTTTCTGACTGTCAGTCTAGTGTTCTCTACACTAGACTGATATGGATCCACAAGGGAAGCAATATTGGCCAACAATTAATCTTCAGTCTTTGGATTAGTGAGAGGTGACAACGTGCTGGCAGCCGTCACAGCCCTCGCTCACTCTCCCCGCCTCCTCTGCCTGGGTTCCCAGTTTGACGGCACTTGAGGAGCCCTTCAGCCTGCCGCTGCACTGTGGGAGCCCCTTCCTGGGCTGGCCGAGGCCGGAGGCGGCTCCCCCAGCTTGCGGGGAGGTGTAGAGGGAGAGGCGAGGGTGGGAACAGGGGCTGTGCGCGGTGCTTGCGGGCCAGCGCGAGTTCTGGGTGGGTGTGGGCTCGGCGGGCCCTGCCGGCCCCGGGCAATGAGGGGCTTAGCACCCGGGCCAGCGGCTGCGGAGGGTGTGCTGGGTCCCCCAGCAGTGCCGGCCCACCGGCGCTGCGCTTGATTTCTCGCCGGGCCTTAGCTGCCTCCCCGCGGGGCAGGGCTTGGAACCTGCAGCCCACCATGCCTGAGCCTTCCCAGCTCCATGGGCTCCTGTGTGGCCAGAGTGCCCCCTGTTCCACGGTGCCCAGTCCCATCAACTACCCAAGGGCTGAGGAGTGCGGGCGCAGGGCGCGGGACTGGCGGGCAGCTCCACCTGTGGCCCCTGTGCGGGATCCGCTGGGTGAAGCCAGCTGGGCTCCTGACTCTGGTGGGGAATTGGAGAGCTTTTATGTCTAGCTAAAGGATTGTAAATACAGCAATCGGCACTCTGTATCTAGCTCAAGGTTCCTAAACATACCAATCAGCACCCTGTGTCTAGCTCAGGGTTTGTGAATGCACCAATCCACACTCTGTATCTGGCCAATCTAGTGGGGACATGGAGAACCTTTGTGTCTAGCTCAGGGATTGTAAACGCACCAATCAGTGCCCTGTCAAAACAGACCACTGGCTCTCTGTAAAATGGACCAATCAGCAGGATGTGGGTGGGGCCAGATAAGAGAATAAAAGCAGGCTGCCGGAGCCAGCAGTGGCAACCCGCCAGGGTTCCCTTACCAAGTTGTGGAAGTTTTGTTCTTTCGCTTTTTGCAATAAATCTTGCTGCTGCTCACTCTTTGGGTCCACACTGCCTTTATGAGCTGTAACACTCACGGTGAAGGTCGGTAGCTTCACTCCTAAAGCCAGCGGGAGCACGAACCCACCAGGAGGAATGAACAACTCCAGACGCGCCACCTTAAGAGCTGCAACACTCACCGCGAAGGTCCGCAGCTTCACTCCTGAGCCGGCGAGACCACGAACCCCACCAGAAGGAAGAAACTCCGGACATGCCGCCTTTAAGAACTGTAACACTCACCGCGAGGGGCCACGGCTTCATTCTGGAAGTCAGTGAGACCAAGAACCCACTGAGTCCGGACACATTAGGATGTTAGAGTCCTACCTTCAAAGCATTTTTCTCCTGGAGTGGACTTTGCACAAATGGTAGGCCGATTGTGGAGTCAGTGAAGAACCAGGCTAATCCAGCTTGTGTTATTGGCCCCAATTTTTCTTCTCAGGGCTGTAAACCAGTTATTGCCACGAAACAAAAGCAAAGTAAGTATTAAGTTTTGAATTGGTATTGAGGAGAAACATCTAAAATCAAATCTCGCCAATCTAATTAAATTAGATTCCCAAACCGGAAGAAGCTTTGCAATTAACTGCCAAAATGTCTCAGACGGCATTAGGTTAATTGAAGCTGGAGAGGAGTGAGAAGAGGCAGCTGCTAGTCACTGAGAATAAGGACTATTTGCTGTGAGGTTTGTAGGGGCAGCACTTTGCTGTTGGGGTTTGGTAAGGGGATTTGTTTTAAAATTGGAATTATATTTTGTTGGCTTTTAATCAAAAGCAGGGAAATACATTTTTCCTACGCCTAAGAATTTACATAAGCTAATTTGTTCCATAATTAGAAAAATCCTTGCTTTTAGCATATGGACTGTAACAATAGGGGTCGTAACTCATGAGTCGTGTGACACATTGTTTCCCTTTGGTGAAGTTTTACTTTAAGATCTGTTGAGTATATCCAGGGAGAGAGATGAAGGTCAAGACATGCTTATTTTTACAGAGAGAGAGAGAAAGAGATTCATTAAACTTTGAGTTATACTTTATTTTTATTTATTTATTTTTTTGAGATGGGGTCTTGCTCTGTCACCCAGGCTGGAGTACAGTGGCATGATCTTGGCTCATTGCAACCTCCACTACCAGGGCTCAAGTGATTCTCCCACCTCAGCCTCTCAAGTTGCTGGGACTACAGGTGCACACCAACAAGCCTGGTTAAGTTTTTTGATTTTTAGTAGCGATGAGGTCTTGCTATTTTGCCTAGGCTGGTCTCGAACTCCTGGCCTCAAGCAATCTGCCTGCCTTGGCTTCCCAAAGTGCTAGGATTACAGATGTGAGCCACCGTGCCTGGCCCATATTTTACTCAGTAGGAATCTTTGCTATTTGCTATGATTTTTAATTCTTCTTGCATGTTAATTTTGCTTCCCCAATGAGTATGTTAAATGTTCTTTAAAATCTTCCTGTAAAAAAATCATAAACATATTAAACAGCAGTTCTCCAATTGAATGTGCTAATTTGATAAATATTTGAGTGGATACCTACTATTTGCAAAGCTTCAAGGAATACAGTGGTGAGTAAGATAGTCTTTTTTTTTTTGCTCTGTCTCCCAGGCTGGAGTGCAGTGGTGTGATCTCGGCTCACTGCAACCTCCGCTTCCTGGGTTTCAAGTGATTCTCCTGCTTCAGCCTCCCAAGTAGCTTAGATTACAGAAGCACATTACCATTCTTGGCTAATTTTTGTATTTTTAGTAGACATAGTTTCACCATGTTGGCCAGGCTGGTCTCGAACTCCTGAGTTCAAGTGATCCCGCCTGTCTCGGTCTCCCAAAGTGCTGGGATTACAGGTGTGAGAGACTGCACTTGGCCAATAAGATAGTCTTTAATGTCAAGGAGTTTATGATTTTTTTCTTGGCGGAGGTGATAAGAAAATATGTAAAAACAATAAACATAGTTTACAGTAGTTGGCATCAAAGGAATGGGGAAGGGCTTTTTACCAAGCTTGTCTAGCTTGTGTACCGCAGGCTGCATGTGGGCCAACACAAATTCATAAACTCTCTTTAGACATTATGAGATTTTTTTTTTTTTTTTTAGCTCACCAGTCATCATTAGTGTTAGTGTATCTTATGTGTGGCCCAGAAAGCCAAAAGATCAGACACCCCTGCACAGAGAAATTAGCGCTTGAGATGAACTTGAAGGTTGAAATTAAACTTTGAGAGGTATTGTTGGCAGGCAGGAGATAGGAAGCAAATAACTGCATCGAGTTGGAGAAATTTGTTGGTCTTTGGGGAAAAGCAAGTAGTTCAGTCTGGCAGGAGTTGGAATAAGTGTTAGGGAATAATGGGAAATAGAGTTAGAAAAGCAAATTGTGAAATACTGTGTATCAGTCGGCTTAGGCAGTTAAACTGCAGTAACAAAGGACTCTCCAAATCACAGCAATACTACAAGGTTATTTCTCTCTTACATTACATTTCCCTTGTGGGTATCTGTAGCTCTGCTCCATGGCTCCTTTGTTCTGGGGTCAGGCTGCAGAAGCAGCTTCGATCTGGGTTATCATCAATTCTGGCCAAGGGAAAGAAAATATGGGAGAACTGTTCAATGGTTTTCGTAGTGTCCGCTTGACTGTGGCATATGTTACAGCTGTTCACGTTTCATTGGCCAAAGCAAGTCACTTGGCCATGCCTGCCATCCCTGGGAAAGGGGAAATATAATCCTCTTACAGGAAACGACAAAAAATATATAAAACAATTTACCAAAAGCCTTGAAAGCCAATCTGAGTCTTTTGCATTTAAATCTTTAGATGGCTTGGAGCCATGGCAAGTTTCTGGACAAGATAATATGGCTTAGTAAAACAAACAAAAACATCAGGGTGTTTGTTGTTGTTGTTGTTGTTGTTGTTGTTGTTTGAGACAGAGTCTCGCTCTGTCACCCAGGCTGGAATGCAGTGGCGCGATCTCGGCTCACTTCAAGCTCCGCCTCCCGGGTTCACGCCATTCTCCTGCCTCAGCCTCCCGAGTAGCTGGGACCACAGGTGCCCGCCACCACGCCCGGCTAATTTTTTTGTATTTTAGTGGAGACGGGGTTTCACCGTGTTAGCCAGGATGTTCTCGATCCCCTGACCTCATGGTCCACCCGCTTCGGCCTCCCAAAGTGCTGGGATTACAGGCGTGAGCCACTGTGCCCAGCCCAGGGTGGTTTTTATGTTGTGTGTGTGTTTGTGTGTATGTGTGTGCATGTACATAAAAATTATTTAGGGTATTTATTATAAATGCGGGTTCCAGAATTCCAGAAGGTCTGATTCAGGGAGCTCAGGAATCTGCCCGGTAGCAAGCAGCCAGGTGGAGAGAATGTAGATTGTCCACAGACCTCATTTTATAAAACCCGGATCAAGGAATCAACGGAGAGTGCTCAGGCAAGTGTAGGTGAGATGGGGCAGTGAGTGAGGGAACGGCAGGTAGGTCATGAGTGCAGAGGCCCAGATGCAATGTTGGCACATGGTAAATGGCCAGTACGGAGGCAGATAGATAAGAGAGAACAGATGGAACTAGACTTACTCAAGGTGGGAGGCTATGGTGCAAACAGCCAGGAAACAGGGTAGTGGAAGGGGCAAATCTTGGGAGCTGAGATTAGGAATATCAGGGGATCTTGATCTTCCCTGAGGAGGAGGAGGCAAGCCTAGCTGATGCAAGAAAAAGCTGAGAACTTGAGGAGAGCAGAGGCAATAAACAGGAAGTCGCAGGAAACTCAGTGCCTGTAAGCAGCTATGGAAAACTTGACTAAAAGCGGCCACATAAATTTGATTTTGTATTCGGCCAGAAGAGGGCACTACAGTAGCACATATGCTGATGTCTGGGCTCGGCCGCCCAAACTGAGTCATGCCAGCTCCTGTCCAGTAGGATTATTAACCCGACCCACAGTGCAGTATTTTGGGCGATTCATTTATTACTTTTATAGCTGTGAATCTTTTTAGAAGGAACTTTAAGGTTTCTATTTATTAAGGAATCTGGGGTTATTTTGTTTTGAACTGTGAATTCCTGTAGTCAAAAAGAAATTAATTCCACGGAGTTTAAGGGAATTATTACCCATTTATTGGCATCACTTGAGGCATGGAGAGGAGATTAGGACAGAGAGGAGAAAAGACCTAGAAGACAGAAAAGTGCATTTGAGGCATGACTTCTGGGAGTGTAATTGCTGAGCCCAAAAGGTTGGAATCTTACGGGTTTTGTTTGTTTGTTTGTTTTTGAGATAGAGTCTCGCTCTGTCGCCCAGGCTGGAGTGCAGTGGCTTGATCTCGGCTCACTGCAACCTCCACCTCCCAGGTTCAAGCGATTCTTCTGCCTCAGCCTCCTGAGTATCTGAGATTACAGGCATGCGCCACCACGCCCAGCTAATTTTTGTATTTTTAGTAGAGACGGGGTTTCCCCATTTGGCCAGGCTGGTCTTGAACTGCTGACCTCAAGTGATCCACCCGCCTCAGCCTCCCAAAGTGCTGGGATTACAGGCATGAGCCACCGCGCCTGGCCTATTTTTATGACCAAATAATACTCCATTGTGTGGACAAACTACATTTTGTTGATCTATTCATTAGTTGTCGGGTGTTCGGGTTGTTTCCACCTTTTGGCTATTATGAATAGTGCTGCTGCGAATGTTCGTGTTCAAGTTTTTGTGTGGACACGTTTTTATTTCTCCTGGATATATACCTGGGAGTAGAATTGCTGGATCGAATGGTAACTCAGTATTTAATGTTTTGAGGAACTGCCCAGCTGTTCTACAGTGGCTGCACCATTTTTCCTTTCCACCAGCAATGTATGAGTGTCTCAGTTTCTCCACATCCTCAACAACATTTGTTATGCTCTGTTTTTTAGGGGCTTTCTTGTTTTCATACAGCCTTACTCGTAAGTCGAAGTGGTGTATCACTGTGATGTTTTGGTTTCGTTTTTATGGTCTATGCTTGATATAGTTACTCTTATGTGTCAACTTGACTGGGTGATGGGATACCCAGCTGGTTGGTTAAACCTTATTTCTGGTGTGTTTGTGAGGGTGTTCCCAGAAAAGATTAGCATTTGAATGGTTGGACTGAGTAAAGAAGATGGTCAACATGGGTGGGCATTATCAATCTACCGAGGGCCTGAATAAAAAAAGAAGGCAGAGGAAGGTTGAATTAACTCTGCTTGACTACTGAGGTGGGACATCAATCTTCTCCAGCCCTCACCACTCCTGGTTCTCAGGCCTTAAGACCTGGACTAGAATCTACACTATTGATTCTCCACCTCTTGGACTTTGGGACACCACAGGCTTTCCTGGGGGTCCAGTTCACAGGTGGTTCGCAGCGGGACTTAGCCTCCAGAATGATGTGATCCAATCAATATCTCTTTAATTTAATTTAATTTAATTTTACTTAAATTCTGGGATATATGCATAGAACATGCAGGTTTGCTACGTAGGTATACATGTGCCACGGTGGTTTGCTGCACCTATCAACCTGTCATCTAGGTTTTAAGCCCCCCATGCATTAGGTATTTCTCCTAATGCTCTCCCTCCCCTTTCCCCCCACCCCCAATAGGCCCTGGTGTGTGATGTTCCCCTCCCTGTGTCCATGTGTTCTTATTGTTCAACTCCCACTCATGAGTGAGACATGTGGTGTTTAGTTTTTTGTTCCTATGTTAGTTTGCTGAGAATGATGGTTTCCAGCTTTATCCATGACCCTCCAAAGACATGAACTCATTCTTTTTCATGGCTGCATAGTATTCCATGATATATATGTCTCACATTTTCTTTATCCAGTCTGTCATTGATGGGCATTTGGGTTGGTTCCGAGTCTTTACTATTGTAAATAGGGCTGCAGTAAACACACGTGTGCATGTGTCTTTATAGTAAAATGATTTATAGTATACCCAGTAATGGGATTGCTGGGTCAAATGGTATTTCTGGTTCTAGATGAGCCAATCAATAGCTTATAAACAAGCAAACAAATTCTACTGGTTCTATTTCTCTGGAGAACCCTGACTAACACAATGCTTTAATTATTTTTTTCTTACTGTGGTAAAATATGCAGCACATAAAAGTTATAATTTTAGCCTGTTGTTGTTGTTGTTGTGAGACAAAGTCTCACTCTTGCCCAGGCTGGAGTGCAGTGGTGCAGTCACAGCTCACTGCAGCCTCAAACTCCCAGGCTCAAGTGATCCTCCCACCTCAGCCTTCCGAATAGCTGGGACTACTGGCATGTACCACTACACCCAGCTAATTTTTTATTTTTTGTAGAGCTGGGTTCTCCCCATGTTGCCCAGGCTGGTCTTGAACTCCTGGGCTCAAGGAATCCTTTCACTTTGGCCTCCAAAAGAGCGGGGATTACAGGTGTGAACCACTGCACCTGGCCTATTTGAGGCATTTTTAATTGTACAGCTCAGCGGCCTTCATGACATTCATATTGTTCGCATCATGGTGGTTTTGGTTTGCATTTCCCTGATGATTAATGATGTTGGGCATCTTTTTCCTGGGCTTGCTGGCCATTTGTATATCCTCCTTGGAGAACTGTCTGTTCAAGATCTTTGCTCATGTTTGATTTGGGTTGTGTTTTTATTGTTGAGTTGTGACTATTCTTTATATATTATGGATACTTGTCTCAATTGTAACGACAGGATTTTAGTTTATGGAGTTGACTGAATGATGATGTGGAGAGGCCAATGTTACTGAAAGAAGAGTTTTCTTACAGTTCCTGAGAGGAGGGGACATGCCACAACACGCAGGGCCACAGCGAAAGCGTTAGGATGGTCAAGAGGTAAAAGATGAGTGAGAAGGCATGAGCCATAGCCCTTACTGGAGTTTCTGCAGGAAAGGCAAGGCAGGGCCGGGCCATCAGTTTAGGAGTGGCTACTTTGAATAACATGGGTGAGCCTGGGCTATAGGGGGTGGTCTCTAGTTGCCTGGAACCTGGCCTTGGGATGATTTAGGATAAGGGAAGTATTGGTTTGGTGTGTGAGAGTTATATAGAAGGTAGGTGGAGGCACAGACTTGGATCAGCCTGTCTGCACACGAAAGGAGAATTCCAGACAACTTGACGTATATTTGTACAATTGTTTGATAATGCATTTCCATGTTTTTGGAAACAGTGAATCAAACGTGGACGGGAACAAGTCTCCCTCACTTGCCTCCTGCACCCAGCCTTGCCTCAGTGTGGGAATGCCCCATCCTTGGAGGGGAATGCCCCTTCTTGAAGGAGAGAGGTAAACACTTGTCTGCTGGCCTTGCAGTTACTAGATGCCAAATAGACATAAAGAATTTAAGGCCAGGCGCAGTGGCTCACGCCTGTAATCCCAGCACTTTGGGAGGCCAAGGCGGGCAGATCACTTGAGATCAAATCACTTGAGGTCAGGAGTTTGAGACCAGCCTGGTCAAAATGGTGAAACCCCATCTCTACTAAACATACAGAAATTAGCCAGGTGTGGTGGCGTGTGCCTGTAATCTCAGCTAATTGGGGGGCTGAGGTGGGAGAATGGCTTGAACATGGGAGGCGGAGGTTTCAGTGAGCTGAGATCGTGCCACTGCACTCCCACCTGGGCAACAGAGCGAGACTCCATCTCAAAAAAAAAAAAAAATCTGGGAAATCACAGGACAATATTAGACAGACCCTGAACAGATATATACAGTTGGCAAACATATTCTCTCATTCTGTGGGTTGTCATTTCACTTTTTTGATAGAGTTCTTCAATGCACAAAAGTTTAAAATTTTGTTGAAATTCATTTCATCTATGTTTTTCTCTTGTTGCTTGAGCTTCTGACACACACTGTGAGGGAGTCAGGATTCTCAGAACAAAGAACCCATTGCCAAATCTGAGATCATCAGGATTTATCCCTGTGTATTCTCTTACATGTAGGCTTTTGTTTCATTTTGAGTTAATTTTTTATACGGTATGAGGTAAGGATATATCTTATAAAAATTTTTGTGTTATAAAGTGATAAGCCAAAGCCTACAAAGGACAGTCTGGTGATATTTATTGCAAATGTATATCTCTCCCAATTCTATTTCTAGGAATTTATTCCATAGATACAACGCAAAAGATATATGTGTAAGGTAATTCACTGCAGCATTCTTTTTTTTAATAATAGTAAAGCATTGTAAACAGTCCACGTGTCCCTCAATAGAGGCTTTGAAATAAATTGTGCAAAGATAAAATACTATAGGGCTACAAAAAATGAATTTCTGTATGTGCTGCTTTGGAAAGCTCTCCAAAAATTATTGTTCAATGAAAAGAAAAACAAGGTTTAGAACAGAATGGTTTTTTGGTGTGTGAAACATTTGGGACAATAAGATACACATTTATTTTTGAAGTTTTTAGGTTTTTTTTTTTTTTTTTGAGACAGAGCCTGCGCTCTGTCGCTCAAGCTGGAGTACAGTGGTGTGATTTCGGCTCACTGAAACCTCTGCCTCCTGGGTTCAAGTGATTCTCCTGCCTCAGCCTCCTGAGTAGCTAGGATTACAGGCACATGCCACCACACCTGGCTGATTTTTGTATTTTTAGTACAGAGAGGGTTTCCCTGTGTTGGTCAGGCTGGTTTCAAACTCCTGACCTCAAATGATCCCCCTTCCTCAGCCTCCCAAAGTGCTGGGATTACAGGCATGAGCCACCAAGCCTGGCCTAAGTTTTAAAAAAAAATTTAATTAAAAAATAATTGCATGTATTTATGGGATACAGTGTGATGCTTTGATACACATATACACTGGGGAATGATACAACCAGCTAATTAGCATATCCATCACCTCCGATAGTTACCATTTCTTTGTGGTGAGAACATTGAAAATCCTCTCCTTCAGGTCTTTTCAAATACACAATACATTAGTATTAACTATAGTCATCACGCGGTGCAATAGAGCACCAGAACTTAATCCTTCTAACTGATGATAACTTTGTACCCATTGACCAACCTCTCCCCTTTCCCTGCCCGCCCCTCCCTCCAGCCTCTGGTAACCATCATTCTACTCTCCACTTCTGTGAGTGTGACATTTTTAGAGTCCACACGTAAGTGAGGTCATGTAGAATTTTTGCTCTGTATATGCACATGTCTCATGTACAAGTAAAGACGCTCTGCAAATTTTAAGACACCAAGGATGGGGCATTCCCACAGCAAGGCAGGCGCTGGGTGCAGGAGGTAAGTGAGGGAGTGTTGTTCCAGTCCAGATTTGATTCACTATTTCTGAAGACATGGAAATGCATTACCAAACAATTGGACAAATATACGTTAAAATTTAAAAAGAACCTTCTGCAGAAAAGAAAGGAGCAATGGGGATAAAACAGCCACACGGTCATGGGTGTTGCACGTATAACATTTTGTTCCAGTTGAAGCTCCGTGTTTTCTTAGCCAGTTTTCTCGTGACTACTGATGTACTAAGTACAATCGCACCGGAGCTGGCCGACTCCGGGCTGTGGCCACGGATGTCAAATGACAGCCTTGGCCTCGTCCACACAGTAAAGAGCAGACCTCACACAGGATGGGTTACCATCGAGGGGTCCAGACAGAAAGGCTGTTCTAGAACCCCTCTCACTTAAAGAGCACAAATCCGAATGAATACATTGTTTTATTGTTTTACCAGTAAGGTTCTTGACACTGATGACTTACCTTCCTATCCCCAGGAAACAGACGGTAAGTGTCCTTGAGAAGAATATCCCTTCACAGCAAATTCACATCTGTCCTTCAGCCTAGAGAGATCAGACAGAGATGAAGACCTCACCACTAAAGACCCACTCTCCTAGCTGTTTTGGAGAGGTCGCTCTTGTCTTTATAAACTTCTGAAGTTGTCTCTTGGCATATTTCCCTCCCCTCAAATCCTTATAAAAACAGGTGTGGCTAAAGCCTGTCTTTGCTGAAAGAACACTCTCTTCCTTAATAGAAAATTCTCTATTGAAAACTTATTTTCCCTGGGTGGGCGCAGTGGCTCACGCCTGTAATCTCATCACTTTGACAGGCCAAGGCGGGTGGATCACACAGTCAGGAGATCAAGACCAGCCTGGCCAACATGGTGAAATCTTGTCTCTACTAAAAATACACAAATTAGCTGGGTGTGGTGGTGCATGCCTGTAATCCCAGCTACTTGGGAGGCTGAGGCAGGAGAATAGCTTGAACCAGGGAGTTGGAGGTTGCGGTGAGCCGAGATCGTGCCACTGCACTCCAGCCTGGCGACAAAGTGAGACTCCATCTCAAAAAAAAAAAAAAAGAAGAAAAAAAAGAAAGAAAGTAGTTTCCCTTTCTGGCTTCTGTGGTTAGCGGTGCAACAGTAGCAAAACTGGTCTCAGACATGTGAGTGGGAGGCAGGAAATCTGCAAAGTGACAATGGTCACCATGTGTACTTTTTACCCTTTCTGTGTGCTAGACCAGAGGCCCATGCTGGCGTGCCATTCTGACATGCACTGTGAGGGAGGTGACATTCTCAGAACAAATGCCGCATGTGTGGAAGATGGAGGAGCCCCGTGCCAAATTCCTTCTGTTTTTATCCTCCTTCCAGTAGGAGCCCCAGATATCAACTCCACAAATTTGAAACTGTGCCAGACCAGAGTGTGTAGAGAAGTGATTGGGGAACTGTGGGAGGGGGAGAAGATAATATTGGTATAATAAAATCAAATTCGGGGCTGGGCATAGTAGCTCACGCCTGTAATCCCAGCATTTTGGAAGGCCAAGGTGGGTGGATCACTTGAGGTCAGGGGTTCGAGACCAGCCTGACCAACATGGTGAAACCCTGTCTCTACAAAAAAATACAAAAATTAGCCAGGCGTAGTGGTGCCTACCTTTAGTCCCAGCTACTCTGGAGGCTAAGGTAGGAGAATGGCTTGAACCCAGGAGGTGGAGGTTGCAGTAAGCTGAGGTCGTGCCACTGCACTCCAGCCTAGGTGACAGAGTGAAACCCTGTCTCAACAAACAAACAAACACACACAAAAAAAAAAGAAAAGAAAAAAGAAAAAATCAAACTTGAAAAAGAACTCCATTAAAAAGAAAAAAACTGATTTTATAACTATAATAAAACTATGCTATAAATATAATAAAATGCCATGGAGTCTTTGTCTAACTCTGAAGAAAAAAAATTGTCATCTAAAAGACGGATTCTGGAACGAAACACCAGAAAAGTTCTCAAGAAATGAATGGCTTCTTTAGAAGACAAAGAATGAGTAAGTTCAGTTGTAACCAGAAGTGAAAGCAAAGTCATCTACAGCTATGCTTGGAGACGTTGGTCTTTCCATAGCATGGTCTTTTTGTGGCATGCAGCAGTGAGGGCAAAGAAACCGCTAGGGAACTTTGAAGCCTTGGTTCCTGCTGCTAGGGATTCCATTGTACAGATCTACTATGCACCAGTTAATGGATAGTTTACTTTATCTATGCACCAGTTAATGGATATTTGAATTATTTTCAGTTTTTACTTATTATGAATAATGTGGCTTCAAACACCCCCATGTACGTTTTTAGGTAGACATAAACCTTCAATTCTCTTCATAGATTCTTAGGAGTGAAATTGATGGATCGTTTGTCAAGTACAGGTTTAACTTTTTAACACACTTCCAAACTATTTTCCAAATGACTATGTCATTTTAAAATCTTACCACCACATACTTGTCAATACTTGGTATTGTCAATCTCTTAATTATAGGCATTTTAGTGGGTATGAACTGAATGTACGTTATTCTGGTTTTAGTTGCATTTCCCTAATGATTAACTATTGGGAACATTTTTCATGTGTTTATTAGCCATTTATATATCTTCTTAGGTGATATGTCTACTAAAATCCTTTACCCATTTTTAATTAGCTTCTAACTATTGAGCTGTTCAAATTCTTTGCATTATCTGTATATAAATCCTTGATCAAATAAATCATTTGCAAATATTTTCTCCAAGTGTATAGTTTATCTGTTTACTTTCTTAATGCTGTCTTTTGAAGAAGAAAAGTTTTAAATTTTGTTGAAGTATAATTTATCAATATTTTCTTTTATGAATCATATTTTTGATGTCAAATCTAAAAATCTTTTTTTTACCTAATTCAAGGCCACAAAGATTTTTCTTCTATCTTTTAAAGAAGTTTTATAGTTTTAGTTCTTACATTGAAGCTTATGGTCCATTTAAATTAATTTTTGTGTATATCTGCTGGTGGGAATGTAAATTAGTACAACCTCTATAGAAAACAGTATGGAGATTTCTTTAAAAATTAAAAGTAGAGCTACCATTCGATCCAACAATCCCATTTCTGAGTATCTACCCAAAGGAAAAAAAATCATTATAAAAAAGACACCTGCATGCATATATTCACTGCAGCACAATTCACAAGTGCAAAGATAAGGAACTAACCTAAGTGCTCATCAACCAATAAGTGGATAAGGAAAATAAGGTATATATATACCATGAATACGACTCAGCCATAAGCAAGAATAAAATAATGTTTTCTGCAGCAACTTTGATGGAGCCGGCGGCCATAATTCTAAGTGAAATAACTCTGGAATAGAAAGCCAAATATTGCATGTTCTCACCAGTGGGAGCTAAGCTATGGGTATGCAAAGGCATACAGAGTGATATAATGGACTATGGAGACTCAGAAGGGGGAGGGGAGGAGGGAGGGCAAGTGACAAAAAGCTACATATTTGGTACAACGTATATTACTCAGGTGACGCTTGCATTAAAATCTCAGACTTCATCACTATACAATTCATCCATGCAACCAAAAACCACTTGTACCCCAAAAGCTATTGAAATAAAAAATATTAAATAAAAATACAAATTAAAAAGGCAAAAAATAATAATTTTGTGTATGATGTGAGATAAAGGTCTAAAGTCATTTATTGTATATCAATTCAATTCTATATTAGTCCATTCTTACGCTGCTAATAAAGACATACCAAAGATTAGGTAATTTATAATGGAAAGAGGTTTAATTGACTCAGTTCAGCATGGCTGGGGAGGCCTCAGGAAACTTGCAATCTGGTAGAAAGGGAAGCAAACACATCCTTCTTCACGTGGTGGCAGCAAGGAGAAGTGTCAAGCAAAAAGGGGAAAGGCCCTTATAAAACCACCAGATCTCATGAGAACTCACTCACTATCATGAGAACAGCATGAGGGTAACTGCCCCCATGATTCAGTTACCTCCCACCGGGTCCCGCCCATGACACATGGGGATTATGAAAACTATAATTCAAGATGAAATCTGTGTGGGGACACAGCCAAACCATATCAATAAACATTATCTGTTGAAAAAAGGCTGTCTTTTCTACAGGGATTGCCTTTGCACCATTGTCAAAAATCAATTGTCCATAAATGTAAAGGTTTATTTTTGTACTCTCTATTCTGTTCCATTGACCAACATGTCTGTCTGTATGCCAATACTGCCCTGAGTTGATTACTCTAGTTTTACAGTGAATTTTGAAATGAAGTAATATGAATTGTGGGGTTTTTTTCAAACTTACATTGGCTAGTCTACATCCTTTGCATCTTAATATATATTTTGGAATCAACTTGCTAATTTCTACAAAATCCTAACTGGAGTTTTGGTAGGGATTGCATTTGAATTTGTAGGTAAATTTGGGTAGAATTGCCATCTGAACAATACTGAGTTTTCTGACCCAGGAACGTAACATATTTCTCCATTTATTTAGATCTTCACAAAACATTGTTTCGAAATTCTCAGTGTATGAGTCTTACACTTCTTTTGTGGATATTTTCCCAAGTGTTTTATTATTTTTTATTGTATTGTGAGTGCAATTTTTTTCCTTAATATCATTTTAGATTGTTCATTGCTAGCATATAAAATACAATTGATTTTTTATATTGGTTTTATATCCTGCAACCTTCCTAAACTTACTCATTAGTTCTAGCAGGTTTTTTAAAATAGATTCCATCAGATTTTCTACACACATCTTCTGTGATTAAGGACAGTTTTATTTCTTTTTTCCCAGTCTGGATGCCTTTTATTATTTTTTTCCAGTCTATCGCTGGCTATAACTTTCAGTAAAATTTTCAATAGAAGTGTTAAGAATGGACATGCTTGTCTTGTTTCTGATCTCAGTCTATCACCATCAAATATCACATAGATACAGGTTTCTTGAGAAAAGCTCTTTATAAGGTTGAAGAAGTTCTGCTTTTTTCTACTTTGTGGAAAGTTCTTTTTATTTTATCATGGATTTTGTCAAATGATTTTCCTATATCTATTGAGATAATCATGCGATTTTTATTCTTTATTCTATTAATATGGTATGTAATATTAATATATTTTAAGATGTTAATCTAACCTTACTTTCCTGGGGTAATTCCCACTTTGTCATGGTGGGTACTTAAAAATATATGTTTATGTATTCAGTTTGCTAGTATTATTTTTAAAGAGTTTTTGCATCTATTTTTATGAGAGATTTTAGTTGATAGTTTTTCCTACTTCTGATATCTTTGTATTGTGTTGGTATCTGGGTAATGATACTGGCCTCATCGAATGAGTTAGGAAATATTTCCTCCTCACCTATTGGTATCGGTTGAACTGTGCCTTCCTTCCCAAATGTATACGTTAAAATGCTAAGTGCCAGTGCCTCAGAATGTGCTCTTATTTGGAGATGAGGTTTCTATAGAGGTAATCAAGTTAAAATGAGGTCTTTAGGGTGGGTCCCAATCCAATACGACTGGTGTCCTTCTAAGAAGCGGAAATTTGGACACAGACACAGACAGAGGGGAGAGAATGTGAAGACAGGCGGAAGATGACTCTGCAAGCCAGTGAAAGAGGCCTGGAACAGACCCTTCCCTCACAGTCCTTGGAAGGAACCAACCTACCAACACCTTGGTCTTGGACTTGTAGCCTCTAGAACTGTGAGACAGTAAATTTCCATAGTTTAAGGCACATAGTGCAGTACTTTGTGATGGCAGCCCTCATAAACAAATACACAGATTTTCTGAAGAGTTTGTATAGGATTGGCAAGATTGCTTCCTTAAATATTGGATACAATTGACCAGTAAAGTCATCTGGGCCTAGAGTTTTTTTTTGTGGGAAGATTTTAAGTTACTAATTCAATTTCTTATTTGTTATCAGTCTCCTCAGATTTTAAATTTCTGATTGAGTCACTTTTGGTAATTTTTGTCTTTCTAGGAATTTATACATTTCATCTATGTTGTGTAATTTGCTGGCATAAAGCTGTTCATAGTATTCTCTTAAAATCTTTTCTGTAGGGTCAGTAGCTACATTCCCTTTTCATTCCTGATTTTCATAATTTATGTCTTATTTCTTTTTTTCTTTGTCAGTCTAGAGAAAATTTTATCAGCTGTATTTCTCTTTTCATATAATCAGCTTTTGACTTTCTTCCTTACTGTTTTTATTTTATTGATTTGTATTTTGATCGCTATTGTTTCCTTCAATTTACTTTGGGTTTAATTTGCCCTTCTTTTTCTGCCTTTTGAAGTGAAAGATTAGATTATGGATTATAGATCTTTCTTCCTTCTAATTTAAGCATTTAAAGCTATAAACTTTCTTTTAGGCCTTGCATTAGCTACCCTCAGAGATTTCAGTGGTTTTGTTTTCATTCAGTTTGAAATGTTTTCTAATTAACCTTATGATTTTTTTTCTTTGACCCATGGTTATTAAATTATTTATTTATTTATTATTTTATTTTGGGGGGGTGGTGTTTTGCTCTTATTGGCCAGACAGGAGTGCAATGGCACGACCTCGGCTCACTGCAGCATCCACTTCCCAGGTTCAAGTGATTCTCCTGCCTCAGCCTCCTGAGTAGCTGTGACTACAGGCGTGTGCCACCATGCCAGATAATTTTTGTATTTTTAGTATATACGGGGTTTCACAGACGGAGTCTCATGCTGTCTTCCAGACTGGAGTGCAGTGGCTCAGTCTCAGCTCACTGCAACCTCTGCCTCCCAGTTCAAGTAATTCTCCTGCCTCAGGTTCTTGAGTAGCTGCGACTACAGGTGAGTGCCACCATGCTGGCTAATTTTTGTATTTTTAGTAGATATGGGGTTTCGCCATGTTGGCCAGGCTGGTCTCGAACTCCTCACCTCAGGTAATCTACCCTCCTCAGCCTCCCAAATTGTTGGAATTACAGGCATGAGCCACCGCTCCTGGCCTCCATGGTTATTTAGAGGTATGTTTTTCAAATGTTTGAGGGTTTACCAAATTTCTTTCTGTCGTTAATTTTCAATTTAGTTCCATCAGGGTTGGAGGACATACTTCAGATGACTTCAATCCTTTTAAGTTTATTGAGACTAGTTTCGTGATCCAGCAAAGGCTCTATCCTGGAAAATGTTCCATGTGGATGTGAAAGGACTGTATACCCTGCTGTTGGGTGGGAGCATTCTATATGTTAGCTGGGTAAAGTTGGTTGACAGTTGTGCAAGATTTATATATCCTTATTCATTTTATGCCTAGCCATTCTATCAGTTACTTAGAGAAGGGACTTAAAATTTCTAATTACAATTGCTAAATTGTCCATTTCTCCTTTCCATTCTGTCAATGTTTGCTGCATGTATTGTTATTCAATGCCTATGTCTTTATAATTGTTTTATGTTTCTGATGTTTTGATACTTTTATCATTATGAAATATTGTTGCTATTTATCCCTACCAATATTTCTTGATTTAAATTCTATTTTTCTCTGATATTAACATAAGTACTTCAACTTCCTTATGGTAATATTTTGTATGATTTACATATATTTTCTCCATTCTTTTTTTTTTTTTTTTTGAGACAGAGTCTCTCTCTGTCACCCAGGCTGGAGTGCACTGGTGCAATCTCAGCTCACTGCAACCTCCGCCTCCCACGTTCAAGCGATTCTCTTGCCTCAGCCTCCTGCCTCTTGAGTAGCTGAGATTACAAGTGTGCACCACCAGGCCCAGCTAATTTTTGTATTTTTAGTAGAGATGGAGTTTCACCATGTTGGCCAGGCTGGTCTCGAACTCCTGACTTCAAGCGATTCACCCACCTGGTCCTCCCAAAGTGCTGGGATTACAGGCATGAGCCAGCTATATTTTCCCCATTCTTTTACTTTGTAACTACTTTTGTCTGAATTAAAAGTGCTTTTCTTGAAGACAGCTTATGTAGTCATGTGTCAATTAACGACAGGGATGTTTTGAGAAATGTACCTTTCCAGAAACCTAGATGGTATAGCCTGCTACACACCTAGACTATAGGGTATAACCTAGTGATCCTAGGCTACAAACCTGTATGGCATGTTACTGTACTCAACACTGCTGGAAATTGTAACATAATCATGACTATTTGTGTATATAAACATTTCTAAAGATAGAAGAGATAGAGTAAAAATATGGTATAAAAGATAAAAAATGTAACACCTGTATAGAGCACTTCCCATGAATGGAGCTTGTAGGACTAAAGTTGCTTTGGGTGAGTCAGTGAGTGAATGGTAATTGAATGTGAATGCCTAGGACATTACTGTACCCTACTGCAGGCTTTATACACACTGTACACTTAGGCTACACTTAATTTATTAAAAATGGTTTTCTTTCTTCGATAATAAAATAACATTACATACTACAACTTTTTAAATTTATACCCTTTTATTTTTTTGAGGCAGAGTCTAGCTCTGTTGCCAAGCTGGAGTGCAGTGGTGTGATCTTGGCTCACTGCAGCCTCTGCCTCCTGGGTTCAAGCGATTCTCCTGCCTCAGCCACCTGAGTAGCTGGAATTACAGGCACGTGGCGCCACTCCCAGCTAATTTTTGTATTTTTAGTAGAGATGGGGTTTCACCATGTTGGCCAGGATAATCTCAATCTCCAGACCTTGTGATCTGCCCACCTCGGCCTCCCAAAGTGCAGGGATTACAGGCATGAGCCACCAAGCTTGGCTTTTATCCTTTTTAATATTTTAACTTTTTGACTTTTTTGCAATAACACTTAGCTTAAAGCATATATTGTACAGCTGTACAAAAGTATTTTCTTTATAGCCTTATTCAATTTTTATTTTTAAAATTTGTAATTTTTTTTCCTACTTTTCAAACTTCTTTGTTAAAAATGAAGAGACAAACACACACATTAGTCTAGGGCTCTACAGGGAGGGTCAGGATCATCAATATCACTGTTTCCCACCTCCACATCTTGTCCCACTGGAAGGTCTTCAGGGTCAGTAACATGGACGGAGCTGTCACTTCCTATGACAGCAATAATTTCTTTGGGAATATCTCCTGAGCGACCTGCCTGAGGCTGCTCTACAGTTAAAAAAAATAAGTAGGTGTACACTCTAAAATAGCAACAAAAAAAGGTATAGTACGGTGTATACATAAACCAGTAGCGTAGTCATTTATTATCTTTATCAAGCATTAGAGACTGCAACTATAATTATGTGGGCTATACTTTTATATGACTGGTAGTAGATTTGTTTACACTAGCTTCACCAGAGACTCATGAGTAATGCTTTGTGCTGCAGCGTTACCACAGATATGACATCACGAGGCAACAGAAATTTTTCAGCTTCTTTATAATCCTATGGGACCACCGTCCTATATGCGGCCTGTCATTGACTGAAATATCATGGTGTAGCACACGACTGTATTGGACCGTGCTTTTTCGTACATGTTGATAATGACTGCCTTTAGATTGGAGTGTTTAATCCATTACATTTAATTTAATTGTTGATATCTTTGGATTTACATCTGCCATTTTACTATTTGTTTTTGTATGTCCCATGTCTTTTTTCCCCCCATCCTATTTTGCTGCCTTCTCTTGTGTTAAACACATCCTTTTTTTTTTTTTTAAGTGTGAGACATTTTAAGTCCTAGGTTATTTTATTAACTATTTTGAAATTTAATTTTCTTTGTGGTTACTCTAGGGATTATAATACATATCTTATCACAATCTACTTTAGCTTAATGATGGGAATTTTGAAAAATACAACAACTTTGTTCTAATATAGCTCCATTTCCCCATTCTTTGAGCCATTAATGCTATATTTATTATACTTATATATGCCATAAATCCGACAGAACAGTGATAGAGTGATTGCCTTATGCAGTCATATAATATTTAAACAAACATTTTAAACTATTTTATATTAACAAATGTATATATATATCATATGAACTTACATAATCTATAAATATATATTTAAACAGGACATTTAAAACAAACTCATATAAAAAAAGAGAAAAAAACCTGTTCATATAGCCCTTTATGCTAACCCACATATTTATCATTTCCATTGCTCTTCATTTCTTTCTGCGGATTCATTTTCTGGTACCATTTTCTTTCAACCTGAAAGTCTTCCTTTAGTATTTCTCATGGGACAGTTCTGCTAGCTACAGATTCTGTTTTTGTTCATCTTTCTTTTGAGCAGAATCTCGCTCTGTCACCCAGGCTGGAGTGCAGTGGCACGATCTTGGCTCACTGCAACCTCCACCTCCGGAGTTGAAGTGATTCTTGTGCCTCAGTCTGCAGAGTAGCTGGGACTATAGGTGACTGCCACCACGTCCAGCTAATTTTTGTATTTTTTGTAGAGATGGGGTTTCACCATGTTGGCCAGGCTGATCTCAAACTCCTGAGCTGAAGTGACCCATCCGCCTCGGCCTCCCAAAATGCTGGGATAACAGGCGTGAGCTGCTGTGCCCGGCCTGTTTTTGTATATCTTTGAATGAATTTATTTTAGCTTCTTTATATATATATATATTTTTTATTATACTTTAAGTTATAGGGTACATGTGCACAACATGCAGGTTTGTTACATATGTATACATGTGCCATGTTGGTGTGCTGCACCCATTAACTCGTCATTTAACATTAGGTATATCTACCAGTGCTATCCCTCCCCCCTCCCCCCACCCCACAACAGGCCCCATTGTGTGATGTTCCCCTTCCTGTGTCCATGTGTTCTCATTGTTCAATTCCCACCTATGAGTGAGAACATGCGGTGTTTGGTTTTTTGTCCTTGCGATAGTTTGCTGAGAATGATGGTTTCCAGCTTCATCCATATCCCTACAAAGGACATGAACTCATCATTTTTTATGGCTGCATAGTATTCCATGGTGTACATGTGCCACATTTTCTTAATCCACTCTATCATTGTTGGACATTTGGGTTGGTTCTAAGTCTTTGCTATTATGAATAGTGCCACAATAAACATACGTGTGCATGTGTCTTTATAGCAGCATGATTTATAGTCCTTTGGGTATATACCCAGTAATGGGATGGCTGGGTCAAATGGTTTTTCTAGTTCTAGATCCCTGAGGAATCGCCACACCGACTTCCACAATGGTTGAACTAGTTTACAGTCCCACCAACAGTGTAGAAGTGTTCCTATTTCTCCACATCCTCTCCAGCACCTGTTGTTTCCTGACTTTTTAATGATCGCCATTCTAACTGGTGGGAGATGGTATCTCATTGTGGTTTTGATTTGCATTTCTCTGATGGCCAGTGATGATGAGCATTTTTTCATGTGTCTGTTGGCTGCATAAATGTCTTCTTTTCAGAAGTGTCTGTTCATATCCTTTGCTGACTTGTTGATGGGGGTTTTTTTTCTTGTAAATTTGTTTGAGTTCTTTGTAGATTCTGGATATTAGCACTTTGTCAGATGGGTAGATTGTAAAAATTTTCTCCCATTCTGTAGGTTGCCTGTTCACTCTGATGGTAGTTTCTTTTGCTGTGCAGAAGCTCTTTAGTTTAATTAGATCCTATTTGTCAATTGTGGCTTTTGTTGCCATTGCTTTTGGTGTTTTAGGCATGTAGTCCTTGCCTATGCCTATGTCCTGAATGGTACTGCCTAGGTTTTCTACTAGGGTTTTTATGGTTTTAGGTCTAACATTTAAGTCTTTAATCCGTCTTGAATTAATTTTTGTATAAGGTGTAAGGAAGGGATCCAGTTTCAGCTTTCTACATAAGGCTAGCCAGTTTTCCCAGCACTATTTGTTGAATAGGGAATCCTTTTCCCATTTCTTGTTTTTGTCAGGTTTGTCAAAGATCAGATAGTTGTAGATGTGTGGTATTATTTGTGAGGGCTCTGTTCTGTTCCATTGGTTTATATCTCTGTTTTGGTACCGGTACCATGCTGTTTTGGTTACTGTAGCCTTGTAGTGTAGTTTGAAGTCAGGTAGTGGGATGCATCCAGCTTTGTTCTTCTGGCTTAGGATTGACTTGGCAATGCAGGCTCTTTTTTGGTTCCATATAAAATTTAAAGTAGTTTTTTCCAAGTCTGTGAAGAAAATCATTGGTAGCTTGATGGGGATGGCATTGAATCTATAAATTACCTTGGGCAGTATGGCCATTTTCATAATGTTGATTCTTCCTATCCATGAGCATGGAATGTTCTTCCATTTGGTTGTATCCTCTTTTATTTCATTGAGCAGTGGTTTGTAGTTCTTCTTGAAGAGGTCCTTCACATCCCTTGTAAGTTGGATTCCTAGGTATTTTATTTTCTTTGAAGCAATTGTGAATGGGAGTTCACTCATGATTTGGCTCTCTGTTTGTCTGTTATTGGTGTATAAGAATGCTTGTGATTTTTGTACATTGATTTTGTATCCTGAGACTTTGCTGAAGTTGCTTATCAGCTTAAGGAGATTTTGGGTTGAGACGATGGGGTTTTCTAGATATACAATCATGTCATCTGCAAACAGGGACAATTTGACTTCCACTTTTCCTAATTGAATACCTTTTATTTCTTTCTCCTGCCTGATTGCCCTGGCCAGAACTATGTTGACTAGGAGTGGTGAGAGAGGGCATCCCTGTCTTGTGCCAGTTTTCAAAGGGAATGCTTCCAGTTTTTACCCATTCAGTATGATATTGGCTGTGGGTTTGTCATAGATAGCTCTTATTATTTTTGAGATACGTCCCATCAATACCTAATTTATTGAGCGTTTTTAGCATGAAGTGCTGTTGAATTTTGTCAAAGGCCTTTTCTGCATTTATTGAGATAATCATGTGGTTTTTGTCTTTGGTTCTGTTTATATGCTGGATTTTGCTGGACATATTGGTTGACACTGTTTTCTTTGAGTCTTTTGAATATGTTGTTCTACTGCCTTTTGGCCTCTATTGATTCTGATGGAAACTCAGCTGTTAAATATGTTGTTGTTCTTCTGTACATGGGAGTTATTTTTCTCTTACTGCATTCAAGATTTTTAAATTGTCTTTGGCTTTTAGCAATTTAACTATGATGTGCAAATCTCTTTGTGTTTTTCTTACCTAGGTTTGTGGGGCTTCTTGAACCTGCTGATTAATGTTTTTCAGCATAGTTGGGAGGTTTTCAGGGCATTATTTCTTCAAAAATTTTTTTTAACCTTTTTTCTGCTCTCCTCCCCTTCAGGACTCTTATTATATGTATGTTTGTGTGCTTGATGTTGTCCCAGAGGTCTCTGAGGCTCTGATCATTTTTCTCCAGCCTTTTTTTTCTGTGTTCTTCAGAAAGGATAATTTTTCTTTCTTTCTTTCTTTCTTTTTTTTGAGGTAGAGTTTTGCTCTTGTCGCCCACAATGCAGTGGCACTATCTTGGCTCACTGCAACCTCTGCCTCTTGTGTTCAAGTGATTCTCCTGCCTCAGCCTCCCAAGTAGCTGGGATTACAGGCACCCGCCATCATGCCCGACTAATTTTTGTATTTTTAGTAGAGGTGGGGTTTCATCATTGTTGGCCAGGCTGGTCTCGAACTCCTGACCTCAGGTGATCCACCTGCCTCGGCCTCCCAAAGTGCAGGGATTACAGGTGTGAACCACCTCGCCTGGCTGCAGAAAGGATAATTTCTACTCATCTATCTATGTCTATAGGTGTGAGATGATAGAAGGAAATAATCAGTAAGTTCAGACTCTTGCTGTTCTTATATGACATTTGGGTAGATTTCATGAATAGACCCTTTTTAGTTTATTATTTGCTTTTGGTTAATTTCCAGTCCTAAAACGCTTGTTTAAACAATTTTATACTTTTTTTAAAATGAAATGCTTCATGAATTTGCGTGTCATCCTTGTGCAGGGGCCATGCTAATCTTCTCTGTATCATTCCAATTTTAGTTCACGTGCTGCTGAAGTGAGCAAAACAACTTTATACTTTTATATTTGTTTTGGCGGGGAGAGGATTTGTCCACCTTTTTAGGCTGCTCTAACTTGAAGTATCATCTCTGGTATGTTTATAGTTTTTTTTTAATGTTTACATTTTGGAGTTTTAATTTTGTTCATTCAGTAGCTTGAGATAGGGATCTAACTTTGTTTTTCTTCCAAATGAATAGATAATTTACCAAACAACTTCTGGCTGACTGACTGTATCCCCAGCTTCAGTCTGTTTGTGTATATAATTTTTGGTTGAGACTAATGTTTGAGCATGTGTGTGTATGTTGGTGCAGCTGTGGAAGAAAATGAATGGCACGTAGGTCCTCAAAATAAAATGAATCACCTCGAAATGTTAAGATAAAATGGAAGCATCTGTATGCAATGGGTGAGATTAATCTGTGGAAGACATTTCAGAGATGACCAGTGTTTAGACTGTTATTTGTGATGCTGTTGTGTCTGACTTTGAGCCATTCATGACTCTACATACTTGTTTTTTTTTACATCCTGTCTACATCTTTTTCTGCATCTAATCTTAGTCCAACATTTTGATTTTAGCTTTTCTGCTATTTTTGTACACTTGGCAACAATGTGGGACCCTTATTTAAAAGAGCAAGTGGCCTTATAAAAGAGACCCCAGAAAGATTCCTCACCCCTTTTACCATGTGAAAACACAGAAAAAGACAGCCATCTATGATCCAGGAAGCAGACCCTCACCAGACTCCAAATCTGCCAGTGTCTTGACTTTGCACTTCCAGCCTCTAGGACCATGAGTAATTAATTTCTGCCTATGGCATTTTGTTATAGCAGCTTGAACAGACTAAAACAACGACTTATGCATAAGGAAAATTAACTTTTGGCAAGTTATTTTTGTGGCAATGACCTCTCACTCAAGGATATTCAGCAGGTAATTGCAGAAGGAGATAGGAACTCACCTCTGTCTGCAACAGTTCTGAAAAAAAATCTCTTAAACACCACAATTCAACAGGGGGATGTGTCCTGAAAGAGAAATGGGCTTCATTTTAGGTGGGTAAGTCAATCTCCATAGTAATTAGAGACAAAGTACATAAAGCACATCATGTGACATAGGACTCAATAAATGGTGGTTATCAGCATCATCATCGTCATAATCATTATATGATAGTTGTTTTGTGATACAGCTAAAATTAAACAAAATTTAAGGATACCGGCCACCCCTAAATGAAATGTTAGGGTGAAATTCCAGGCTCTGACAAGCCAAGGCCCAGATAGAACCATAATGCAAGGTCCCCTTACATGGCACTACTATGCTGAGAGCTCGGCCGTGCCTGGAAGTGTCACCTACCTTATCAGTTGCACCATCACTCTAGTTAGCTACCTCATGCTGGGGAGTGTTTCTGTGGTGTACAATAGGCCCGCTGAGAGAAAGAGTCTTTGATGCTATTTATTTGGGCTGAGATAGGTCTATGGCTGCCTACATGGGCAGCATTTCAGGGGTAGCACACAGGCTTTGAGATCTGGATGCAGCCCTACTCATGTCCTAGCTGCGTGAGCTTCGCAAGTTGCTTTATCCCTCCGAGACCCAGGTCTTGTATCTATAAAACAAGGTTGATGATACTTTGCAGGGTTTTTGTGAAAATTGGAGATAATATGTAGGAAGTATTCAGTACACCCTAAGTGCTATATAATGGTATTATTTAAACACTTCAACAGCATCCATTAGTGACCCCTATCTTGGAGGTTTTACTTGAGGCTTAAAAGAAAAAAATATGTAAAGTACCTAGTACATAATAGACCCTTAATAATTGGTAGACTATTATGTAAATTTGAAGGAATACAGTTATCGAATGGACTTCTTTAAGTGTAATTCTCAATTTGTAGTTAAGACGCTTGGGTCTTGGATCTACAGCTACTTAGCTGTGTACTCTGGGTCTCAGTTTCCTCACTCGAAAATGACATATTTGCACAAATGAGAAGCCAAGATGTCTCTTTTTATAAATTGAAAAGGAAACTTTTTTACAATTAGCAAGGAAGGAGCTTTGGAATACTAGGGAACATTCTAGAAGCCTGGCTTAACACTACTAAGTTAGGGTCATTAAATTTTCAAAATGAATGAATTCTTTAGGAATAAGAGAGGAAGAATAATATGCATAGCCGAGTTAATTCATTCAGATATATTAGCTGTGCACCTGAGTCTTGGAGAAATGTCTTGCTCCTCTGAGCTCCTCCAAACGGGATTTTTGATGGAGTCTTACATGTTTTGCTTTCTTCTCACATCAAAACATTCCACGTACTTTGAGTTTAGATTCAGCCCTTCCTCCTGGTATTAAGGAAGCAGTGAATACATCACCATCAACCTTCTTTCTATCAATATGAGAGACCTACCTGCTGTTTTTTTATTTTTATAAGAAGAACACCTTTTTGCAGCCAAAAGATTCAGCTTACCTTGAAAGAAACTTTCCTCTTAATTGAAAAGCTATTAACGACATGCTCTTTGAGTTAAATATTGGTGTTTGTGGGGGGAGGGGTGCGGGGAGAGGTTGGTGAATGAGAAAGTTCTGCTTTGGGGATTCTGATACAAAAACTATTAAGGGATTACATAGTTGCCTTAGCCCTGCATACATTCTTCATGATTCATTTATTTGTTCTCGTACGCTCAGTGCCTGGCACATAGTACAGGTATCTGCTAAAATGTTTGTCGAATTAGTAAATGTATAAGAGAAATGTCTTTTCATAGTCTCCAGTAAGGAAAATAGCATAAATAATCTTGAATGTGTTTCTGGTGGATTCTGTTTGAATAGAATTTAACTGGGCAGGGTACGTGGATTTTGGGAAACTGGGTTTAGGAGCAGTCAGGGAAGGGGAGATGCTAGCTTAGTACCTGCTGGGACCTCTTCCTTCAGACAGAAGAAGGGATGGCATAGTGTGAGGAGGTTAACAACCCACTGCTGTGGGCTTAGCATTCAGTCTCCAGCCCGAATAAGGCCTGTTGGCCTCCTCCAACCATAGTTGGGAATTGGGTATGCATGTGTGGGGAGGATGGGTAGGAATGGCTGAGCCTTGCCTGAGTTATTGGAAAGAAGCAAAGGTTGCAAAAACAAAAATAAAAACAAAAATGTTGAAACTAAAAATGTGTTTATATGTGATATGAAGCAAGTGAATGACCCTTACACTTGCATTTGGTACTTGATGCCACTCTTTAAGGATGATGACTTTTCATACTGAAGATGCCCCTTCCTTTCTAGAGGATCAAGAACTTCGCTTTATTCCTGGCAGTGTGCATTGCTCATGGCAGCATGAAAAAAACAGAGTCCTGAGTATGAAGTAGAAAAAAGAATAGACTAGAAGTCATGGATCACTCGGTAAGCTGTGGGGCTTCTGGCAAATTAACCTCTCTGGGGCTCTATTAAAACATCTGCAAAGTGAGGCGTTTGGACTAGCTGATCTTTTTTATTCAGCAACATAAACTGGGCTGGGTGCTAGGCAGTAGGAGCTTGAGTTGAGTCACACACAGTCCTGGTTCACATTCTGGCTGATAAGAGCTGGAAGAGGAGTTAATTAAAAATACCAGCAGACACAGAGGAGGGGATAATTCATTCTGTTTGCTAGGGCTTGGGAGCTGATATTTGAAAAGTAGGAATTCTCCAGAAATGTATTAATTTTGTCATCATTCATTCATTTATTCAACAAATGTTGACACTATGGCAACTGTATACAAGGATGCCTACTTTCTATAAAGAATAGGGAAATAGTTATGAAGAAAGCAGACAAAATCTACTTTCAGTTTAATCTAAGCTGAAGCTGCTAGGGGAGGTTGGGAAAAGGTACTATTAGTTTTAGCTTTGAATGAATATTTAATATTGTTTCATTTCACTCTCCCAGTATACCCACAAAGAAGGCAGTATTCTCACTTTACAGTGAGAAACTGGAGGCCTAGAGGAGTGAAATCATTCACTGAGCTCATACTAATAAGTCATAAGGACTCAAGCCCACCCCTGCCTGTGTTCAGAGCGCCAGCATTTACCCGTATTGCAATTTTATGGCAGAAGTGGCTTCCTAGGCCACTGGGTGAGTGAACACTTGTTTCACCTTCCCAACACTCCTTCTTTGAGGAACAGTGCACCTGTTTTCTTCTGGAGAGCTAAGCCCTCCCACTCTCAATTCAGTCCTATAAAGAGGAGCTCTCATCCCTCCTACAGGTGTCAGAGGCAAGGTCATGATGTGAGCTTAATGTATCAGACCACATGTCCTTCTAGGCACACTAATTGGCCCAACCAGTGATGGGCACAGGACCAAGCTGTACCAATTGGTATCAATGCCTGGACTTTTGCTGGAAATATTGAAAAAGGGTCTTGTTTTTTTTCCCTGGATTGTTAAACTGTAGACTGTAAGCCTAGAGTAGCTGATGTTCTCCAGAAGGGGTGATGGAGCCTGCCTGAAAATGAAGCTTAATAGAGAAGTCTATTAGTTCATTCTCACATTGCTATAAATAAATACCTAAGACTGGATAATTTATAAGAAAAGAGGTTTAATTGGCTCATGGTTCTTCAGGCTGCACAATCATGGGGGAAGGTGAAAGGAGAGCAGGCTTCTCTTATAGTTGGAGCAGGAGGAAGAGAGATAGAGAGTGGGGAGGGAGGTTTTGTTGTAGGACTTTTCCCTTAGTTCAGCTAAGAGCTGGGTTCTTGTCACATGGCCATGAGAGATCAGGCTTGCAGACACTTTGAAGGGTGAGAATAAATGGAAATTATTGGGCAAAAGGGAAAAAAACCCCAACAGGGACCTTCTACAAAGCCAGAACCCTGCTAGTGTGCTTCCCGCCTCGCAGACTGAATCCCACGTTCCGCCCAGGAAGAGGAGGGGCCAGGCTCCTTCCGGCTGCAAACAGCACCAACTTCCCGAGGCTCCACCCCAGTGTGCACCCCTCCCAGTGCGCAGGCCATTTGGAGTTTCTCTGGGGACCCCTTTACACTTGGCTGTCTCGGTTTCATACACTTTTAAATGGCCAGATCTCTCGAGAACTTGCTCACTATTTTGAGGACAGCACCAAGGGGACTGTGCCGAACAATTCATGAGAAATTTGCCCACATGATTTAAATCACTTCCCACCAGGCCCTACTGCTAACATTGGAGATTATAATTCAAAATGAGATTTGGGCAGTGACACACATCCAAATCACATCAAGAGGAAAGCAGAATCAGAGCAACAACTTCCAGAAAACATTTTTGGAGGCCTTGGATCTAATTTTGCCTGAAACAGGCACTTATTCCTGTGCTTTCAGTTCTATGAGCTAATACATTATTCTTTTTCCTGTTAATGTAGTCTGGGTTATTATTACTTGCAATCTAAGCATCTGGAAGAATAAAACCTCCAAGAGAGTGCAGAGAATGTTTATTTCTCTTTCTCCCTAGTGTGTTCTTCACAGTACCTGCAAAAGTCTCTTCCAACTTCACTTAAACTTTTCTTCTTGGAGGTAAAGACGACGTGGTTTTTTGCTCTGCTGTGTCTCAGAACTCTGTCCCCAGGGTCATATTTCTATATATGAGGTGATGCCAGGCTTCGCATGCTCAAGTGTGGATTGGGCAGCCCTCCTTACTGAGTGTTAACCAACATCTCTCCCTCTGTCCTCTCCAGCGCCTCTCTATGCAGTTCTGGCTCCTTTTCTCACCATGCTGTGACCCCAGACAAGCTCTGTCTAACACTGAGGATGTCATGCTCAGAGTCTATATGACTGCTCTACAGTGGCAGCATGAATGAAGGCTGAGGATGACGAGAGGGGACAGCTTCTTCCCTGATCCTAGTTTCCAGTAATGTTTTTTCCAGACTCAGAGTCCCAGAATCTCACCTCTGGAGAGCCTGCCAGATGTAGGCTAATCTTTATAAGCTGAGAGTCAAAGGAGCCCTTACTATCTTTTTATTAGGAATGAGAGAGGTTGTTGGGTGCTGCATGTGACTTTACCTGGCCTCACCATCTGTCTCACTGCTGACATCTGGCACCCAGTCTGATTGTTCCATTTTTTTCATTTAGAGCTCCATCCTCCAGGGTCATCAGAGCTCATTTATTCAAGGGAATGGGGTGACTCTTCTGCTTCCTGTTCGTGTTTCCTGACTGCTCCCAGACAAACTAGTATCTGAATTGCTAGGTATACCATTGCCGGACGCTAACAGGAGATATCCTCTTTCCCATCACCAGAGCAAAATGATAGGTGTTTTCACTTCATTGGGTCTTTAAGTTTTGCCCAAGAAATGATCCGCTTGGGTTTGAGCAGTACCTTCTTTAAACTTATGGCCTATGGAGTCCCAATCAGATAATTATCTGAGGTGCAAGGAGTCCTGCCTGTATTGACTAGCACAGCTTATGCAGGGTCTCCACCTTGACCTTGGATGGTTCGGCATCCTCCTCCTCACCATCAGAAGGGATCTTCCTCTTCAAGCCAAGTCTGGGGTTGAATATTGCAGCAAGTGTTTTATTGTGGGACACCCACAAGCATGTGTTGGAGGCTCTTAAGTGTACAGCTCTCAGTAACAGAACCACCAGCCTCAATATTTAAGCAGAGACTGTTAATCTACCGTCTGGAAAGTGTTGGGCATCTGAACTGCACATCCTGGAGACCTGAGGCATTCGGCCCCCAACAACAAAGCACTGTTCAACTTGAGGACATGAATGAGTTAAACATGGGTCTCTATGACATTCTCTCCAACAACCATCTCTTTCCACCTTGATCCCTGCCTGTGTGGTCCTTGAACCAGGGATGAATTTTTCTCTTCTTGCTGTTGCATTCTCTGAGACCAGTCTCAGCTTTTATTAAGAAAGAGCTTTGTGGGCCAGGCGCGGTGGCTCACATCTGTAATCCCAGCACTTTGGGAGGCCAAGCCGGGTGGATCACGAGGTCAGGAGATCGAGACCATCCTTGCTAACACGGTAAAACCCCGTCTCTACTAAAAATACAAAAAATTAGCCAGGCATGGTGGCGTGTGCTGTAGTCCCAGCTGAGGCAGGAAAATCGCTTGAACCCAGGAGTTGGAGGTTACAGTGAGCCGAGATCGCACCACTGCACTCCAGTCTGGGCGACAGAGCAAGACTCTGTCTCAAAAAAACAAAAACAAAAACAAAAAAAAATCAGAGTTTTGTAAAACGCCATTGACAACAAATCCAATTCCAATGCCTGTGTGAGGACATGAGTCTGAGCTCTAGGGGGGCTCCCTGGCAGCATTTAGTCTTGATGAACACCTCCAAAATAAATTCACTCTAGAAGTCTGACATCACTTTGTAAGAATGAAGCCATCCTTTTCAGAAATACTGTGTAGAGAGTAGCTTGCAGATGAAACTCCGCAATGCCTGGGAGGGAAGTCTGAATGGAAGATGAGATTAAAAGAGAGTCAGTGGGTCCTAGAAAGAAGGAATCCTGCATGGTAGGCCATATTCTTTAGTAGGGCTTGATAATAGTGAGGGAGGACACAACTTTTTCTCTGCCCTCTTAATGTTGTGACTGAGACCTATGAATTAAGCTGACAAAAGACAGATTAATAATGGAAAATCATTTAAATTTTATTTGACATTTATATTTGTATGTGGCACAGGAAGGGGGCCTTCATAGAAAAAAAAAGTGAAAACCTCAAGGAAGTGGCGAGATTTGGGGGCTTACGGTACCATCATAACAAAGGGCAATAAATTGTGGGGAAGTGACTAGACAAAGAAAAGGCATTTGGGCTTCTAGGGGTGGCAAATTGAGGGGGAAAAACCTAGGAAATATATGGGAGAAATGAATGGACAATAAGGGTTATTTCCATAAGGTTTATTTGTGCAGACTCATGTCAGAGTTGACTTCTTATCTCCAGTGATAAGAATGTTTTCTTCTTCCTAGTATTGGAAAGACAAATTTCTCACAGAAAATTTATACACTGCTTTTAGGCAGAAAGGAGGAGGGCAGAGAGCCCTTCCTGCACTGGCTGTTTCTTAATTGTCTTCACCTGAAAATGGCATATTTTGGGATGGCATGTTCTAATCTTCAGTTCCAAGAGTAGCATCCTGATACCTACCATGAAACAAACTATGGGAAAAACCTTTGTGTGGCCTGAAAGTTCTGTTATACTGGATCCCAAAACCCCATAATATTTAAGATGTTGTGCATCCTTCCTAAGTGAGTTAGGAAGGATACAATAAATAGGTGGGTTTTCCTTTCCAACAGGCATTGTTGAAACTCTGAGACTAGTGTCATAGCTCTGCCCCCTTGACTGGGGCAGAGGTCCAAGCCAGTGTGGGTAGCAGCCTGCTTGCAGAGAGGAACAAGGCTGCAGAGTGGTGCCTCCACAGCAACACAGACTCAGGGTGAGAGGCAGCCCAGGCTCACTGTTGGCACATGTAAGACACATCCTGGTGATTCCCAGGAAAATGTGGAGCAGAGGAGAAAAACTGTGAGAACTGAAATTCTTGACTGGGCAAATGGATGCTTAGGCCTAGGGAGTTTCGGATATCAATATTCATGCGATCGCATTCGACTCACCCTGGGGAGGCTAAGGAGCATCTGGTCTCACGGTGGCTGGGGAGGGTGTCTTGTGAGGAACCTGTTAATTTTCCACAAAGTGTGAATTTGCACCAGTCTAAGATGCAAATCATTTCTCTCCTTGCCTTTCTCCTTTGCATCAGTCTCAGCGCCCCGTCACTGGAGGGATGGTGGAACGAGGGGAAAAGAACTGTGCTGAGCTCAGTTGCTCTTGGGAGGGGCCTGCCACAGTCAAAATAGGGAACCTGTACCAGGACTGTCAAGCCACAGGCGACAATAGACTTCTGGAAGTGTTTGGTAGCATAGCTTTAAGGAACCAGCAAGGAAAAGGACCCTGCGGTAAATGTCAGGGGTGCCCTAATTTATTTCTCTAAAAGCCCCAAATCCCCCATTACTAACTTCTCTACCGAGGCCTAAAAGACCTCTATAAAAATGCAAATGGATTTGCTAAAGGCTTTCCGTTAAGCCATTACTAACAATTAATGCCTTAGCTGCCCCTCCTTTTTTTAGGTAGGAATACCGTAGGGAGTTGGGACATAAGGCAGCTAAATTTTGATGGGAGAGAGTGAGAACCTGATCTACCCTCTCCATCCGAGTTACTTGACATTTGCTCTGTAGACTGGGAAGGGGACAGGTGGTTGGTGTGGCTTTCTGTGGGTCATAGGCATCCCTGTATTTCAGGCTTCCTGGAGTGTCCGGCAGGTACCTCTCTATTCAAGACGGGTGTAGCTGTCGCTCTAGAGCTCTGTCCATAACCAAGCTGTCTCTCTCTCCCCTGGCTCCCAGAAGATCTCTTGCCCATCCTACACTACCTGACACACTTGACACCAGATGAGTTCCAGAACAGTAGGGGGAATTTCTTCCGTACCAGACCAGGCTCACGGAGGGCCCCACCTGTGACCTAGAACAAATTGTCCTTACTGACTCCATGGTCAGAGAGGCCCAGACACCTCTCCCTACATACTTAGGCACACTAGAGACACCATTTATCCCAGAAGCAACAGGTGACCCCATTAAATGGCAGCAGTGAGCAGCAAGGTTTTGCCAGCAGGACAAGACCCAGTAGGACTTGATCTCTGCATGTGACCTATACTTCCAGCTTTCCAAAAGTGGTGCATCTCAATCTCTTTTTTTCTTGATAATGGATAATGAGGCTTCTTAATTCAAGGCAATTCAGTCATATGAGTCTAAAACGCAGCCTTTTTTGGGTAACAACAACAAAAAGTCAATAATTTGAGGATTCTTCCTTTAACTCTTATTTCCTTCTCTGAGGGCGTGCTGTAAGTTTCTGACAGGTTTGTCACTTCTCCTGTCCCTCAGGGAAGAGAGTCTCATCCCAGCTGTCCTTGTTCTCACTGGCCTCACTTGACACGTGGCCATCCCCTTCTGGCCTGGAGTGACAGCCTCTATTCCAGCTGCCGATACCCATGGCTCTGCCCTGGCCTCTGTCCAGCCCCCTAGCCTGCCATGCTCTGTCCCCTCTCTGATGATGTCCACAGCTCTTGGGGGTCCCTATGTTCCTGGGAGGCTGATCTTAGGGTCCCCTCTGCCAACCGTTGCTGTCCTATTCTATTACTCAGACGGATTGTAGTCTCCTAGCTACATCTTGGATGCCATGCAAAACCTTTTTTGTTCTGGAATTCCCATAAACCTAATAGGATCACTCTGTTTCTGTTTGGGGTTTTTTTTTTTCATTTTTGCAAACACATCCTGTACCCATAAGTCCAAGTCTTAAAGAAACCCCCAGGCTCCAACTCCTGTGATCCCTTCAAACCTTCCATGTCTTACCACCTCCTTCAACTCATCTGCTTTGGGGCTGGAAGGGTATTGCTTGGGTATTGCTTCTTTCCCATTGGGTTTTGAGTCCCTGCAGACTTTTAAGCATTTGTTATTTAAAGCCCAGGTGTCGGCTGGGTGCAGTTGCTCATTCCTGTAATTTACCCAGCACTTTGGGAGGCCGAGGCAGGTGGATCACCTGAGGTCAGGAGTTTGAGACCAGCCTGGCCAACATGGTGAAACCCAAACTCTACTAAAAATATAAAACATTAGCAGGGTATGGTGGTGGATGCCTGTCGTCCCAGCTACTCGGGAGGCTGAGGCAGGAGAATCACTTGAACCCGGGAGGTGAAGGTTGCAGTGAGCCAAGATCGCGCCACTGCATTCCAGCCGGGGTAACAAGAGCGAAACTTCATCTCAAAAAAAACCCGCCAAGGTGTTGGGATTTAGAAAACCCTTTTCTGTTTCAGACACCTGGCTCTTCACAATAAAAACCATGGCTTTCAAGACTATGGGCTCTGCCATAGACTTAAAAAGTCATCTTGGCCAGGCGCGGTGGCTCACACCTGTAATCCCAGCACTTTGGGAGGCCAAGGAGGGTGGATCACAAGGTCGTGAGATCGAGACCATCCTGGCTAACACGGTGAAACCTCATTTCTACTAAAAATACAGAAAATTAGCTGGGCATGGTGGCGGGCGCCTGTAGTCTCAGCTACTCCGGAGGCTGAGGCAGGAGAATGGCGTGAACCCGGGAGGGGGAGCTTGCAGTGAGCCAAGATGGCGCCACTGCACTCCAGCCTGGGCGACAGAGCAAGACTCTGTCTCAAAAAAAAAAAAAAAATCGTCTTAATGGCTAATAAGCCAGGATTGTTTTCATTGTTGTTTCAATGTCACCCCTACCCCAAGGGCAGTGCATGTACAAAACTCTCACTGCTGCTTGGATGGTAAGAAAAGGTAGGGGCTAAGCAGATTAAAAATTCATTCCCGGCTTCATTTCATTTGTTGAGCACATCCTTACTTTCTGATATAATAAGATGCTACAGGCTCATTTTGCATTTCCCCTGCTTCAACCCTGGAATCCACCATTTCTCTAAAGTAATCTGGTTTTTTCACTGGAAAGTGTTTTTTTAGAAACTAAGATCTGGACACTGGGTGTGCTTGTCAATACTGAGATGTATTACTTCTAAGCCCTCAAAGCTGGATGAGACAGTTAGGTAATATATGTTGTATACTAACCCATGTACACACATGTATCTATTATTGTTTTTGTATCTATCCATTTTATATATATATAAAGCTAAATGAGATTTCACAATAATACTTTCACCTCTTATCCAGTACCACAAGATTTAGTTTATCCTTTTCTTGCTTCCAATACTTTTTTTTTTTTGAGACAGAATCTTGCACTGTGGCTCAGGCTAGAGTGCAGTGGCGTGTGATCTCAGCTCACTGCAACCTCCTCCTCGTGGGTTCAAGCGATTCTCCTGCTTCAGCCTCCCGAGTAGCTGGGACTACAGGCGCCCTCCACCACGCCTGGCTAATTTTTTGTATTTTTAGTAGAGACGGGGTTTCACCATGTTGGCCAGGCTGGTCTCGAGTTCTTGATCTCAGGTGATCCACCCGCTTCAGCCTCCCAAAGTGCTGGGATTGCAGGCATGAGCCACCGTGCCCAGGCCCATTAAATTTTTTTTTTTTTTTCGAGACAGATTCTCACTCTGTCGCCCGGGCTGGAGTGCAGTGGTGCGATCTCAGCTCACTGCAAGCTCCACCTCCCGGGTTCACGCCATTCTCCTGCCTCAGCCTCCCGAGTAGCTGGGACTACAGGTGGCCGCCACCACGCCTGGCTAATTTTTTTTGTATTTTTTAGTAGAGACAGGGTTTCACTGTGTTAGCCAGGATGGTCTCGATCTCCTGACCTCGTTATCCGCCCGCCTCGGCCTCCCAAAGTGCTGGGATTACAGGCGTGAGCCACCGCGCCCGGCCCCATTAAATAATTTTTAAATGTTTAACTGACACTGCACTCCTGGGATAAACTCCACTTTAGTCATGTGTGTTATCCTTTTAATATGCTGCTGGACTTCTCTTATTTATTTATGTATTTATTTTATTTAGAGGCAGGGTCTCATTCTGTCATCTCAGCTGGAGTGTAGTGGTGCAATCATAGCTCACTGCAGCCTTGAACTCTTGGGCTTAAGCGATCCTTTCATCTCAGCCTCCCTAGTAACTGGGACTACAGTCATGTGCCGCCACACCCAGCTAATTTTAGTGTTTTTAGTAAAGACGGGGTTTTTCCATGTCGGCCATGCTGGTCTTGAATTTCTGGCCTCAAGTGATCTGCCTGTCTTGGCCTCCCAAAGTGCTGAGATTACAGGCGTGAGCCACTGCACCCACCCACAATTAATTTTAAAGTATTCTCGTTACTTGAAAAAGAAAATCTGTACCCTTAGCTTCCTGGCCCCCACCAAATTCCTTCCCAACTTCACCGGCAACCCCCCACCCTAAGCAACCACTAATCTGTTATTTTTGTCTGTAATCTTTCTGTTCAGTAATCTTTCTGTCTCTGTAGATTTGCCTATTCTGGACATTTCATATTAATGAAATCGCACAACCTGTGGTGCTTTATACGTGGCGTCTTTCATTCAACATACTTTTTTTTCAGTTTCATCCACGTTGTAGCACGTATTAGCACTTCATTTGTTTGTATTTTTGAGTAATATTTCATCATGTGGATATACCACATTTTATGGATATTTGGATTATTTCCAGCTTTTTGGTTATTATGGATAGTGCTGCTATGCCCACTCATATACAAGCTTTTCTGTGAGCGCATGTTCTCATTTCTCTTGAGTGTATACCTAGGAGTAGATTTGCAGGATCATAGGGTTAACTCGATGTTTCACCACTCCAGGACTGCCAAACTGTTTTCCAAAGTGCCTGCACTATTTTACTTCCTCCTCAGCAGTGTATAAGGGTTCCGATTTCTCCACAGCCTCATTAACACTTGCTATTATCTTTTTCATTATCAGTAAGTGGCATCTCATTCTGGGTTTGATTTGCATTTCTCTCATGACTAATGATGTTGAGCATCTTTTCATGTACTTATCGGCCATTTGTATATTTTCTTTGGAGAAATGTGCATTTGCTTCATGTATTTTTAAAAACCATTTTATCGATATACATATTTAAGGTATACAACTTGATGAGTTTGAAATAAGTATATACCAATAAAAACGTCACCACAATGAATGCCATAAACATATTCATCACTTCAAAAAGTTTGCTCCCTCTCTCTTCATTTCTAATTCTTATGTTTTGTGATAAGGACACTTAACATAAGATCTATTTCCAGTAAATCTTTAAGTATGTAATACAATGTTGTTAACTATAGTCACTATGCTGTACGGGAGGTCTCTAGGACTTATCCCTCTGGCATAGCTGAAGCTTTGCACCCAATGAGCAATGCCTGCTTATTTCCTCCTCCCCCTAGCCCTTGGCAACCACCATTCTACTCTCTGCTTCTCAGTTTGAATATTTTAGATTCCTTATGTAAGTGAGATCATGTAGTATTTGTCCTACTGTGTCCGGCTTCTTTAACTTAGTATATTTGCTGCAAATGGAAGGATTTCCTTTTTATTTTATTTTATTTTAATTTTTTTTGAGACCGAGTCTCACTCTGTTGCCCAGGCTGGAGTGCAGTGGCGTGATCTAGGCTCACTGCAAGCTCTGCCTTCTGGGTTCACGCCATTCTCCTGCCTCAGCCTCCCAAGTAGCTGGGACTACAGGTGCCCGCCACCACGCCTGGCTATTTTTTTTTTTTTGTATTTTTAGTAGAGATGGGGTTTCACCATAGCCAGGATGGTCTCGATCTCCTGACCTTGTGATCCGCCGGCCTCAGCCTGCCAAGGTGCTGGGATTACAGGCGTGAGCCACTGCGCCAGGCCAGGATTTCCTTTTTTAAAAAGGCTGAATGATGTTCCATTGTACGTATATGCCACATTTTCTTTATGTATTCACCCGTGGTTGAAAAAAAATTTTTTTAAGCATCTCTTTCAGTCTTTGCAGATTGGCTTTGTGCTGGGGCATTCCTTCAACACCTAACCAGGATATTAACAACTCTGTCTTAGCCTTCACTTCTTGATAACCCTGGACCTAGAGATCTTCCAAAAGAAAAAGCTTAGAGTCTTCTCAGATCTTTCCTGAATGCGTGACCTGCCCTGGGTATGTGCATGACATTTGAAATCCCCAATAAACACAAGTATTTTTTGAATGTCCTGATTTTCCAAAGAAACTCTCCCAGATTTTCCTCCCAGGCTTTATGTAATATATTGTATGTCTGAACCACAACTTTTTGTCCCAGGGAGCTGTGGGTTTTTTGGTCATCTCAGAATGTTTTCAAGCAATGCCTGCCCCTTTTCTACCTCGAGTGGATTCAGACTTGGGCAAAACAGACAAATGCCTCATTTTAGTCTTTCAGATCGTTTCTGACCGGTTAGAATAGACAAACAAAGTCATTTGTGAATAAGGTCTGCCTTGCTCCCTCTGGAACCTGGGACCTGGGTCCTAAATTGGGAAAGTGGACTACTATCTTCAAGATCACCATCAAGCTGATGAAGGGGTGGGGCAAGGGCAAGTGAAAATGCCACACCACTTTTCTGTCACTTCGAAGTTGCCCTTTCCTCATTTCAGTGCTTTCCTGATTGATATAAGTCTTTTACTTTTTCCAGAGTTCTGGCAAAGTTTCTGCTGCTTTTTCTCCATGTTTCTGTAGAGGGCCAGGAGTTTGGAGCTGTCTACTCTGCCATTTTCCTGATGTCACTCCACTTCTGAGTCTTTCCTATCTTTGTGGATAGCAGAGATGTCGATCTTGGATATGATACCCTGTAAGGATGGGGTCTTTCATGATGTGATATACAACTTAATATTCATTATATGGTTTTATGTCCCCAACATGTCTAGTAACCAAGGAGTGGACATAGGAGCGCCCCGCTCGCTAGCACTCTCAGTGACACACTTGGGGAATCTGTGTTTGTGTCTACAGCTTTAGGCTCTGTGAGCTGAAGTCTTGGACTCTGTGAGTGGCAGTGTGGGGAGTGGGGAAGGCATTTCCACCAAGTGATACAGTAAGAGTTTCACTAAACACAAAGCTATGGCTGCTTCCTAGACAGTCCATGCGCTTGTAACTGGCAAGCAGAGTTAGCATTCTGGAAAGAGGTGATTGCCTGTAATCGTCATTAGGAAGAAAGGATGTTGCCAGATAATAATAGGAAGGAGCAATCTATTTGATACTCAGATGATTCATGCTGTCTCTTGGTACTTGCATGTTTAGATATAACTATGTAAGTGTTAACAACCACTGCCTCATAAAGGCATAGTAAGCAGGGGCTCAGACCCCATTAGGCAAGAAGAGCAGGATCAACCCACCAGGCAAACAACCTAGACCAGCGAAAGTGCTAGCCAGAGGATGAGACAAGTATCCGTCTCTGCATGGGGTCCAACTACAATAGCAGGGGCTATGGTTTGTCCTTTCCCATTGACCCTTCTCTTGTACATTCCCCCAGGACTGGTGACCAGTTAGAAACATGGAGCAGCTCTACCTGGATGGAATGAACTTTAAGAAGCAGGTGGATCTGAGCATTGTACACATGGGTGGCTTGTGGATGTTGCTGGCACCCTGCCTAAACATTCATCCTCCAATTGCTTTGAGTTGGAAGTGCACAGTTGCCCTTTTCCCCAGAGAACTGACCTTACTGAAACAGAAGGCCCCCTTCCACCTCACACCCTTGGCTTAAGGGCACAAAAGGCCCCTGGTCTTGAGGTAGGACTAACTCTGGAGGGCAATTTGCCCTCCAGAGCTTCCCTGGGACGGGGTGGGGTGGTGAAGCCGGCCTCCAGCTGAGACCACAACCTTGCTGAGCTTCTTGTCTCCTGCCCCCCTCACTCTTCTGAGAATGACCCTAATTAAATCATTTGAACCACGGCCTTCTCAGGGTCAGCTTCTAAGGAACCGGATACAGAATAGGCCCATAAAACCAACACGATGGTGAACTTTATAGTCTGCAAATTCTATCTCAGTAAGGCTGTTGTATTTTTTTTAAATACTTAGTAGTTATTTACAGTAACTACATTTTTTTAAGTTCTACCTCATCAGGGTATACGTTCCTGGGAACCCCTGGTCAGGTCAAACATCTTACGTTGAACATCTAAGTATTGCTGATTTAAAGGGGAAATGTGCTTGTTCTTGAGCTCCCAAATTAATAGGTAATTGAATTCTTTTGAAAACACTAAAATCCACTGAAATGGCCTCCAATATAGTGAATTGAGAGTAAACATGGGCTACCCTGCAACAGGTCAAGGCAGCTACCCCTCATTCATAAGGGTGATGATTTGCAGATTCTTTTGTCTTTTTGCTCCGAACACACTTCAGAGCCACAAAGCACATACATTTACTCAATGTTTATGTAATTCAGCCTTTACTGTAAAAAAGGAAACAATAAAAACAAAACCCTATTAATAAACACAATGCAAACAATGCCCGAGATTATCATAAAAACATACTAGCAAGCCACAAGTACCAGAGAGGGGTGAACAGGCATATCTGCTAGCTCTCCTCTTGCAGTCCTCAGCCTCCCACAGGAGGCACAAGGTCCAAACTATTCCTCAAAAAAAAGGACAGCCTCCTTATGCTGAAATAGGAACTTTAAAGGAAGCTCTTCTTGTAGTCCAAATGGATGTACCTTGTGGTATGGCTGTAAGGACTCGATTTTACCGCTTGTGTATTCCTAACTATAGCTATGCCTGTCACCTGCTGTTCCTGTGATCTCAGCTTTACCTAGAAGAGCTCCTGAAACAGAGTCGGTACACAGAAATCTGGAAGGAATAGCTATCTGCTCAAAAACGTTTGCTTAAAAACAGATGATTGGGGCCGGGCGCGGTGGCTCATACCTGTAAATCCCAGCACTTTGGGAGGCCGAGGTGGGCGGATCACGAGGTGAGGAGATCGAGACCATCCTGGGCAACATGGTGAAACCCCGTCTCTACTAAAAATACAAAAATTAGCTGAGCGTGGTGATGCCAGCCACTCGGGAGGCTGAGGCAGGAGAATCGTTTAAACCAGGGAGTCAGAGGTTGCAGCGAGCCGAGACTGCGCCACTGCACTCCAGCCTGGCGACAGAGCGAGACTCCGTCTCAGAACGAACAAAGAAACAAACCAGATGATTGGGAGACTGAAGAGGAAAAAAGATGGGAGAAAACGTAGGGAAAGGATGGGGCCTCACAGACTCAGCTGTGGGTGGGGGGGTAATCATTACCTCAGCAGAAGCACAGGGAATTGTCCCCGAGGTGAGCTTTGGAAAGAAAACAAAAACAAAAACAAAAACACCAAAAAACACCTAAATTTCCTGTATTAAAGTGACACATAATCATGTTTTCTGATTCTCTTCACTGTCTGCCTGGGGGGAGGGGGTGGGGAAGGTGTTAATGATGCTGATCCCTAATTCTGCTTCAAGGAGATCTGGTGGGGAATTCTTCCACCAGTCCAGAGTTTGCTGGTGCTGACCTCATCCCTGTATCACGGGCGTTGAATGTGGGAGGCTAATAGGACGGGTGGGTTGCAGGAGGTAGAAGAGGGGATGGCCTAGAGAGTTTCTCCATTCAGAGCTGGAGAGCTGTTGAAGGGAAGGGTATTTTAAAAGGGCTCCACCCACCCCTAGCCCCAGCCCCTCAGCTGTGGGGAGAGGCCGCCTCCTCTGATGGGGTCTCGATGCTGCTGCTCTGTTCCTGGTCTGGCACGTCCTCCTCTTCCTGCTCCAAGTTGAAGTTCTGTGAACAAGGTCGCAGGTGAGGCCTGGCCCTGCATTTGCTCAACCGCAGCTCTGATACATTTAGTGGGGCAAACTTAGGCAAGAGCCACTCTACTGGGTTGTAGTCCCTCTCCCTGAAGAGGAGCCGTTTCTTCCATCCCACCCGAAATGTGGACCTGACCTACCTCGAGCTCCTGAAAAATCTCATCCATGAAGTCCTGGGAGTTCTGTTTGTAAGACACAGCTAATCGAATTGCATCATTGAAGAGCTGGGGGTGAGGTAGAGATGGTGGATGAGAGTGCCTTGGACTCTGCCCAGTCCACCCCACTGGCCCCACTGTGAGACTACACAATACTCCATTCCTAAAATCAGCAACCTTACCCCTCCATTTGCCTCTCCCCATCACCCTGACCTATGTATGGTCAATGGACTTCTGCCTCATCAAGTCCAGGCCCATCAGCTCCTCCCCTCCCTGTCACCCATGCCCATGCACTGTCCCGGTTCTCTCCATCACACCTGCAGTAAGCCCTTCTCTTCACAGCTTCCCTTTACCACCTAGCGCCCTGACCTTGCTAGCTACCTCTGCAGTCAGCCATACCTTCACAACATTGGTACCATCAGCAGCCGAGACGAAATACAGGGGCAGGGAGAACTTCTTGGCAAAACTGAAGCTTTTTTGGGTCACGTTTATGTCTGCTGTAGAGAGAAGGTAGGACATTGGTCTGTCTGTCAAGGGAGGGGAAGAAGGTTTGGAGCGGGGGCCACTGGAGGCCTCCATTCCAGAAAGTGGGATAGGCAGGGATGATTGGGAAACATGTCCTAGAAAGAGCTCAGTTAATAGGGATCTGTGCCTTGGAAAGAGGGCAGGTCGGCTTAGCTGGCTTCTTTATAAGGTGGGAAGAATGCAAGCAACCAAGGCTTGTATCTTATCGTGGGAGGGAGAACCAATCACTGAATGCTGCCTGCCCAGGGAATGGAGGAGGAAATGTATGAGGGCAGGTCCCCAGTGAATTGCTAACACCCAGGTGCAGGGATGGCCCCACCATCAATTTTATTGGCCACCACGATGCATGGGATCTCTGGCCTGAACTCCCGAAGCTCTGTATACCAGGTGCTCAGGTTCCTATAGGTGACTTTCCTCTGTACATCAAACACCTGCAAAGGGCAGAGGAAGAAAGATAGCTCAGGTATGTCAATGTTTCTGCACCCCATCTCCAGGTGACTCACACACCCAAGCAGGTAAGCATGGTGCTGTTTGTGGGAACGCTCTGAATTGCAGCCTCTCTGACCACAGAGGCTGCCATTTCTCAGGGAAGCCCCCTGGAGCCTCCAGATGCGAACATGTTTTTAAAAATCTTATTCTTGGCCCAGTGCAGTGGCTCACACCTGTAAGCCCAGCACTTTGGGAGGTTGAGGCGGGTCAATCACCTGAGGTCAGGAGTTTGAGACCAGCCTGGCCAACATGGTGAAATTCCGTCTCTACTAAAAATGCAAAAAATTAGCTAAGCGTAGTGGCGCATGCCTGTAATCTCAGCTACTTGGGAGGCTGAGGCAGGAGAATTGCTTGAACTAGGGAGACGGAGGTTGCAGCGAGCCCAGATCATGCCATTGCACTCCAGCCTGGGCAACAAGAGCAAAACTCTGTCTGAAATAAACAAATAAATAACGTATTCCTTTTTTGTTATCTTGTCATCTAATCTTATTCACCTATTTTAACAATCATAAATGGAATCAATTTGCCAATTGATACAGTCTGTTAGAAATTGTAAAAACTTTTGTGTTTTTTAGTCTACTCTTGTATTTATTGCTTAAACTGTTTTAAAGTTCCTCTGTAGTAACCGTAAATGTTTCTAGAGTTTTACTTCAGTTACTATTTACTTTTATTTATTTATTTACTTTTTAGAGACAGGGTTTCACTGTCACCCAGGCTAGAATGCAGTGGCTCAATCACAGCTCACTGTAACCTCAAAACTCCTGGGCTCAAGGAATCCTCCTACCTCAGCCTCCCAAGTAGCATGCATACATTAATTTTTTTTATTATTATTTTTTTTGTAGAGGCAGGCTCTCCCTATGTTACTCAGGCTCATCTCAAACTCTTGGCCTCAAGGGATCCTCCCACCTGGGCCTCTAAAGGTGCTGGGGTTACAGGTGTTAGCCACCACAACTGCCCTTGTTTTTTTTTTTTTTTTTAGACGGAGTCTCACTCTGTTATCCAGGCCGGAGTGTGGTGGCATAATCTCAGCTCACTGCAACCTTTGCCTTCTGTGTTCAAGTGATTCTCTTGTCTCGGCCTCCTCAGTAACTGGGACTACAGGTGTGCGCCACCATGCCTGGCTAATTTTTATATTTTTAGTAGAGACAGGGTTTCGCCATGTTGGCCAGGCTGGTCTCGAACTCTTGATCTCAAGGGATCTCCATATATGGAGTCTTGCTCTGTTGCCTAGGCTGGAGTGCAGTGGCGCTATCTTGGCTCACTGCCACTGCAACCTCCACTTCCTAGGTTCAAGCGATTCTCATCTCAGCCTCTGGAGTAGCTGGGATTACAGGTGTGCACCACCACGCCTGGCTAATTTTTGTAGTTTTAGTAGAGACGGGGTTTCATCATGTTGGCCAGGCTGCTCTCAAACTCTTGACCTGCAGTGATCTGCCTGCCTAGGCCTCCCAAAGTACTGGGATTACAGGCATGAGCTACTGCACCTGGCTGATTTACTTTTAAGCTTTTGTTTACTTCTTTGTTCTTTCTGCTTTTTGTTTTTTGAGATAGGGTCTTACTCTGTCAGCCAGGCTGGAGTGCAGTGGCACAATCTTGGCTTACTGCTCCTCGACCCCCTGGGGTCCGGTGATCCTCCTACCTCAGCCTCCTGAGTAGCTGGAACTACAGGCACATGCCACCATGCCTGGCTAATTTTGTTTATTTTTTGTAGAGATAAGCTCTCATTATATTAACCAGGCTGGTCTTGAACTCCCGGGCTCAAGTGATCCTCCTGCCTCAGCCTCCCAAATTTCTGGGATTACAGGCATAAGCCACTATGCCCGGCCTCTTTAAATTTTTTTAAAGTAATTTTTATGTTTTATTATTTGCAGTTCATAATTGTATTACTTTATAATTTGTTTTTACCTATTTTATTTTTATTTATTTATTTATTTTGAGATGGACTCTTGCTCTGTTGCCCAGGCTAGAGTGCAGTGGCAGTATCTTGGCTCACTGCCACCGCAACCTCCACCTCCTGGGTTCAAACGATTCTCCTGTCTTCAAACGATTCTCCTGTCTCAGCCTCCCGAGTAGCTGGATTACAGGTGTGCACCACCACGCCTGGCTAATTTTTGTATTTCTAGTAGAGACGGGGTTTCAACATGTTGGTCAGGCTGGTCTCGAACTCCTGACCTCAGGTGATCTGCCCGCCTAGGCCTCCCAAAGTACTGGGATTAAAGGCATGAGTCACCACGCCCAGCCTGTTTCTACCTATTTTAAAATATCAGCAAGAAGGATGAGCACTGCAAACCAGCTCTAAGGGCAGAACTCTGAAAGACAGCTGAGCTGCTGCTACAGTGAGCCTTCATGCCCTTCACAGGAGCTCCTCCAAAGTGTCTAGCCCAAACTGCCCTAGTACAACAGTCAGTGGATTAAAGTTACAGACAACCACCACCCTGTAACTGCTGGCACAGCTCACCTCACTTCTAAATCACCCAGCTATTTGTGCAAGCAACATGGTTCAAGCTCAGGGCTAGGGGCTCGCCCTGTGTGGTGGCGGGAGGGTCAGCAACTGTCACATCTCAAGAGGTGGCAGGAAGTCTATGTGGATTCTCTTTCACAGGCCAATTTCAATGAATCACCAGGTTGTCTTGAATTCCCGATGAAGACTCCTTATAAAGGATGTCTGTAACTAAACTTCTGGAATCTGCCTCACACCAGGCTCAGATGCCTTTTGTCCAGGTCTGGTTTCCTGAGCATCCGTTCCTTGTTTTGAGAGCTGAGGAGGAGCTGGCTAGAATGAGGAGCATCCCCATCTCAAGGTTTCAAGGTGGAGGGTCGAGCCCTGGTTCCGTCTCTGACCCTCAGCTCCCTGTGTGGTCAGAAGGCAAGTGCTTTCTACTCGCCAGGGCCCGTGCAGCAGACTGGGGTTGGTGGCAGGCACCTGCAGACACAGGCATGGTGGCAGGAGAGACACCCCAGGCCTTCAGAAGAGGGTCTGAGGTGAGCCCACGGAGATGCATCAGATGCAGGAAGCAGTCACTCCAAGAGAAAAAGAGAGGTGAGCTCAAAATACCAAATGCCACTGTAGGCCTGAAACCAAACTGGCTAGGAGCAAGCTCCTCTGCTCTTGAGGGTCAGACTTCTGCACTACACTGCCCCCATTTGCCTTGCCCCATCATCCTCTTGCTTAGTACCTTAACAGTTATCAGAGTTAAAGCTTTTGGAATTTTTCAAGGGATTTTGTTCTCAAGGGGCAGTCAGGGGAATTAGGTGATGAGTTCCTTCCTTTACCATCTGCAAAGGGTCAGAAGGGAAGAATCCTCACTGTCCTCACCACTGGTATCTGTACTGTGCCTACCAGTCAGTCAGTTCCTGGGGCAGCACGTGTGTCTTTCCACCTGGGCACTCCCAGCATCCTGCACACGGGCATCACAGACAGTCCATGTTGTGGAAGGGATCAGTGGTGCAGGAGCACACACGAAAGAGTTATGCTAATGACAAACATCAGAGGAGGCTGCATGGAGGTGGTGGCATTGAAGCAGGGCCTGAAAAATGAGCAGAGTTTCAAATAAAGGGGTGTGAGCTGGGGAGAGGCCGAGGGAAGAGCATGAAGGAAGGTGTGCAGAGGAGCAGGTGACAATGAGCAGAACAGAGCAGCTCCTTCTGCATCCCCTCTGCTATTGCTTCTTACAGATGAGATGACACCTACTCAGCCATGCATCTCTCTCAGTGCCAAGGTAACGCCATGCATATTTACAGACAATCACTAAGTGGGAGGTAGGGCTAGAAAGGTGGGTGTCTAAATGCTATGGGGTGCCATGGCAGACTTTATTAATATATGCCAACAATGGTGGCAACCTGTCCATCCCATGTGTTCTTTTAACCATGTGACTCTGGTTCCCCACTGAGAGATGCCATCTGTTTCTTCCCTCTGTGACTATGGACAGAGAGATGCCACATATTCCATGGCTAGGCCATAAAAGGAAATATAAGTCCCACCGGGTTCTCTCTGGATACTTGATCTCGGGATCTTGGCTGATACTGTGAGCAAACCCAAATCAGCCCAACTGACAAACTGCGAAGAAACACGGGGAGTAGAACCTGCTGGTGATCCAGCCAAGTACCAGCGTGTGTGTGGGGAGATGCCCCAGGCAGTTCCAGCCTGGAACCCAGCCTTGGAGTCTTCTTAGCTGAGACTTCAGACATGGATTCGCGATCCATCAGAAAATGGTTGTTTTATACCGCCAAGTTTTGGGGTTTTGTGTTAAAGCAAGACCTTGAATGCTATTCCAAGAAGTTTTAGTGACCGAGGTTTTCACTTGGTGACAATTGCTAGGGTTAATAATTCAGAAGACTAGTCTATTACTTTCTGCATTGTTGATGGCCGATATTCATGAAAATGTGGGTTTTTTTTAGATGGAGTTTTGCTCTTGTTGCCCAGGCTGGAGTGCAGTGGTGTGATCTCGGCTCACTGCAACCTCTGCCTCCCGGGTTCAAGTGATTCTCCTGCCTCAGCCTCCCAAGTAGCTGGGATTACAGGCACCCGCCACCACGCCCAGCTAATTTTTTGTATTTTTAGTAGAGACGGGATTTCACCATGTTGGCCAGGCTGGTCTCAAACTGCTGACCTCAGGTGATCCACCCATCTTGGCCTCCCAAAGTGCTGGGATTACAGGCATGAGCCACCGTGCCCAGCCATGAAAATGTTTTTTAAGTGACCCAAAAGAAAAACATGCTCCTTTTCAGCATTTAAAAGTGGTGGCCTGAGAACCAAGCCAGGGAATTCACGGGTAGGAACTTCTATAGGACACAGGTTTACAGAGCTCCTTTTTCTTTTCTTAGCCCTTTCCTCGGCTGCATTTTTCTCTTGGAATGACTGCTTCACCACACCCCGGTCACCAGGGTGGAACCGTGAGGATTGCGTCCTAGGCAACAAAATGGGAGGCTCGGGGGGAGGCAAGGGGCTGGCCTGAGAGAGAAGGTTCTCTGGGACCCGCAGCATCTACTCAGTCCCAGCACGTACCCCCTGGGGAAAAGCAGCAGGCAACAGTGGAGGGAGGCCTTGGGAGCTTGTCTGACAGGTTAGGTCCATCAGAGGGACTGTGGCCCTGTTTCAGGCATATGTTTGCCTCTTGGATGCTACACCTGATGTTGAAGCCCTGAGCTTGCTGTTCCACCTTTTCTCCACCCATCCCCGCCTACAGAGAGCTCACCTGGCACCTTCTCACTAAGAAGCTCTGGGGAGCAGGTGTGGTTTGAAACATCCCCCGGGTGACCCTAAGCCCCCCTCCCACAACACCCAGACTTGGTTACAAGGGCCCAGGGCTGCTAGGCCCCTCACCTCTCAGGCCAGACTTGCCCAGTGCCTCTGTCCACCTCCCCACCGTCTCGTACCATGATGCAGGCGTGGGCCTTGTGGTAGTAGGAGGCATGCATGCTCTGGAACCGCTCCTGGCCTGCCGTGTCCCAAAAGTCTGCAGTGTGAACACAGACAGACCCACATGCCCGGTGCATTTCTGTGCAAGTCACTAAGATACAACACACATGCGGCACAAACCACAGCACATGTGTGAGTGTACATGGGGAGCACAGGGAGAAACAGAGACCATACGGCCCCACAAGTGTGTCTTCAAGACACAGTGTACCTGAGTGTGATGTGAGAGGTGTGTGTTCACCTGTGTGTATGGGAAGACAGTGGGTCAGGGGCCAGGAGGAAGGACAACACACTGGAAGCCCAAGGAGGGAGAAGATAGTTCCCCGTTTCCCACGTGACACGCAGGGTCCTCTAAGTTCCAAACTATTCCAACTTCTCACGTGCTCTGACTGCAGACGGTAGACAGAGTCAGGCAGGCTGTGTGCCCGGCCAAGGAGAAGATTATGACCCGATGGAAGGTCGCAGCCTGATGTGGGAGATAATGTTCTGACCACATTTATTTTTTCAAACTGGCTGAGTAAGAACCCCTGAAGCTAGGAAAACTACTGCCTCATCGAAGGCCTCTTATGTTCTTCTTCCCTGAGGTGGGTACAGCCCCCCTGACTTCTCCTTTCCTGAACCCTGTCCTGCACAGGTGCTGGCCTGGAGGCCAGGTCAGAGGGCTGGGACTTGGCCCCTGCATGCCTCCTTCCACCCTCCATGGCCTCCTGGCTCCTGGCTCTCTGGGTTCTCTCTAGCACCCCTTGTCCCTGCCTGGGGTCTCATTTTCTCCCTGTGGACTCTCTCCTTATGAACCTTCCCTCACCTCCCCTCATCTCCCATTTCCTCTTTCCTGAGGGTCAGCATGTCTTGGCCCTGTGCCACTTACCCACAAGGATGGTCTTGCCATCTACCGTGGCTGTGTGCTTGTACAGGGTCAGGGCGTACGTGGACAGCTGCTGTGGCTGACTGCACTCAGGTTAAGGACCAAAATCAATAAAAGGGGAGGTAAGGAAGGAGTGGGGAGCAGGGGTGTTTGGTTTGATGAAATGGATCCTCTCCCTCCTCTTCTCTTTGGAGTTATTGAGATTTTAAATCAAATGAATGTTGCAGACAGAGGATCAGCTTCACATACCACTGGTACAAGCTCCATGGAAGGGTGAGGGGTGGGAGGAGATGGGAGTGTGTCCTGGCCATCGAAGTCTGAGGTAAAACATAGAACGGGATTTTACAGACAAGTGTCATACAAGGCATCATGCAGTTGGAAAATGCAAATGTGGATACCCCAACTCAATCATGGATGGAGCTTTCGCAGGCTAGAAAGGAAACCCTAACCCTAGGTAGCAACATGACCATTCCAGGGACAAAAGCTCCCACAAGCCATACAGTTGACAAGCTGTCAATCAATTTGGAGTCTGCCTATGTTTGAAACCCTGAGAAAAAGGGTTAAACTCTGGGGCTTAACACCTTCCGAGGCTGCAAGAAGCTGGACAGTGTAAAAAGCAGAGCCAAATGACGCAGGTGGGCTGGGTGTGCAGGAGCACTTGGTAGAAGGTGGAGTAACACATACTCAGATCTTAAGGCAACTGAGCCTTGGGGTGCTGAGCCTAGGACAGGCAGCAGCAGGCTCCAGGGGCTCCTCTCACCTGTGGTTCTCAGTGGATCCACTTGGGAAGCTGTTTAAAAATCTCCCAGTTGCGGGGAGGAACTCACTCCAAACCTATGCAATATAACAATTCATGGGAGAAAGGTGGGGCTGGCAGCTCCTATTTTACAAAGTTCATTCATATCAGAGATTTTTTCAATAGTAGGGGGCCCAAGCTTTGAGGTTAGAGAGGTTAAATGACTTGGCCAGTATCAGAAGCTACTGAGGAGGAGGAGGTGGGGTTTGAATCCAGGCATTAGATCCAAACCATTTGCTGTTTGCCATTCTACTGCCCTCTTAATATAAAACAATCCAAATATGAGTAAGGTCCAAAATATACAGCACTGATTGTGCAATGCCATGTGGGTCAATCGGCAAGAAACAAGTGCGGAACAAAACCTGTGCATTCACTTACCCAATCCTCCTTCCTGGGCTGCTGGTATAAAGGGGTGGGCAGTGGGACACTGATACATGAGCGTGGGAAGACCCACAGGAACAAGGGGTACTTCAAACCTTGAAGGATACAAGCCATCCATGAGAAATCTCTCCATGAGTCTGTAAGCAGAACAGGCAAGGTGGTCAGATGGCGTCTCCATCTCTCCCTTGTCCCAAACTTTTGCACCCTAAGGCTGACAACCTGGAAGCCACCTGTGGCTTCCCTTCCCCCTTTCACTCCACAGCCACACAGCTTCCGGGTCAAGTCTGGAAGCTGGGTATCAGCATTACTAACCCGTCATAACAAAACAGCTCATGTCACTATGAGTACACACACCAGCCCATGTGAAGCTCTCAAATCTGTTATTTCCACCAGAGCACAGTTCTGCACATACAATTACCCTTATGTTGTGCAAAGGGAAACAGAGGCCAGGCCAAAGCTGCGCCTTCCGTTCAAAAGCCATTTCCCGGTCGGGCGCGGTGGCTCACGCCTGTAATCCCAGCACTTTGGGAGGCCAAGAGCAGCCTGGCCAACATGGTGAAGCCCTTGTCTCCACTAAAGATACAAAAAATTAGCCAGGTGTGGTGACACACGCCTGTAATCCCAGCTACTCAGGAGGCTGAGACAGGAGAATCTGCTTGATCTATTGGTTATTGAGAGGACTATCAATTCTGAATGTGGTCAGTTATCCTGTGAAAAAATTAGGCAGACTTGGTCACTCCTCTCTGCAAAACCATCCAGTGGTTCCCCATTTCTTTCAGTTCAAACTCTCCCATTTCTTTTCTCTCCCTCTGTTCTAGCCACTGGCCATTTCCTCCTTTTGTTGTTGAAATGCTCCTGCCAGATATCTGCAAGGCTCACTCCTTGCTTTTTTCAAGTCTTTGACCCAATGTTACCTTTACAACTAGGCCTTCCCTGACCACTCTCTTGACATTGCAACCTTTTTTCCCTCACGTTTTGAAGGGTCACTGCTTGCCTGTCTGTCAGTGTAATACACTCTAACCATGATTTTATACTTCTGATATTTAAACTGCAGCTTGAATTGTAAAAGGAGGATAGATTTTATTTATAACTATAAAGAAACAGCACCCTTACTATAAAGAAAACACATCATCTTCTTAGATCACGTAGAAAATTACACAAAGAAATTACCGCGGCCAGAGGTTAAGATGGTAAATGAAAAAGACTCAAGCTCAGAACCCTGTCTTGAGAGGGCACATGCTCAGAAAGTGCAGGAGGAAGAGGAGAGATCCATAAACTTGCCTCATCCAAGCAGAAGCAGTGAAAGAATAAAAACACAGGCACAGAGGGATTTTCGTAAGGAAAAGTTGCCTCTGGAAGACAGGATGAAGGAGAGAAAAAGAGGCCCCAGAGACTCATTCCCTCCCAACATTCTGCAGCTTAGCAGAGAACCAGCTCGGCAGGCCTGAGCTCAAAAACAGAGCAGGCCTACCTCTGGAGGCTCTAGGGAGCTGCCTCTGTCACTGTCACATACACAGATGTTCCCTGTCTTCTTTTCCCAAAAATATTTAGAGTAGGCACTGGTCACTGGTGGCCTAAGCACAACTCCCTCAGGATAATGAGAGCTTGGGACCCAGGGAGTCACATGGTGTGACTTTTCTGCTTGTAAGTTTCCCCCATCACCCTAGTCTGTACTCACACCATGTGGCCTTAGTTTTGGGTGGGGGGGGGGGTGTGCCTTTGCCCTCTTTGTACAACGATGATAGGCAATCACTAACGGGAATGGAAGACCCTAAAGGCCAAGTTAGACAGCTATCAAAGAAAAAAGACAACACATCTGGACCTAACTACTCTTAAAGATGGAATCAGAAAGCCACGTCTTGTTGGCCGGGTGCGGTGGCTCACGCCTGTAATCCCAGCACTTTGGGAGGCCAAGGCAGACAGATCACTTGAGGTTAGGAATTCCAGACCAACCTGGCCAACATGGCAAAACCTCTGCTAAAAATACAAAAAAATTAGCTAGGCATGGTGGCGCATGCCTGTAATCCCAGCTACTCAGGAGGCTGAGGCATGAGAATTGCTTGAACCTGGGAGGCGGAGGTTGCAGTGAGCAGAGATTGCCCCACTATACTCCAGCCTGGGTGACAGAGCAAGACTCTGTCTCAAAAAACAAACAAACAAACAAACAAAAAAAAACACCATGTCTTGTTATTAAGCAGTATGATCACCTGGGGTCAAAAGAAATCTGGTCTGGTGCAGTGGCTCACGCCTGTAATGGCAGCTCAGGAAGGTGGCTTGTGCAGGAGCAAAGGAAAAGCCTTCCACAGCAGGCAGTGCCCAGGTCTGAGGACACCTGTTCACAGGGGGTAGGGGAGCTGTCATCAGAGCCCACCAACAGAGCCCTGAGTGGAATCAAGAAGCATGAACATGCTGCATGAGGAAAAAAAAAAAAAGGCACCTTAAAGAAAGCCTGGTGACTGGGGCTGCTACTGTTGTAAATTTCTGAACTCTGCAAGAAGGCCGCACTGCCACAACATTGCTATCTAGAAATGAGGCCGTGTACAACTGACGCCCTTCAGATATGATGAACACAAGTGTTAACTTTTTTTTTTTTTTTTTGAGACAGGGTCTTGCTCTGTCACTAGGCTAGAGTGCAGTGGCGCAATCATAGCTCACCACAGCCTGGATGTGTTAACCTCTTAATGGGTGTTTTAGCCCAACTGGGTTTAGATTCATAGGTTAGAGACACTGAAAATTGGCAGTAATTCTTGAGTCCAATCAAAACTGAACCACAGTGTTCTCATGCACTCACCTTCCCTCAGATGCACTGTTTCCATTGTATCTGGGACAACATTTTGCCTGAGATACTGCTAGTGGATGAAGACTGGCTTGTTTTCTAATTGTTGTGTCTGTGGAGGCCAATGTTATGGTAATCTTTGACGTCAAGTTAACTACTTGGATTCTTATTTTTTGTTACTGTTCGAAATGAGGCATATAAAGAGACTAGCATTGAACTTGGGAGCTGGGTATACCAAGATACATTCTCCGAAAGTTCTGTTTGTTATTAAAGTGGCAATTTGCTCTACACCTGCCTGCCATTTCTATTCTTTGTTGTTTTAAACTTGAGTGGGGATAAAGGGGGTGTTATTTATTGGGTAACCTTCCCAAACTACAACACCTATCCTCACTTTTACTGTACAGGCGTGCTGTTGAGGATGGTCAAAGTAACTATAAAATACTAAACCAGAGGCCGGGCGCGGTGGCTCATGCCTATAATCCCAGCACTTTCGGAGGCTGAGGTGGGCGGATCACGAGGTCAGGAGATCAAGACCTTCCTGGCTAACAAGGTGAAGCCCCGTCTCTACTAAAAATACAAAAATAAAATTAGCTGGGTGTGGTGGCAGGCGCCTGTAGTCCTAGCTACTCGCAAGGCTGTGGCAGGAGAATGGCGTGAACCCGGGAGGCGGAGCTTGCAGTGAGCCGAGATCACGTCACTGCACTCCAGCCTGGGTGACAGAGTGAGACTCCGTCTCAAAAAAATAAAAAATAAAAAAACTAAACCAGAGCTGCAGTGTGTGATTGTGTGGTGGGGAAGAGAGAGAGAGAAAGAGAGAGAGAGAGAGAATTCAAAGTCATGGAGATGGCCTAAAAACCAGCAAAGCCCCCAGAGAATTATTCACAGCTACCTGAGTCAAAGGACTTGATTATAAAAATGAAGGTAGAAACCAAGGTGGGCCTGGAGTACTTGGGAGATAAACGTAACCACTTCTCTGGGCAGGGGCAAGTGTACCGTCATGCTATGAAGGCAGAAATGGACATGTGCCCTCAGCAGTCCTAGGCGTGAGAACTAGGAATTCTCATGGAGACAAGCTGGCAGCACGGCAGAGCCTCCCTTCACCTCTCCGGGTGGCATGTAGGCACCGAAATTCATTACAAGAAGAAGCCAGTCTTCACAATGATTATAGTCAATCGTCAGTTCTACCCAGTTTTCTCTATTTCAGAGAGTCCCTCCAAGAAAGCATCTTTACCACCTTTACCCAATCTGTCACGGTGGCATAGTCACTTTTGTCTTTCCATTCCCACTCCCCGCCCTTGCCATCCCTCAGCCCACAAACCACATACAGTGTCCTCAGTTGCTCCACACGTTCTCTCAGGGCTCAGAGGAAACATTCAAATTCCTCAGTCCTTATGACCTGCCCCCTCCACCCAACACACACAATGGCTCACGTGATTCCCCTCGTTCCCCCATGAACATCTGGGCTCCAGCCAAGACTGCTCCTTCCCCAGCCCCAAGAAGCCATGCTCCTCTGCCTCTGGAGGACTTTTTAAATGACCCAGACCCTCTCTGGGGCTGGTATTTATTCCCTAATCTCCCAACATACTTGGATTTGCCCACTGCACTGCCTCCCAGGCAGATGATCTTCACGTTGTCATCAGCATCATACTTCCCTTGGTCCAACTCACTCGGTTTGGTTTTGTCTTCTGCCATTGGCTCCTAGCTGTAGAGAGGGGTCCAGCCCAAGGGAGGGGAGGGTATTGTCACTGTCTGGGAAGATCAACAAGAGGCTGTTGTCAGAGATAAGTCCCCTCAACCAAATCTCCAGCTGTACCTCCATCCAGACTGCTTCCCTCAGTGCCAGACTGAGATATGGTATGCAATTGACTACTAGCCTTGGAGTAGCAGAGTATGACACACAGGCATCAATAATATGTTATACACAAATAGTTAAGTCCTGCGCACCCCAAATGCTGCTCCTCACGTTACCCATTTACACAAGACATTCGCCAGGCATCCAGTGCCAAAGGCTGTGTGCAACATTATGTCTAGCTCTGTTTTACTCTCCTCACACCTAAATATGACTTTGTAAACATTCCTGAGAATGTAACCACAGTCCAGACTCTTAGCTAGGGGGGCACATAGAAATGATATGATGACGAGATAGCAGCAATAGGTGAGCCTTACTGGGCATTCACCATGAGCAGACCTTGCACAGGGTTCAGAGGATGGAAGACACAATGATAGCAGAGTCTACTGTGGTGAGAGCTACGACAGAAGTATGCACACGGGTCAGGGGTAGAAAATACCAACAGGGCCCCCGAGTTTTCCTGACTGTGCCACCACACAGCTACTGCTTCTGCACAGCCAGGGACTTCGCCTTGTTTATCCAGGGAGACAATTCCTGGGAAGTGGCAGATGCCTGGAAAGCATGATGAGGGGTCTGCCCCCTTTCACCTGTACCCTGTACAGAGAGCGACAGAAAGCCAAATCCAGCTTCATGGCTCCATGCTTGAAGACGTTCTTTCTTTTGTTTAGAGATAGGGTCTCACTCTGTCGCCCAGGCTGGAGTGCAGTGGCGCGATCACGGCTCACTGCAGCCTCCAACTCCTGGACTCAAGCGATCCTCCCTCCTCGGCATCCCTGGACTATAGGCGTGAGCCACTGCTTACGGGCGAAGACTTGCTTGTCGGTATCCTCGCCATCTAAGTGGGTAAGCTATCTTTCGATAAATGTTTTTGGCCACCAACCATGTCCAGGCATCGCCAGGCTGCCCGTCCCGCCCCCCACAACAGCCTCGCGAAGCCACCTTTCCGTGCTTCCCCTGACCCGGACGCCCTCTCGCCCACACCGCTAGGGAGGCCTCGGAGGGGCTGTCCCCGCGTGCTAAGCCAGCCACCGGGGCGGATTTGCCCTCACGTGCGGTTCCGAGTGAGGGCTGGAGAGACCAGGGACGCTGCGGGTCGGCCCCTCGGGCCCTGCCGCCCGTCTGGACTCTGCGCGCTGTCGAACCACGCCCGCCGGCCCAGCTCGCGCCGCAGCGCACTCCACTTCCGGCTCGGCCCGCGTCCTCGCAGCTGCTAGGCAACCGCGCAAGGACCCCGAGGGAGGCTGCCCGGCCGAAGGCCTGAAGGACCCCGCCGGGGCGCTGGCTGCCCAGCGCGGCGCCTGGCGGGAGGGCCGCAGGGAGTGCGCATGCGGCCGAGTGCGGGACTGGGGCTCCTGGCTGTGGGTGTGGTACTGAGGCTTCAGCCGGTGCCACCAGCCTAGAGGGAGTGGAGCGGTGAGCACGTCAGGGGTGGGGGGCGCAGGTCAAGCTTTCACCAGTTTTTAATTCTTTGATGGGGTAAATTTGAGCAATTTTCTCGACTTGTCGACATTCGTTATTAACTGAGCAGGAATTAGGAGAGGAACCCGGTCCTCTCCACACAGCCCAGCAGGTGCGCCGCCCATGTGCCTGTGGAGAAGAGGTTCCTGTGGGGCAGACAGGGGTGGACCAAGTAGCTGTGAAATTTCTTCTGAACAAAACACACAAGGAGGAAGCGAGTGAGCTCAGTGGAGGAGGGGCGCTACCCCAGGGGACGTCCCCATGCATGGGCTTGTGAACCTCGAATATGTGAGACGGTCTCAGTCAATTTAGAAAGTTTATTTTGCCAAGGTTGAGGACGCACGCCCGTGACACAGCCTCAGGAGGTCTTGACATGTGCCAAAGGTGGTCGGGACACAGCTTGCTTTTATACATGTTAGGGAGACAGGAGACATCAATATATGTAAGATGAACGTTGGTTCCCTCGGGAAAGGCGGGACAACTCGAAGCAGGGAGGGGGCTTCCAGGTCACAGGTAGGTGAGAGACAAACTGTTGTATTCTTTTGGGTTTCTGAATAGCCTCCGCAAAGGAGGCTATCACATATTAACCTATCTCAGTGAGCAGAGGGGTGACTTTGAATAGAAGGGGAGGCAGGTTTGCCCTAAGCAGTTCCCAGCTTTTTTCCCTTTAGCTTAGTGATTTTGGGGCCCCCAGATTCATTTTCCTTTCACAGGCTAGACAGCTTTAGGAACTGAAAGGTTCACGAGGCTGTAACGAAGAGTCGAGTTGCTCCAGGTGAGCCTGGGCCACAACAGCACGCAGGACCTGGGCGCCCACGAGGGGCTCCTGGGAGGGTTCGGGAAAGGGATCTGTGAACCCTATCTGAGATGGTTTCAGGTAATTTAGAAAGACGTGCACCCGTGACACAGCCTCAGGAGGTCTTGACGACATGTGCCCAAGGTGGTCAGGGCACAGCTTGGTTTTAGGGAGACATGAGACATCAATCAATATATGTAAGAAGTATGTTGCTTCCATCCAGAAAGTTGGGGACAACTGGAAGCAGGGAGGGAGCTTCCAAGGTCACAGGTAGGTGAGAGACAAAGGTTGCATTGTTTTGAGTTTCTGATTAGCCTCTCCAAAGCAGGGAATCAGATATGCACGTATCTTAGTGAGGAGATAGGTGACTTGGAATAGAAAGGGAGGCAGGTTTGTCCTGAGCAGTTCCCAGCTTGACTTTTCCTTTAGCTTAGTAATTTTGGGGCCCCCAGATTTTCCTTTCAGAGAGCCTACGACTAGATTTGCATCTTTACGTCCTGCACGGAGGCTGCTACACACATGCAGAAGTCATGCTGGTGGCCTGGACAGTGAAGGGAGAGAAGTGGATTTGGGAGACATTTAGGAGGTAAGATTGCTAGGACCTTGGTGATAGCTTGGACATGGAGGGTGGAGGAGGAGGGGTGTCTAGCAGATAATGCTCTTAGGTTACCACCTGGGATATTAGGGAGAGGGAGCAGGCTGTTTTTTGTTTGTTAGGCAGAACTTGGTTTTGCGGTGCAGTAGGGTGCCTGGAGCTGAAAGCCTGACTTCCTCATACAGGCCAGACCCCACATGTGACTGCCAGGCCACTTTGAGGCTGAGAGAGATGGTTTTGTCTGGCCTCTGTCCTGCACGTGTTTACGGATGACCTCTGTGTTGGCAGATTTGGGGGTCCGCCAGATGGGATCCTGTGAAGAGACCTCAAAGGTCTTTAGTCCAATCTATAAAACATTTTTATGTTGATTATATCATTTCCACAATCAAAGATGAATAAAAGATACAGAGGTGTATTTAGTGAATCAGGTTGATGGTGCACCTGCGCTAGGCAGTGTTTTAGTTCGTTGAGACACCAAGAAGTTGAGACAATCCTTTACCTCAGAGTTTTGTGTCTGTAAGTCCTGCTGTTGAGAGCTGTGTGTGTTAAAATGTCTGATTTGGGCAGGTGAGATCTGGGCCCTCTGTAAGGTTAGGTAACAGGAGGTTGGTGTCCAGCAAATATTCAGTGCGCCATCAACATCCCAGTTCTTGTCCACCAATCTTCCAATTCTAGGACTGCTGCGGAGGCCCTCAGAGCGACTTCAGAGGAGAAGTAGTATGCTCTGTGGCTATCTTGTTTTGGAGTGTAAATTGTAAATCCTCTGCAAACAAAAAGTTGGAAACAAGTAGTGTTTTGGCTTGAGTTTCCTGTAAATGGCTTACAGTCGTATAAAACAGAGCATGTATACCACAGGGCAACACGAGTGTCCCTCTATCACCCTTTCTCCCAGTGGCCTAGGTGGAGATGTAAACAGAATACTGTGTGCAGCCTCACTATGTGACAGTCCAGTGCTTTGAGCTTGGAGTGTCATCAGGGAAGGGCCCCTGACTTGGAAGGCTGCTGCGTCTCGCTCTGTGACAGGAGGCACCACATGGCCTTGGTCTTATGAAGACCTTTGGTGCCCTAGTTCATTGTAGTCCTGATTAGCCTGATGCAGGTGCTGGGCCCTTGTTCTGGAGGTGAGAAAACACCCTGGGCTTCCACTGCATGGCTGGCACTCTGAGCATTCAGGTGCCTGTTTGGGGACTGATACAGAGTCCTGTGCCAGATGCAGTGGTGCACACCTGCCAAGGGTCCCTGCTTCTACTGGAGAATCTGGACACATGTAAAAGGTAAGAAAGGCTAAGGGTAGGAGTTAGGGTTAGGGTTAGGCTTGGGGCTGGGGTTGAGGTTGTGTTTAGGGATATGGTTAGGGTTGTGGTTGTGTTTAGGGTTATGATTTGGGTTTGGTGTTAGGAGTTAGGGCTAGGGATAGGGTTTTAGCGTTAGGGTTAGGGTTGGGGTTACGGTTACGGTTTAGGGTTAGGGGTCAGGGTCAGGGTTAGGGTTAGGGGTTGGGGTTAGGGGTTAGGATTACAGTCACGGTCAGGGTCAGGGTCACGGTCGGGTCAGGATTAGGGGTTAGGGTGAGGGTGAGGGTGAGGGTTGGGTTAGGGTGATGGTGAGGGTGAGGGGTGAGGGTTAGGGTTAGGGTTAGGGTCAGGGTCAGAGTCATGGTTAGGGGTTAGGGTTAGGGTCAGGGTCAGGGGTTAGGGTTAGGGGTTAGGGTTAGGGGTTGGGGTTAGGGGTTGGGGTTAGGGTTAGGTTTAGGATTAGGGGTTATGGTTAGTGTTAGGGTTAGGGTTAGGGTACTGTAAATAATTTCACATTATTACTAATAATAAATTATTATTTGTATTACATTATTACATAATGTAAAGGCTATTAAGACATGTTTGTCTTCAACAACACATTTCAAAGAAGATCAAGTTTGTACGTAACACTAGAGGCATTTCTTATCAAAAGGATTGAATAATGAAAATAAGTTTCTACTGGGTATATTTCAAGCATTTATTTATTACTTTAGTTACGAATTCCAATATACTTTAAAATGGTATTTGTTTTACAGCATACATAAAATGTAGCAAATCAGTACTGTAAAACATTTAACATTCATACAATTATATATAATATCCTTTTTTTTAAAGAATGGTATTTCACAAAAATATCTTTTGAAATTGGCTTTGGAGTTTACATGTACTGAACATGAAAGTTTATAATAATGATGATACAACTTTCAACATTGTCATTTTTTCTTAGAACTTCAGCTGATTGCAGAGATATAATGATTACATTGTTATTAAATTTTTTTAACACAAGTAAGTGTCACCATTTTATGACATGAAATAAAAGGTTATGACTGTTATTGATGTTGATGTTGATGACCTGATCACCTGGCTGAAGGAGTGTTTGTCAGGTTTCTCCATTGTAAAGTTACTCTTTTCCCCCATTTCATACTGTGCTCTTTGGAAGGAAATCACTATGCACAGCCCACACTAAAGGAATGGGGAGTTGTAGTGTACTTTCTTGGGAGTGGTCTACATAATTAATTGAAATTCTTCTGCAAGGGACAGTTGTCCCTTTTGCTTTATTAGTTCCATCATTTATGTTTATCAGTGTGGACACATGAATATTTTATACTTTGGGTTACAATTTAATACTACTTTATTTTGTTGCTCAAATGATCCCAGCTTTGACCATTGGGAACTCTTTCAGTTATCTCCTGTTCCCCCCTTTGACATACCCCCATCGATGTGGGTTTTGTGTTTTGTTTTTGAGCGCCTCCTTATTTTTCTCCTGTATTTTTAAATAACCCAAATCCCTATTGAGGCTGGCGCTAGGAAAACTAACAATACTCCCTTTTCCAGGTCATCCGATTCCTATGCTGATGGAGGAAATGTGCCTCACATGCCGGGGGCGCTGGGGAGTAGGCGTCTGGGATTTTGTGGTTGAATAAGACACCTGGCCTGGCTCTCCTGGAGCTTAGTTTAGTAGGTCACACAAGCAGTCATTGGTAAATTTGGGATTCAAACAAATCTGTTAGGCTCAAACCTGTCTGTTATTTGTCCTCCAAGCTTCATATAAACTGAGGAGCCTTAAAGGGTAAAAACTTCAGGAGCAGCAAAGTTTCAAAAAAAGATCAGCAAGAAAGCTCTTTTCCAGATTTTATCTTGAAGGCACTAGCTACTTTAAGCTATTTTTTTATTATATTTTGCCCTTGCAGTTGGCGTTTGATTTCTCACTGAACATTCATTGTCATAATTATAGACACTATGTGACTATCAAGGGCATAATATTCTTTCATGCTGCATTTTTATTAGATGGCACCTCAAAGTTTTCCCAAGTCGGTGGGTTTTAAATTATGAATATATACCGTGGCATAGTATCTTACTTAGTATTTTAATAAGATCCTTATTTATATAACAAATATTTTTTTATTCCTCTGTAGTGCTACTTTAGTCTCTGAGCTAATTTTCATGAAGCCAATCTAAAAATCATGTTACTTCTAAAGATGTGGAGCGAGTGAGATGAACAGTTGTGCTGTCATATTGCCCCTCCCCAGTGCAGATAGTGAATGAGGACCCACTGATTTAAAGGCAACACTGCAGCCCCTTCTTGCCTCATTGAAGTCCCAAGTTTTATTACAGTAAAAGCACTTAATGTTGACATTTCTGAAAGAATGAAGAGGCCGGGCACGGCAGCTCACGCCGGTAATCCCAGCACTTTGGGAGACTGAGGCAAGCGGATCATGAGGTCAGGACATCGAGACCATCCTGGCTAACACGGTGAAACCCCGTCTCTACTAAAAATACAAAAAATTAGCCAGGTGTGGTGCTGAGCGCCTGTAGTCCCATCTACTTGGGAGGCTGAGGCAGGAGAATGGCGTGAACCCAGGAGGCGGAGCTTGCAGTGAGCTGAGATCGCCCCACTGCACTCCAGCCTGGGCGACAGAGCGAGACTCCGTCCCAGATAAATAAATAACCAACCAAATTAGCTGGGCGTGGTGGCGGGCGCCTGTAGTCCCAACTACTCAGGAGGCTGAGGCAGGAGAATTACGTGAACCCGGGAGGCGGAGCTTGCAGTGGTCCTAGATTGTGTCACTGCACTCCAGCCTGGGCGACAGAGCGACTCTGTCTCAAAAAAAAAAAAAAAAAAAAAAAGGAAAAAAAGAATGAAGAGCCAGAGCCAGGCATAGTGGCACGCCTGTAGTCCCACCTACTCAGGAGGCTGAGGCGGGAGGATCACTGGAGCCCAGGAATTCAAAGCCAGCCTGCGCAACATAGACCCTGTCTCTAAAAATGAATTGGTTATAAAGGATGAAGAAAGGAAGGAGGAAAGGGAGAGAGAGAAGCCCTTATAGAGTGGGTGCATTTCTTGTATGTGGGGCCACTTTGTAAGAACAGGATTTTTCAAACTGGGCCCATACTGGTATGTGTGAAATCAATTTAGTTGGTTATGGCCATTTTTTTTTAAAAGGAAATATCAGTGATCACTATAGTGTAAGTATATTGTTTTGTGAAAGCCATCTTAGTTATGTATTATGTCTGTATGTGTAAGATTGTGATATAAAATGTATTTCTGTGGTTAAATATTCAAAGAAATTGGAGAACCATTGCTACAAGGGGACAGAGGACTCCGTGTGAGCTCTCCTGCCTTCCCTGAATAAACTTACACAATTTAGTGCTGGGACATTTGAACCTTTTCTGAAAATTTGGGTCAGGGAGAGCATCTTGGGGAGGTGGGAAGGAAGGTAGAAGGAGCAAAGCAACACCCCCCTGAAGCCTGGGAATATTGTCAGAACCTTAAGTATAATTCAGCTCACCATTCTGGGTAAGGACAGACTCTACCAATGAAAATGGGTGATTACCAGCTGTGAAACACAAAAACATACTTTTACGGTTACACATTCCTTTACAAACAACCGTGTACATTTCAGCCTCCTGCCCCACCATTTCTTTTCTCCAGGAGGGAAGGCTGCATGTCGAGGTGGTCATAGAATGTTGAGTATCACACTTTCCTACCTCGCTTTTATTTGCGCGGGTTTAAATGCGCCTTAACAGAACCCGTGCAAAGGCTTGCCAACTGTCTGTCTGCACCGGATGAGTAGAGCATCTTCCTTGGTGGCAGGTGGGTGCGAGGAGGAGGGGGCTGGGCTTTTCTCCGGACGGGTGTTTGCCCAGAAGACCATCATCCCTGGACTACGTTAGGAGGAAGTGGCACCGCTCCGAGGTACGGGAAGAAGGGTTATAAAGGGGGGAGTCCACCACACATGGTCTTGAAGAAGCTTTTATAAAAGGCAAAGGCATCTTTGCCGGACGTTGTTGCAAAGGAGTAGAAACAAGCAGACGAAAACATCCCAAAGGGTAACCACTAGCGTTCCTGCTTCTTGCAACATTCATCCCAGGCTTCCAGCTCAGCCCGCCCCAGGCCAGGTGATCGGCCGCCACATCCCCTGAGACTAAAGCACCTGCTCCTCCATGAACTTGCCAAGAGCTGAGCGGCTTCGCTCCACACCGCAGCGCAGCCTCCGGGACTCTGATGGGGAAGACGGTAAAATTGATGTCCTGGGAGAGGAGGAAGATGAAGACGAGGTGGAAGACGAGGAGGAGGAGGCGAGCCAGCAGTTCCTAGAGCAGTCGCTCCAGCCGGGGCTGCAGGTGGCCCGGTGGAGCGGGGTTGCGCTTCCCCGAGAGCACATCGAGGGCGGCGGCGGCCCGAGCGACCCCTCAGAGTTTGGCACCAAGTTCAGGGCACCGCCAAGGTCTGCGGCGGCCTCTGAAGATGCCCGGCAGCCGGCAAAGCCCCCCAACTCGTACATCGCGCTCATCACCATGGCCATCCTGCAAAACCCGCACAAGCGCCTCACGCTCAGCGGCATCTGCGCCTTCATTAGTGGCCGCTTCCCCTACTACCGCCGCAAGTTCCCCGCCTGGCAGAACAGCATCCGCCACAACCTCTCGCTGAACGACTGCTTCTTTAAGATCCCCCGCGAGCCGGGCCACCCAGGCAAGGGCAACTACTGGAGCCTGGACCCCGCCTCCCAGGACATGTTCGACAATGGCAGCTTTCTCCGGCGCAGGAAGCGTTTCAAGCGCCACCAACTGACCCCGGGAGCTCACCTGCCCCACCCCTTCCCTCTACCTGCGGCACACGCCGCCCTGCACAACCCCCGCCCAGGCCCTCTGCTTGGGGCCCCTGCCCCGCCGCAGCCAGTCCCGGGGGCCTACCCCAACACCGCCCCCGGGAGACGCCCTTACGCTCTGCTGCACCCGCATCCTCTTCGCTACCTACTGCTCTCGGCCCCCGCCTATGCCGGGGCACCGAAGAAAGCAGAAGGCGCGGACCTGGCGACCCCGGCACCCTTCCCGTACTGCAGCCCTCACTTGGTCCTCAGCCTTGGGAGGAGGGCAAGGGTCTGGCGTCGCCACCGGGAGGCGGATGCATCTCTTTCAGCATTGAGAGTATTATGCAAGGGGTCAGGGGAGCGGGTACAGGGGCCGCGCAGAGTTTGTCCCCGACCGCGTGGAGCTACTGCCACCTGCTCCAGCGACCATCAAGCCTGTTGCATCCCCAAACCACTGCCCCTTTGCTGCAAGTGTCCGCCGCCGCCGCTGCTCGGACAATTTTGCAGCAATAGCAGCAGCATCAGGAGGAGGACTGCGCCAACGGCTGCGCTCCCACCAAGGGCGCAGTGCTGGGCGGGCACCTGTCAGCCGCGTCGGCGCTGCTGAGGTATCAGGCAGTGGCAGAGGGCTCTAGGCTGACATCGCTGGCTGCCCCTTTGGGCAGAGAGGGGACCTCACCAGTTTTTTTAGTATCGCCCACGCCCAGTTCCCTGGCCAACTCCGCAGGGCCCTCCTAGAGCCAGGTGGGAGTGGGGAGCGACCCGCAGCTGCTCACTCCACCTTGCGCGGCCCATACTGGGCGTGTGCATCTGAATCCCGCTGGAGAGCAAACACGAACTTCTGTCCGCTGCAAAATGGTTAGAAAGAAACAGCTGGATTACTTTCCTCTAAAAACCACCTGAACGTAACCTTCGCAGGGCGTCAAGTCATCTTTTCTTGCCTTCGGTTGTGGCTTCTATGGCTTTCCCGATTTGCACATTTCCTGGGGTACTATGAACGTGAGTGGGGTATTTTGTTCTGGCATTAAAAGAAAAACAAGCAAGCAAACAAAAACACAGCCTCCGATGCCAAACATGTTCCCCCTTCTTCACTTCCTTGGAACTGGAAGTATTATTCCTAAGTCTAGTGCAAAATGCTTCTACTCTCTGTGTCTTCCTGATAGGGATGTTTAATGTAAGTAGGATATTAATTTCAGAACATTGATTTCTTATCTGTGTGTCTGACGTGCCATCTTTAATGTTAAAATTAAGGTGTTAAAATTAAGCCTAGTTATATAGACGAAATAAAATGCTAGGTCACTACACTACATCGTTTATTTTCTATTACTTCTCATTCTTCCCTTTCTAAATGGAACTTTTTAAAACCTACATTATTTTCCCTCAAACAATTTATTTTCACAATTCATATTTATTATAGATAGCAGAAGTAATCCATTTTAATATGGCCTTTAAAAATTCCAAATATTTGCGGTTGAAAATGTCCTGGCTTTTAAAATAGGAAATTTACTATTTATGAGACTTCTAAAAGAAAAGAATAGGAGGGCATGTAAATATATTCTCCATTTATTTTTCATCACCCCCCAACAAGCTGGAAAACCATTTGAGATCAATTTGGAATGTAGTGGCCAACATGTACTCAGGGAAAATAAAAGGCTATATATATATATATATATATATTTTAAGCACTAGAATTTTCAAAACTTATTTCTTAAAAAAAAAACTCTGAAAAGACTTTTCAACTAGAAAGGTTTAAGTGTTACTCGGCGTCAGGGGATGGAGTGGGGGGAAACCAGACAAGAACGCCCATCATGAATTGCTCCCCACAAAGAAAACAAATTTCTAGGAACTTGGCCGTTTTCTCCTGTCCTGAGTGGGGTTCCTGATTCTGTGCCGCTATGAGGGAAGCTGCTCTGTGAATGTGAGAAAGTTTTTCCCCCAGCCCCCATCTACTCCCCACCCCCAGCTATGAATTTCTTATTTCAGGAGGGAGGACAAACATGGAGACACACATTTTTACAGTAGTCTAATTGGCCGATTTTTCTCCGGCTTCTCTTCTCCATCCCGTCTCTTGGAATTTCTTGGCATGCCCTACCTGAGATCCCCTACGGGAGATTTCCTCTTGGCTCCTGCGGTTCTGAGGACGTTCTGAAAAGTTCCCAAGCCCCACCTTTGGTAGCTGCCCAGACCCCAGCTTCCAATTCTTCCCTCTTCTTTGCACAGGTAGCCGTCAGCCCCATAGCACCACCAGCGTCCAAAATAGACCACTTTTAGCAAATCCGGCAGGGCTGGGGCAGTCTAAGAGTTTGGAAACAAACTGAGAATAGAGGGGTCCTATTTCATGCCAGGTTCTCCCTGGTTTACGTTCCAACTCCCCTCTGTCCGTTGTGCGAAAACGTCTCCAGGCCGACCTTCATTCATTTACTGTCAACAAACGTCCTGGGAGAGCGGCTACAGCCGGCCGCTGAACCCAGAAGGGACTTTCTCTAGGCTTTCTTGGCACCCTCCCAATTATCTTCCTTCTCTTGCCCGAGGGCAGACCAACACAGCTACGAACATGGGTGACTGAGTGTCAGACCCCTTCCCGGAACCGCCTCCAAGCTCCTAATTTTTGCCTAATGTTAAACCATATCCAAAGATGAATATTTAAACCATCAATTCAGTGGCGGAGCAAATTAAACGTTATTCTCCGATCAAACAGGAGCTTCGGGTCCACCTGTTTGGAAGCACCCAGGCGGCTTGGAGAGGTCCGGCCTTCGGGTGCGACCCGCAGGGGTTGCCTTGCCCGGCTCGCGGAACGGACGTTTACGTGTCGCAGCTACGAACCCACCAACGACACCAAGCACTTGCCGGGCAGACCAGGCGCCCCAGCCCCCCCACCCCCCCGCAACGACGCGTCCCAGAGGTGCGTAGTGCTTGGCGCGGTGACCAGACCTGGCCGCCTTCCTGACTGCACAGAGCTAGAGGCCACACTCTGGATCCCAGGCCGGGTCCCTGCGGTTCTGGAAGGGAGGTCCCGGACGCCTCCCAGATCTCGGGCTTCCGTAACCCTGAGGCTGGGTTTTAAAATCACGGCTCTTCCAAGTTACACGAAGAGTCCATGGTCAAGGGTCAAGGGTGGTCTTCGACCCTCGGGATCGTCTTCTTGAGAAATGGCTGAGAGCTAAGCCTAGAGCTGCCCAGGGAAGGAAGCCAAAGAGCTGGAGCCGAGCGCGAAGGGCTGGGAGGTGCGGGGAGGCCCCTTACCCCCGCCCCCCCCACACTGTCCTGCCCGCTAAAAACGCTGATAATAGTAACAATATCGGCCAACTGTTTCCCCCCCGCTCCTGGTCTGCCAGGCACCGGATCCTCCTTCGGCACTCCCAGCACTCACTGAAGAAGACACTATGGAATTCTCCGTTTTCCAGACTAGAAATAAGGAACTCGGGGAAATGAAGAAACTCGCCCGACGACCCTCAGGCAGTAGCACCCGGCCAGGTTTGCTTTCTGAACCACTAACTCCACTCGCGCACGCCACCTTTCCTGCCTGGGCCTCTGGCGGGTCGCAGGGGTGGAAGCCTGACCTGGGCCAGGGCCCGGATTTCTTCCTCCTGGCCTCTGTGCCACCGCCCCCGGTGCCAGGAAGCGCTTTTCTCTCGCCGAGACCCAGAAGCGCCGAAAGACTCGCGCGGTCAGTTCCCCGCCCCACGCCCTGGGCTGTGCGTTTTCTTGTCGCGCGGTCAGTTCCCCGCCCCACGCCCTGGGCTGTGCGTGTTCTTGTCGCGCGGTCAGTTCCCCGCCCCACGCCCTGGGCTGTGCGTTTTCTTGTCGCGCGGTCAGTTCCCCGCCCCACGCCCTGGGCTGTGCGTGTTCTTGTCGCGCGGTCAGTTCCCCGCCCCACGCCCTGGGCTGTGCGTGTTCTTGTCGCGCGGTCAGTTCCCCACCCCACGCCCTGGGCTGTGCGTTTCTTACCAGCCTCTGCCGAGTGCGGGCAACGGCGCCGCCAGACTCCCCCAGACCGCGCTCCGGCTCACGCCCGACCAGAGCACCTGCTTCACAGGGGGGCGTTCTGCGCGTCCTTCCTCCCCGGTGTGATTTTCGTTCTTTTTCCTCTCGTGGTTCCCAAGAACCCAGGCACCCCTCGACGTCGGTGCCGGCGGTACCGGGAATCCCTCCCCCGGACTCCCTGCCGGCCCGAAGCCACCTTCTAATCCCAGCCGCCTTCCCAAGGCGGCGGAGGTGGGCAGCTCCGGGCTCCGCGCCGCCCCGTGAAGCCGGAATTTCTCTTCGGAGTCTCGCTACAGCTCTCCACTTCGTCGCCCCGCACTGGATCCTGGTAGCGTGAAACTTGCCCAGGAAGCTGGGCTGCGCTGGCCCGGGGGGAAGGTCCAAGAGACGAGGGGGCCGGGACGCGGGGCTGTCGCAACCACTGGCCCTCTGCGAACCCTCGGGCCGGCAGGTTCGGGACTATCGGGGTGGGAGTGGAGGCGGTGGCCGCTGAGAGTAGAGAGAACGTCCAGGAACCGGTGGACTAGGGGTCCCCGGCGGCTGGCCGAGGGTTGCAAGCAGAGGGGACTGTCGGTTGCCAGCAAGTCCCGAGCGGATGCCTTCTGGCAAGGCAGTCACATTCTACAGTGCCGATTCTGTGTACATTGAGTATCCAAAATGCATAAAATCTGTTTATACATTGGAATGTAGCTTATGATTCCAAAATCTCATCTCCAGGCTGCCTAGATCACACGGCCCCGTTTCATTCATTTTTACTTAATAACGGTCGTTAGACAATTGAGAGAAACAGCAGAAACCACGAGAAAAAGAATGGAATCAAACGGCGGTAAGGACTGACAAGGCTGGCGGGGAGATTTAGCAAATGATGGCTTCTGAGAGTTTGCACCAGTCCTTCACCACGTTTTATTGGAAGTGTGGAGAGTCATGATTCTCATTCCTCCCCAGCCTTCCGGAAAAACGCTCAGAAATTTCTTTCCACATTGACACCTGATTACAGTCTAAATAGTAACCTTATTCTGATTGTTAATGTAACCTTCTCGTAATTTCTACAAAAATACTTTAGTTTTTCTAGCTGTGTTTTCATGTAATCACTGAAATTATTTTTAATTGGTTTTAAGCATTCATTGATTCCATATACACCACCTGCAAAAAAGTTACATAGGTGATCGCTAACAATACTAGAATTCGCCCCATCCAAAGGAAACATTAGAGTAGAAAAAGAAAAAGGATTTGAGAATCCAGTATGAAATTCAGTTAATCATTACTTCCCTGTTACTCAACTATCTTAACATTGTCAGGTTTACCTGAACATAAACTTCATTTTCTTAATTGTTCTTAGAACGAAGGGATATGTTTATTGAAATCAGTAATTAAGAATATTTTGGGACAGTTATGATTTACTTAGCCAGTGAAGCAGTTTCTATTCCCAAATCCAGGCAAAGAGAACAATAAGATTAAACGTAGCCTAAGAGATTTCCTTTTTGTCAAATAATGTGATTTTGCTATGTATAGAGGAGATGTCTATATGTAAGGGCATATTTATGACCAGTAGTTCCTAAAATTAAGGGGACTATTATTGTGTTACTCAAGGTATCAGATGTATAGGATACATTATGTCATATTTCAAACAATGTTTATAAAGAGATTAGTATAATTAACCTGTATGTACTTCTCCTCTGGGCCAACCTTGTGTCTTCTTTAACTGCTGACAGTCCCCTCCCCACTGAATTATTTTGAATCAAATCCCAGATAGTCTATCATTGTATTGTATTTTTGAATATTTCTCTAAAAGATAATAATTCCATCAATGAGACTGGGTGCAGTGGCTCCTCCCTGTAATCCCAGCTCTTTGGGAGGCAGAGGTTGGAGGATCACTTTAGGCCAGGAGCTCAAGACCACCCTGAGCAACATAGCAAGACCCCATTTATAAAAAAGAAGATTCCCATCAATGTAACCACAATACCATTATCACACCTAAATAATCCATTAATAGCATCGGTTTATCCAGGCAATATTTAAATATCTTCAATTGTCTAAAAACTTTTTGTTTAGTTGGTTGGTTTGAATTAGAATGCTAATAAGGGTTACGTATTGTGTTTGGTTGATATGGGCTATTATATCTCTTTTAGATTTCCTCAATCCTCTTTTTTTGTTTCCCTTGCATTTTTTATGGGAGAAACTGAACTGTTTGTTCTGAAGAAGTTGACATTCTGGACTTTGTAGCTGCAGGTAATAGTTTTTTGGCAAGATATTCCCAGGGATAAGGTCGTTTATTCAGACTTTTGAATATTGGCAAATAATAATATTGTTTGTAGAGGGAGAAGGATTAGTCAAGATATTTTGAAGAATCAACTATTGAAAAAACAAATTTTTATCAGAGTAAGCATGGATCTGGTAAAGATTATGTGAAATTTTCCTAAATGCAAATACAATCTAAAATTGTAATGTCTTACAATTAAAAAATAGATTATTTTCCATATATTTATAGAAATATAAATGATCAATCAACTATTTCATTGACAATTTTAAATCTAGTTTTATCTTGAGGAGAATAAAGTTTTTTATATCTTTAGTATTTTAGTTGAAGATCCAAAGACATTTTATGTTAAAACTTTAGGTTTTATATTGTTTTGTGTTTTAAAACATAAAATCTAAAATGTGGTAATATCCATGAGGTGCGGATAGAGTAATAGCACAAATTCTGTGTTCATGAAAATTCATTTTAGGATAACTTAATTAAAAGGACTCAGGATTTGAATGATATTAGATTAGACAGAAAAAAGTTCACTTGAGTGTAAGACATAAGTAATAAAAACTAAAGGTAGCTAACTTTTTTAGGCTTCTTCTTTCTTTAACGAGTATGCATATGAAATAAAATTTCCATGTCCATGTCCATTTTTCCGTGGTACATAGGGCTTCTATAATTTCATCTATTTCATCCTGCAGTTATTTTCACGGGTTTCTGTGTCCACCACTATCTGGAATCTCTGAGATGGTGAAAACGAAATCTTATTCTTCTTTATATTTCAAACAATTCCTAGCACATTATCAAAAATACCTGATAAAATTTATTGTGTCTGTAATACTGGTAAGCATGTAAAAGGGTGGTAAATATATAGGCTTTAAGTTTAGATAGATCTAAATATTATTAAAATTACCAAATTATTGTTTTTAAAAAGTATTAGTTTCCTAGGACAAATAGAGATTTTTAGATAAGGCTGGATTTGTAATACTTTAAGCAACAGGTCACAGTGCTTAAGTATTTAATGCCGATTTGGCAAGCAGCTGATGTTTTACATAATGCTGTCAGGTATTTTATATTTGCGTGTATTTTCTGATGCACTGGATCCAGCACTTCATGTCACGTCATATATCTGTTTATAATGTATACAAATGTATTTTCATATATATTTGATGTTTGATGGCTTTGAAACTTTAATCTTGAAATAGATTTTAAATTTTTATTAAAACTATTTAAATAATTACCGTAAGGAAAGAGCTCTTATTAGTTGAAAGAAAATGTAGATTCATGTTTCCTTGGAGACTAGTCTAGTTTCCAAGGATAGACGGCAGTGAGGAGTTGGGTATCTAGATGGAATTTCTGTTGGTTTGGATTCCAGCTCTGCTGCTTACCAGCTTTGTGACCTCAGGCAAACAACTTAACCTCTCCAAGCCTCAATTTCCCCATCTATCTAATGGTGATATTTATAAGTTTCGCCTTATAGGGCCATGGTGGGGATTCCATGAAGTAGTGAATGTGAAGTGCTTAGCACAGTGCCTGGCACATACTCAATGCTCTATGCGTGTCAGCTAGTACTTAATGATGCTAATAGACATGATGTGTCCCGAAGCACGGGCGGGATCTTGCCTGACGTCCTTCTCTCTGCGTCCTGGTCAGTCTTCACATGGTGGGCATCCTTTATTTCCGGTCACACACGGGTGGTACACAGAGCATGCTGTTTCTTTCCTGCCAGAAGGTTCCTGCTGCAGCTCTCCTGCTAGTTTAGCTTAGCCTTCCGGTTTGAGGGATGAGTCACATATACCATCACTTCCCAGGACCAACAGGACCTTTCAGGAAAGCTATCCCTGCTTACACAGAGAATTGCCCTTGCCTAACACTGAAGCCTGGCAGAGTAACATGAAATAACCACAGCAATTCTAAAATTAGAATTAGCATGCCTAGAATAACAGGTATAACCTTCTCTTGTACTTTATCACTTGCTTCATTTCTGCTCAGCCTAATTTTCACTTGATGTGTAGATTTATTTTTTGTTCACCCATCCAGAAAATGTTGACTGAGGAATTACTCTGTGTTAGGTGCTGTTGTAGGCGCAAGGGATACAATGATGATCAAGGCAGATGCAGCCGTTACCTTCAGGTTGTGGAGTCCGGATACAGACTGGAGGCAGGCAGCTGTAAGATGTGTGACAAATGCTGCGCTGGATCAGCCCATGGTATTAGGAGAGCAGGTAAGGAAGGGTGGGGACGGGAGCGGACAACCTGGAGGAAGAGGCACCTAAGCAGAGTCCGGAAGGCTGAGGAGGAGTCAGCAGGTAAAAGAGAGGGGAATCATGACATGCCATCTCAACTGTAGGGCACGGCTAGCTGGCTGACTTAGCTGCTGTAACACTGGATTTTTGCAAGAGTCCCTGAGTATTTCTCGTGGACTTGCGAACAAATCTGAGCAAGAAAACCACGTAATTTCTTTTATGCCCTGCCCAAGAAAGCCACCTGGAGGGGCAAGGGGACCTTAGCAGAAAGAAGCTGGAGGTGGGGGGAGAGCAGGGTGATATTACTGTCCATATGGTGGGGGGTGGACACCTCCCTGTCATATGGCTCGTAATATCCAGCGGGGGAGAGGGGTTGACTTTCCCCTGTGTTGTTGGTAATATCACCCCCCTCTCTCCTGCTAAATATTAAGTACAATATCACAGGTGGGGTGTACACCCCCGGCGATGTTTGAAGTAATATCAACTTCTCCCCCTCTGGATGTTAGAAACAATATCACAGGGGGGTGTACACCCCCCTGCGATCCTGGGAGTAACATCATCCTCTTTCCCCCGGATATTAGGAACAATATCACAGGGAGGGGGGTGCACACCCCCTGCGATATTGAAAGTCATATCATCTTCTTTCTCCTCGGATATTAGGAACAATATCACAGAAGGTGTTTACAACTTCTGCAATGTTGGGAGTAATTTCATCCTCTCTCACCCTAGATATTCAGAACAACATCACATGGGAATTGTACCCTTCTGTTTATTGAGAGTAATATCATCCTCTCCCTTTCTGTATATTAGAAACAATATCACAGAGGGCTGTGTACACCCCCAGGAATGCTTTGAGTAATATTATCCTCTCTCTGCCTGGATATTTGGAACAATATGACAGGAGTTGTGTACACCCACTGTGATATTCGGTTTAATATCAACTTCTATCCCCTGGATATTGGGAGTAATATCTATCTTTAGCCAATATCACAGGAGGGCTGTATACACACGGCGCTATTGGGAGTAATATCATTTTCTCCACCCCTTGATATTAGGTACAATATAACAGTGGGGACGTGTACCCCCTGGGATATTGGGAGTAATATTAATCTCTTCCCCTGTGGATGTTAGGAACAATATCACAGAAGGGGTGTATACCCCCAGCGATATTGGGAGTAAGATCATCCTCTCCCAACTTGGATATTAGGAACAATATCACAGGGGAAGTGTAAAACCCCTGCGATATTGTGAGTAATATCATCCTCTCCCAAAATGGAGATTAGGAACAATATCACAGGAAAGGTGTACACCTCTTCTGATATTTGTGGTAATATCATCTCCTCCCCTCATTGATATTAGGAACGATATCACAAGGTGTGTACAGCCCCTGCGATATTGGGAGTAATATTATTCTCTCTTCCCCTGGATATTAGAAATAATATCACAGGCGGAGGGTACAGCCAACCCCCTGCGATATTGGGGGTAATATCATCCGCTTTTAGCCTGGATATTAGGAACAATATCACAGGGGGCTTGTACACTTCTTTTGATACTGGGAGTAATATCATCCTCTCCACAAGTAAATAGTAGGAAAAATATCAAAGAAGGTGTGTACAACGCTTGTGATATTGGGAGTAATATCATCCTACCTCACCTGGATATTAGAAAAAATATCGGGGGGCATTTACACCACCTGCGATATTGGGAGTAATATGATTTTCTACCCCAGTGGATATTTAGAACAATATCACAGGGGCAGTGTACACCCTCTGAGATATTGTGAGTAATATCGTTCTCACCCCGCCGCCCCCACCCCAGATATTAGGAACAATATAACAGGCAGATTATACACCTGCTGCAACATTGAAAGTAATATCATCCTTTTCCCCCTGGATATTAGGAACAATATCTTATGGGGGGTTTACAGCCCATTCCATTTTGGGAGTAATATCAACTTCTTCATTGCTGGAAATAGGAAACAATATAGCAGTTCTGGTGTACACACCCTGTGATATGGGCAGTAATATCATAGACTCTCCCCCGGCATATTAGGAACAATATCAAAAAGGGGTGTATACCCATAGCGATTTTGGGATTAATATCATACTCTCCCCCCTGGATATTAGGAACCATATCAAAGAAGGAGTGTCTACCCCTTGTGATAGTGACAGTAATATCATCCTCTCCCTCCCTGGATATTAAGAACAATACCACAGAATTGGTGTACACCCACTACGATCATGGGAGTAATGTCATCCTCTAACCCCTGGATATTAAAAACAATATCACAGAGGAGGTGTACACCCCTCATGATATGGCCAGTAATATCATCGTCTCCTCCACTGCGTATTAGGAACAATATCAAAGGGGTGTGTACACCTCCTGCGCTATTGGGAGTAATGTCATTCTCTTTTCCCCTGAATATGAGGAATAATATCACTGATGGGGTGTACAACTCCTACGATATAGGCAGTAATATCATCCTCTCCCTACCTGGATATTAGGAACAAAATAACAGGACATGTACACCCCCTGCGATACTGGGAATAATATCATCCTCTCTCCCACTTAACATTAGAAACCATATCCCAGGAAGAGTGTAAACCCTCTGAGATATTGAGAGTAATATCATCCACTCCCTACCTAAATATTAAAAACAATGTCACGGGAGGGGTGTACACCCCTACAATATTGGGAGTAATATCATCCTCTCCCTCCCTAGATATTAGAAACAATATAAAAGGGGTCGCGTACACCCCCTGTGATATTGGGAGTAATATCATTCTAATCCCCCCTGGATATTAGGAAGAATATTATACAGGGGATGTACACCCCTTGACACATTGTGAGTCATATCATTTCTCCTCCCTTGGACATTAGGGACAACATCACGGGGGGTGTGTGTCCCCTGTTATATTGAAATTATTATCATCCTCTCCCAAACTGAATATTAAAAACAACGTCACGGGGCTGCTGTGACTCCAGCAATATGGACAGTACTATCATTGTCTCTCTCCCTAAATATTAAGAACAGTATCACAAGAGGGGTGTGCACCCCCTGCGATATGGCCAGTAATATCATCGTCTCTACCTTTGGATACTAGGAACAACATCACAGAGGGTGTGTACACCCCCTGCGATATTGGGCATAATGTTAGCAATATCCCTGGTCGGGGGAGGTGGAGTACATTAAGAACAATATCTGAAGGAGGTGGGTGTACACCCCCTGAGATATTGAGTGTAGTATCATCCTTTCTTTCCTAGGATATTAAGAACAATATCACAGGAGGGGTGTACTGCCCCTGCGATACTGGGAGTAATATCATCCCCTCCCCCTTCTATATAAGGAACAATATCCCGAGGTGGGTGTACATCCCCTGCGATATTGGGCGTAATGTCATCGTCTCCCAACTTGGATATTGGCAATAATGTCCCAGGGGGGTGTACACCTTCTTCGATATTGGGAGTAGTATCGTCCTCTCCCCTCGGGATTGTAGGCAAAATATGGAAGGGGTTTTACAGCTCATGCGATATGGGCAGTAATATCATCCTCTCTCCACCTAGATATTAGGAACTACATCACAGGCGACTGTACACTTCTTGCGGTATTGGGAGTAATATCATCCTCTCCCATCATGGATATTAAGAACAATATTACCAAAGAGGTGTACACCCCCTGCGATATTGACAGTAATATTTGGCTCTCCCCTTTGGGTTATTAGGAACAATGTCGCAGGAGGTGTGCACAAGCCCTGCGATATTGGGAGTCATATCATCCTCTCCCCCTGAATATAAGAAACAATATCACAGTGGGTGCGTACAGCCGCTGCGACATTGCCACCAGTATCATCCTCTCCCTCCCAGGATATAAGGAACAATGTCACAAGGGGGCGCACACCCCCTGAGATATTGGGGGTAATTTCTTCCTCTGCCCCGCTGGCTATTAGGAACAATGTCACAGAAGGGGTGTCCACTCCCTGCTATATTGGGAGTGAGATCTTCCTCTCCGTCCCTGAATATTAGGAACAATATCCCTAGGGAGTGTACACCTCCTACAATAGTGAGACTAAGATCATCCTCTCGCCCCCCTGGATATTAGGATCAATATCATAGGGGTGGTGTACACCCCCTGCGAAATTGGAAGAAATATCATCCTCTCCACCTTTGGACGTTAGGGACAGTATCACGGGGGAGGTCTATGCCCCCTGCGATATTGGGAGTCATATCATCCGCTCCCACCCAGGACATTAGGAACAAGATGACTGAACGGAGGTACACCCACAGCGATATTTTCAATAATGTCATCCTCTACGCCCTGGCAATTAGGAGAAACATCATAGAGGGGTGTACACTTTCAGCGACATCGGGAGTAATATCCTCTCCCCCACAGATATCGGGAAGTTATATTAATTATTAATATTAATAAATATATTAATAATTAATAGTAATCATCGATATTAATAATTGCAATAGAGATAGTAAAAGTTAATACGGATTAAAAATATTAACAATTACTATTAATAATAACAATATCACTATTAATAATAAAATAATGATATTATTAATCAGTGTTACATAAATCAGTCATAAATGATGTTGGTAATAAAACAATAATTAATATTAAGATTAATAACTAATATTATTGAAAAATGACATTAATACAGATAATTTTAATCATGCATAATCGTACATTTATAATAATCATTAATGATTAATAACATTATACTATTAATTAATATTACCATTGATAATTATTAAGACTGATGTTTAACAATTAATAATATTATTAAGATTGATGCTTAATCATTAATCGTATTATTTCTCCTAATACCGCAGGGGGTGTACACCTACCCGTGATATTGTTCCTAATATCCAGGGATGGAGAGCATGATATTAGTTTTAATATCTCCGTAGGTGTACACTCACCCTGTGACACTGATCCTAATATCCAGGGAGTAGAGTATGACATGACTCCCAACATAGCAATGAATGTACAGCCACCCAGTGATATTGCTCCTAATATTCACGGAAGAAGCGTAGGATATTACTTCCAAAATCGCAGGGAGTGTACACCTCTTCTGTGATATTGTTCCTGGTATCCCGAGGGGGAGAGGATGATAATAATTCCAGTATCACAGGCTGTGATCACCCACCCTGTGATATTGTTATTAACATCCTGAAAGGGAGAGGATGATATTACTCCCCGTAATAGATAGATATTACTCCCCATAACAGAGCAGGAGGTGTACACCCACCCTGTGATATTGTTCCTAATATTCAGAGGCCGAGAGGTCGATATTACTCCCAATATGGCAGGAAGTGTACACCCCCGTGTGAGATGGTCCTTAATAATATTCCAAGGCGGAGGGGGAGATATTACTCCCAATATCGCAGAAAGTGTACCTCCCCAGGGATATTGTTCTCATGATCCTAGAGGGAAGAGGATGATGTCACTTTAAATATCACAGAAGGTGTGCACGCCCCCACTGATATCGGTTCTAATTTCCACGTGGGAGAGGAGGATGTGACGCCCAATCACACCTGCAGTAGAAACACAGCTATGATACTGTTCTTAATATTCAGGGAGGAGGACGATGATATTACTCCCAAAACAGACGGCTGTACACCCTCTGCACACCGAGGGTGTACCCCCATCTGTGAAATAGTTTATAATTTCCAGAGGGGGAGATGATATCACTCCGAATACCGTAAACAGGCTGTGAGTCCACCTTGGATCCTAAAAACCAGGGAGGGAAGAGGGGCTGGCACGCACTCCCCGCATCGCGGGGGGTGTCTCATCCCCTTGCGATGGGGGTCCTAAGAGCCAGGGGGGGAAGAGGGGCTGGCTCTTACACCCCGCATCAAGGGGGTTCCCGGCGATGGGGGTCCTAAGAGCTAGTGGGGGAAGAGGGCCTGGCTCTTATTCCCCGACTCGCGAGGGATGCCTCTCCCCTCTGCGATGGGGGTCCCAAGAGCCACGGGGAAAGAGGGGCTGCCTCTCAGTCCCCGCCTCGCGGGGGGTGCCTCCTCCCCCTGCGATGGGGGTCCTAAGAGCCAGGGGGGGAAAGGAGCTGGCTCTCAGTCCCTGTCTCGTGGGGGGTGCCTCCCCCCCCCGGGATGGGGGTCCCAAGAGCCAGGGAGGGAAGAGGGGCTGGGTCTCAGTCACCGCCTCGTGGGGGGTGCCTCTCCCCGCTGCGATGGGGTTCCTAATAGCCAGGGGGGGAAGAGGGGCTGGCTCTCTGTCCCTGCCTTGTGGGTGGTCCTTCCCCCCGCTGCGATGGGGGTCCTAAGAGCAAGGGGGGGAAGTGGGGCTGTCTGTCTGTCCTCGCCTCACCAGGGGTGCCTCGCACCCTTGAGATGGGGGTCCTAAGAGCCAGGGGGGGAAGTGGGGCTCTCTGTCTGTCCTCGCCTCACCAGGGGTGCCTCGCACCCTTGAGATGGGGGTCCTAAGAGCCAGGGGGGGAAGAGGGGCTGGCTCTCAGTCACCACAGCATGGGGGGCCTTTCTGTTCTGGTTTTGCCCAAGAGTAAGCTTATTTGCATCTGGTTCTAGCAGGGCAGTTGCTGCCAAGGCCCTCAAACATGGGGGCCATCCTTTCGAATCTCTGTCTAGCTGTTTAGAGAGGTAGGCCACCGGCCTCAGCCAAGGCCCCACAGTTTGGGTTTAAAGTCCAGCTGCCATCTTTTCTCTGATGCATACAATGGAAAAGGCTTTGTGAGATCAGGTAGCCCCTGGGCTGGGGCTTTCAGAAGTTTTTCCTTTAAGTCATGAAAGACTTGCTGTTGTTGGAATCCCCATTCCAAATGTTCCCGGTCCCCGTCCCCTTTGTCACGTCATAGAAAGGCGTGGCTAATACTGCAAAGTTTGGGCTCCGCAGTCTACAAAACCCCACAGCTCCTAGGAATTCTCTCACCAGCCTTCTGCCCTTAGGCTCCAGTAGATTGCAAATGACCTGCTTTCTTTGGGATCCCGGGCTGCTTTCGGACACCTGTCGAATAGTAAATCCCAAGTAAGGTACCTGCGGTCGTCGGCAGATCTGAGTTTTCTTCTTGGACACCTAATACCCACAGCCCTCCAGGTCGGTCCTAAGGATCTTAGAATCCTCGATGGGGGTCATAAGCCGGGGGGGAAGAGGGACTGGCTCTCATTCTCCGCCTCGCGGGGTGTGCCTCCCCCGTGTGATGGGGATCCTCAGAGTTGGGCGGGGAAGAAGGGCTGGCTCTCAGTCACCGCCTCGCGGGGGGTGCCTCCCCCCCTGCGATGGGGGTCCTAAGAGAAATGGAGGGAAGAGGGGCTGGCTCTCAGTCCCCGCCACGAGGGGGGTGCCTCCCCTCCTGCGATGGGGGTCCCAAGAGCCGGGGGGGAAGAAGGGCTGACTCTCAGTCCCTGCCTCGCGAGGGGTGCCTTGCTACCCTGCGATGGGGGTCCTAAGAGCCAGGCAGGGAATAGGGGTTGGCTGCCAGTCCCCGCCGCGTGGGGGGTGCCTCCCCCCCACAGCGATGGGGGTCCTAAGAGCCATGGGGGGAAGAGGGGTTGGCTCTCAGTCCCCGCCACGCGGGGGGTGCCTCCCCTCCTCGAGATACGGATCCTAAGAGCCAGGGGGGGAACAGGGGCTGGCTCAGTCCCCGCCTCGCGGGGGGTGGCTCGCTCCCCTGAGATGGACATCCTAAGAGCCAGGGGAGGAAGAGGGGGAGAGGATGATAATAACTTCAGCATTGCAGGCTGTGTTCACCCAGCCTGTTAAATTGTTATTAGTATCCTGAAAGGGAGAGGATGATATTACTCCCCATAACAGACATGACTCCCCATCGTAGAGCACGAGGTGTACACCCGCCCTGTGATTTTCTTCCTCATATTCAGAGACCGTGAGGTTGATGTCACTCCCAATATCGGAGGAAGTATGCACCCCCGTGTGAGATGGTCCTTAATAATATTCCACGGCGGAGGGGGTGATATGACTACATACATGGCAGAAAGTGGAAACCCCCCAGGGATATTATTCCCACGATCCTGGAGGGAAGAAGATGATGTTACTTTCTATATGACAGAAGGTGGATGAAGTGGTGGACTGCCCCTCCACACCTGTGAGTATTTCTAGTTGGGTGGGACGAGAGACTGAGGAAAGAAATAAGACACAGAGACAAAGTGTAAAGATACAACAGTGGGTCCAGGAGACCGGCGCTCAGCACACCAAGGACCTGCACCGGCACCAGCCTCTGAGTTCCCTCAGTTTTTATTGATTATGATTTTCATTATTTTAGCAGAAAGGAATGTAGTAGGAGAGCAGGGTGATGATAAGGAGAGAGTCAGCAGAAGACAAGTGAGCAAAAGAATCTATGTCATAATTAGGTTCAAGGGAAGGTACTATGACTGGACGTGCACGTAAGCCAGATTTGTTTCTCTCCACCCAAACATCTCAGTGGAGTAAAGAAGAACAAGGCAGTGTTACTGCAAACATGTCTCGCCTCCCGCCACAGGGCAGCTTTTCTCCTATCTCAGAGTTGAACGAATGTACAATCGGGTTTTACACCAAGACATTCAGTTCCCAGGGGCAAGCGGGAGATAGTGGTCTTCCTCCATCTCAGCTGCAAGAGGCTTTCCTCTTTTATTAATCCACCTCAGCACAGACCCATTACGGGTGTCGGGCTGGGGGACAGTCAGGTCTTTCTCATCCCATGAGGCTATATTTCAGACTACCACATGGGGAGAAAGCTTGGACAATACCCTGCTTTCAAGGGCAGAGGTCCCTGCGGCTTTCCACAGTGCATTGTGCCCCCGGTTTATTGAGACTAGAGAACGGCGATGACTTTTACCAAGTATACTGCTGGTAACCATTTTGTTAACAAGGCACGTCCTGCACAGCCCTACATCCCTTAAACTTGGATTTTATACAACACATGTTTTTGTGAGCTCCAGGTTGGGTCAAAGTGGCTGGGGCCAAGCGGCTAGGGCAAAGCTACAAATTAACAACATCTCAGCAAAGCAATTGTTTAAAGGACAGGTCTTTTTCAAAATGGAGTCTCTTATGTCTTTCCTTTCGACATGGACACAGTGACAGTCTGATCTCTCTTTCTTTTCCCTACAGGTGGACACGCCCCCACTGATATTCCTTCTAATTGCAACGTGGGAGAGGAGGATATGACAGGCGATATCGCAGGGAGTAGAAACACCCCTGTGATACTGTTCTTCATATTCAGGGATGAAGAGGATGATATTACTCCCAATACAGATGGGTGTACACCCTCTGTACACCGAGGGTGTACACCCGTCTGTGAAAGAGTTCGTAATCTCCAGAGGGGGAGATGATATTACTCACAATATGGTAAAGAGGCTGTGAGTCCACGGAGGATCCTCAGAGCCAGTGGGGGAAGAGGGGCTGGCTCTCAGTCCCCACCTCAGGGGGGTGACTACCCCCACTGCGATGGGGGTCCTAAGAGCCAGCGGGGGAGGAGGAGCTGGCTCTCAGTCTCCGCCTCGCGAGGTGCCTCCCCACCTTGTGGTCGGGGTCCTAAGAGCCAGGGGGGAAGAGGGGCTGGCTCTCTTTGTGGATGATTCTTTTTCCATTCTCATGCACTTTTCTTTTTTCTTTCTTTTTTTTTTTTGAGACTGAGTCTTGCTCTGTTGCCCATGCTTTGCTGGATCTCGGGTGACTGCAACCACTGCCTCCCAGGTTCAAGAGATTCTCCTGCCTCAGCCTCCTGAGTAGCTGGGACTAGAGGCGTGTGTCACCACACCCAGCTAATTTTTGTATTTTTAGTAGAGATGGGGTTTCACCATGTTTGCCAGGATGGTCTCTATCTCCTGACCTTGTGATCCACCCACCTCAGCCTCCCAAAGTGCTGGGATTGCAGGTGCGAGCCACTGGGTCCAGCCTCTCAGGCGATTTTCATACCTGCATACTCTGATCACTACTCTGTTAAACAGTCAAGGAAGGTAAGTATTATCTTCAGATTTCCAGAGCTCTGTCTCTGTACAGCCCTCTCCTCCTCAATATTCTGCCCTATGAATTCTAGCCACATTGGCCTTCCCAGACTCACAGTTCTGTCCTCTCAACTCAGGAAGATCTCTGAGCTCCATCTGCATTCTTTCTTCCTGTGCTGTGGCCTGGAAAGTTTTCTAAGGTGTTTGGGAGGTCAATTGTGGGGTTAGCCTCATTTGTTTCTCATTTGTTGACGATCACTGCCTTTTGATGCTTGATTCCAGTGATTGATTCCCTTTGTTGCTTGAGGGCCATAGTTTCATATATTTTGTCCAGTATTTTTGTTGTTTTAGGTCAGAAAGTAATTTTGGTCTCTGTTACTCCATCTTGGCCAGAAGTGTAAGACCTAAGCATTTACACATCAAAATACTGCACACATAATTTTAGTTTAAGCCACTTTTTAAAAAATCTCCTTCATTTTCCATTTAGCATTCTATTTAGGGTATTACATTGGTTTTTTTGAAATTCTGTTATTGGCAGTTTCTATTGCCTATCAATCCCATTTAAAGATAGTGCATAGGGTATTCTAAAATAGCTGTTAAGCAAAGAGAAAATTGGGCCTGATAGGGTGAGAATCACAGCTCTAATACCTAGAGTGACCTTATAATGTATTGTCCAAAGGAGATATTTTTGACAGTGAAAGAGGGTGTTGTTAGTAATTATATCAGGACCATGGCCTAAACCAGGACTATCCCAGGCAGCCTGGGACATATTTGTACCCCATCTCTATTTAATGCCTTTATACAATTCTTTACTTAATTCTACCAGCCTTTATTGAGCCTGCTTTCTTTGTCTAGCTGAGTGCCACGTGCTGACATCACTAAGATCAATACAGCAAACTCTGAAAGATGGACAGAGAGACAGGAGATGGTCCTTTATAATGCAGTGTGATCTGTGCTGCAATAGAGGTGAGCACAAGGGCCTTACGAAGGCTCAGTGAAGAGCATGCTTGACTGCAGGGGAGGGCACTTAGGTTACAAAAGATGAGTCGAAGTATGTTCATAGGGAGCATGGGAGGAGACGTGGTGGGAAAGGTATTCCAGACAGTGTGTGTCAAGGCCAAGAGCCAGGGGAACACAGGTGGGGCTTTTTTTTTTTTTTCTTCTAAGATGGAAGAGTGTTCTGATCGGCTGGAAAACAACGCACATGGGAAGCTGTACAGAAATGAGTGGGGAAAGGTAATACTTAACAGCAACAGCAGTTAATATTTAGTGCCCACTTACGACAGGCTGGACACAGTTCCGGGTACTCTGAGCATATTCGCTCATTTAATCTTTACAACAACCCTATGAGGTAGGTACTATTATTATCCCCATTTTCAGGTGAGGAATCTGAGGCACAGAGAGAGTAAGCATGTTGCCCAGGGCCACGCACCAAGTATGTGGTAGGTCCTGGAGTTGAATGCAGAGCCCCTCCACTCTAAACTCCTGAAAGCCAGATGCTACAAGGCATTGTTATTCCAAGTGGAGAAATGCTAACGACATCATCCTGCAGGTGACCAGGAAACCCTGAAGCATTCGAAGCAGGGGAATGGCTTAAAACAAGGTGGTATAAGAAAGTGCTCCCAGAGCAGCATGAAATTCTAGTGTAGTGGAGGTCTCCGCTAGCCACAAGAGGTGGTAAGAGGCTGAGCTGAAGCAGCTGCAGCAGGGATGCAGAGGATACATTCCCCAAACCCTTATGGGCAGAGTCCTTTGGCTTCAGTGACCACGGCCAAGGGTGCAGAGGAGAAGTCCAAGAAGATGCCAGGTGTCTGGTTTATGCCCCTGTGTGAACGTGAAGCCTCTCATTGACATGCAGGTTACAGGAGGAACAGCAGGTTTATTTGGGAAGGAGGCTTCTAGACCATGACTTCCATTTTAGCCATGTAGTTTTTGAAGTGCTTGTACAAGTTCTAGGTGGAAATGTCCAGGAGGCAGTGGGGAACTCAAAGTAGATCTCAGGAGAGAGGCTTAGGCCAGAGGGCTTGGGGAATCATCAGCATGGGGGTGGGAGGAGAGCTGGTATTTGGATGAGATTGCAGTGGAGCATGAACAGAGTGGGAAAAGGTGGTGATGAACCCAGGGACTCCAGTATGCGGTAGCTGGCTGTGAGATTAGGAAGCAATGAAGGAGGCCGAGAAGGATGTGGGGGAGAAGCATCAATAAGGAATAAATGAGTTGCACGTGCTCCAGAGAGGCCAAATAAAGACTGGATTTGGCTCTCGCAGGTCATACACGAAAGAATCTTGGAACCAAAAGGAAAACGGTGGTGGTTTAAAGGGTATATTCAGTTTCTAGGTCTGCTGTCACAAAATACCAGAAACTGGGTGTCTTGTTAAAACAACAGAAATTTTTTCTCTCACAGTTTTGGAAGCTAGAAGTTCAAAACGAGGTGTTGGCAGCACCATGCTCTCTCTGAAGATGCTAGGAAGAATCTGCTCCATGCCTTTCCATTCGCTTCTGGGGTTTCCTGCAAGCCCTGACATTCCTTGGCTTGTAGATGCATCACCCCAGTTTCCGCCCCCATCATCACATGGCCTCCTCTCTGCGTGTGCCTCTGCATTCCCTCTATTCTTCTTCTAAGGACACCGACACCAGTCATAGTGGATTAAGGGTCCACTCCTAACTAATTACATCTGCAACAACCCTATTTCCAAATAAAGTCACATTCTAAGATTCCTAGGGAGAACATGAATTTTTGGGGGTGTGTGGATACTGTTCAACCTGGGACATGGAGTAAATAAATGGCAAGGAAGATTACAGATGACGTTAAGCTAAAGAGGGAGATAGGGTTAAATGTAGGACTTTTTTTTTTTTCCAGGACGGGAGAGGTTTAAACATGTTACTACATTGAATAAATGAAATAACCATGGACATGGAGTGGCTAAAGATTCTGAACTAAGTGCAAGTAATTGATAGCGCAAGCTCCCAAGGGGCTGGGGCCTGGAGCGCAGATGGATGGATCCACTGTGGGCAGAACTGGGGCGTGGGAGGGGTGTGCCGATGCAGATGTGTTTGAGTGTGGGGGGCCAGAAGCTGATTGGGGCGAAGCGTGACAGTGCGGCTCCAAGCACGCTGGAGGTGTTCACCAAGCAAATCAAGAGCAGATGGCAGAACAAGAAGCTGAAATAACAGCTTGTGAAATCAACCCTACTTTGTGGGGAGAGGATTAGTTAAGGATTCTAGCCATGAGAACCAAGAAGAGGAGGATAATCTGTTCATGCCTATTATGGGGCTTTGGGGGAGCAGTTTCAGCCTCAACCTGGAGAATGTTTTGGAAGGCCAGAGAAAGGAACCCTGCAAATCATGTGAGCTGGCCCCTCACTTTGAGATGAAGTGTCCATACAGCAGTAACACCACCCTCTGTAGTGGTTCTAGAGTGTGGCAATCTGGAGGGGTCATTATGGAAAAGGGCTGAAGCATAAGAATGTAGGCCCAATACTGAGATAGAAAGAGGATTCTCTGAGACGACTTAGGCAGGGTGATGGTGGTGGAGGTGGGTGTAAGAAGCCCTCTGCTGCCTCACTCTGAGCATGGAATTCAATTGGTCAAGAGCAGAGCCAATCACCATTTAGGCCCCCTTGTTAGCCTTAATTTATTCCTCAGGTATGGAGAATACTCCTCAAGATGCATTCAGAGTGTAAGCTACCTCTTCCTCAGCAGAGGACTGCCCTGCAGGTTTGCAGTTCTGTCATTTGGAAACTCCCTGATGTGTCCCTTGGCTCTTCCCATTCTTTTGCTTCAACACATTTTAAGACCAGGCACCTTAGCTGCAGAAACAGCATAAAAAACAAGTAGGTTTCAGGAAAAATTATCCCAAGTGGAGTCTCTACGGTGCTCTGTTTATCAGATGTAAAGCTTAAAACAGTGTAAGAGTTTTTACAGAGTGTATTCATATCACACCAGTTTGGGGTCCATAGACAGGGGCTTTTTCTAGATCAAACCGTTCAATTGTCCTGTTGATCCTGGCCTAAAATCTGAGTGGATAAAAAATATTTTAGGAGAGATGAGATTCTAACCCTCAATGGCAAAAAGCAGGGCTGAGCCCTAAGCCCACGTTTTTACACATATTTTACAATTGAATGTGTTGCACTACCGCTAGGACACTAGTTCTCAACCAGGGGCGATTTTGCTTTCCAGGGGACATTGGCAATGTCTGGAGACATTTTTTTTTTCCATTTTCAAAAATTGTGGCAAAGCACATAACATAAAATTAGCCATCTGAACAATTTTCATGTGTATAGTTCAGTGGCCCTAAGCACCTTCACACTGATGTGCAACCATCACCACCATCCATCCATAGAACTCTTTTTATTTTGCAAAACTGTAACTCTGTACCCATTAAACACTAACTCGCCATTTCCCTCTTCTCCCAGCTCCTGACAACCATCATTTGACTTTCTGTCTCCATGATTTTGACTACTCTAGGTACCTCAAATAAGTGGAATCATACTGTTGAGGGATTTTTGATGGTCACAACTTGGGATGGGGTGCTGCTGGTGTCTAGTGGGTAAAGGCTATGGAGGCCACTTAACATCCTGCAATGCACAGGATGGTCCCCGCAAGAAAGCCATAACTAACCCCAAACGTCAATCCTACCAAAATTGAGAAACTCTGAGCTAGAAAAATCCCATGAGTAATCTTACACCATGGAGTATCAGTCAATAGAGACTAGTTATGTTGCAATAAGAAACCACCTCCAAACGTCTGTGGTTTAAAACAACTTATATTTTTGCTCTAACATGGAGCATCCTTAATCAGCAATCCAGGCTGGTGGGAGTTCCATCCTGACCTGGGCTTCTACGATGACTGAAGCAGAAAAAGGATCAGTGATAAATTGTGCACTGGCTTTTAAAGCTCCCATTGGAAGTGTCCAGGTCATTTTCGGTCACACTTTCTTGGCCAGATCAAATCACAGGTCCACATCTCACTTCAAAGGGAGGAAGGAAGTGCATTTTTACTCTGAGGAAATACAACCACCACACCTAGCAATTAAAAATAAACCTCATAGTGTTATCACCTGCTTGAAGTGCTGCTATTAGAGCAAGCCTACCAGTAGGAGTGGTGCAGGCTGCAGGTTTTTGGTTTTGTTTTGTTTTGTTTTGTTTTGTTTTTGGAGACTGCACTCCAGCCTTAGTCTGTCATGCAGGCTGGAGTACAGTGGTGTCATCACAGCTTATTGCAGCCTTGACCTCCCCACACAAGCGATCCTCCCACTTCAGCCTCCTGAATAGTTGAGACTACAGGCCCGTGCCACCATGCCCGGTTAATTTTTTGTATTTTTTTTGTAGAGATGGGGTTTCACTATGTTGCCTAGACTGGTCTTGAACTCCTGGATGCAAGTGATCCACTTGCCTCGGCCTCCCAAAGTGCTGGGATTACAGGCGTGAGCCGCCATGCCTGGCCTAGAAGCTCATTCTTATTGGCCAGAAGCTAGAGAGTGATCTAAAGGCTCCAAGCCAGGCCAGACTGGTTTCAAGCCTTAGGGCTAGTGTATTAATGAATGAGGTTCGAGCTTCTATGGCATGGGAACTGAGGGGCACCACAACACTCAGCTTACTCAAGGGACCAATTCTAGCAGCCTTCGAAGGAGTCTGAAAAAGGTAGCCTTGAATTAGTTTCCGGGTGAAAAATATTTGTCCCAATTGAAGCAAGTACTACTAGTGACTGCCTCTGCTATGGAAGCAGGGGTTACCTGCTTACCTGTGAGCAATAGGATTTTTTGGGGTTGATTTTGCAGGAACATGTACCTCCATGTGGCCAAAGAAGCAGGCTTGCTTAGATTTGCACCACAGGATATTAAAGTGGAAAGGAATCTTAAACATCTAATTGAGGGATGGCAAATTGGGTTCATTGTAAGGGTCACCTCTGACCCTTTGGTTGTGGCTGCTAGGAGCACTGGGTGGGAAGAATTCCGTAGTTTTTTCCAGAGAGAGACAGCCACGCTTCATTAGAGAGTCTAGTGGGCATGGAAGGGAGGGGGTGAGTTGTTGTGCCTTTAATAGGATTTTGCCATCCCTAGTTGTAATCCAACACTTTGAGAGCTGAGGCTCAGCTCCACGAGTGATTTATAGAGGTCCTTCCTTTATTGCTTTTATGTCACCACATCTAGAATTAGGTCTTCTGCTTCCAAGAAAGTCAGCTGCCTCATTACCATGTAGCATAGTTAGATTCTCCATTTCACCTAGAAAATAAATATTTATTGAGGGCTGGCCAAGTGCGGTGGCTCACGCCTGTAATCCCCACATTTTGGGAGGCCAAGGTGGATGGATCATTTGAGGTCAGGAGTTCGAGACCAGCCTGGCCAACATGGTGAAACCCTGTTTCTACTAAAAATACAAAAGTTAGCCAGAAATTCCTTGAACCCAGGAGACGGAGGTTGCAGCGAGCCAAGATCGCACCACTGCACTCCAGCCTGGGCGGAAGAGAGAGATTCCGTCTCAAAAAATAAATAAATAAATAAATAAATTCACAAAAATATTTATTGAGGGCCCACTTGGTTTTTAGCACTGAAATAGGAGCCGAACATAGAGCAGTGAATGAATAGGCCAAGTCCCTGCTCTTCTTGGCCTTACATTTTGGGGGAGGAGACAGATTAGTAATTATTAGGAGAATTATTAGTAATTATTAGGAGAAAGCAGGAAATTTCTGCTTTCATGGGTGGGATACCAGAAGGTAAATCATTATGCAAGGATATTTTGGGACAAGTTTCTATAGCATAGATGTATTTTAGGATGATTGGGGCTGTGTGTTGTGAGCACGGGATCTCTTAGGCAGTCAAAGGGCACCAGGAACCTCATCTCTTAAGGCGTGCATGCACCGTAGGCTGCCGTTTGTGTCCCTCACTCTGGCCAAGCTCCCTTCTTCATCATGGCCTTTGCACTTGCTGTTCTCTGTCTGGGGAAGAATGCTCTTTCCCTAGAGATCCAAATGGCTCACTCCTTCAGTGTCTTCAAATCTCTGTCAAATATCACCTAAACAGAGAGGCTTTCCCTGGCCTCTAGAGGACAAAGTAGCACATTTTCTCACCCACTTACCCTGCTCATCCTTCTTTATAGCACCCCTCACCACCTGCTGTATTATTTGTTTATCATTCAGCTTTCTCTCTAAAATGGAAGATCTATGAGAACAAGAACCTGTCTGCTCATTGAGATGTTACTCTAGAAAAATGTCTGGCCCATAGCAGGTGCTTAATCAACAATTTTTGAAGGAAAAGTGGAGGAAAAAAAGATAGGAGAAAGCAAACTCATGAAGAAGAGTGCTTGGGTGGGGTGGGAGGAGAAGAGGGCAATGGATCCAGGCCCTACAGGGATTCACTGTTCAAGCAGAAAGTCCAGGGAAAGCCACATGGCCTCCTTCAATCGGATGAGCTGGAGCTGCTGACATCCCCTGCAACCTGGGAGCCAGTGCATGCAATGCTTCAGCTGGGTCTAAGGACAGAAGGAGGCTAATGAACAGCCACCTTCGGAGCAACAGTGTCACTTCAGTCCTCCCTGTTTACTTCCAAGCTGCTGAGACTCTTATGCACATTTCCTCTTCTCACTTGCCTCTTCACATCCCTAGCTGTCGCAGGAATTTATGGCTTAATTAAAGTGGGAAGCAGGGTTTATACATGTTTATATAAAGTTATATTTTCCTCCACCTCTTTGTTGGAAGAAAACTCAAATGTTAAAATTCTTAGGAGCCCAGGATTTTGAGACTAGCCTGGGAAACATTGCAACCCCATCTCTACAAAGAATAAAAAAATTAGCTGGGAGTGGTGGTCCCAGCTACTTGGGAGGCTGAGGCAAGAGAATCATTTGAGCCCAGGAGGTTGAGGCTGCAGTGAGCCATGTTAGTGCCATTGCACTCCAGCCTGGGTGACAGAGTGAGATCTTGTTTAAAAATAAATAAAGAAAGAAACACCTAGAAAGGACACTAGAGATAAATCTAGTTCATGCTCCTTGTTTTCTATGGGAGGACACTGAGGTCCAGGGTCACACAACTCACAAATGGCCAGCCTACGGAAACCCTGTAAGAGGCAGAGTGTGAGGAAAAGGCGGGCACTTGTGATAACCCCACTGGTGGGCAGGAGCTAAGCCTCCATAGGTGGGGAAGGGAATTAACCCCAGAACACAGGCTCCAGTCTGGGGGCTTGAGATGCTCAGGGGGACACCAGTTAGAACTAAGGCAGGAGGCCAAGGCAGAAGCTGTGCTCCTCTGCCTGGATGTATGAGGGCAGCAGAGGAAGAAGAGTTGGCAAAGCAGCCCAGAAACACATGAAGAGGAGGAGTGAATGTAAGTAGAGCATGCCAGAGATGGCGGATCAAGGCAGGGAGTTAAATTGAAGGAGGAGGTGGCCGCGGCCAAGGGTGCACAGTGATTCAAAGTTACAGTTGGTTATGGGCTGAGGAAACAGCTTTCTGTTTCACTGCTGTGAGAGGCAACCAGGTTGCAAGGAAAGGAGGGGAAGAGGGAGGCGTTAACATGGAGGAGTGAATGTAGACAGAACCTTCCAGATGTTGGCTGAAGATAGAAAGGAGAGGGAGGAGGGGTTCTGGAGGGAGAAAGAAGTTAAAGAGTATTTTTTTATATGGGGAGATATGGGAGTTTTGGTTTTTATTTTTGGCTTGTGAGAATGAGCTAATCTTGTATAAAGGGATTAAAGATTTTTTAAAAAATTTATCTCTGAGCCTTAGGTCTTTCAACTTTAAAACGAAGATAAAAAATCTATGTCTTTGGCTTATGAAGATTAAAATGTGAAAACACATTACTCCAGTGCCTGGCACATTATAAACACATAATACATGGTAGCTATTTAAAATATTTTATTATAAACTTATGTAGTGCTCATCTGGAGGCCTAGGAAAGTGTTATTGAAAGTATTTTAAATCTTAGTATCTTATATTTATCATTTATAGGGTATAGTAGGTTAAGAAATACTTCACGTATTTTGAAAGATTGGGCTGGAAACATACCCGAAGAAGCATTCTTTTTATCTCTCATGTACATGTGGACATTATACATTTTAATTAAGTGTTATTATATGAGCCAAATTCCCTCCTCATGGGTGTTAGTAGGAGTTGACCTTGAAGGAGGGAGGATTTGGTTGTGGATTTATGACTCACATCTGTGAAAGGAGTAAGGGCGAATAAGAACAGGAAAGTCTCTGATAAGCAATTTTACTATGTTTTCATTTTTATCTGAAACTCTGTAATCCAAGACTGGGGTAACTTTTCATATTTTTTAAAAATACTTTTTAATAGGCTGGAGTGATCTTGTGTAAGCAAGGATAAATCATAGACGTTAGAGAGACGTTTGTCTCTGTGCTGTTTGGTGCAAATTCCATGAAAAAGAGCCAAGGCAGGGGGTGGGGGTGGTTGTCAGGAAACCAAGGGATGAGATGTTTTTCTTTTTCAAAGATGACACCTGTGATGCCAACTAGTGAGCCTGGGGGAACAGAGTGGAAAGGAATTCGTTACAGTCCTAAAGAGGGATAAATGCATCTGGTGTCAGATTAACTCCAGCGAACAGCCTCACTCAGTCCTAAATACTGACTCAAAGGCATGTTGATTTCAGTGTGAGAAACAGATGTGTAAAGGTGACTTCTCATGAGGTAAAATATAAAGCAACATGCCTAGGTCTTAAAATCATGATGTTGAGTGCAACTATAAGAAAAAAATGGGCTTACTGATATAATGTTATTATGTAATTTAAAGCCACATTTGCATATCAAACAACCTTGCCTATTTCTACAGAGATAGTTGTTTTTTCTTTTTTCTTTTCTTGTGACAGGGTCTCACTCTGTTTCCCAGCCTGGACTGCAGTGGTGCCATCTCAGCTTACTGCAGTCTTGACCTCCCAGGCCCAAGTGATCCTCCTGCCTCAGCCTCCCGAGTAGCTAGGATTACAGGCACAGGCCACCATACCTGGCTAAATTTTTTTGTTTTTTATTTTTAGTAAAGATGAAATCTTACTATGTTGCCCAGGCCGATCTCAAACTCCTGGGCTCAAGTGATAGACCCACCTCCATCTCCCAAAGTGCTGAGATGACAGCCACCGTGCCCCTGGCCAAGATAGAAAGTTTAAGGACACATATCAAACGTACTAGAGAGGTTGCTGATGGAATAGGGAGGATGAGTGTGAGCATCACAGACAAGGGAAAAAGCAAAATAAGACAGCGGCTTTGTCCAGATGGACAATGAAAATGTGCTATGAGTTAAAGAGCATGATTTTTAAAAGGAGAGAAATCTTCTAGTCATCGGTCTTCTCTTTGTTCTGGCTTAATGAATCTGCTGCAAAGGCAAATAGCTTTCAGGCACACTTGCTGTCCTAGTGGTAACATTGGCTTCAAGGACTCCTCGAGCGGTTTGGGATGGCTTCCTGAGGGTGACAAAGAGGAGCTGTGTTTTCAGCCAAATATCAGAACCAGGGCCACTGCCTGCCGCCAAACCCCAGCGGGCGCCCCTACTTTGTGTTTATCTGTGGTGGCTACGCTTGCCCACCTGGGTGGGAACCCCGAGAATGACTCCAGACTTTTCCAGGGACTGCATGCCAGGGTATTTTTACAATTTATGTGTAGACTTTGTTCGGGTGGAAAAGTTATCTTATGAAGACGAAACAAGCAATTGGGGTACCTACCTTATGGCATTTTTTACATTGAGAGTGTTAAAAATACCCCTCCCCTAACCAAAACCCTGACAAATAGAGCCAGGGAAGGCCATGCAAAAAAGGATTCTTGGGCTTGTATGCCTGAGAACAAAAACTTATCACAGAAGACTGCAAAAAACACAATCTTGCACAAAGCCCATTGCAACTTTGCACACAACAATGCTTCTGAAGGATATTTGCCCAACAACTGCCTGTCGAACCTGGGACTGGCATCACCTTTGTTATTGATCTTTGTAGCCAAGGATAATCATTTCCAAATGATCATATAATCTTCCTCATTTTTTCTTTTGTCTTCCTTTACCTCCGTGAATATGCATATAGTTTACTCTGGCTTGCCTATTTCTATTGCAAGGCTCTGTTTCCAAACGAATATCTTTTTCTTGTGGAGAGCCTCTCTCTGTTTGTTATTTAGGTTGATAAGAGAAATGTGAACATTTGAGAGCTCAGGTAAAAGGCCTTAGTCTACAGTGAAACTTTTTTGCACCCTTAGATGCTTACTTCCACTACAACTTGCAGGTGGGCCTTGAAAAGTTCTTGGAATAAGTTCGAGCTTTGATCTCGTCCGGTTCATTTAACATAGATTCTCAAAATGTGGTCCCTGGACCCACAGCATCAGCATCGCCTGGAGATTGTTAGAAATGCAAATCATTGGGCCTCATTCCAGACCCTCAGCTGGAAACTCTAGGGGCATGGCCAGACCCTCTGTAGCTGAACAAGCCATCCAGGTGGTTTTGATGCAGCTAAAGTTCTGGAACAACTAATGTAGCCCCATTTGGAAAACTTGGCTGTACAGGCCTCCCTAGCTGGTAAGCTGCTAGCATTTTTTGTTTGTTTGTTTGTTTTGATACAGGGTCTTGCTCTGTTGACCAGACCGTGACCTCCTGGGTTCAAGCGAGGACTCAGCCTCCTGAGTAGCTGGGACTACAGGTATGTGCCACCACCATGCCCAACTACTTTTTGTATTTTTTTTTTTTGTAGGGATGGGGTTTTAGCCCAGGCTAGTCTCAAACTCCTGGACTCAAGCAATCTGCCCACTTTGGCCTCACGAAGTGCTGGGATTATAGGCATGAGCCACTGTGCCTGGCCCTGCCAGCTTTGTATAAGCTGAGGAGTTTTTAAAAATACCTAGACTCAGGGCAAATCCCAGACACTTAAATCAGATTCTCTGGGAGGTGAAGCCCAGGCACTGGTATTTTTAAAGTCTCTACAGATGGTTCTAATGTGCTGCTAAGTTAGAGAACCGCTGATCTAGACCAGGCCTTTTCAAACTTAATGTGCACGTGAATTACCTGGACCTTGTTAAAATGCAGATTCAGTCTGCATAGGCCTGGGGTGGAGCCTGAGCTTCTGCATTTTTAACAAGTCTCTAGGGGATGCTGCTGCATCTGGGCTGCTAATTACACTTGGAGATAGGAGGTTCTGGAGAGCAGAGGAAAGAGCATGAACCATAACCTAGGGGCTGGTAGTCCTGACTTCCGAGCCAACGTTTGCCTTTATGTGGCTGGCAACTTGCTTGGACTCCTACCTCAATTCTTTGGGCCCAAGGTTTGTCCTGCCTCAGAAGGATGTCAAGAAAATTGAGTGAGTAATGCAGAATTGTTTCTTAAAGTGTGTGCAGATGCTCCATGAATTTAGAGAGTACGTGGATGCACATTACTAAATTTTAATAGTTGTGAACATGTTGTTATGAGTACTTAGAACAAGTAATAATGGCTTTTGATGTATAGTAGTAAGAAAGCTTCCTTTTAAAAGGCATGTATTTAAGTTTCAAAAGTGGGGCTATTTAAAAATAAATGAAATAAATAATAGTAGAGGTAATTGACAGAGCAAAATTATGAAGGCAGGATGAGAATGACTCAAGTTTGGGAAATGCTGAGAAAGCAGATGCCCAAGGGCTATGAAAACTTAAAAAAATAGGTAGCACTTGATTTTGATTGGCTGAATGTGATGATGTGTTTGATCATTTATGGGGTTGGCATTTGGCAACATGCACTGGGTGGCTGGGATCACTGTTTATTAAAAAATATTTGAGTCTCTACTTTGCACTAGATACTCTTTTAGTCTCTTGGAAAAGGGATTGGGTGGGGGCAGGCAGGATAAAAACAAATCATTTATGCCCACAAGAAAATTGCAGGAAGATAAAAGTCATGAAATAAACTCTGTGCTTCTAATTTAATATTTTTTTATAGATTATGAGAAAAAAGTTTTGCTCACTATCAGCTAGGAAAGCTGTCTTAGCACAACCATTCATTCTTGCACAAATCGAAATCAAGATGAGCCAGAAGGCTCCATTCTGACAGCTTCTAATGGAGAAGCTACATTTACTGGACATGGGGAAAGTTGCTGGGCTCTAAGGACTGTGCTCATTTCTTGAACTAGATAAATGGTCTTGGTGTAGCATAATACCAAAACTTCTTGTCGCAGCCCGTAAGGACAGAACTCAATCAGCCTGAAAAGGAAGTCAGTGACTCCGACTCAACACAGGAATGTTCTGTGATTCCTAAAGAAGGATGTAGGAGTGTGGCACAATTCAACCACAGTCTGTGGCCCTGCGCCTCTGCCTTGACATGAGTGGGATTTCCCAGCTGGTCATTTTCTTCTTATCTAAGACACTGGGAACAAATTACTTGACCTCCTCTGGGCTTCAGTACTCCCACTCATCAAATTAGAGGACTGGGCAGTCGCTAGGCTCTCTTTAGGCATCATATTTTAGTTTCTGTGATTTTAAATTTGAGAAGGGGTGTCTAAGGGAGAATGCATAGGGGAGGGGGAAAGGCTTATTAAAAGTGTAGTTAGACACTGAATTTTTAAGAATTGCATTTTGTAATAATACCTTTACCTAATCAGGACTGACAATCTTACCTGATGATAGCACCTGGAGGAATGGCTGCATTCAAAAATAAAAATGAAATAAAACAAGACCTTATTTGAACTTAGCAATAATGCTGATTCCTCTTTTTGATTTGAGGAGGTTATAGCTGTTGTAAATGCTTGAATTGGGTCTGCCCAGGCAAAACGGAGTCAAGAGTCCATGTCTGATGAATTTTAACAATGTAGACAATAAAAAGGGTTGCGTAAACTGCCCCTCTTTTACCAAAACACATTTACAAATGAAAGAACAACACTTCCATTTTTTAAAAACATTTTTTGAGATGAAGTCTTGCTTTGTCACCCAGAGTGGAGTGCAGTGGTGCGATCTTGGCTCACTGCAAACTTTGCCTCCCGGGTTCAAGTGATTCTCCTGCCTCATCCTCCTGAGTAGCTGGGACTACAGGCGCCCACCACCATTCCTAGCTAATTTTTGTATTTTTAGTAGAGACAGGGTTTCACCATATTGGCCAGGCTGGTCTCGAACTCCTGACCCCAGGTGATCCGCCGACCTCGGCCTCTGAAAGTGCTTGGATTACAGGCGTGAGCCAATACGCGTGGCCAAAAAATTTCCATTTTTAATTGCAGGGTCTGGGGAATTAAAATGCATCCATAATTTCTTGCATCTCTCCGCTCGGGCTTGCATGAATGCAGAGGGATGGGGAGGACTTCTTGAGGCAAGCATCCCCCTCTTGTCGCCTGCCATCTGGAGACAGAGGGCTGTGATTTATCTCACTTTAATCAGGAAGGACCCGATGGGTGGATGGAGAGGTGAGATGGCTTTGTTGCTCCATGTGGGAAAGAAACGGACAGAGTGAATTTGTGTAGGATCCCTAAGGAGAAAGCGTCTTTGTGCTCTATTTCTTTTTGACCTGGAGCCCCTGAAAGCAAGCTAGTTACAAGTTGAAATAGGCCGTTTCTAAAGTGTGATTTTGTTTGTGTATGAGCCTTGATTACAAAGGGGAAAAAACCCGCTTAATTTACATACACCAGATGTAGTGCAGGATCCCCTGGGCTGTCTTTTCAGGTATCAGGAAACTTTGATGAAAGTCGCTTGTCTCATCTAGGAGTCATTTCATATTGTATAGCAGAGGCTGGTATTAACATTTCCTTCCAACTGTTTACTGGAATCTGTGTGTTCCCTTCAAGTGATGCATACTAGGTGCACAGGCTTCCTGCCACTGTCATCCTAATCTTTCCGTGCAGACAGGAGCAGAGGGGAGAGCGCTGAGCCAGGCCCCAGCTTGCTTTTCTTTCCTGACTCAGCCCGGCTCCGCTGCACTTCTCAGCTCTTGCTGTAGGTGGGGCTGTTTGACCATTTTCTTCATGTGACCCTCCGCTCGGTAATATAAATTCATTCGGAGGATGACCTGATATCAAAAAAAATTCCTTTTGATTAGTAGAATCAACTTATTTCTTCACACGATACTCTTCCCACTGAGACACATGGAGACAATTCTGACTCCAGGTTTGCAGCCTTGAGATTTCTCTCAGATGCAATAAAAAAACAAAAAAGCATTTTGAGTGGCACAGTGATGCCTAGTGCATGATCATGTTTGTCTGCTCAAACATAAAAGGGAAACTGGTGGGTTTGAGGATGCCCAGCAGCACGACAGCTGCCAATGTAAATGAGCGGTATAGAGAGAGAGGGGGCGGGAGGGGACTACAAACTTCAGAATATGAGCTGATCGTTTATAAGTAAAACAAAAACAAAAAAAAGTCAAAAGGGGGCCCAGGATGGTGCAGGAAAAAGGAGGAAGGAAGATTTTCCTTGCAGCTAATCAGGAGAGTTCATAAGGGCTGATTACATGTGTGGAAGCCTTAAGTTCTTTTTTGTAAAAAATGTGAAAGTTTGCATGTATGTATGTATGTATAGCTTCGTGTATTACCATTATTATTGCAATCAGCAAATGGATTTACTTCCTTTATCTCATGGGCTCCTTCCCACTCACTTCTGGCAGCACATTTTCCTTTCTCCTTCATCCCAGAACACCAAAGAACAGATGCGCTTCCTCACCCTGGCTCCAGGGGACTTTATACAATGTCAACAGTGCACCTCTAACGTGGTTCACCGCTTAGAGAACGTGTGTCCCATTTTAAAACTGTGACTCCTTTATATTTTGCAGTGCTTATTTTAATAAGAGACATTGGAATTGTGACTTATTTTTCATGGAGGAGTGAGCTTAATGGTTGAAAGTAATCGATAAACTTGTTTTTCCTCTGATGCCATCAGCCAAGATCCTATGGCAATAGTAAGAGGATGACACTGGGCTGGCACCCCCTCCGTAACATATTTGGACCATTTTTTTCCCCCAGAATGCACATGAAATAGCTTTGGTTTGGTAAGACAGAGATGGTGTACTTGGTTTCCTTCTGTCACACTTTTGGTGAAATGAATTAGACTTTTAAATCAGGAAATTCAGCGAGATGAGTTAGATTTTTACACAAGAGCAGTGGAGGACTTCCAGCTGGTTGGGGGAATGATACGGAAATATCTTGCTAAATCAGGGTCTGGTGGAATGCTGCTCACCTGGCAGGCTCCTCTTCACAGGGAGCAATCTGTGGGTTGCTTATAGAACAGAGCGAGCAGGAGACATAGCATGGTCTTGCTCGTGGGAAGACCCGGTGTTCAGATGTTTGTCATTAGGAACTGGGTGTGGGCTTTTTCAAGCTAAACTGAAGCAGCAGTTCTATTAGGAAGAGCCTCCCAGATCAGCATCTTCTGTTTCTGGATACTCTTCCTTTGAAAAGCCAGATTTCAGCAAAAAGCTTTGCTAATGGTGAAATTGCACAACTGAAACCCTATGGGAGCAATGGGAAAGATGGAGAAAGAGGTGGTTATATCATGTACTTCAACAGTTTATTTAGAGGCTGTTGACATTAGAATAACAAGCCAAGACAAACAAAAATACTCATTTTGGATGAAAATATTGTCTTTTCATGTTATTATAGATAGCTGAGTCCTAAGACTTATACAGAAACACATTTTCCTAATGAGTGGTTGATTTTTCTGGTTGTGCAAGTAATATCCAAATTATTGTACAAATTTTTGGCTCAGGAGCAAACGTTGTATTGCATAGTGAGCTAATCACTTGCCCTTTCTAAGGTAAGCCCTTACCTCTGCTTTCCCTTCATCTTGTCATTTCTGTTTGTTGGGTACAGGTTTCCTGTTGGTTCTTTCTGTTGGCTCTGATGTAACATGAATGAAGTTCTTAACATCCTTTCAGACATAAATACAACTTAGCTCATTGTTTCTGAGTTCCTATAGAGGTTTTCTTGCCCCTGAGACTTTCGTGTCAGACAGCTGGATGTTGCTGTGTTCAAGGCTCTATATGTTGATTTTGTATCCTACAACTTTACTGATTTCACCTATCAGTTCAGTTCTAACAGTTTTCAAATTTTATTTATTTGTTTTTGTTTTTTAAATATTGTATGTTTCATTTTAGAGTCAGGAGGGTAGATGTACAGGTTTCTTACACAGGTATATTGCATGGTGCTGAGGTTTGGGCTTCTAATGATCCCACCACCCAAGCAGTGAGCATAGTAATCGATAGGCAGTTTTTCAACCCTTGCTCCCACCATCCTTCCCTCCCACCTTTGGAGTCCCCCAGTGTCTATTGTTCCCTTCTTTGTGTTGAGTTCTAACCTTTTTTTAGTGAAGTTTGTAGGGTTTTCTATATATAACAAGATCATGCTGTCAGTAGAGACAATTTCACTTCTTCCTTTCCTATTAGGATGCCTTTTATTTCTTTCTATTGCCTAATTACCCTGAGAAGTGGTGTCTGTGGGCATCCTTGTCTTGTTCCTGATGGTAGAGGAAAAGTTTCAACTTTTCACCATTGATTATGGTGTTAGCTATGGGTTTGTCATATATGGCCTTTATTTTGTTGGGATACAGTCCCTCAATACGTGATCTGTTGGGTGTTTTTTTTTCACCATGAAAGGGTTTTGAATTTTGTCAAAAGCTTTTTCTATATCTATTGAGATGGCCATATAGTTTCTATCCTTTATTTTTCTAATATGGTATATTATATGTATTGATTTGCTTATGTTGAACCATGACATGATCATGGTGAATGATTCTTTCAATGTGCTATTGAATTTGGTTTGCTAGGATTTTGTTGAGGATTTTTGCATCTATGTAGATCAAGGATATTGGCCTGTCATTTTCCTTTCTTGTAGTGTTCTTGTCTGGCTTTGGAATCAGGGTAATGCTGGCCCTGTAAGATGAGTTTGGAAGTATTCCCTCCACTTCAGCTTTTTGGAAGAGTTTGAGAAGGACTGGTATTAGTTCTTCTTAAAATATTTGGTAGAATTAATCTGGGAAGCCATCTGGTTTTGGGTTTTTCATTGATAGGAGACATTTTCTTACTGATTCAACCTCCTTGCTTGCTATTAGTCTGTTCAGATTTTTTAATTTCTTCATGAGTCAATCTTGGTAGGTTTTATGTGTCTGGGAATTTATCCATTTCTTCTAGATGATCCAATTGGTTAGTGTGTAATTATACCTAGGAGTTTCTTAGGATCCTTTGTATTTCTGTGATATTGGCTATGATGTTTCATCTTTCATTTCAGGTTTTATGCTATATTGAAAACATGAGGCATAGCAGGTAGGGGGCACTGGTCAGGACTTGGGGTATAAACTGGCAGATGTTAAGGTGGGTGATTCTGGTTAACTCAGAAACTCCAAAGTCCCGTGTGGATGAATTAACTGCCTGTACTCGCCTAGTAATGTATATCCTTGGTCAAAAAAAGATCCAGCTGAGAATGTTGGATGAAGGGACCAAATCAATATTCATCATTATGTTGAAAACAAGTCAGATTGGCTGCGGTCTTTTGACAGCAGGTCAGTGGCTAAGTCTATTTGAACACAGTTAGGGCAGGTTCAAGGGAGAATCCTGAGATCGGTATTCTTTGTTCCATACAACCTTGCCTTTCAGTTTCTTCTCCCCATGCCTCCAGGATGTCCCTGCACAGCCCGTAGGGCCCCCTCCTTCAGTACCTTGCCTTACGAAAGGGAGAAAATGAGTTTTCCAATGTTAGCATATATTTAGCCTTCCAAAATTTTCTATTTCTATTTTAGGGGAGCTCTAGGAAAACAGCGGATTACTCTAAATCCCCAGGTAAAAATCTGAAATGGTGGAATTTCCTATGACCAGGAGACATATTTTGGGGCAAGTGGGCTTTTCACAATCACTTGGACATGAAGGCATCTGCTTCTTCTATGCCTAAAATATTCCTTCAGTTTAGTAGTTTAATTCCTCTTCCTCTTTTTCAAATTTCAAGACAATACATGTAGTGACTGAACAATTTGGATCCAAGTTTCACTATTTAACTGCCAGTGTGACCTTGGGCGAGTCACTTAATCTTTTCAAGGCTCAATTTCATCGTGTAAAGTGGAAGTACAAACAATCCCTGACTTACATTATTTTGACTTATGATTTTTCAACTTTAAGATAGTTTGAAAGCAATACACATTCAGCAGAAGCTGTACTTTGAGTACCCATACAACCATTCTGTTTTCCACTTTCAGTACAGTATTCATTATATTACATGAGATATTCAAAGCCCACTTTATTATAAAATGGGCTTTCTGTTAGATGATGTTGCCTAACTGTAGGTTAATGTGAGTGTTTAAGGTAGGCCGAGCTAAGCTATGATGTTTAGTAGGTTAAGTGTATTAAATGCATTTTCAGCTTACAATATTTTCATAAGTTTATTGGAATATAACCCCATTGTAAATTGAGGGGTATTTGTAATAATGATATCTCTTCAAGGAGACTTTGTGAGCCTCTCATAGGAAAATGCATACACAGATGCATATAAATATATAATCTTTCTTTTCCATACATATGATATTCTTTAAGGATATTCAAAAATCTGGAAACAGTTGCCTCCACGGAGATAAATGGTAGTGGGTTGGGAAACTTTTAACTGTATACGCTTTTGTACCTTTTGCATTTTGAATCAGATGAATGTATAATCTACATAAAATATTAAGATTAAAACATCACCGAATAACTTATCAGGAGTTTGGTGAACATAAGGGAAGGCCGCCTATGGTGGCTGTATTTTATTCAGTGTTGGTCACTGTTGGACACTTTATAGAGCTTATTTCATTTCATCCTCACAAGCGCCGTAGGAGGAAGGGGCCCCAGAGGGATTCATGGTTAGAATAGCAGAGTAGGAGCATTTGGCAGCTATATTCTGTGTAGGTGATAACTTTAAAGATATTTTTGTTATAAAATGTTTCAAACATACAAAAAATATAGAGAAGCAGTTTTCTATAGTTATTAAATATTCTTAATGGGTAGTCATAGAAATTATCATCCAAAGTGGGATATTCTTGAGAGAAAAAGGAGGTTCTATTTATAATTATGGTGGGATAACAAACTTAAGATGAACAGCTCTGGACAAATTGGGTTGTATGGTCCCTGGAAAACAAGGATTACTGTAAATGTGAGTCCTGCCTTGTGCTTCTCTCTGTCCCACCAAGAAAATATGATCTTGATACAGATGTTCATTGTGTCAAGGCAACCATGGCAACCATGATCTAGATACACTGTTCAAGTTTTATGCTGATCCTACCTATATATGTCTCAGGAGCTTTCCAGAGTTTCCTTTGAGTGCTTCTAAATTTTGCATAAATGGTATGTTGTCCCTTGTCTCTTTTTAAAACCAGTAAGCCATTTTCCCTTCTTTTCCTGGAAAATTAAAGGAACAAGGACCAGGAAATAACAATGTATTAGCTAAGGTTCTGTTGATTGAAAGCAACAGAACCTAATTCTGGCTAGCTTAAACCATGCTAGGATTTAATGAAGAATACTGCAGAATCTTAGATATCTTATGACTGGGAAAGAGGAGGTTCAGGCAGTTCCTGGGATGTCAGCAACAGGTAGCTGTCAATTAACTGCCCCCACACCACCCACTGCTGCCGTCATCAATATAGCACACCACAATGGCTCCCAGCCTCTGTACGTCTGGGTTCCGGTGTTCAAATTCTAGAGACAGCAAGAGAAATCCCATTGAGTCAGGGATCCTTCCCTGGGTCACCCTCCCTGCCTACGGTCAGAAATGCAGGATTATGTACTAAAGACACAGCTAAAGAGGACCCACTTCGCTGTTTTGGGACCATTTGCAGGGGAGGCAAAATTGTGAGCTACGCACTTAAAGAGGTGATAACCATAAGTTTGCAGGAAAAAAAAATTGGAGAAGAGAAGGATAACACTATCCTACAGTTTCTTCTGAAAATGGACGAAGGGAACAGCATTTCCATTTGGAAATTCTCTCCTGGCATTTCAATATTTATGGATTCTGAATTCTGAGAAAAATCAGTTGAGAAATTAGGAAAATGGGAAGGAACATTCTAATTTTCCTGTGAGAATTACAGCTTCATAGTCAGTATAGAGAACTTACTGGCTTGAAGAAATGCACTGACTTAAAGTCAAGCAAGATGAGGAAGCGCTGACATGTGGAGATGAAAGTTAAGGTGAACAGGACAGGAGCAGTAAAGGAGCCTCAGTCAGACTTTCTTGTATCTGTTGCTGTGTTACAAGTGTGTGTTCATGGCCTTGTCCACTGCTAAGAGTGAATCATTTCTGCAAATTAATATTAATGTGTTCATAGGCATAGTATATGTTTTACAAATCCTATGAGAGGTTTTCTAAGAAATGCCAAGTTTTAGAAACAAAATATGCCCTTAAATCGGCAATTTTGACAGTTGCTTCTTTCTAGTGCTGTTCATCTTGCCAGGAGATCAGAATGTTATGTTATTTAAATGGTATTGGAGGGGATGATTGATGCCTTGTTTAACAATGTCATGTAAACAATGATTAAAGCATTAAGTATTTGTGGTGTTACCTTTCAATCTTTAAAGGACTTTTCTTTAGCATTTATTTTGTGATAATATTCATTTCTTTTTAATGTTTTCTCTATTAATGCTATTGGATTTTATAATCTTGTTACAATATGTTGGCTCATAATAATAATAAATCATCATTTGTTATCATATCTTTTTAAAACAGAAGACTACTAAAACTTTTCATGTAATCCTGTTACAGAAAAAAACGACTATTTGCTTGTTATTATAGTCATTTATTATTTTTCAAACACTTGTAAGTGAAGTGTTATGAAAATCATATGAATTTGGGAATTCCCAAGCATTCTCAGAAATTCTATTTCCTTGTTCCCAAATCCCAATGATTAATATCTGCCAGGAGTCGGAAAACAGTGAAAGGAAGTAACATCCTATGTTGGATACCTGGTAGGGTTAGTGAAGAAACGTTATTGCTGAGCTCTGTGTTATGCTCACGAATGATGCCATTGAGGAAGTCACACTTGTTGAAAGGAACGCAGATACACAAAGAGTTTTGCTGCTGTCTGTTGGATAAGAACCCCCTGGTTGATTTCAGCTCCTACTGCAAGTTAGAAAAATCAATCCAATGATAAATGAAAAGTGACCAGTGTGCTGGGAAATAACTTATTTTTTGGCTTCAGAGGAAATTTTCGAAACAGTGCCAAGTGAAACGTAAAAACAAACTACGAAGACGTTCATGAATTTCCCTCTGAAGCTGACAGCCGTATTTTAGCAGATGGAACTCCTACTATTAGCCCAACTCTTGGGTTGAAACAGTGTGTCCAGGAAACCCTATGTTAAAATGCAATGTGTTGGGGATATTGTTCCTCTATTTGCTTGAGTTAATTTTCAAATTAGTGTACTCTTGCTTAGCTGTGCTCTGAGGGAATGAACAAAAGATTGGTAAACTCTGATGGAGAACACTGGTCAGGCAGGGCACATAGAATCCCTGGGGATGGTGGTTTCTGACAAATGGGGGAGGAGGACCTGAGCCAGGCTTGGGCTGGGCTGGAGGAACATGAAGATGGGATCTACTCACAATCCCCAAAACTGAGGGGTCCTGATAACAGATTATTTCACCCTCAGCCATGCAAATTCATTATTTTTATGGGTAAAATAGCTTTAAAAAACTAATTTACATTGAAATGTTAAAATATTTATATAGAGATTATTGGGAATCCCCTCCTAAAGCCCAAACATAAAAACTACCAAAAAAAAAAAAAAAATTCCGTGTAGGCTAAGATTGCAAATGACTGATGGAATGTAATTTAAATTAAACAAGGAAAATATATTTCCTCTTTAATAAAGATCTAAATTCTATTCTTTTTAGGAGCCTTCAGAAATGAAATTCAACTATTAAAAAAAGTATAGAGAAGCCTTTAGAAAAGAAACTTTTCTTTTGCTGTATTATATAATAAAGAACTTTGATGAGAATAGTTCTAAAGTGTTTAGTAATCGATTACACTGATGTTTCTAGGTATTGTGGGGAACACCTAGAAATTAAATCTTCATCTTTGGCAGATCAGAGGCCTATTATTTTTAGGTAAAACAATTAAAATCTTCTTTTAATAAATTACAAATTTTGCAAGTTAGCCATTAATAGTAAGTGCTTTTCAAAGTTGGGCCCAATACATGAAAAAGCCAGAAAAACATACCTGCATTAGTTTCGCCCATCACCTTCTTATGCTGGCCTCAGGAGATTTATTAACAGCATTCAATATTTTAGGTAGGCTGGATGTGGTGGCTCATACATGTAATCCCAGCACTTTGGGAGGCTGAGGTGGGAGGATGGCTTGAGGCCAGGAGCTCAAGACCAGCCTGGTCAACCTAGTGAGCCCGTCGGTCTCTCTGAAAAGAAAAAAAAATTTAGGTATCCTGTGGCTACCTCCAAAAAGAAACTCCAGAGGAACTGAATTTTTTTTTTATTTCATGTGTTGGGTTAATGGCTTCTTTTGCAGTTACTTACGAAGAATTTAAGGGTTAGTAAAAATATTTTTTCATCCTTAATAACATGAATTCTCTAATTTGTATGTGATATAATGCCAGATATTGTGCCAAAACGGTTACATAGACTTAATCCATGCCCATTTTCAAAGATAATACTAATATAGAGAATAAGAATCATTATTATTGTAGTAATTATTATTTTAGTAATAGTAGTAATAATCAAAACAACTACATCAAACACTTATTAAACCCTTATTATGTGACAGGTACTGTGTAAGCAATTTCCACATATTAACTCCTTAAATGCGATCACTAACCCCATGAGGTAGGTAGCATTATGTCCACTTTATAGATGCAGAAACTGAGCTTTGAAGAGGGAAAGCAACTTGCCCAAGGCCGTGCAGGCAGTCATTGATAAGGGTGGGAAGCGAGAAGTTGAAGTCTGAGATGTAAGTTCACAGACACGAGTACGCAAACATGTACAAGATACTCGTATGACATGTGGGGTTGCTTGAAATATGTAATTGACTTTCCCCAGCACAAGAAAGTGTTTGGACAGATTTCAAAGGGATCTAACACTTCCCTAGAGGACTGCCCTACGACATTTTTCCGTGTGCTTTTCTGCCTCTTGTCCTATACTTTTGGCATTTCTTCTGCTCTTAGAGGCAATGAGTCAACAGCATATTTTTAGCACCTCCTTTGTGCATAGAAGTGGCCCCTGACTCAATGGGAGTGTATAACTACCATGGGCCAAATCAGTGTGCTTTCCTGTCAGCCAGGGGATTATAGAAGAACACGCTCCCCTGATTCCAACAGAACTTGCTGCCACTCTGATGTCTTCATTGTAAGGCCTCTAAATGAATGTTCAAGAAATTCATGTTAAAGGCACGCGTCATATGTGTAACTTGTAAACATTTGTGTACTTGTCTCTGTGTCCTTACACCTCAGGCTTCAACTCTTGTTTTTACCTTTATCAATGACTACCTGTGTGCTGTGTGGCTTTGGACCAATTGCTCACCCCCTCTAAAGCTCAGTTTCTGCATCTGTAAAATGGATATAATGCCATATATACATAGATATAGATAGACATACACAAATATATATACACACATATATATGTGTGTATATACATATATATAATATACAAACTGAAATATATAGTTATATAAATATTTCAGTTTAAGTTTCAAAAATCACTGGAGGGTATTTTTATAATACCCTTTGGCAATTTTACCTGCTGCCTTTGCACATTCTGGTGAATTTCTAAATGGAAGTCTGATAGAGATTAATCTTTTAATGCATCATAAATAAAAAAGAAAATCACAGAATGATGTAGCTGGAGAGGACCCTGGGGATCTAAAGTGTTTCATGAAAGATTAATGTCCTTGATCTGTTTGTAAGTGTTTTGGAAAAATCTTCCATGGTCAAATAAAACTTGGCAATGTTGGATTAAAGTTAAATAGGTTTTTTTTCCTGCAGAACTTCATAGTCTTTAATATGCTAATGTGTTTTGTGAATCTACAAGGAATGAAGTGTTTCAATACTTATTTTACCCAGATTCTCATTTTGGGACAGGCTGGTCAAGCTGAGTCAGCTAGTATATTCTCTAGATGGAGATGATGGCTGATGCCTTTTTGAGAGCAAGAGAGTCCCCAGGGGAAGCAAGGGTATATCAGTTGCTCCTATTTCATGCCAAGGATCCTCAGTCTTTAGAGGCTCAGAGAAGGCTGAAAGGCTACTCTAGGCTATCAGGGCTACCATTCATTGTGACACATGCTACAGAGAAGCTTTGAGCTCAGTGCAAAGGAGTGACCAGCCCTTGAGAATCAGGAAAATTTATTTATTCCTGACCTAGTCCACTGAGGACATACAAGGAATGGGGCAGGGGAGTGTCACCAGCTATGGTTACAAGCTAGTCTGATTCTCTTTCATTAAGAAAACTGGTCCCTGTGAGTTTAGATTGGGAAGCACCAGGTTGAAAACCTTTTAGGCCAGGAGTGGTGGCCACTGTACTCCAGCCTGGGTGACAGAGTGAGAATCTGTCTTAAAAAAAAAAAAGTTAAGTGATGTCTTCTGTTGAGGACCTCTCAGAACTTTTAATATGAAAGTGTGCATTGTGAAGAATGGGAGTAGAGTGTACAGGAGTTTTAAAAGCTGCTTGGTCATGAAACTCTTGCTTTGTGCAGGATTCAAGGGGCACTAACATTCTGAGGAAAATATTTTGGGAAACATTGATCTAATCCAAACTTCTCATTTTACCAGCAAACAACTGTGGAGCCCTCTAAGTTTCCTTTCTCCATCATTGTGACAAATTCATTGGAATTAATTCAATTAAACCTGGGGTCAGCTTTGAAGAGATTTATTTAGCAGGTAAATCTGTTTTGTACATTTTGAGGGAGTTCTGAGTTTCCATAGTCAAAAACCACAGATCAATTTAACCAACCTTTATGGAATATCACCTATGGCCCAAAGACCCTTTAGCTACAGTGATGGTCTACAAAAATATAAACTGTAATTCTTGCAATACAGGAGATTAGTAATAATGGTAAATATAATGATGATGACACCATGAATAGCTAACATTTATTTAATGCCTTTCTATTAGGCACTTTACTAAGTATTTTAATCCTCCCAACAATTTATGAGGTAGGGATTATAATAATTCCCATCTTATAGTGAGGACACTGAGGTTAGGAAATTATCCTAGCCTAAATGTTAAGTATAAGCATGAATAGAAAGGTGTTATCAGCCTATAAGACATTCCTTTATGAGTGATACAAAGTCCTATATAAATTCAGAGAAAAGAAAAGTGGTTTTAGAAATCCTTGATCAGTGAGTGTGAAGCACGTGGTGGCCCGGTTACTGTTTGGTTGCCCATCTGTCCTCCCTCTGGGGATCAGCACACCCTTACTTTGGAAGAATTGTTTTCCTTTTCACTGTAAGGTTCTTTCTGGCTATGCGGTGGGGCACATTGCCTCAAACTAGCCCTGTTCCAGTCTTTGAGAACCTTGAAATTGGAACCAAGGGAAGAGGATTGCCTCTTGAATGGTAATTCTCTAAAATCTAGTCTGAGGTGCTGGTGCCTAATCCCTGGGTCTGTGGAAGGAGCTGGGCTGTGAGAGGGGACAATGATGTTGATGTCAAGAGAGAGGCAGGTGCTAGGAGCAGAGAGATGGAGGCCTGGAGGGTTTCTGGGCTTCTCTGAGGCTTAGGGTTTGGATCATTGTCTTCGTTACTGGAACAAAGGATTTACCATACCTGCTCTTCTGGGAATGAAACCGTCCTGCTTTGCAACATAAAGTGTCATTAGAAAGAGATCTTAAAAACCCCACACCATAGACAGGTGCACAGATCCCTAGAAGTGTTAAAGTTCTGTCTGTTGGATGCTAAGCCAAGACTCTTAAGTATGTTCTAAAGAGAAACTGGTGTGTGTAGGCTGTGCACTCCCAGGGAGATAAAAAGTTAGGAACTTTATGGGTTGGGCTTGGTGGCTCCCACCTGTAATCCCAGCACTGTGGGAGGCTAAAGTGGGCAGATTGATTGAGCTGAGGAGTTCGAGACCAGCCTAGGCAACATGGTGAAACCCCATGTCTACAAAAACTACAAAAATTAGCTGGGCGTGGTGGCATGTACCTGTAGGCGGGAGGATTGCTTGAGCCCAAGAGGGAGAGGGTGCAGTGAGCCATGATTGTGCCACTGCACTCTACCTGGGTGACAGGAACTTTATGGGGAATGGGATCTTGGAGACTGAGTAGAGACTAGAGGAAAAAAAAACTACCTCCCTGACTGGCCACACTATTCTTTTAAAAAAATGTTAATTGACAAATTAAAATTGTATGTATTTACGGAGGTATAATGTGATGTTATGATATATGTATACATAGTGGAATAATTAAATCCAGAGAATTAATAGATTCATCACCTCAAAACCTATCTTTTTTGTGGTGAGAACATTTGAAATTTATTGTCTTAGCAATTTTGAAATACACAATACTTCATTGTTAACTACAGTCACCATGCTGTGCTGTAGATCTCAACAAAATATATTCTTCCTGTCTCAACTAAAACATTGCACTCTTTGACAACATTTCCCCATTCCTCTCACCCCCTCCAAAAACACCCATTCTTTATGTTGAAGAGAATGGCTGAAAAGTCCCAGCAGGTTTCAACTGGCGGCTTCAGTGGTTTTGCCATCACACCTCAACGTTATTAATAAAAAGGGGAGGGGCAATACATAATTCGGACAGGCTGAAAGTACCATTGTAACCACTTTCTCGACTTCACAGGAAAAGTCCTCTTGTTTTCATCTGTAAAATGGGAACTGCGTGAATACCATTCTTCTTTTCTTCAGCCTCCAAAGAAAAAACAGATGCAAAGCCTTTTAACAATTGCAAAACAGTATACAATGTGTGTTATTACTCACAGTTGTCTTACTGTGACCAAACACTTTATAAGCCTGCAGCAAGTCAGCCTTACTCTCAGGAAGTGGACAATATTTGGGGAAGGAGAAGCAGCAGGATATTTCAGGACAGTAGCCTTGGTGGGTCCAAAAATTCCTTGAGAGAAATGGGAGACAGAACTTTCTTCCTGCTTTGGGGTTTATCCTGCTAGTCTTTTCTCTCTTCACTCCTATTTTCTATGGAGAATTTCCTGGTTTTGGAGTTTGGGTGCGTTTTATGGAGAGGAGGCAGAACATCTTTAGCTCCAGCAGAATGAAAGGATACATGCAAAGGAACCTAGCACAGTATCTGGTACCCAGTTCTCCTTTCACTTGGCTTTATTCATTCACTCCTGGTAGGGCATTAATAAGGGATTTAGCCCCCTCCTATTGAAAACGATTAATTCAGGGAAGAGTTCAGACAGTGTGGACAGATACAGTGTAGGACAAGCCTGTTTCTAAGGCAGGAGCTGGGTAGGGAGGGTGAGAAGGGCGAGAAGAATAGGGAAATATGTGTCGTCTGTGTCGCTGCTGTTGCAACCACCACAACAAACAAACAAGTGAAAAAAAAAAAAAAAGAATTGTCCATACCGGAAAGTGTGCTGTTTTGGAGGAGGCTGGGGAAAGTGTGGATGGCTCGAGTGGGTCCTGTTGGATTGAAGTCTGACAGTGGTGATTCCCTTCAACAAATGGTCGGGGTGGGAGGCTACACACACACACACACACCCCACACGCAGCGCCCAGCCTCCGATTTCAGCGCTGGCAGGAGATAACCATTCTTAGCTCTCCTTTCCAGGGTTGTTTTTGGCTGAGGCTGTTGGCTGATGGCAAAAGGTTTCAGCCCCCTCCCAAATCCCTCCCCGTCCTTGTTCTAAAGAGAAACTTGTGCGTGTAGGCTGCGCACTCCCAGGGAGACAGGGAGACGGGCCGGGCGCCGGAGAGGAACCCGGACTCTGCCCAAAGTCTCGCCGCCCGCCGGCTGTTTTCTGGCGGAGGGTGAGCCCCGGAGGGCGGCGATCGTGGGTGAAGGCTGGGGCCAGGCGCGGGTGGAGGCGTCACCGGGGTCGGGCTAGCAGGCCCTGGAATCAGGCTTTTGGGACACCCCGAAAGTGAGTCCAACTTGGGGAGAAACTGAGGGCACCTCGGGCGGTCTGGCCGCGGAGAAGGTGGGCGGGAGAAAACTTTACAGGAAGGCAGGAGCAATCTCTGCCGAGGGAGTCAGCGAGCGGCTGCGCGGAGAGGAGGGGCGGGCGGTCCCCAGGCGGGCGGGCGCAGGGCGCAGGGCGCCGACCTGCCGGAGAGGGGGCCCGGGCGCGAGGCTGAGTCCCGGCGCGCAGCCAGGCTGGTGGAGGCCCCCGGCAGGCTGCAGATTCCCTCCGGCCCCGGGAGCCGCAGCAGGACCGGCCAGGAGGCGCCATGGAGGGGAGCCCCATCCCGGTGCTGACAGTGCCCACCGCGCCCTACGAGGACCAGCGGCCGGCCGGCGGCGGGGGTCTGCGGCGACCCACCGGCCTCTTCGAGGGCCAGCGCAGCTACCTGCCCGACTTTATCCAGAGCGTGCTGTCGTCCATCGACCTGCGCGACCGTCGGGGCTGCACCATGGTGGTGGGCAGCGACGGCAGGTGCTTTAGCAGGACGGCCATCGAGATCGTGGTGCAGATGGCCGCGGCCAACGGGGTGAGTGTCCGGATGCCCCTCGCTTCCCGCCGCGCCGCCGCCATGCCCTCTCCTAGCCCTTGTCCCCCTGCTGCCTCCGGGCCCAGCTGGGAGGCCCCTGCCCAGCACCGGCTTTGCTACCTCGCTCCCGCTTCCTCACCCTCCAGCGCCCCACTCCCGCCGCGCTCGCAGCCTCCCCGGCGCACCCCGGACACTGGGTTCTATTAGTACCCACCGCCCCCAAAAGCCTTGAGGGGTTTCCGTCGTTCCTGGAGCCACTCCGGGCGCCCCGGACTCTTCTCCGACTCTGCGCACATCCCGCACCTGCTCATTTTTCTTTCGGACATTCTCTTACCCGGCCCTGTGGATTCCAAGGCAGCTCCCAGTTTTCCATATTGTTCCCAACGCGTTCACTGCCCACAGTCCCCACACAAACTTCTTTCGCAGGCTCACAACATAGTCCCTCTGCCCCGTGCCCTTTTTGCAATAATCTGCCAGTCCCCTAAGTCTTAGCTCTGCCTATTTAACAGTAGTGGTGTCTCAGAACACACACACACACACACACACACACACACACACACACACACACACACACACACGATCCCTGACATATTTGGCAAGAGTAGGCCCTGAAGGTTTTTAATATTTTGGTTCTTTAACCCAGTGGAATTACTGAATGATTTATTTAATTAGGGTAGGGATGGAGTGGATCCATTTGCTTGATGCTAAACAGCCTGAGCTCGCAGTTCCCAGGGGGCATATCTCTAAATGGTCTGAAATGAGATTTGCAGTGGTTTTCTTAATGCAATTCCCAACTTCTCTCCAAATGCCTTTTGACATTTGACAACATTTCATGCCTCTTCCCCTTTCGGTTTTCATCCTTGTTTTCTCTCCCTTCTCCCACGACCTCGGTAGTCTTCTGCAATCCAGATTCTCAGACTTCGGGTTTTTCTCCCTCTGCCCCTTTCCTCTCTGTCCTATAACTAGAAGCACCTTTGGGCATAGACCCATATCCCAGTTTCCTCTTTCCCAGGTCCAGCAGCATCTCAAGGACATCTACAAGAGGGATACCTAATTTCAGGGGTCTCCGAATTATATGTGGGAAACATCGTCTAAAAAAGTAATTTTATCCTTATTCATGCAACCAGACCCACACTCATAGAACTTTTCTTTAAGGGGAGTGTCTTGCAGATGTATAAATGAGTGTTAACATCTTTAAAAGCGAAACTGAACAATTCCCTGGCATTTGAATTCCCTCCTTCCTTCCCAACCCTCTCCTTTTCATTTTCTCATTTATTATTAAAAACATTTTTAAAGGATCTCCGTGCTTCATATTTATCTACTATAATTCCTCCTTCTCGGTGTTGCAGGGATGGGGAAAGAGGATTTTTTAAAAAACACAATCAAAAGCAATTGGGAGAAACAGGGCCAGTGGTGTTGGGGTGGGTAGTGGAGTTGTGATTTTTGACTCCAGTAGACAATGATGCTGGATATATGGGGTTTGGTTTCTCTCTGGCTCCTCACTTGGGATTGATGAAGTTTGGCTAGAATCAGGGAGTTGAAGAGAGGTTGACAAATGGTCTTTCACTCTTCTCTGACAGGCTGTTCCTGTGGAGTGATGGAGAATAATGAGCCTTGGGAGAGCTATGGGAGCTCTCATACTCCTTCCCGAGCCAATTTTTTAGGGAGTGAGAGAAACATGGCCTGTCCAATACTTGTTGTGGGTCAGGATATTTTTGAAGCTACGGTTGTTGATTTGCATGGGAAAATTATTATGTCTTATTATTTCTTGTCCCACTTTACCATAAGGGCTCCTCAGCTTCTTACTTCAATGGGTCTTCCATGACAAACACACTTTATTAACTCTAAGAGTGGAATTTATTTTAACAGATAATTAGCATAGGTCAATATATGCTTAAAATAGAGTCAAATTAAACCTACTAGCTGTTATAAAGGACAGATGACAAAATCCACATAGAAGCATCGACTCTTAAATAATCTGAAAGTACTACTTCTAAGAGGGGTGGGCATGGGTGAGGGGAATGGTGGACATGTTTCAGAATTTCAAACAGCCAACTTTAACCAATCTTTTCCTCATTTTGTTCACCTTCTTGGGGGCTTGTGCTAAAGTGAAGTGAACAGCCATAAGGCTGGCTTCAGGAGAAAGACGGTCTAAAAGAACTGGATAATTATAAGCAAAATTGGTCTTGAATGATTGAAAATTGATGAGAATGTGCTTGTCTCCTGATTTGGCATCCTGAGTTAGACTCAGGAATACTGAACTTGGATCCCAAAGGCTTTGGTCTTTTTTGATATCCTATTGGATAATCATAAGCAGGCTAGAAAAATAGGAAACTAGAATTTATTCTCTTTGAACTGACAAATCTGACCAGTGGGCTGCATTCTCTATATCTGAAAAATCTTGGTTTTGATGGAAAAAGTTAATTTTACAAAGCAATTTTCTTTTTTTAAATTAAATTTCATTTTTTTTTTTGAGACGGGGTCTCACTTTGTTGCCCAGGCTGGAGTGCAATGGCACAGTCTTGGCTCACTGTAGCCTTGACCTCCCCAGATTCAGGTGATCTTCCCACCTCAGCCTCCTGAGTAGCTGGGGCTATAGGTACACGCCACTACGCACAGCTGATTTTTGTGTTTTTACTACTCATAGGGTTTCTCTGTGTTGCCCAGTCTAGTCTCAAACTCCTGATCTCAAGAGATCTGCCTGCCTTGGCCTCCTAAAGTGTCATGAACCACCATGCCCAGCCTACAAAGCAATGTTCTAGGAAAAACTACAGTTACTCTTTGATTATGTAATTGCTGGAGAAGAAAAGCATGGCATTTCTAAAATGATGAACTATATTACTTATATTTTAATATCTCATAAAGTTTGAAATAGACATTTCAAACATAAACATGTATAAAAATTTTTATAAATTAAAAATATAAAATCAAAAACATAAAATTATTTTATTATAAAATTAGTATAGAATGAAAAACATTATAAATTTAAACAACTTTTTTAAAAATTTATTTTGGGATTTCCCATGGAGTGATGGAGAATAATGAGCCTTGGGAGAGCTATGGCAGCTCTCATACTCCTTCCTGGGCCAACTTTTTTAGGAAATGGGAGAAATATACCCTGTTCAATGTTTATTGTGGGTCAGGATATTTTTGAAGCTATAGTTGTTGATTTGCTTCAAACTTTAAAAAATTTATTATAAAATTATGGGATGTAAAAAAATTTATTATAAAACTTTGAAATTTTCAAACTTTCAGAAAAGCAGAGAGATGAGATTAATGGCACTCATAGGCAAACATAGAATATAGATTGTAAACATTTTGCTATATTTGTGTCATGATTATTTTTTGCTTGTGTTTGAAAGTATATTAAAGAAAATGATATTTTACCCCTAAATTCTTTAGTGCAGATTTCTAAAAAATAAGAACATTTTCCTGTATAGTTACAAAATCATCTTTTCAAACAAAATAAAAAATAGTTTTTTTATATCTTTTATTACCCAGTCCACATTCAGATTTCCTCAATTATTATGAAATGTCCTTTTATTTTTTGAGACAAAGTCTTGCTCTTTCACACAGCCTGAAGTGCAGTGAAACAATCATAGCTCATTGCAGCCTCAAACTCCTGGGCTCAAGTGATCTTCCTGCCTCAGCTTCCTGAGTAGCTAGGACTATAGGTGCACACCACCATGCCCAGCTAATTTATTGTTTTTGTAGAGATGGAGGTCTTACTACGTTGCCCAGGCTGGTCTCAAACTCCTGGCCTCAAGTGATCCTTCCAGCTTGGTCTCCCTGAAATATCTTTTGTGGCTGGTTTGTTCAAATTAGTTTCTTCTAATCAAGGGACACACATTGCATTTGATTATTTAGCTCAAGACTTTTTTAACCTGGAAAATACCCTCACTCTTTGTTTATGTATTTATTTAATGAAATTGGCTTGTTGAAAAACTAGTCAGTGGTCCTGTAGAATATTTCCCCTTCTGGAATTTTCTGGTTGCTTTTTATGGTGTCATTTAACTTTTCACTCTGTTTTTTCCTGGTTAGCTGGAAGTTAGTTCTAAAGGCTTTTAGGCCTGGTATAACAAAATACCAAAAACTGGATGACTTATAAAGAACAGAAATTTATTTCTCACAGTTCTAGAGACTAGCAAGTTTAAGATCAAGGAGCATGCGGTTTTGATATCTGGTTAGGACCAACTTTCTGGTTCATAGATTGGCCTTCTTGCTGGGCCCTCACATAGTGGGAGAGACTAGCTAGCTCTCTGGGGCCTCTTTTATAAGGGCACTAATTCCAATCGTGAGGGCTCTGTCCTTATGATCTAATGACCCCTAAAGGCCCCACCTTTTGATACCAGCACCTTTGGGGTTAGGATGTCAACATATTAATTTTGGGAAGACATACACGTTCAGCCCATTGCAAGGTTTAGTTAGATTCAGGTTCAACTTCTTTTTTTAAAGACTATTTCATAGGCAATAATGTGTATTCACATCCCATCATTAGTGATGGTGAGATGATCGGAAGGTTAGGGCGATCACTGCCTATCTCCTCTGCTATATTCCCCCTTGGGTCAAGCCAAGTGGGGATGTGAACTTTGTACCATGTGTATATTCAGTTATATTCTGTATCAATATTTACTTGATTGTTTTAGCATTTATTAATGATCCTTGCTTGAGTTGATTATTTCATTAGGGGTTTCAAAATGGTGAATTTCTAATTCTCTAATTCTATCAACATGTTTTAGCTGGCATTTTTCTATAAGCAGACCATTTTCTTCACAACTGGGTTATTTGGCTACCCTGAAACATAGTTCCTTCCGGGAAGGCAGAACATATGTTTATTTCTGTCTTTTAAAAATTACTGGTGTTTGGAGTGAAGATTAGGCGAGTTAACTACCTCCACAGGTGACAAATGAATTTTGTTTTGTCTCACTTTTGCTTTTTTGAATATCACTGTGGCTGCTTGGATTTTTATATTTAATTTGAATGGATTAGGGAATAAATGAGAAGATAGGTTTTATCTGTTTCTGTAGTTTTTATGTGGCTATGTGAACTTACATTTAAAAATTCCCAGAAATATTTTAATTCCCCTTTAAAGATATAAACTATGTCATACTATAAAGCAAAAGAAAAACCAATCATGTAAAGAGTAAATAGTATCGTTTAAATGAATTGTGGTTAAGCTTAGTTTGTAACTAATTAGTTTTTTATTTTCTTTCTACTTTTATCTGCTTCAGAGCCTCTTCAGTGGTTTAGATCTTCTATGTGTCAAATTATTCTAATCTCTTAAAAAGTTTAAGAGCTAAAATACAACACAATGACTACAAGAATGCCTTTGTCCTTTTCTGGGTGGGTACACCTAAGGCAACTTCTTTTTCTCTTCTTTGTTCTTTTCTTCTTTCTTATTCTTAAATCATCTTCAATATTGGACAGATGACAGCACTATGCCTGCCTCAAGATGTTTCTGACTTTTTCTTTCTCTTTTTTTTTTTTTTTTGAGATGGAGTCTTGCTCTGTCACCCAGGCTAGAGTGCAGTGGCACAATCTTGGCTCACTACAACTTCTGCCTCCTGGGTTCCAGTGATTCTCCCAACTCAGCCTCCTGAGTAGCTGGGGTTACAGGCATGCACCACCACGCCTAGCTAATTTTTTGTATTTTTACTAGAGACGGGGTTTCACCATGTCGGCCAGGCTGGTCTTGAACTCCTGACCTCAAGGGATCTGCCTGCCTTGGCCTCCCAAAGTGCTGGGATTACACATGTGAGCCACTGCGCCCGGCCGTTTCTGACTTTTTCTAAAGTCTTCTTTCTCTGGAGATGACATTATGTAATAGCACTGTTCAATAGAAGTTTCTTTGATGATGGAGCTGTTCTATAATCTGCATTGTCCCAGCCACTAGCCATATGTGACTACTGTAACACTTGAAATGTGGCTAGAGCAACTGAAGAACTGAATTTTGCATTTTACTTAATTTTAATTAATTAAAATAGAAATGCAAATAACCATAAGTGGTTAGTAGCTACCATACTGGACAGCAAAGATCTATAATTCAGCATTTAAAATCGATTTTGTTTTGTTTTCAAAAATGGAGTCAGACTGTTACAACCCAAAAGAACTGTAGGTTAAATTAAGGTAAATCACCAAATACTACATACACATTTGGGAAATCCAAATCAGATTTTTTCATGTGATAACCACACCCTCTTTTGACTTTAGCCTTGGAGGTAATGGAGTATGGCAGAAAAAATCCTGTATCAGCAGCTGGAAGACTCACCTTCTTTTCCTAGCTCTGCCATATGTTGACCAAAAGAGTCAAAGTCCATTCAGATGGTTGAGGGGCCTTGGAATTTTGTTTTTGGTTTTCACATACAAGTTGGAGGGCAGATGCGTTAGCCTCTTGAAACACCCAGAAACCACTTGTTTCCTCATCTAAAAATCAGGTATGACAGGATCATTTAATTATCCTGGAAATCAGATGAAGCACTGCATATGAAAGCACTTTGTAACATCGATAGCACTGGGAAATGTAAAGACCTTTTACTGAAATATAAAGGTGTATGGTCAACTGAATATATCTCAGATAATTATGATTTGACTGTATGTATTGAATATAACCTGTAGTGGGCCCCTTGGTAAACAGCTTACAGTTTTGTTGCAAGTTTTAGCCAAGAGAAAATTTATTTGTTGACTAGTCATGCCCTTTATTGGCCACATGATGAGCAGCAATGATATTAACACACAGTGCACCTTGCAGAATTCAAGAATGTCTCAGTGTCTTGTGAACTAGGAAGCTGAAATGCAGTGGTATGCAGAAGGCTGGCTCAGTAGGAGCCTTGGGAGTGTCCTCCAGATAGATGTTTGTACAGGTTGTATTTGATTCCAGTTGGCCATGAAAAGCTGGTTGCTCTAAAGAATGAGAATATACTTGGTTTTGCATTTTCTAGAACTATCTGGGGAACAAATCTTGGGGTGGAAGAAAGAAGGGAGGGAGGGAAAGCTGTGCTTCAATACCTAGGGCTTCTTTCCTGGAATGGATCTGAGAATCTGGGATTGGGTGGCTAATATCTCATCTCTAGAAGGGAGAAAGAACTGGGTGGTGATGGCTTTGTATTTTCTACTGGAGTTCACTACAGAATAGGTGAATGGAATGGGCTGCTATGATCCAGACATTAGGGAGGACAGGTTTGTGATACATTAGAAAACTTGAATGAGCCCTTCTATGATTCTCTCTTCCCTCTTTCTGCTTCCCTTTCTGAATCACCATCCCCAGGTTGTGGAATTAGCAAATCTATTATGTGAGCAATAGCAAACTTACAGGAGCCCTTGGCTCCATCTATCTCCCTGTTTGTGTCAGTTCATTCTGGATGCTTTTAGTCTGTGGTCTTCATTCACTCTTTTTATGGGGAAGTAAAAGGAGTGGGACAGATTATGAGAACAGCTGGGTCCTCCCAGTTGCTGGGGTGGTTATTTTAAGCTTTGTTTAATGTGTCCAGAGACCCAGATGGCATTTTTAACTAAGCTGCTTTATTAAATCTTGTGATAAAGCATAGTGATGTTTATTGAAAAGGCAGACACACGTCAGCAACATTATGCGTGAAACTTGCTCTAAGAATTTTCTATAAAACATCTGTTCTCTTTGAGCCTTTTGTGAACTCTGGAAGTTTGCTAGTTTCTGTACAGACTTGAGGACAAGAAGTTGGAACCCACTTTTGGAGATGTCCAAGCATAGGTATTGGAATCATTAATCCTAACCCTCTCAGTTTTAAGGCCCCGGATACCCTTCTGTTAGACAACAGTAACAAGAGCAAGCACTGTAATAACATTTAAACAAGATTATTTGGAAATAATGGACAAGAAAAATTAGTATAAATTGTTTGGGGATTTTAAAATTAAAGATAGAAAGCTAGGGCTTCAGTGACCTGTGCCAGCCTATAGCCTTAAGAGTCAATTTGCAAACACTCAAGATTTGGCCAATATGCCTCTACTACTTCTACTTAACACAGTCAAAGGGAAATTTTTAGATTCTTTCATCTGATTTGACTCTCTTAGTTACAAATAAGAGGATATCTAGAATATATATGTGACTTGTTAAAATGAAAATCCAACTTCTCTGAGTCTTCAAATATCTTTCATATCTTACATTTTTAGTAACATCAACTTTTGAAGTCATGTCCGTAGTTGTATGAAAAGAAAAATTTCAGGAACATTCAACCTCAAAAGTTCTTTTTCTTAGTCTGAAGTCGTAGAAGCATTTGACTTTTACTTTCTCTTTTTAAGTTTGTACTAGTAGGTATTTTGTATAAATATAATATTTAATTATTGCCTTTGTATTCTTTTTCTCTAGTAAACATCCTGGTTTTTAGCTATCAATATGTGGTTTTACATTTAGGGATTTCTAATGGAAAGAGAAAGGAATCTGAAATCAGAGGACAAGAGTTTATTCTACTTGACCAAACACATACAAAATACTGGAAGGAGAGTTTTACAACAAATATTTAATGTCTATGACTTGTAAAAAGGTTTTCCAAATCAAGAAAATTCAAACAATTCAATACAAATATCATCAATAATAACACATGAACAGGTGGCCAACCTTATTAATAACCAGAGAAATACAAATTAAAACAATCCATCAACTTGTAAAAAAGATGAAATTACCCAGAGTTGGTGTAGGTGATGGAAAATTGTCATGTTTGTATACTGTTCTTAGAAGTTAAATTGACATAACTTTTTGGTCAGGCAATTTGGAAGTATATATCTAAATTAATAGAGTAGTTTTCTAGTAACCTGGGAATCTCTTAATCTAAGAATCTTTACTGTAGATTTTTCTAGAACAAATGTACAAACATCTATGTACAAGGGTACTCACTGCAGCATTTTGCTAAGGAAAAACTCAGAAAAAATCTATATGTTCAACAGAGAACAGGTACATAATTTATGACACAACTGCACAATATACACCACTAAAATAAAGGATTTAAATTTATATATAGTATGAAAAAGATGTGAATGATAGCTTGTTGGTGAAAAACAGCAATGACTGGAATATTGTGTGTAACGTAATCCTGCTTTTCTGTATATAATGTAGGCATAGAAAATAGGATTGAAAGGACATACTCTAGTCAACAGTGGATATAGCTTGGGTGGAGGGGCTGTATAATGGGGAAGGAGAGTCCCTTTTCCTATCTATTCCATATACATCTCTGGATTTAAAAGATCATACATGCATATGCATTACCTTCAAAATTAAAATGATAAAGACAAAAGGAGAAGCTTTGGATTTGAATCATGATACTACTGTTTGCAACTTCTATGACCGTGGGGAAGTCGCCTAGCCTCCTGGGGTTTATTTCCTCATTTATAAAAATAGGGAAAGTAATAATACTTGTCTACATATCTTCTAGGGTTGTTGGGAAGATTGAATGTGATCATGGGTTACAGCATTATGAATTATTTATTCATGTAACACAATTATTATAAAAATATTTTGCTCTGATTAAAATAAAAGAAGGATGAGATAGTGTGTTTTTTTGTCCCAGTAGCTTTACTAACCAGAAAGCGCCTGCTGATGTGGTGATCACAGTTGCTTTGGTGCAGCTTCCTCTTGACTTTTGGCATTTCTCCATGCTGCTAGCTAAGGCTGAGGTGGCGACTGTTGAAGGTGTGAGCTCCTCCCCCTCCCAGCACACATTTGTGTGCGTACTCACACTCATGCACACACAAACACACACATGCACACTCTATCACAGTACATGAGGTGGCAGCAGCTGCTCCAGCATGGACTTTCACACAACATAAAGGGCTTTTTTGGTGTGGTCTGTGCATTATTTCCTGTTAAGCATGAGCTGAGTCAGTGCCATGCTTTTCCATATGAAACCTTTCTGAGGCTCAGGCTGTGTTAAGAGCAAACCCTCTCCCCTCCATGCCCACCCCATGGCCCTCTACTGAAGCCAGATCTTAATCTGCTCATTTCATGAGGATTTTCAAACCGAATGGACTGGGCCATGTGAGAGATTACTGAAAGGAACAGACCAAGCAGAGGCTAAAAGACTCCACGCTAATCTGCTGAGTCATCTGAAAATGCACAGCTGTGGGAGCTCACGGTGCTTTAAAGTACTTTGGCAGGATGTTTGTTCAGGGGGCCTGTTCCTGCAGCCCTGCTGAATGTTTGGTTAGGAGGCATAATCTTTTTTTGGACAGGATCTCCCAAATGTAAAGTGATAGATGCTAATGTGGAATATAATACAGAAGATCCAGCTTGGATGTCATAAATAACAATAAATTGTTTAATCTTGCTGAGCTGTAAATCTATGATTGCCAGAGGTCTTTAGTTCACTGGAACATAGTATGGGGGCAGGGGCACTTAGCAAATAGGCAGTTATTATTTTCCAACCAGACAGAAACTGGTCTGATGGAATTTATCTAAAAAGGCATACACATGTATTTTAATTAATTGTGACAATTACTCAGAGAAAACACATGGCCCTAAAGAGGCTGAGGGGTTTTTTTGTTCTACCTATAAATGTATATGTATATTCACCTATATTCTACCTATGTATAAGTAAGAGAATGAGTTTTTGTTTTGGGGATATATATTTATACGTATCTATACAGATAGATATACACATACTTAATTTCTGTCTACCTATTAAGGTGCGGTGCCAGATGGAAAGTATTTTTAAGCATTTAGATAGTTTATTCTATAGCATATGTGTGCATATAGCACCCCTATAAAGCTTTATCTCTTTTCTGGATATATTTAACAAGAGGCTAGAACAGAGTCCAAAATGTCAGAAATGTTTGAACATTCCATAGAAATGAAGGAGGTGTTTCCAAATGACCTATGTTTCTATGGCAATAAATAGAACTTGTGCTGCGTTGGATGGGTCAGGAGTAAGGAATATAAACAGTGTAAGTATGACTATTCCAGGCAGAAATCTACCTTGTAAGAACAGCTTTGTGCAGTGAGCTCAACAACATTGATCAGTTAGCAGTCCGGTTCAGTACAACATTGATCAGGTAGCAAGCCGGTTCGGCAGTGCCAGTCGGAGACACAGATGGGGACAATCAAAGAAGATGCAGGTCAGGACAAGGATGCAGACATGTACCTGTCACTACCATGGACTTCAGCAGCTTCTTAGTGAGCAGGTTTATGATTAAAGAAGAAAGACATCATTGATATGTAAGCATGTTACAATTAATTTGCTGTTTAGTTATTAGCAAACTACATCCAGTTTTTAGTTTTTAGGTTTTTTTTTCCTTTTTTCTTTTTTGAGACATGTTCTTATTCTGTCATCCAGGCTGGAGTGCAGTCGTTATCCAAGCTCACTGCAGCCTTAAACTCCTGGGCTCAGTGGATCCTCCCACCTCAGCTTCCCAAGAAGCTGGGACTACAGGCGCACACCACCATGGCCAGCTAATTTTTCTTATTTTTTTGTAGAGATGAGGTCTTGCTGTGTTGCCCAGGCTGCTCTTGAGCTCCTGGCTTCAAGCCATCCTCCTGTCTTGGTTTCCCAAAGTGCTGGAACTACAGGTGTGACTCACCATGCCTGGCCTACATCCAGTTTAATTTATACTACAGTGTGGGTTTAGTCCTCAAACATGTTTTTGTTTTACATATAAAAATTTGAGGTAAAAGAACATTTTTACATTGGTCAATAATGGTACATTTAAACAATGGATGACTATATCCATTAAAATCGTGTTGTGGAAGAATATTCAGTGACATGGAAAGATTGACTCAAGGGCAAGTGAAACGTGTCAAGAGTCTGTTAGGTACTAGACACTGTAAACTGGGTCTTGGCTGTGTTACTTGCTTACATCCTCCATCATGTGATCTTTTAGATAACAAAATCGAGATACACAGGGATTTGGGATCTTGCGCAAAGTCACCCAGGCAGTAGGTGGCAAAGTCAATTCTTACATTCTTTCCTATTGAACACCAAAATCTCAGCTTACCTCAGGGCACTTAACTCTGCTTTCTTGACCCACACCCAGGTAGACCCAATGGACACTTGTAGCTCTTATCCAGCTGGGGTGGTCACCTCATAAAATGGCAACAAGTGGGGCCCTTTCTTGTTCTAGTGAGTCAGACTGTATACCTTAAAGATTTCAGAGCACTTCCTATGTACTGAAATTGCCTCATTACCAGGAAGGACATACTTCCAATTTTCACCACCTCCATTTTGCATCCAAGGAAGATTAGATTTCTTGATCTTCTCAATGAAATCTTGAGAAATGGGTGGGCCGATTGAAGAACAGGACTTGGGCCACACTTCTAGATGCCTGTGACTTTTCTGCACTTATTCAGATATTAGGAATTGATTATGAAATCCATGGTGGTTTGATGCTAATGAACTCTCATCTATCTCTCCAGCATGTGTGTAAAGACTTCCAGAGGTACAGGAAGTTGAGGATGAGCTCTCTTACTTCCATCTGGTCTCCATGTAACAAATCGTATAACTGCACAATTATCCAAATGCAAATGAAGGAGTCCCTTGATGTTTGGATAACCACATTCATGCCTCGAGTTTGTTATTTCTTGAAATTGCCCTTATCCGTCACCTGTTTACCCATGGACAACACTACTTAAGGGCTGGCAATCTGCAACCCATGGCAGCTTGGCTTTGGGGTTCCTTCCAGTGTTTTGTTTTTGTTTTTAACTGAGAAGACAGGAAACAGGCATCTTTGTGTATATGGCTTGCCACAGCCCTTCGTAGATGGACATGGTGGAGGCTGTGTGGTCCCGGAGAACACCTCCTCTGTGAAGCATCAGGGAAGTTTCTGTTCATTGTGTCTTCACTCTCTCCAATTCACTTGGGGAGTGATAGGGATTATAACACAGTGAGCAGAGGATATTGGGGAATGTCATGCTTAATTTTCTTTTCTTTTTTTTTCTTAAATGACATTTAAAGCTAAAAGAGAATCACAAAGGGTAAGTCTGATTTAAGACATTTCACACATGAAAGAAATCCTGCTTTCATGCGTGTTATGTCACAGGAAAAACTCATTTAGAGTCAACATTCTGCACCTACTCCGAAATTTTAGCCTGAGGGTTTAAATATTACCTCGCTGCTCTCTAGGACTTTAATTTGAGCTAATTAGAAATGGAACTCATACTAAAACTAATTTAGGAAAGAAGCTGTTGATGTTCTGAAGAAAAACAGCTGTCAGAAATAAGATCATTAAAAAACCATAGTTGTATATGGCACAAAATGTAAAGGAATAGAAATGCTGGGAGAAAGCTTTTATAGAATAACATTTTATCTTTCTTTGGACACTGGTCTAAGGCATGTGAAAGGGCATATTGATTCCCTTGGCACCTGGTATGCTCATTTATGGATGAAAAAGCCCAATGACATAATTTAGGTGAGGTTTAAGGCTTGATGGGAGGCATTGGTGCCATTAGAAGGACGGACACAAAGAGTTCTTAAGTAACGGCATCATGGGAAATGATAATTGCACACTCCTTTCTACTATGTCTTGGTTTCTCCAAGCATTTAGAAGTCACGGCTGGGTAGGAACAAATTTATCATGAGTCTGTCTGCGTGTTTGGGAATGCATATGCCTCACAGATGTGTCTGCAGGGGTCTGTGTGATAATGTTCATATATGTGATAGATGTGGACCCTGGGATCTGTATCTGTGTGGACCCTGGGATCTGTACATGTGTGTGAGTGACAGTGGACTAGGGTCCACTTTGCCCCCTTTTCCACGTGGGAGTTGAAGGAAATGCCCCTTAATGGCAGTAGCATCCACTTGGGTGTGTGCACCTTCTGGAGGACTGGGTGAGGTTGCCCTTCTTCCAGCCAAAGCCAGACCCTATGGTGTGGGACGTTCAGTGGGGAGCAACAGAATGCCATGGCTTGGTCCTCCCTGGGCTGTGGTCTGGATTTCACTCAGGAATGAAAGTCAGATATTGCCTGCTTCAATGCTGTAAACATAACTGAGGATAATTATGTAAGTAGACCATCTTTTCCTTGCAAGGTAGCGGTCTGCTGCATTGACAGAGGGTAGTATTTCTAGGACTTTTTCAGAGAGTAAAATGGTACTTTAAGGGATAATCTGCTATCTAAAGATGAATTGTAAATGTTGGAGGGGTTGTGGGATTCGGGGAAGACAATAGAATAATTTGTGTCATGGTTAATTTAACAAAGAGTTTTTGTTTATAGAATCTGATCTTCGGTGGATTTTAACAACCCTCTTCTTTCTTGGCTTTTCAGATAAAGAGGCAAAGCCTCAGAGAAGTTAAATGATTGATCCTATGTCAGGGGATAGAGTCAAGACTCATACCTATGCCTTTTAACTTCAAGTTGAGTGCTTTTTCTTTATACAAAAGGGCTTCCAAAAGTTGTATTTCTTTTTATCAATGACTAGATCTTGAAAGCCATACCTTTTCTGATGGCATTTATCCTGAGCTAATTGGTAGAGAGAGGGTGAACAGAAGAGAAGACACAGACACGCAGAGAAGAAGACGTGAAAACAGAGGCAGAGACTGGAGTGATGTGAACACAAGCTCGGAAATATGTGGAGGCAACAGAAACTGGAAGAGGCAAGGGAGGATCCTTCCCTAGATCCTTTCGATGAGGCAGACCCCCACTGACACCTTGATTTTGAACTTCTGGCCTCCAGAGCTATAAGGGAATAAATTTTAATTGCTTTTAGCCACCAAGTTTATGGCAATTTGTTATAGCAGCCTTGTGAAGCTAATACAAACTTCGTATTCATTTCCTAGGACTCTCATAACAAATTACCACATATTTGGTGGTTTAAAATCACAGAAATTTATTCTCTCACAGTTCTGGAGGCCAAAAGTCAAAATCAAGGTATCGGCATGGCCACACTCTGCAGATGCTCTAGGGAGAATCTGTTCCCTGCTTCTTCCAGCTTCTGGCAGCAGAATACATTCCTTGGCTTCCCGGGTGTGGCTGCATCACTCCTATCTTTGCATCTGTCTTCATATCTCCTCTTCTTTGTGTCTATTCTAGTAAGTACAAAGTGCTGCATCTTCCGTGATGGAAGTGGCCCAAATTAACCAATCTACCACCAGGTAGCTGGCTGATCATTTGGGGAATGGTACCATAAGGAGACTCAGTGTTGGTCCCTGCTGCTGGTAGAGTAGGCACTCTGCAGTGCCCATAGCCAGGTCAGCCTTGGTGAGTGAATGTCCATGTTGTTGAGCCCATGCATAGCCTTCATCCCTGCCATCACGGCCATGGTATTACAGCATTCTTGCATTGCTATAAAGAAATACCTGAGGCTGGGTAATTTACAAAGAAAAGAAGTTTCCTTAGCTCATGGTTCTGAAGGCTGTACAAGCCTGGTGCTGGCATCTCCTTGGCTTCTGGTGAGGCCTCAGGAGCTTTTACACATGGCGGATGACAAAGTGGGAGCAGGCATATCACACAGCAAGAGTGGGAGCAAGAGAACAAAAGAGAAGGTGCCACATACTTTTAAACAACAGATCTCATGTAAACTCAGAGCGAGAACACACTTATCATCAAGGACATGGTGCTAAACCATTCATGAGGGACTCGCCCCCATGATCCAAACACCTCTCACTGGGCCCCACCGCTAACACTGAGGATTACTTTTCAATATGAGATTTGGAGGAGACAAACATCTAAACCATAACAGCCACTTGGCTCATGAGCCCATTGGACAATGACAGGAATGGCTGGGGGAAAGCCACTCATTGACATCCACAGAACTGGTCATCCTATTATTAAAATCCTCCTCTGCCCAGGTCACCATTTGGTGAGTGTCCATAAGGGACACAAATATCTTCACAATTTTCCATGTCTTACCTCAGAAGCCCCATCACCCTCTCTTTCACATCTCCTCCAGTACTTATCCCCCAGTTGATAGGACCATGTCCAGCAATACCTCTTCTCTCTGGTATTGATGGGTTAATGAGCAGATCTCACATAGGTAAAATTTCCAGATATCTAGAATTTAATCTTCTGTTAATTCTCCAATTATAACTAAAGTATTTCAGGTTGAAACTTTATTCAAGTGTAATTACTCACTTTAACCTTCTTAAACAGAATGTATATTACCTTTTCAAAAATAACTGAAATTTAATAAGATAAAAATGTATCTATAATCGTTCCTACTTAATAACTTTACATGTTTATTTCTGCATTTTTATAAGTCCTTGCCCCAAAGTGGACATAATTTTATACTGTAATAGCATAAAATAATTTTGCATTTGACATTTTTGATTTGGCATTAAACTATTATTTATGTTTCTTTCGCTACTGCTTAAGAAAATGTGGGTGGTTGTAATAAATAAACCTGAAATGTAGGCAATTTTTATTGCCTTAAAAACAATAGAATGTTATTTCTCACTCACACAATAGTCCAATGAGGATGTCCCTGGTGGGCAAAGACTCTTGTCTACCAAATGGGATGGGGACTCAGTTTCCTTCCCTCTTGTGACTCTGGCATTGCCTAGAGCCACATGATTACCTGTACTGAATCTGTAGAAAGAGAAATAAGCAGTGTAGAGACGATATGTCTGTTTTCTGATATCCTCAGCCTAGAAGAAACACACATTACTTCTGTTCTTATTCTCATACTAGTTTATCACCCATTGTCCAAATGCACCATGTGGCCACACCTAGATGCAAGGGTGGGTTGGAAAATGTAGCCCCTGGCTGGGCAGCTGTTCCTCAGCATTGACTCTGTGCTATGGAAGGGCTTCCTAAGTTTTTGTGGACTGCTATCCCAGTCTGTCCCCACTATACAATCTTCATAATTTTCCCTTTAAATGGCTGAGAGAAAATTTTGAACAAAAGCTACAAACATTTTTCAGATTCTTGATTCTCCAGACTTATTACTTGAGGGCAGTGACTAAATTATATTCAGTTCTATATCAGAAGGTTCTTCCATATTGCTGGTTTCATGGTAGATACTCAATAAAATGAGTTGAATGACTACATAAATTTTAGCAAAAGCATATGGAAAATAATTTATCATGACTTTGGGTAATACTATAGGTGTAATTATTGTCCTTTCTCTTTCCTGACTTGATTAATAGCACCACTATCCATTAAGTTATTAAAGGTAGAAAGCTGAGATTATTCTTGACTCCTTTTCTCACTGGTCCAGTATTAGTTATTTATTGCAGTGTAAGAAATTACCATGAAACTTAGTGGCTTAGTTGGGGCTTGATGGGGGCTGGAGGATCCACTGCAAGATGGCTCAGTCACTTGGCTGGCAAGGTGGTGCTGGCTGTTAGCCTCCCATCTGATCCTCCTCTTTCCACTCCTGCCACTCTTCAAGGTATTTTTTCCAGAGCAGCCGTTCATCATTCATTTATTTTTTCCCATTAATTAATTCAACAGATATTTATTGTATACTTACCATATGCCAGATTTGTTCTAGGTTCTTGGAATATAGCAGTGAAAAAAAAAACAGTCCTTGGATCTTATATACAGTGGGGAAATAAACATATAATGTAGAAAATTAGATGGTAATATGCGTGAGCACATATATTTATTATTTCTCATCATTTCTATGAGACAGGAGATGGGTATTCTGGCTTGGGGACTCACATGAGGTCACAGTTACATGTTGGTATTGGTTTGGTCATATGAAGGCTTCGTGGAGGCTGGAGAATCCACTGTGAGATGGCTCAATCCCTTGGCTGGAAAGTTGGTGCTGGCTGTTGTTGGCAGGCCTTGCTTCCTCTTCACAGGGCTTCTTGAGTGTCTTCATGACATGGCGGCTGGCCTCTCCCAAAATAAGCTGTCCAAGAGAGCAGGGCAGAAGTGTCCATGTCATTTATGGCCTCACCATGGAAGTCACACACAATCACTTCTGCAATATATACTGATTACCCAGATCTGCATCGTTCAGTGTGGGAGGGGACCACAAAAAGGCACAAATGCCAAAAGGCAAGGACCATTGGGGCCATTTTGGAGGCTATTTACCACAGCCCCTCTCTTCCATATTCCAGTCCACCTGCATATTCTGTTCATCCTCCTTCCAAAAATGTATCTCAAACCAAATGACTAATTTTCATTTCTGTTGGCTCTAGCCTAGTCCAAGATTCTATCAACACTCGACTTGAAGAGTCTCCCGTCTGATATTCCTCTTTCTGCTCTTGCCCTCCTTCAAGGTATTTCTCCCAGAGAAGCCATTCATCATGCATTCATTATTCTCCATTCATTAATTCAACAAATATTTATTGTACACTTACCACATGCCAGATTTATTTTAGGTTCTTGGGATATAGCAGTGAAAAAAAGTCCTTGGGCTTTACATACAGTGGGAAAATAAATAATATGGAAAATGTTAAAGGCAACATATGTGATCCAGAAAATTATAGCAGGGTGAAGGAAATAGGAAACAATAGAAAAGTTAGGGACTTCTGGCTATAGTATTATATAGGGCTGTCAAGGGTGCTATCTCTGATTAGCTTACATTGAAACAGAAACCCAAAAGACAGTAGAGGGCAGGTATGTTAATATCTGGGCAAGTATTCTAAGCAGAGGAAAAAGAAAATGCAAGGGCCCTGAGGCCGGATCATGTTTGGTATGTTTGAGGAATAGCTGTTCTGTTCCGTTGTGGCTGGAACAGAAGAAGGAGGGCGGGAGGGTGATGGAGAATGGTACATGATGGAGGTCAGATTATGTAGGGCCTTGTAGCCTACAATGAAGACTTTGGCTTTGTTTTGGGTTGGTGGGGGACAAGGAAAGCTATTGGAATGTTTTAGTGACTTGATGTGACTTACTTTTTAATAGGACCATTTGCGCTGCTCAGCCCATGATGTTTAAAAATGCAATCAGGTCACTTCCACTGTTTAAAACCTTTCAATGGATTCTGGTTGTACCTAGAATAAAATCTAAGCTCCTTAGCTATTATTATTATATTATTATTAAAATTGACGTCCTTTATTACAGCAGTCTAATTCCTTCCTAATATGTACCTCACTAGTAACTATTATTATTATTGCTTATTTGTTTATAATCTGTCTCCTCTACTTGAAAATATGTAGCCTGGGGATCTTGTGGATTTCCATACTAAATCATCCCAAGGCCACTTTGCTTTTGAGCTGTGTGTGTGTGTGTGTGTGTGTGTGTGTGTGTGTGTTTTGATCTCTTCTGTATCTTTTTTTCCCCTGATCTCGCTGATTGTTATATTTGGTCAGTGACTGACCTCTAGCAATGATGGTGCCAGGGCAACTTTGTTGTTGAACTGTATGTTAAAGTTTGTTTTGGCTTGTTGGTTATATCAGTACTTATCAAATGAATTATCTGGGAAGAGAGGAGAGGATCTTATTAAAATACAGGTTCTTATTCGGTAGGCCTTGGGTGGGCCTTGAGGTTCTGCATTTCTTTCTTTCTCTTTCTTTCTTTTTCTATTTCTTTCTCTTTCTTTTTTCTTTCTCTTTCTTTTTCTTTTTTCTTTCTTTCTCTTTCTTTCTTTCTCTCTCTCTTTCTTTCCCTTTCTTTCTTTCCTTCATTTCTTTCTTTCCTTCCTTCCTTTCTTTCTTTCCTTCCTTCCTTTCCTTCCTTCCTTCCTTCCTTCCTTCCTTCCTTCCTTCCTTCCTTTCCTTTCTTTCTTTCTTTCTTTCTTCCTTCCTTCCTTCCTTCCTTCCTTCCTTCCTTCCTTCCTTCCTTTCCTTTCTTTCCTTCTTCCTTCCTTCCTTCCTTCCTTCCTTCCTTCCTTCCTTCCTTCAGACAGAGTCTCACTCTGTAGCCCAGGCTGGAGTGCTGTGGTGCCATCTTAGCTCACTGCAACCTCTGCCTCCCAGGTTCAAGCAATTCTCCCACCTCAGCCTCCAGAGTATCTGGGACTACAGGTGTGCACCACCATGCTCAGCTAATTTTTGTATTTTTAGTAGAAATAGGGTTTCACCACGTTGGCCAGGCTGGTCTCGAACTCTGGAGCTCAAGTGATCTGCGCACCTCAGCCTCCCAAAGTGCTGGGATTTCAGGTGGAGCCACCATGCCCAGCTGAGGTTCTGCATTTCTATCAAGCTTGCAGGTGATGCCCATGCTGCCAGCCCTTTGAGTAACAAGGGGGCTTTATTACTGAGCTTGGCTGAACATTGGAATCATCTGTGGAGCTTTAAAACTACTAATGCTGGGCTCTCAACCCCAGAGATTACAATATCATCAGTCTAGAATGCAGTTTGAGTACTAGGATTTTAAAAAGTTTCATAAGTGATTCTATTTTGTAGAAATATTGAGAACTACTAGATTGGATGATATTGAATCCAATTTTAAAACAAGATGTAGCAATAAATGTTCTTCAGCACTGTGTTGCTGACTTTTTAGAAAGTCAGTTTTGTAGCTCTAGAAAGAATCTGGCTGCATCCATGGATGACCTCCAGATCTCCGCTTAGCATGACTGGGTTATTTCTCCAATGTCTCCAGCACACGCTGTCACTTAACAGCAGAAAGAGAATTCCTACTTTCAGGAGAAAAGTCATTCCTGAAGATTACAGTTAAAATATGCCCACAGATGATGAGGTTGTAGTAAATCAGTCCCCTTGCTCTCTGAGCTTGTTCTAAGTTACAGGAAGCAGAAGAAGCAGAGAAGCACTCCATTTCTTTTTTCTTGTAATCTCTAGCATGTTCACATGCGTAGTTTCTGAGTCAGTAGCAAACTAAGAACTTCTTGTGTGATTCAAGCTAACCCCTCGATTATCAGAAGCAGATGTTTCAAACAACTGAAGATCAATGAGGCATATCCTATTTACAGGTTAATAATTGACTACTAGATGCAGGTGCACCAAATGGTCTTAGAGACATTAGATAGGAGAGACAATGTCAGTGCTCCCCCTACCCTGCCTCCCCTAATCTAAAGCCTACTCTGTTTCTTTTATCAAGTGATTGGCTGTATGTTAACAGAGCCTAGGGCACTTTCCTGTTGAAATGCCTTTAATCCCAAGCAACTGGATTGATTTTTTTTTTTTGGGATGGTTTAGATTGGACGACTGATTATTGGACAGAATGGCATCTTGTCGACACCTGCAGTCTCCTGCATTATCAGGAAGATCAAGGCAGCTGGTGGAATCATTCTAACAGCCAGCCACTGCCCTGGAGGACCAGGGGGAGAGTTTGGAGTGAAGTTTAATGTTGCCAATGGAGGTATGTGGTTCAGTATATGCCTTAATAATCATGATTTCGTTCCTCTTATATTATTATAGTCTCACAGTGACCCTTTGATGATAGACAAGCAAGGTGCAGAGGACCTAGCTCAGAAAAATTTAGTGAGGTGCCCAAAGTGATCCAACAAAGAAGTGGCATGATGGGTTCATGAACCCATTTGGGTGGTCTCTTGGTCCCCTGTACTCTTCAGCATAAACTATTGAATAGTTGATGCTTATCTGATATGGAAGGACTCTGAATTTTAACATTAAAACATACCCTGAAGGTCGTTGTCTAAATGACAATTACCCTCATTTTACACATGAACAAATCAAAGGCCTGAGAGGCTGAGTTACTGCTGAAGGCCACAGGGTTGATCAGGGTCAGATTAATGATTTTTAGCCCAAATCCTGGGCTCTCTTTTTCCTACAGTGTTGACTTTCTCTCAAAATCACAGAATTGTTTCACTTTTTCTTATATTCACAGCAATTTATAGTTTGGGGGTCCTTAGTGGAGGGGGTGGGATATATGTATGGAGTAAATTTCTTTTAAAAATTGAACACACAAAAAAATAGGGAGAATAAGAAATAGATAACATGTACCCATTATCTTGTTTTTCTATTTTGCTTATCTTTTTTTTCTGAAGAATTTTAAAGCAAATTATAGCACAAGAACATTTCGCACCCAAATATTTTTGTATGCATCTCTTAAAAAGAAAGACATATTGCTGCATGACTGTGCTAACATACCTAACAATAATAACATTAATTCTCCAATATCACCTGAAAACTAATCTATAGTCAAATTTTTCAATAATCCCCAAAATATTATTATTTATAGCTGTTTTATTCAAATCAGGATACATCTAAGGATGCCATGCATTTGCTTGGCAAGTCTCTTAAATCTCTTTTAATCTAGAACACTGAGTTTGCATGAATGTGGGTAGGAGCCAAATTTTAACCAGCAACAGTTACCATGATAAATTATTCCTCATCCCAGGCAAAGCAGTGCATTCTGAAGGGAAAACTTATTATCTATCCCTCCTTGTAGACGTTTTACACGTTATCCAAACAAGAAAGTGTATTCATGTTGAATATTTAAAAAACAATATTGTAACCACAAAGCAGAAAACTAAACTACCAAACCACAAAGGTAGACAACAATAGAGGAAGAAGAGAACAAATTATCTACAAAGTAACCAGAAAACAATTAGCAAAATGGCAGGAGTAAGTCTTTTACTATCAATAATAACCTTGCTGGTACATGGGTTAAACTGTCCAATCAAAAGATACAGAATGGCTGAGTGGATCAACAACAAGATCCAACTAGATGCTGCCTACAAGAGACCCATTTTTAAACTTTAAGAATAGGCATATACTGAAAGTAAAGGGATAGAAGGAGCTATTCCATGAAAACAGACAGTTACCAAAAGAGAGCAGGGATGCCTATACTTATATCAGATAAAACAGACTTCCAGTAAAAAGCTGTTCCAAGAGACAAAGAAGGTCATGATTTAATGATAAAGAGGTCATCTTATCAAGAGGACATAACAATTGTAAACATATATGCATCCAAAATTGAAGCACTTAAATATGTAAAGCAAATATTAGTGGACATGAAGGAAGAAATATACAGCAATATAACACTAATAGGGGACTTCAGTACTCCACTTGCAACAATGGAGAGATCAACCAGACAAAAAATTAACAAGACAACACTAAATTTGAACTATACTTCAGACCAAATGGACCTACCAGACCTACATTCATCCAACAACAGCAGAATATACATTCTTCTCTAGCATACATAGAACATTCTCCAGGATAGACCATATGTTAGGCCACAAAATAAACCTTAACAAATTCAAAAAGATTGAAATCATGTCTAGTATTGTTTCCAACCACAATGGTGTGAAGCTAAAAATCAATAACAGGAGGAATCTTGGAAAATTTACCAATATGTGGAAATTAAACAACATGCTTATGATGAACTAATGGGTCAAAGAAGAAATCAAGAGGGAAATTAAAAAATATTTTGAGATTAATGACAATGGAAACACAATGTATCAAAACCTACAGTATGCAGCAAAGTCAGTTCTAAGAGAGAATTTTATAGCAATAAATGCCTAGATTAAAAAAGGAAAAAGATCTAAATAAGTAGACTAACATTATGCCTCAAGGAGCTAAAGAAAGAACAAACTAAACCCAAAGTGAGCAAAAGGAAGGAAATAATGAAGATCAGAACAGAAGCAAATAAAATGTAGTATAGTAAAACTATAGAAAATATAAATAAAATCAAAAGTTGGTTCTTTGAAAAAATAAAATCTACAAACTCCTAGCTAGATTCACTAAAAAAAGCAGACTCAAATAAATAAAATCAGAAATGAAAGTGGAGACATTGCAATAGACACCTCAGAAATAAAAATGGTCATAAGGGATTATTATGAACAATTTTATGCCAACAAATTGGAGGACCTAGAAGAAATGGATAAATTTCTCGAAAAACTAACCCATCAAGATTGAATTGGGAAGAAACAAAAAGTTTGAACACTCCAACAACAAATAAAGAAATTGAAGAAGTGATTAAAAACTTTCCAAAATAGAAAAGCCTAGGACCAAATGGCTTCATGGCTGAATTTTATCAAACATTCAAAGAATAATTATTACCAACACTTCTTAGACTCTTCCAAAAATTACAGCTACAGGGAATACTTCCAAACACATTTTGTGAGGCCAGCATCACCTTGATACCTAAAGCCAGACAAACATATTGTAAGAAAATAAAACCACAGGCCAATATCTCTGATAAATATTGATGAAAACCAAATTCAACAACACATTAAAGAAATATGAATCATGGCCAAGTGGGATTTATCCCTGACATGCAAGACTGGCTAAACAGAATGAAAGATAAAAACCACATGATCATCTCAATTGGTGCAGGAAAGGCATTTTACAAAGTTCAGCATTCTTTCTTAACAAAAACTCTTAACACTTTAGGTATAGAAGGAAAGTTTCTCAACATAATAAAGGCCGTTTATAAGAAACCCACAGCTAACATCATAATCCATTGGGGACAACTGAAAACTTTTCCACAATTTAGCACATGGCAGGGATGCTCACTCTTGCTATTTCTATTCAACATAGTTTTGGAAGTACTAGCAAGAGCAATCAGACAAGAAAAATAAATAAAAGTCATCCAAATTGGAAAGGAGAAAGTAAAATAATCTCTATTTACAGATGATATGATCCTATATATAGAAAATTCTAAAGATTCTACACATGCACACACACACACACAAACACACACACAAATTTTTAGAACTAATAAATGAATTCAATAAGTTGCAGGATACAAAATCAACATACAAACATCAGTAGCATTTCTATACATAAATAATGACCCAGCTGAAAATAATCAAGAAAACAATGCCATTTATGATAGCATCAAAAAAATACTTAGGAATAAATTTAACCAAGGGGTGAAAGTATACTGAAAACTATAAAACATTGATTGAATAAGACACAAATAAATAGATATCCTGTGCTCACTGATCATGGATCAAAAACATTAATATTATTAAAACATTCATACTACCAAAAACAATATACAGATTTAACACAACCCCTATCAAAATTTCAATAACATTCTTCATGGAAATAGAAAAGCAATACTAAAATTTGTATGGAGCCACAAAAAACCAAAGCAATGTTGAGGGAAAAAAAGTTGGAGGTACCACACTTGCTGATTTAAAATTATATTACAAAGCTAAAGTAAAACCAAAACAGTATGATACTGGCATAAAAACAGAAACGTAGACCAATGGAACAGAATAGAGAGCCCAGAAATAAATCAAGACATATATAGTCAACTAATTTTGGAGCAGGGCACCAAGAGGACACAATGGAGAAAGAAAAAAACCTCTTCAATAAATGGTGCCTGGGAAAACAAAAATGTAAAAGAATGAAATTGGACCCTTATCTTACACTATACAGAGAAATAAACTCAAAATGAATAAAAGAACTAAATATAAGATCTGAAACCATAAAAATCCTAGAAAAGAACATAGGGAAAAAGTTATTTGACATTGGCCTTGGCAATGATTTTTTGGATATCACATCAAAAGCTCGGGCTACAAAAGCAAAAACAAATAAATGGGACTACCTCAAATTAAAAAGCTTTTTAGCTTTCCATTTTTCATTTATTTATTTTATACACTTTAAAATCTCTGGGCATTCTTTTTTAGCATCTTAAAATTTATTTTTATATGAGTGCCTGTAGATTTGCCGTATCCTTTAAAAAACAATTATTTTAATATATATTATAATTGTACATATTTTCAGTGTGCATATGGTGAAAGTCATTGGAGTGGAAGATATCAAGGAGCTTGGAAATTGAAAAGGAATTCAGAAGTTGTTGATGAACTCTGAAGTTATCAGCATGGATGGTTGAATGGCATCACAGACAACTATCTAGAGAGACAGTACTTGCTTTACTTTTGGAAATCAGTGTGCCGGCATTAAAACTCAGGGACTTGAAAATGACGGACACAGCCAAAGAATATAGTATGGGGCCTGGGGTGTAGGGAGTGGAGGGAGATATTCATGCATTCTATAATCTGGCAAGCATAAAATAATGCAAAAACGAAACAAGACTACCTATTCTTTAAGTTTTGTGAAGGGTAAAAAATGGTAAGGAGTGAAGCAAAGGGCTATGTTTATTTCTTTGAGGTCTTCACTTTTCCCACACAACAAGAAAATTGTTGGTAAAATCTTCTGGGCTGTCTTCTCTCCCACTTACTAGAATAGGACTATTGCTATTCTTTTTTATGAGCATTTATTGGAATAAAGTGATGGTGCTACACTCTAAGGCAGCGTTGTCCAACAGAAAAATATTGTGAGTCACATACATACTGTACATTTTTAGTAGCCACATTAAAAAAGTGAAAAGAAACAAGTGAAATTCACATTGTGTTTTATTTAAACTACTATATCTAAAATATTATTATACCATGTCATCAATATAAAAATTATTAATGCAATCGATTGCATTTTCTACTAACTCTTCAAAATTTGGTGTGCGTTTACAATTGCAGCACACCTCAACTTGACTAGCCACATTTTAAGTGCTCAACAGCTAAATGTGACTAGTAACAATTGTATTGGACAATGCAGTTCTAAGGATTGAGATATTTTAAAAATCAAGAAACAATTTTTGTTCAGTAGAAAGTTACAGTATAGTTGACAAGTAAGATTCATACAGAAAGCTATCTATACATCTAGCAATCACTTATACTTTAGATCTTTCAATCTACTTATTTGTTTCTCAACCTTGTTGCAAAAAAAAAAAAATCTGAAATGGCTTGCATTAAGATATACAGGGTAAAAAAAAAAAAAAAAAAAGCAAAACCCCAAAAGGTGAACAAGTATTGATTTCATGTTCAATTTATTTAAAGTCTAATACTACTTGTCAATTTGGCCTTCCGAGGAAATGTATCATATATTTTTAGTTGAGCTTCATTTTAGAAGTGACTAGAGATTGTGAGTTGGGGAAAATAATTAACTTACCCTGCTAAGCTCACACATCAATTAGGTAGCAGAGCTGGGAATAGAAAGCATAGTTTCCTCTTCTAGATGCACTGGGGAAGCTGCATGGAAATCTGGAATCCCTCACTTCTGTCAAATGCATATCCTGTTTGTGTCTCATAACCTGAATAAAGCTGATTGAGTAACCAGGTTTCCCTGGCAGGTGTGAAACTATTTTTAGGAAAGATGTGTCATTGCTTAGAAGTGGATTAAAACAAACAAACAAACATATGGGTTGTTAGTCTACATAGAACAGGTGAGGCTGATCAAATTTCCCCCATAGTGGATGAGTACAGTATAAGAAATATCAAGGCTAATTGAACTGTGAATCATTGATCATTGTTTAGAGAACAAATGAATCTTTCTCTGCCTGGTGGAGGAGGATGGTAACATTTCACTGCTTGAAACTCACGAGACTTTTAAAAACATGTATTTTTGGTGTTCAAATTTTAGGTCCTGCACCCGATGTTGTCTCAGACAAAATCTACCAAATCAGCAAAACGATTGAGGAATATGCTATATGTCCTGATCTCTGAATCGACCTATCTCGACTAGGAAGACAAGAATTTGACCTAGAGAACAAATTCAAACCATTCAGAGGTAACAGAGATTTTATTTTGAAGAAGTCAGAGTAACTATGTGGATGGGGCTGACTGGTTTCTGTAGGGAAGTAAACTCATGAAAATTATTGCATTGTTAATCTCAGGGGTGACTCGATAAATGTGTGTAAACTTAATATGGTGTAGAGAGAAGACATGAGAGCAGCCAAGATATTCAGAACTGGAAACTTTCAAAAACCACTTCCCAAATTCGATATCATTTTCAACATAGGAAAAGTTTTATGGTTGACTTCATTATAGCATTCCAAAAATAGGTTGTGAATTGCCAAAACTTGTCTAAGCAATTAAGGTGAAGATGCTGGAATGCCTTAGTTAAGAAGAAACCTAACAAGTCAATGGGTTATTAAATTTCTCATGAAAGGTAGGAGTTTCTTTTCCAAGACATAATCAAGCTTGGAATAATTACGCATCAGCTTATTGAATGCATAATTATTGATCACCTGCCCTATACCAAGCACCGTGTTAGGAGATTTTACAAAGGAATTCAGTAACTACCAAATATATTTAGGCAAGTGATTCAAAAATTAAAGAACCAAAATGAGATTGTCAAAAATATTATCTTATATTGTAAAGCAAATATAACTTCTACAGTATTCAGAAGATAGCTTTTTGTTTTATAGATTAATTTTAGACCATATGACAACAACATTAATAACATGTATGTATACAACATTTTCCCCCTATATTTTATCATATTGCTTTTTCCTAGAAGGCATAGAATAGCAATAGATCTAACATGTTTTACTTTTTTAGTGCTTCTATAAGCTTGAATGCAGTTTGTGTTAAGATGGTATCCTCATTTTAGAAGTAATTTAACTTAGCCCAAAAGAGGAAATACCTGGTTTGTGTCCATGTGATATTTTAGGAATAGAGAAAAGATTAAAATGGATTGTGTGGGGGTCACAGTATTTGCCCAATGTTACCAAATCTTTCTTGAGAAGTTTTGAGTCAGTTGTTTGCTTAGGTAATGAGCAGAAATTTACAGAGAGCCATGATACTCACTGGAAGCAGCAGGGCCTGCTTTTGCTAATCTAGCTGGGAGAATGCATAGGCATATGTGTGCACACGCATGGGATGGCTGGACAATTAAAGGCAAGGGGTACATTATATTAAGCAAAATGATTTCAATACGCTGATTACATATGGTTGGAAGGACTAGGCTTATTTTTGGCATCTTCACAATTTTTATAGTTGTCCAAGAGACCCGAATCTTCGTGGGCTCTCATTCAGGCTCATTGCTGCAGCCACATTGCTAGTTGAACGAGTTTTCTAAAAATGTTACTGATACCAGGAGATAGGTAGAGGGATTCCCTGGCTTCCAAGAATTTGGAGATAATCGTTTGGGATAATTTATGTGCTGTATTCTTGCTGGTTCAAGTGTTGAGCAAAGCTTGAGTTAATTAGGAACAAATAATTTCTTTGCATTTCACTTTAAAGTGTCAAGAGCATGAACTATATGATGTGAACTTTCAATTTTTACTGACTTCTTGTTCCCTCGTTTTTCACATTTGTTTGGTACTGTGTGTTACCTATTGTAAATACCAAATGTATTTAGGCAAGTGGTTCAAGAATTGAAGAGCCAGAATGAAATTGTCAAAAACATTATCCTATAATGTAGAGTGAGTAAAACTTCCAAAGTACTCAGGGCATAACCTTTTGTCTTACAGATTAATTTTTTTATGGCGGTAAAATATACATAACCAAATTTACCATTCTAACCATTGTCAGGTGTACACTTTATACAGGTTAATTTTTAATTACTTCATAGATTATTATGCTCCTCATGTAAAAAGATAATTTAAAAGTATCCATGTTACAAATATAATTATATTTGAATGAACACATAGATTACATTGACTTAAGTGTAAGAAAAAATATTTTTAGATATGTATTTGATCAGATGAAGGGATAATATTATATGGCATATTAAGATCTCATCCATTAAATATCACACCTGGATTTACTAAAAATTATTGAAAGTGGGTTGGTAATATCTTCAGTGCAAGTTTAAAAGTATTTCAGGGTTTCAAAGTAGTATGTATTTGAAAAATCTGAAAACAATATACATAAGTTTCAAAATTTAGCTAAGAATTTAAAAAAGCAGGGCTCCTGGACAAATTTTAGCACCTAAAGAATTGATTTACTACTTCTTGGAAAAGTACTTTCTGAGCATTAATTATACACTGATTGACAAGTATGAAAAATGTATTCTGAGCTTTTTGGTATGTCACATAAATGAATAAAACTTTTTGGATTCTTGGTTACTGGGTGGTGCTAGATACTGGAAAGCATTTGTGTTTAATGAGAACTTCTAGATATTTGCCATTCACTTGGAAATTGGGTGCTAGATTGGGCATGAATGAGATTTCACGCAAACCCAGGAATATATTCATCCCCAATTCTGCACTCGAATCTGGTAGGCACAATGGCATTAGGAAAATAGGGGTCACTACTGTGGTCACTTGCTGATTTGTTTCATACCAGCTGAGTCAGTCTTTGGCCAGCCCCCACAAGAAAGGCAACTGGATATGCCAAAATGCCTCTAAACATTGAGATGTGTGCTGTGTGCATTTTTTTGGGAGGGGAAGTGGGAGCAGGAGTAACAGGGCACATTTTTATCTTAATTTATTCTTGTGGTTGATATTTTCCTTGCAAAGAAGAATTTATAACTTGGTATCATTTATACCCATTGAGCACCTGAAAAGCTTGTAGTATCTTGATTGTGCCCTGATTTGTGATTTTTGTCAACAAATGGGCACTTCGCTTCCCACATCATGTGTAGGGATATGATGGGCTTGTGACCAGAATTTCATGCTGTTAAGGTAGTGATTCTTTTTATGCTTCCAAGTATCTTTCATGGGTACAGTCAATGACATTTTCCTTTGTTTTTCTATCTTTAGTGGAGATAGTGGACCCAGTAGATATCTATCTTAACCTCCTTCGGACCATCTTTGACTTTCATGCCATCAAGAGTTTGCTGACTGGGCCCAGCCAACTGAAGATTCGCGTTGACGCAATGCATGGAGGTAAGCTTGTGATTTTCTCCAAATCAGTGGGCAGGAAATATTGAGACCTCTACACCTGTTGGGTTTCAGAGGTTAAGAGGAAAGTTGGATTCATAGATATTCACACAACATGAGTATGTTCAGATATTTGGAATGCTCTGGAAAACTTCAGGACCCTTATTTCTGTGTTTGGATGTAAATGAAAACAAAAGTTGAACAAATGAGTTTGAGGCTATGCATGTTCAAGTGTGGAGTATAGTAAAACTTATTTATTTGATCATATGCATGGCATAGTTTAAACAGTCAAATAAATAGTTCAAGATTTATTGTGAAAAAAATCTGTACCCAACTCCTATCTTCCCCCAATTTGTTACCTTCCAGAGTTAAATTTTTCCATTTTTTCAGCTGTTTCTTTTTGTATTTATCTCCCTATCATTAAATATTATGAATATACAGACCCTTGTTGATTTTTCAGTTTTGAGTATTACTGAATTCATACTACAGGAACTGGAGCTGCAGCTCTTTTTCACCCTCTCCACCCACCACCCACCTCTCCACCCACCCTTTCCACCCACCAGTTAGGGAATCCTAGCATGCTTCCCTCATTATATCATCAGTTTGGTAAGATCATTGTCTAGTGTTTACATTACCACAACACTGCTGAGCCATGCAATATGCTATAATTATATTCCCTTTACAGTACAACTTTTTGATTTCCTTGGAAACAGCAGTTATCTTGTTTTCTCATTGCTTGCTTTTAATCAAGTATGTTTACCACTCTTAATCCTCAAGCTCTCCACTAGTGTCTAAATCTTCCTTCACTTCATTTTCCTGGATACTTTGATCTGCCCCACTCTGCCCTGGTTGCTCTCTGAGCATGCTGTCATCATGAAATCTCCCTTTATCACCATGGTAGTAATTCTTTTTACACATCTCCTATGTTAAATGTCCTGTCCCCTGGTTTCTTTGTCTGACACCTTGATTTACTCGTACATTTTGGAGGAACACATTCTCCAGGAACTCAGTGAGAGAAAGCTCATGGTAGGTAAATATTTTGTGTATTGTATATCTGAAAAGGCCTTTTATTCTACACTTGCCCTTGATTAATATTTGACTGATATGGAAATCTAAGTTGGATATTATTTTTCTTCAGAAGTTTGAGGGCGCATTTCTCTACTGTGTTATAGCTATTATATTAAACTTGAGAAATCCAGTGCTATTTTGATTTTTAATCCATTGTCTTTCCTTTTTCTTCTCTGGAAGCTTTTAGGACCTTTGACTTATCTTCAGTGTTCCTCTGTTTTACAATAATGGATCTTAGTGTGGGACTCTATCTTTATTATATCGGACACCTGATGGACCCTTTCAGTCTGAACACTTGTGTCCTTTAATTCTGGAAAAGTTTTTGAATTACTATTTAGTAACCATTCTGGTTATTTTTACTACTGAATCGATCCTTTAATTATTCTATTTCCCCTTCTCCTCCCCAGTTTTTCATCTCTTTATTTTGTTCTACTTTCTGGGAAATTTCCTTAACTTTATCTTCCAGTCCTTTAGTTCTACCATTATATTTTTAATTTCCCAAAACTTTTGTTTGTATTTTCCAAAGATTCTCTCTTGTAAAAACACATCCTAGTTATGTTTCATGGATACCATAGCTTTTTAAACTTAGGTTTACTGAGGTATAATTTATACACAGTAAAACTCACTCCTGGTAGATATACAGTTTGATAAGATTTGACGAATATATACAGTCATGTAACCACTATCACAATCAAGATTGAATATTTCCATCACCCCAAAGAGTTTTTTGCAGCCCTTTGTAGTCAAACCTCTTCCCTTATCCCCAGCCCCTGGCAACCACTCATCTGCTTTCTGCTCCCATAGTTTTGCATTTTCCAGAAAGTTATATAAATGGAAGCATACAATATGTCACCTTTTGCTTCAAGCTTCTTTCACTCAGCATAATAATTTTGATATACATTCTTGGTGTTGCATGTATCAGTAAGTTGTTCCTTTTACTGCTGAGTACAATTTTATTGTGTTGTCGATATATCACCATTTGTTTATCCATTCACTGGTTAATGAAAATTAGATTTCTTTTTCTTCTAGTTGTTGGCTATTGTAAAGAAAGATACTGTGAACATTCGTGAACAAGTCTGTATGTTTTCATTTGTCTTGGGTAAACAGCTAGGAATGGGATTGCTGAGTCATATGATACGTGTATGTTTACCTTTATAAGCAATGGCCAAATCATTTTCCAAAATGCCTGTTCCATTTGCACCACTGGCAATGTATGAGGGCTCCAGTTTATCTGTATCTTCACCAATACTTGGTACTGTCAGTCTTTTCCATTTTAGCCATTCTACTCTATCTTGTTAATCTCTATTAGGATATTACTGATATATTTTAAAAAGTTTTCTTCTCCCTGTATAATTTTTGTTTCCTCCAGGTTTCTCTTTACTTTTTGTTTATTTTCACCTCATCTCAAATACATTCCTCAAAATTTTGGTGATCCTTGGCTTTCTGGCATATTTAAGAATGAGGCACTAAAAATCTGCTGGGAGCTCTGAGCCTGCTGTGGGTCTTCTCCATGGGCCTTACTCTAAGGGCTTCTGGCTAGGCTGTTCTGTTCTTTCTTGTTGGGCTGATCGTATTCCTCAGGAAAAGAACTTTCAGGTTCTTGCCTTAGCATTATCTGGCCTACAGGGAAGACAGCTTTGCTTTTTTTCCAAATAGTATGAGCAATGTTTCTGGGTTTCAGCCTCATTGCCTGGTTTATACTGTATGTCCATCTTTGAATCAATTGCTCTGGCTAGAAGATGGAGGACGCTGACTGCGCAGACCTAGGTCACCTCCTTAGCCTTGGGGAGGTGGGATTTAGCCATACCCAGACCCCATGAACTGAGATGGGGAAGGGAGTTTTTCTCCAATAGAAATCCCAAATGCTGTATCCAGAGGAAGAGGAAATGTGTGCTGGGCAGGCACAATCAAGAGATGTTCACTATTGGAGGATTGTGTGTTGTATTGGTGGAAAATAAGTGGAAAGCAATATCTTTCAGATATTTCAGCTAGGAGGATTACATGCTGTTCCACAAGTGTACCTTATGTTCTACCTCAGGCTCTGTTCCCTTGCTCATAATGTTCCTTCGATTTAGATGGGCTTCCCACTCCAAACCCAAACACTTGCCAACTTTATATTATTCCGTCAAGTTCCACCAGAAATGCTGCTTCTTCCTTGAAGCCTTATGTGTGGTTATTGCTTCTCTGAAGCCGTTGGATATAATTATTTCATCAATGTGCATTGTTTAGTCTTACCACTGCAGTCATTCATTTGCAGCTTTGACTCATCCCACTACTAGATTACAATCCCAGGAATGTAGAAACTATGTGCTTTGCATCCCTTCAATATGATCCCTTCATTTCCTAGCAGAGCAGCTCCATATTGCATACTCCATAATGTTCATTGAACTGGAAAATACTATTCCTTGGCATGTATTTTGGTAAAATGTGCTTGTTTTTATATGCTTCAGTGGTTTATAGTGTTTAATTATATACTTGGCAGAGTCCAAATGATTGCAGAGACAAAGAACATTGCTAGAGCCCTTTAATGCTTTTGCATATATTCAGCTAAAGCTTTTAATACATGAAAAGCAACAGGCAATGAATCATTATTATGTAGCTGATTTCTTCCTGGCAACCTTTTAGAAAAATTTCAGGTGAAAAAATGTATGTAACTAGATGATTGAATACATCTTCTGTATTCCTACCACAGTAACTGGCACATAGTAGATGCTCAATAAATAGTAGTTCAAGCAAATATTGTTCTATATTGTATCTTTAAAACGATTGTAAATTTATATTTTTCTTCTGGGTTATTAAATCGTGTTTCCTGTACTATTCAGAACAAAATACTCTGGGGAGAAGGTTCTGCAAATATTTAATATTGCTGTGTATCTATTTTTAGTTATGGGACCTTATGTGAGAAAAGTTCTGTGTGATGAGCTGGGGGCCCCAGCCAATTCTGCAATAAACTGTGTTCCCCTGGAAGACTTTGGAGGGCAGCACCCTGACTCAAACCTGACATATGCAACGACTCTTCTGGAAGCAATGAAAGGAGGAGAATATGGATTTGGAGTTGCATTTGATGCTGATGGGGTAAGTAGGAAAGCTCTCTGTCTGCTGACCCTTTGATCATATAATGAGCCATGCACTGGAAAGCAGAGAATTAATGAACACATCTGGAGCTAACATGTATGGGGCATGTGTGCCCTAACTGGCTCTGCATCTGCCCTTCTGTTTAATGACTAAGTATTGCAATTAAATAACGATTACTTTTCTTAGTTCCAGATTTATGTTATGGCATACAAAGGTTGTTTATTTAAAAATATATATTATTCAATAAATCTTTATTTATGGCTGATGTTGTTGAAAGCACCAAGTTAAGAAATCAGCTATTTCTGCAAGAACCAGTGTTCTCTATTATGTTTGGGAGAAAGAAAGAGTTAGGTATTTAGGGGCTTCTAAAGCTTGAGCCACATTTCAACAGGTGGAACATATTCCTGGTGTGTCAAGATTCTGGGCCCTTGGTACTCAGAGATTTCGAAGAATGTTTCCCATGTTCTCTTTGGCCTCATTCAAGTTGTTAGATTGTTAAATATAAGATGGCAGTAAAGTGGATTGTGATGATTATGGGAATGGGCTGCTAGCAGATGCTTCTGTCCGATCATTTTTATGCATTCCTTCCTACAGGACCGTTATATGATCCTAGGCCAAAATGGCTTCTTTGTGAGCCCTTCTGACTCCCTGGCCATCATTGCTGCCAACCTCTCTTGCGTCAGATGGGGGTCCGCGGGTTTGGGAGGAGTATGCCAACCAGCATGGCCCTGGACAGGTAAGCAAGGATGTCACCGTGAAAACTTTATGGTAGACCTTTGGCGTCGATGTCTCCTTTGTTAGTTGCTGGCGCTTATTCTCCCCTGCTCCATTAGGGAATGCGTTGAAAGCAAGGGAACACGGTATAGTGTACTGGGTAGAAGCTGGAGAATCAGGTGACCTGAGCTTAATTCTTGGTTCTGCCACTTACTAGCTGTGGGAATTTAGACTTATTTAGTCTCTGTGCCTCAGTTTTCTTATCTGTAAAATGTGAATAATAATAGTGGTATCTTTATATGGATTGTCATGAAGTACAAATGAGGTGCTTCATGTAGAACATTTAACATGGTTCCTGGTACATAGTAAGTACTACATAAATATTTAGCAACAGAACTTATTAACCTGAAAGTATGTATGTATAAGTGAGGGAAAAAAAGCATGGGTTTTGAGGTCAGATTATATTATGTTCAAATGCTAACTTATAGCCTTATTAGTGCTGTACAAATAGAAAAATGATACTTCATAGGTTTATTGTAAGAATGAAACGAGACAGTGCATGGAAAATACCCAACAAGAGGTTCACTCAGTAGGGCTCTAACTAACCCTATTAGGTTTCATTCTTCTTGCTCTATCCATCCCTCTTGTCTATCACCCTATATTATAAAACATTGAATTTCAGAGTCTGACATTTTCAACCAGCACGTGTTATTATAGAAACAGTGTATGTGCCTGGTGGAAAGTTAGAAAACACAAATAAGAGAATGTAAACATCATATCCCCTACCTTGGGTTACCTATGTTAATAGAAAAACTTATATTCCTTACTGTATCTCTTTCTATACATATACGTTATACACATATAATTAAAATACATAATATAATATACATAATATATATACATATATAATTTATTTGCCTGTGATAATACCAAAGACATCAAAAAGTACATTGCTTGTAACCTGCTTTTTCTTTTCCATCCACAATTGCCAACTACCAATTAATAAATTTTGGCTGGGCGTGGCGACTCACACCTGTAATCCTAGAGCTTTGAGTGGCTGAGGTGGGAGGATCACTTGAGGCCAGGAATTCAAGACCAGCCTGGGCAATAGAGCAAAACCCTGTCTCTACAAAAAATTTTCTTTAATCAACCAGATGTAGTGGCATGTTCCTGTAGTCCCACACCAAATGTTGATTAGGATAGGAAGCAACCAGAACTTTCATACATTGCAAACAAAAGTGTAGAATGGAAGACAGTTTGGCAGTTTCTTGTAAAATGGAGCCTACAGCTGACCAACATTCCATTCCTAAATATTTACCCAAAAATAATGGAGATGTGTCCACAAAAGACCTGTATAATAATATACATAGTTGCATGATTCATAATAGCTAATAACTGGAAACAATACAAATGTCCATCAACAGGAGATTGCAAAAATAAATTGTGATATATTTATATATTCGTATACTACACAATAACAAGAAGGAATGAAATACTGACACATGCAGTGGGTGTGGATGAATAAAAAAAATTAAATGATAAAAAGCCAGTAACAAACAAATACATAATACATAATTCCATTTCTGTGAAGTTTCAGAACAGGTAAACATATATGTAGCAATAGAAATTATTACAATGTTACTGTATGAGGGGTAGGAAGAAGGCACCGGGAAACATTCTGAGGTGACGGGAATGTTCTGTGTCTTAATCTGGGTGGTGGTTACATGGATGTGCACACTTTTCAAAACTCATTGAATTGTACCCATAAGATGCATTTCACTGTATATAAATTTTACCTTATGAATGAATCAACACCATGAAAAAGTAGCCACAAAATCCAGAAGATGAGATTCTATGGGACAAATTAGCTAGGTATGATGACGCATGCCTGTAATCCCAGCTACTTGGGAGGCTGAGGCAGGAAAATCGCTTGAACCCAGGAGACAGAGGTTGCAGTGAGCCGATACCATGCCATTGCACTCCAGCCTGGGCAACAAGAGAACAAGAGTGAAACTCTGTCTCAACAACAACAACAACAACAACAAAATACTGAAGGGCCATAACACGTGGTTCTAAATGAGATACTACATTGGGCAAACCATTCAAAAAAGACATTCTGGAGACACTGAGGGAAAATTTCAGTATGATCTTAGTTTCAGATGACATAAAAATTATTTATTTGTTTATTTTAGAGAAAGGGTCTCACTCTGTTGCCCAGGCTGGAGTGCAGTGGTACGATCATAGTTCACTGTAACCTTCAACTGCTGGGCTCAAGCAATCCTCCCAACTCAGCCTCCTGAGTAGCTAGGACTACACATGCGCCATCATACCCAGTTAATTTTAAAAACATTTTTTGTAGAAATGAGATCTTGCTATGTTGCCCAGGCTGGTCTCAAATTCCCGGCCTGAAGTGATCCCCCTGCTTCAGCCTCCCAAAGTGCTGGGATTATGGGCATGAGCCACTGAACCTGGCTACTTTTAATCTTCTTATTAGTATCTTTTGATGAGCAGAAGTTTTAAATTTTGATGAAGTCTAGTTTATTTTTCTTATAATTAATGGATTATATGATTATTATATATGTCTTTGTCAACTACAAGAAATTTTTGCTTCCTCCAAGGTCAGAGAGATATTTTCTGTATATTTTCTTCTAGAGTCATTGCAGTTTCAACTTTTACATTTATGTCTAGAATGATTTTGAATTAATTTTTGAGCACGGTATAAGGTAGGGGTCGAGGTTCACTTATTTCCCTTATCCAGTTTTTCCAATCCCATTTTTAAAAAAGAATTTTCTTTCCCCTGAATAGCCTTGGCACCATTATTAAAAATCTGTTGACTATATATATGTAGATCTATTTCAGGATTCTCTATTCTATACCACTGATCCATTAGTTGATTCGTATGTAAATATTACACTGAAATTAGGTGAGCTTCCCAACATGTTTTTCTTTTTTGTCAGATTAAAGGGAAATTATATATTCTAGGTCCTCTGCATTTTATTTCATTTTAGAACCAACATCTCAATTTCTACCAAAGCCTACTGGGATTTTGATTGGGATTATGTTGAATCTATAGAGCCATTTGGGGAGAATAGTATTTTAATAATCTTGAATCTTCCAATCCATGAATGTGGTATATCTCTCTATTTAGGTTTTCTTTAATTTCTCTTACATGTATTTCATAATTTTTAATGTAGAGATCTTATACAATTTTTGTTAAATTTATTTCTGAGTATTTTCTTTATTTTGATGCTATTATAAATGTTTTATGAATTTAATTTTCCAATTATTTGCTGCTGGTGCTTTTTTGTAAATTGACCTTGTATTCTTCACTAGAGGGGAGAAGAATCACCTACCTTTTGGATGCCTCCCACTCTACTTGTCTCCCTGAGGTGATATGGACCTTAAGTCCACGATGGTGAACTAAACTCAGTTTAAAATTCTTGCCTAGCAGCACCAAAGAGTGGTATGTGATTCCATGTTTTCTCCCATTTACCTTTGCCTACACCCTGCCTTTAAAAAAAAAAGACTCCGTAGAATTGTAGGGAACAAAGCAAAAATGGGACCATTTCTAGAAATTGAGAACTCAGAGTCATATAGGATCCTGAGTGATATGTAGGGTATTTAATAATATGGGAGTATATTTAACCCTTCCACTTATACAGAATCTTATAATTTAGAAATAATTTGTAACATATCAACTCACTTGATCTTTGCAATAATTTTATGAGGTAATTGAGATAGGCATTACTCTCCTCATATTAAAGATGTTGAACCAATGATCAGAGAGCTTAAGTGACTTGTACAAGGTCACACAGTGAATTAGAAATTGACTCAGGATTTGAAACTAGGTCTTCTGATAATAGGGTACTACTGTATCTGCCCAATAACTATAATTGGATCAAAAGGGTCCCTGATAAACCAGTTGAGAACATTGTCCCCTGTGGGCTAGCAAATAACCTTCCAAACCATGGCTAGGGGAGGCTGGTTTTACTCTGACAACAAAAACCATTTGTCCTTGTTTCTTGTGGAAATTTCCCAGCAGTTCTTGATTTCACTTTACCCCTCCTTCTCAATAAATCTCTGTTTCAGTCAGAAACCAGAGGCCTTGCTTAGAAATTTCACAAAGGACCTGTTCTGATATGTAAGTGACCATTTAAAAGGATTATTCATGCTTGCTGGTTGGGAATCAGAATTCTGTGGGGCTCTGACGTGGTAATTTGTTCTGGGTATTTGATCTGTTGTGTAGGTCCCAGGTGGATTCTCATGATGGACACTTTATAAGCTTCTTTATTCCTAGGTAAAATCAATGCAGCTTCAAAATTTCGACCTTGACAGTGGTTTCCCATATAGCTTATTTTTTCTTTAATTAGTAAATTATAGGAATGTGCCCATAAATGCCACTGGAATAATAACAACTGAGGACACAGTTGAGATCCATTAAATGACACACTTGCCTAAACTCCTGGGATTCCAGAATAAGGGGAGGCCTGTACCCTTGAGGCTGGTGAATTATTCAGAGAAACTTTCATTGTTCACAGATAATTGTGGTTCCCCAAGGGAAGATTTTCAGTGTCTTTAATTTCTACTCTTACAGTGTCACTAAAACAAGGATTCCATTTAGCCCAGAATAATACCGTTTCAGCCTTGAAAATGGCATTCTTTTGGGGCTTTGTCATTCTGAATGTGTCTGATTTGTGGTTGCAGATGAATCTGTGTTGCTGAAACATTTTGGTTCAAATGATTTCAGAAGTAAAACACATTGAAAGTATGTTTGTGGCCTGAGGTCCGTCTCCACCCCGTGTAGAGGTATTAAATAATCCTTTGTGTCATCATCCTTCAACAATATTTATGAAGCACCCATCTGCGCTTGGGGCTGTGCCGAATTCTGTGCAAAACAAGGCAAACACACACAGCCTGAAGCCCTATTCACTAGACATATTTACAGTCTCAAACACGGCTAGCATCCTTGAATACATCCCAAGAAGCCAGATCTAAAAAGTATGTTTTGACTATGAAAAAGGCCATCCAAGGTCCACCACCCATAAACAGGGTGGTAAATGGATTAGTGCTCATCTACCCTCTATTTGCTCTTATGCCACCCTTATGGTTCACCATTTATCCACTCAAGAAATATCTATTAAGGACCTCCTATGTCCTAGACATGGTCCCCATGGCGGTGCTTTCAGTCTAATGGGGAAGACAAAGAATAACAAGTAAGGGAAACATACAGAAACACAAATTGTAACACAGGCTAGTGGAAATGAACTTGGTGCAGTACTCATTGGTGGGCATCGAGCATCTTGCTTAGATAGGAGATCCAGGGAAGGACTCTTGGAGGAGATTAGGCATAGGACCAAAGATCAGAAACAGGTATCTGGACCTGACTGTGATGCTGGGATTAGAAATGACACCCACACATGTGAAAACACTTATTCCTCAGAAGGTAGTCTACAGCTATTTTTTGCCAATCCCCAATCTAAAATATGTACTATAGCTTTATCTTGAACATACTCAGCTGATCGTTGGAATCCAGACAGTGTTAATCCTGCAAGTATGCAAGTATCTACTGATCTCTGGTGATCTCGATTCTTACCACGTCCTTTAGATCTGTGCTGTTTCATCTCCCAGATCAGTCATGATGGATGACAGTGGTGGAAGAGAGAGTGATGTGAGCTCATATGTAATTACTCAGTCTCCCATACATTGCTTCTGCTATAGAATGATGGGAATTATTTTGCTTTAGCAGATAAATATGTTCAAATGTAACCTATATTAACATAAAAGAAAAAAAGAAGAAAGCCCTTTATCCTGTAAGTTATTGCCCTGAAACTCTGTATAGCTGATTCAGTTAGGATCAAGGCAGGAAAGAGATGGCACCCTCAAAAAGGTCTTACTAAAGAGAATTTAGTAATTATAACTTAATAACCTGGTCTAAGGAATGGATGAGGTTAAGGAAACCAAAAAACACAAGAAGGAATGGCGAGGTACCTTAGCATCAGCAATAGCAGGAAGCTGTTAACACCCCTAGGGCTAAGAAGGGTCCAGGGGAGAGGTCAGGGTGACCACAGCCTAGTGAGGTCTGGAGTTGTGAAAAGTGGGTGGTCAGACAAGAGCTGAACTTGGCAGGGGGGAGAAATGCCCCAACTTGTCTCTTCTCACCCTCCAACCTCCTGCTGGTGCCTCCTATAACCAAACCACACTGGAAGCCAGAGGGCAGCCTATGGAGTTCTGCCTCCTGGGGAAGAGAACAGGGCATTTGATGAAGTGGGGACTTCGGGGTAGAAGGGGACAAAAAGCCACCAGCATAAATGGCACAATGGCCCATCTTTTTGCTTATTTCTACTTGCTTATCTCCTAGTCTCACCCTCTTCCCTCTTTTTTGGACTTCAGGCATAGAGAGTTGAGTTAATCATACTCATCATTGAACAATCCTTTAATAATTGGTCTGATTGAAGGCTCATTTCTTATTACTTTAAAAATGATAATGCATTTCTTTTCTGTCTGTTTGACTGCCCCACCATAGACAACCATAAAAAATGTGTTTATTGGGTTTTGTGTATATGTTTTTTGCATATATTTTTACTTAATGTGACTAGTACTATATAAGAGATTGTATTTGATTTCTTACCTTTTTTTCCACTAAAGACCACACTTTAAGATCCTCTTGATGGCTGTACATCCATCTAGGGTGTTGCTTCAAACTGCTGCTTATTTGTCCATGAGTGCATCCATGATATTTTGCCCTTGATTCCCTCAGCAATGAACACTCAGACTGCTTCTCACTTCCTATCACAGTGAATACTGCTGCACAGGCACCCTGTGGATATGTGTGAGAATCTGTTCAACACGTGTATTCAGAAGCAGAATTATTGGGCCAGAGGGGGTGTCTATACTTAATTTAGTCAATTTTAACCAAATACTGTCAGATTGCACTCCAGAATGCCCATCTCTTGCCTGCTTCTCCAGCCAGTCTCTAAGTTCCTGCATCTTCAAATCCAGGCCAACACTTCATGTTGTCTAACTTTCTAATTTTTATCCAGTAGACTAGATAGAGAGTAACATACCATTGCAATTTTAATTTTTCATGTCTCACATTACTAATGAGCTTAAGCATCTCTTCATATGCTTGAGAAATTTGGGAGTTTCCTTTTCTATTAATTGCCTATTCCTGTCCTTTGACCATTTTTTTTTCTATTTAGGGTTCTTCTTTTTAGTCTGATGAATTTGCAGAATTTCCTTGGATGATCTAGATACTAGACCCGTTGTCAGTTTTAGGCACTTCTAATTTTCATCTTTTATCTTTAGACAAAATTTTACTCCTGAGTTCGATAGCCAAATTGATATCAGTAGACAGATCTGTTATAGACAACTCAAATTTAACATGTATAAATAGCAACTTTTCTAATTTTTCCTGAAAATTGTTTTTCCTGTGTTTATTCTCTGCATGAGTCACCTATTATCTAAATAATAAACCTTGGAATAATCCCTCATTCCAGATGTACCACTAATCACTGGGTTTTGCTAGAAGGATCCCTTAAATGTTTTTAAATCATTATTTCTTCTCCATTCCTACTTTTCCTTTCCTACTTTACATTCTCATTATCTTTTGCTTGGACTATTGTAATAGTCAATAAACTGTTCCCACTTCCTCTAGACTTCCTCTTCTTCATTTCCTCTTCTGTACTGTCCCAAGGGCAGTTGCTCTAAAGCAGAAAGTCGTGCATTTTCTTCCCTTGTTTAAAATGGGTTGGTGGGCTTTGAATGCCTGCAGGAGATTCCGTCTCCTGATTATACAACATGCATAATCTCCTGATTATAGAACACGCATAATCTCCTGATTATGAACACTTCACTCCTGCAGACATTCTTATCCTACACTCTAAACATGTCATGCTGCTTACAGTTCCCCAAATTCGATGCCCTCACATTTCTGTGCCTTTGCATGCACTTCTGTCCCTGAAATGTATTCCCTTTGCCCCACCTCATTCCACTTTGTTCTTCTTTATCTTTTATGGCTTGAGTCAAGCATCTCCTTCTCAGTAAGTCCTTTGATACCATGTTCCCTCCACCCCAACAGATATTTCAAAAAGTTAACTACTATGAGCTATCAACATGCTTCTTTTGACTTTGGTACAGAGAGACATCTGGTGATACTATCTGTTGATTGCAAAGAAAAATATACCCGACTAATAAGAAGAAAATGAATGGTGCATAATGACCCAATCTCCTTTGGATATAATAAAACTATGCCTGATTTGTGGTTTTCATTTACATTTAGGTGAGTTTGTAATGAGTTGGATTTTTAGTAATGATATGTGGGTACTGATGCTCTTAGCAAATACAGCTTAATCAATGTGAGATGAAAGGAAGCAACTGCATTGTAGTTATTTCCTAGTCGATAATGAAAAACTCCCCACAGCCTGAACTTAAGCGCAAGGTTGTTTATTCCCTGCCCTGGCAAATTGAATGAGGACTGGATTCATTACCAAGGCATTTACAAGACGCATAAGGTGGCCTTCCTTTATGGTTTGTGTGTTGACCTACTGGAAAGGATGCTGAGACTGGTTCAAGTCTGTAATTGTGTGTTTCTAAGAGTTGGTGTCTAATGGGAAAGTGATCTCAGGCCTGTAGTTAGTAAAAAGCATTTATGTATTAACTGGCTAGAGTGAGAGGAATAAATTGTTAACACTTAAAACTATAAACTGTAGGAGATTTGGAGATAGTGGCTAAATCCTCTTGGAAATGCTGGATGCATCATCTTTTATTCAATTTTTCTGAGCCATCTTGGGTTTCTGCTATCTGAGTTAGTCAGAAAAACACTTAGGTGAATGTTAAGTAACCCAAGTGCTAAAATATATAGTCGTCATCACTCTCCCATGAGAACTGAAAGACGAACCTTTTTTGGAAGTCAGCTCTCTTTTATCTGCTGTATTTGTGAGGACTCTTTGATACTCAGATTCTGTCTCGGGAAGGGCATTGTCATTATTTAGGGTGTCCAGCAGCCTATTTTCAGCCCTCCCACCGATGTGGCCCTTCTTGGTCTAAACAAGTCACTTTGACCAGTGGTGGATGGATCCAATACTGAAAGAAGCTCCTTAGAATCGCCCTGTCTGATTAGGGATTCAAGGCTACTTTAAACTGGGGTTTCAATGCCATCCAGTCTCAGTGCCACCCAGTCTCGAACATGTGGCGTGCTGTTGTTCTCCAACGGGAACATTAACTTCATGGCCTGCCTTTGTAATCTCAATTTTGGTCTTCCGAGGCTACATTTGGTTAAATAACCTCTCTCTTTTATTCCTTGTGACTTAAAATATTTATTCAATTTAAAAATAAATCCCATTGATTACTGCAAAGAGGCATGAGGTATATGTTTTGAGCTGATAAAAATGTTCCATATCTTGATTACAGTGGTAGTTACACAGCTATATATATATATGTGTGTGTGTGTGTGTGTGTGTGTGTGTGTGTGTATTTGTCAAGGCTCATGAAACTGTACACTTAGAAGTGATGAATTTTGGCTGGGCGCGGTGGCTCACGCCTGTAATCCCAGCACTTTGGGAGGCTGAGGCAGGAGGATCACTTGAGGTCAGGAGTTCAAGACCAGCCTGGCTAACATGGCGAAGCCCCTGTCTCTACTAAAAATGCAAAAATTAGCTGGGTGTGGTGGCTCAGGCTTGTAATCCCAGCTACTTGGGAGGCTGAGGCATGAGAATCGCTTAAAGCTAGGAGGCAGAGCTTGCAGTGAGCTGAGATCCTGCCACTGCACTCCAGCCTGGGTGACAGAGTGAGACTCCTTCTCAAAAAAATAAAAAAAGAAGTAATGAATTTTATTTTATATAAACTATACCTTGATAAAGGTGATAAAAATAATCAAACTCTATTTATTTAAAAATAAAACAAAGCATCTCTCTTGGAACTTCTTTTCTGACTAGGGGCAAGAATCATTGCTCTCTTTGAATGACTCTAGTTCCCAGCATAGAGGTTTGTATTTACTAGACCACCAGTAAACATTGGTTAGGTTCAGGTGAGTTGAATTGTCTCTGGAATCACTGTTTACTGCTTTCCTTTTTGTTTGAACCAGGACATAAATATATGGCCTGCAATCTTGTCTAAAGACATAACTTACACAGTTGGAGGTTCTCAGATATCAGTCATTAGTCAAATTTATTGGTGATATAAAAGATATAAGGAAGGTAGTTTAGCCCGGCCTAACTCTCAATCATATGCTCTGTCAAGCCACCAGAGAAGTTTGGTGCTTGACAACGTTTTAAAATGAAGGAGGATAATGTTAAGTCATCTTAGGCCTGAAGGTACTTCTGGAGTGAAAGAGCATTGCAGTTCTTGTGTGTGCTTTATATTTATATTTATATTTATATTTATATTTCAAAATGTATTTTGTAGCTCTCCCCACCAAAAAAGTTTTAAAATGGATTTCAGCTTCAACTTTCTAGGGTAGTGTTGAGCTGGTTCTATTGAAATACTGCTTAAATGCTTGCTAAATATCACTGATTTCACTTTACCTGTCATGCTGAGGGAAAGATAGTATCTAAGACAGATGTGCAGGGTGAATCAAGATGCTGCCTGAAAGTTTTGTGTGCTCAGGAAAGCATTTTTATTTACAAGTGAACTCTATTACAGCAGAGATCCCCAACCCCAGGCCACATAGCAGGTGAGTGAGCATTACTGCATGAGTGCCACCTCCTGTCAGATCGGTGGCAGCATTAGATTCTCATAGGAGAGCAAATCCTACTGTGAACTGTGCATGTGAGGAGTCTAGGTTGCATGCTCCTTATGAGAATCTAATGCCTGATGATCTGTCACTGTCTCCCATCATCTCCAGATGGGAACCATCTAGTTTCAGGAAAACAAGCTCAGGGCTCCCACTGATTCTACATTATGGTGTGTTGTATAATTATTTCAGTATATATTACAACGTAATAATAATAGAAATAAAGTGCACAATAAATGGAATGTTCTCGAATCATCCCCAAATCATCCCTCTCCCCCAGTCTGTGGAAAAATTGTCTTCCACGAAACCGGTCCCTGGTGCCAAAAAGGTTGGGGACCACTATGTTATATAGTATGTTGTTTGATTGTCATACAAACCTTCAGAAGTATTTGAGGCAGGCACTATTATTGACATTGTATTTACAGAAAAATATGATGATGAGATGTTAAGTAATTGCCCAAGGTCACACAGAATAAATTAGTCAATATTGGTACCAGATTATCTGGCTCAAGCCTCATAATCTCTTCACTATTCCTTATTTGTGAGGGCAGGAAAAGTTCTGATTATACTCTGAGTGAAAGTCATTCGTGTGGGTTGGTGTGGGGGTAGGGGTGGGGGTAGGGAGAGAGACCTGTATTACCCCCAAGGTGGTAGATAACATCAGATAAGCAGAATTAATTTCAACCCAATACGTCTGTAATTTTGACGTTGAATATCACTACTGTTTAGTAAAACTATGAAAGAAGCAGTCCTGGCTTTAACTTAAGACTTCCAGGAAAATGTTGACCGTAGTTCAAGGTAAGGCTGGAAATTTACATCTTTGCCTCAGGATCTGCTTGAAGATCATCAGCAGCAGCTGCATTAAAAAGTATTTATTAGGCTTCAGCAGCTTTTCTCCCTTATATTCTGGGTAAAGTGGGTTAAGCAGGTATGATTCCTTCTAGAGGTTGTTTTGTTTTGTTTTGTTTTGTTTTGTTTTGGAGATGAAGTCTTGCTGTGTTGCCCAGGCTGGAGTGCAGTGGTGCAGTCTCGGCTCACTGCAACCTCTGCCTCCTAGGTTCAAGCAATTCTCATGCCTCAGCCTCCCGAGTAGCTGGGATTATAGGCATGTGACAAAATGCCTGGCTAATTTTTTTGTATTTTTACTAGAGACAGGGTTTTGCCATGTTGGCCAGGCTGGTTTTTAACTCCTGGCCTCAAGTGATCCACCCACCTTGGCCTCCCAAAGTGCTGGGATTAGAGGTGTGAGCTACTGCACCCAGCCTAAGTTTTAAATCTGAGATAGACAACACTGATGACCAGAAACATAAAAGATATCGATTAAGTACAATGAGATCCTCTAGTAAATAATGTGTTAGCAGTTGGATATGAGATGCCCGAGCCTAGGAAAAAATGAAAACAAATCTTGTCAGCCCTATCTATATGCCCTACACAGGTGAGGGCGGAATCCAGACCTGGGAATCCAGTCATCTCATCTCTGATCAAGTTGCTGCCTGACGATTAAATTTGTCATTTGGAGTTCCAAGTTCTTTTAGAGTCCCTGATGGCATTGGTGGTTTATATTCTGGCATGAGGGAAAACTCCTTGTAGGTTGATGCCTGTATTTAAGAATGCAAGATCCACCAGGACTCACAGAGAGATCGTATCACTTGGGATCTTTGTGCAGCAAATTAGAGAAAACTAGCTGAAATGGGGCCTAAATAGCAAAAGGAATGTGTTGGCCCACATAACTGAAGTAGATTGGCCTCAGGTGAACCGTGATCCAGCAGCTCACATGATATTACCATTTGACCTGGTATTCCCTCTTGTCTGCTTTGCCTTAGATGGTATCACTCTTATCCCTAGGCTCTGAGCCTCTGACTGTCTGGTCCAGATAGCAAGTGTCTGCAGGATTTCTAGACCCCATGCTCTTACACCAGCTTGTCTATGAAGGTGGAAGACAAAGCTTTTCTTTCCAAGAAGAAACTGAAAACATCAACTCAAGTCTTGACTTTGGTTGGGGTTTGTACTTTCTCTGACTCATTGATTCTCTGGGGCTATAGACGATGGGATAGACTGACAGTCTTAAGCCTCCTTCCCCTCATTAGGTAGAGCTAGGAGGAGGGTCATTCCTTCCCAAACTAAATGACTAAGAATGGATACATTTGTCCTCCAAAGCGAGATCTTTCTTTTTTCCTTCCAGAAAGAGTAACTGCAGTAATTAGGACCCAATTGATGGCAAAGGGGTATGATCTAGGTGAGTCCATTGGGGTGCAGTTCTGGAGGGGGAATTCAGGACCTTCTTCTTACCTCCTCCTCCCCCTGCAAATACTCTGAGACTCACTAATAACTGACAGTGGTATTCAAATTGGAGCAGTGGTTCTTGCCTCTGACCTTTGCCTGTGCTCAAGTAGTCATCTGTCCTTCTTTCTCATCCTCTCCTCTTCATCCCTTTCTTCCTCCTTCCCACCCTTTCCCTCCATCTCTATTCCTCCCTCCTTCCCTTCGCTTCTCCTTCCCTTCTCCCTCCTTCCTTCCTTCCTTCTTTTCTTATCTTCCCTTCCTCCCCACCTTGCCTGCCTCTCACATTTCCATTTTCCAAAAAACCTTTTTAAGCCCCTTTTGTGTGCCAAGCACACTGCATGGTACTGGATATTCCTGATGGAGCTCATCTTCCCTTCCATGTTCCCTTTTCCTTTAGCAAACTTCACTGCCAACAAAATGTGTTAATATTCTCTGTGTAAGGTGTTCTGCTAGATTCAGGGAGGTCCGTGGCTTCAGCGTGAATCTCAAGGATAGAGCTGGGGAGTGTTTTTAAATCATGATGACATTGTTCATAAAGATTGTCTCACACAGATTCTACTACCTATATTTTGGGGTGGGAGGGAGAGACAGGGAATGTAGTTTAAGAAAAGCAAGCATTTATGTCTGCCAGTGTACTCAAATGAGCTCATGTACGAAGTGGGACATGGAACTCGCTGACCTTTATTGGCCTCTGCATTCAGACTACCTGGGGTTGAATTCTAACTCCTCTGCCTTCTGACTTTATGACCTTGGGCTGTTTACCTAACTTCTCAGGGTGTCTTAGTCTATTTTTGGTTTCTCATAACAGAATACCTGAAACTTGGTAATTTATGAAGAAAAGGAATTCATTTCTTACAGTTATGGAGGCTGACAAGTCCAAGGTCCAGGGGCATAACAGGTGAGAGCCTTCTTACTGTCGAGGACTCTGCAGAGTCCCAAGGTAGTACAGGGGGTGAGGGGGCTGAGCATGCTAGCTCAGGTATCTCTTCCTCCTCTTTTAAAGCCACCAGACCCACTCCCATGGTAACTCGTTAATCCACTAATCCATGAATGAGTTAATCCATTCATGAGGTCAGAGTCCTCATGACCAAATCCCTTCTTAAAGCCCCTACCTCTCGATACTGCCACACTAGGGATGAAGTTTCAACAGAATTTTTGAAGGGGATAAACATTCAAACCATAACACGGGGTCTCGTACTGAGGATTAAATTAGGTTATATATATATATATAGTGCTTAGAGCAGTGCCAGTCCACAGTATGCGTTCAATGAAGTTAGCTATTATTGTCATGGCGATGGGGCTTTATGGATAAGAGAGTGAAGCATAGGCAGTGGATTCTCATGAGTAGTCTCCCGTGCTTCCACATTAAGGACTAAATGTTGGCCAGTGGCTGTGCTCAGGCCCCGTCTTCCACATGTGGATGCTAGTGAGGCAGGGGTGCTTTCTTGCTGTGTATATTCACATTTCAGAGTCCCTCAGAGCTTCCAGAGGACTCTGCTGTGTGAACCTCACATATCTCTATTTTATAGTTTTTCAGATTACTTTGTAAATAATTATTGTTAATTTTCTTTAGCTTTTTAAAAATATGTATTAATATATTGAGCCTTTCAGTTATGACCTAGGAATAGACCTACGTTTTTTGGGGGTGGGGAAGGGGTCCATCTGTTGCCTAGGCTGGAGGGCAGTGGCACAATCACAGCTCACTACAATGAACTTCTAGGCTCAAGTGATCCTCCCATCTCAGCCTCCCAAGTAGCTGGGAACACAGACATGCACCACCCTACCTGGCTAATTTTTTGTTTTTATTTTTTGTAGAGACATGGTCTCACTATGCTGCCTAGGCTGGTCTCAAACTCCTGGACTCAAGCAATCCTCCTGCCTCAGCCTCTCAAAGTGCTGGGATTATAGGCGTGAGCCACCATGCCCAGCCCCTATTGCCTTTTGATCCGTACTTTTTGATTAATATCCTCTAAAACACATGAAAATCATTGTTCCCTCTGTTAGGTGCTTCCATAGAATACATATAGGACCCTAGAAGTCCCATCTCTTTAGAAAAATTATCTTTCTGGGAAAATACAGAGTTTCTTTTATAACACGTCTGTGTCTCTGTATGCTGGCCAAAAGCCTCAAACCCCCGAACAGACCTGAAATGTTTATCCCTACCACTACTTCTGATAATAGGGGTTTGACTTTGTATTGCCCACACATCCCATTAAAACATATAATGTGATTTGTGCGCATATTGTGAGCATTTGTTCATTTTATAACCTGTTTAGTAGTTCAGCCAAAAGCAACAAAAGTGAAATAAGAGAAACATCCTGAGCAAAAAGAATTGCTCTTTGATATACCTGTGCACTGGCATGACAGGACAGAGGAGAGATTTGTGAAAGTGGACTCCTTTGTTACTAATATAACACCGGCTACTTTCTTTAACAATTAACATCTCAACCCCAATTTATCATTATTGTGGCTGTTTTTTTGCTTTCATAATGACTTCAGAAAAATTCATAACATCATCTGGAGTCCCTTTATCTGCAAAGCCATTAGTCAATTTCACTGGTACTCTAGGGAGAGACTTGGGAAGTGAAAGGTGGACATTTCCCCCCAGATGGGGTTTCTTTACATGACTCTTATCAAATCAGGTGGGTGTTAGGAGCCTGAGAAATGTGAGTGTGAAGAAATGTGAAATGTGAGATTTGGATAAGGTCGTTTGGATTTAAAGAGGAAATTTCCATCAAGGGCCAACTCCTAGAGGAGATCACAGAGCAGAGGCTGGGGTGTGGCTGCAGGTAGGCATGCCATTGAGCCAAGGTGGGCTGACTCGAGGAAGAGCTCAAGCAGATGCTTTAGAACAAAGCATAAATGTCTTCTTTTGAGAAGTGTCTGTTCATATCCTTCGCCCACTTTTTGATGGGGTTGTTTGATTGTTTCTTGTAAATTTGTTTAAGTTCTTTGTAGAATCTGGATATTAGCCCTTTGTCAGATGGGTAGAAGCCAAATCATGAGTGAACTCCCATTCACAATTGCTTCAAAGAGAATAAAATACCTAGAAATCCAACTTACAAGGGATGTGAAGGACCTCTTCAAGGAGAAGTACAAACCACTGCTCAACAAAATAAAAGAGGACACAGACAAATGGAAGAACATTCCATGCTTATGAATAGGAAGAATCAATATTGTGAAAATGACCACACTGCCCAAGGTAATTTATAGATTCAGTGCCATCCCCATCAAGCTACCAATGATTTTCTTCACAGAATTGGGAAAAACTACTTTAAAGTTCATATGGAACCAAAAAAGAGCCCGCATTGCCAAGACAGTCCTAAGCAAAAAGAACAAAGCTGGAGGCATCATGCTACCTGACTTTAAACTATGCTACAAGGCTTCAGTAACCAAAACAGCATGGTACTGGTACCAAAACAGAGATAGACACTAATGGAATGGAACAGAGGCCTCAGAAATAACACCACACATCTACAACCATCTGATCTTTGACAAACCTGACAAACACAAGAAATGAAGAAAGCATTCCCTGTTTAATAAGTGGGGCTGGGAAAACTGGCTAGCTATATTTAGAAAGCTGAAACTGCATCCCTTCCTTACACCTTATACAAAAATTAATTTTTTTTTTTTTTGAGACAGGGTCTTGCTCTGTCGCCCAGGCTGGAGTGCAGTGGCGCGATCTCAGCTCACTGCAATCTCCGCCTCCTGGGTTCAAGTGATTCTCCTGCCTCAGTCTCCCGAGTAGCTGGGATTACAGGCACCCGCCACCACGCCTGGCTAATTTTTGTATTTTTAGTAGAGATGGGGTTTCACCTTGTTGGCCAGGTTGGTCTCAAACTCCTGACCTCAGGTGATCCACCCACCTTGGCCTCCCAAAGTCCTAGGATTACAGGCGTGAGCCACCACGCCAGGCCTAAACCCTTATTTAAGTAAAACTTATTTTCAGGAAAAAATGAATCTGAGGATGTGTTACATGTCCCCCTTTTACTTAGTGACAGTCCCAGACACACTTGAGCTTGTCATTAACAATATTCATCAATTTAAGAGTTGATCAGAGAAGGTCATACAAGAATCCAATCTCAGTGGAATTAAAGGAAAAATTTTTGCTAAGCAGAAAATAAATGAGAACTGTACATTTAAAATAAATAAATGAACAGAAAGCCTTTCAAATCATACTAAACTAACTTATATCTGTGGCTACTACATTGTTGTTCTTTAATGCTTAAATAGGTAAAAGCACTGATGTTTTAGTTGAAACTACCAGCAGTAGGAATGCTTGCTCAGTAAGAGCAAGACCCCACTAACACAGTCATATTTATAAAGTCAAGGTTTAGGTGTCTGCCAGGGTCTGTTTTCCCTAAATCTATTACAAACAAATGAAAGCAAATCAGTAAATACTGTTTTAATGTACCTATACCGAGTCATAAAATTATTTTCCTCCCAAGTCAGGAAGAAACATAAAGTTGGTTAACTGAAAAAGAGAAAGTTTAATCATTCTGATTTTCATTCTGATGCTCTTCTTTAGACTATCTATTGCCGTTTTCTTTTGTAGCAGAACAGCTGATTTTCGGCCTAGGTTTTCATGATCTGATAAACCTTCACCATAGACAGTTTCTTGGAAAGAAACTTTGCAAGTGTCAGTTATCTTTAAATGTTCAGGAAGCTGTGTGGGTCTCAGACCCAGCTGGAGCAGAGCCAGCACGGGATTCTGAAAGCATTTGCAGGCTCTGAGATGGTTTTAACCTGTTCCTTGGCAGTGCAGCCCTTGAGTACATTCTTGGAAAGATACTAATGTTTACTTTCATGATGTAGAATGGATGAGCAGTGAAGGTTTCTAGGAAGGTTGAACACACTCATGCCCACTTTGGGACACAAGGAGGCAGATGCTATCATGGGAACTCTTCAAATAAGGTCGTATGGTTTGGCTGTATCCTCACCCAGATCTCATCTTGAATTGTAGTTCCCATAATCTTGTGTGTTGTGGGAGGGACTCGATGGGAGGTAATTGAATCATGGGGGCAGTTACCCTGATTCTGTTCTTGTAATAGTGAGTTTTCATGAGATCTTTACACTTGATTAATGTTAACTGTAGTTGTCCTACTGATCTATCGAACACCAAGTCTTATTTCTTCTAAGTGTATTTGTACCCATTAATCTACTGCTCTTCATTCCCCATCCCAGCTACCCTTCCCAGCCTCCGGTAAACACTAGTCTACTCTCTATCTTCATGAGATTCACTTTTGTAGCTCCCACATATGAGTGAGAACATGCGACATTGTCTTTCTGTGCTTTGCTTGTTTCACTGAACATAATGACCCCCAGTTTCATCCATCTTGCTCCAAATGACAGGATTTAATTCTTTTTATGGCTGGATAATATTCTATTGTGTATTTTTACCACACTTTCTTTTTAAATATTTATTATTATTTTGTAGAGACAGAGTCCTGCTATGTAGTCCAGGCTAGTCTCAAACTCCTGGACTCAAGCAATCCACCTGCCTTGGCCTCCACATTTTCTTTATTCATCCATTGATGGACACTTAGGTTGATTCCATATTTTGTCTATTATGAATAGTGCTGCAATAAACATGCAAGTACAAATCTCTCTTCAATATATTGGTTTTCTTTCTTTTAGATAAATACTCAGTAGTGGAATTGCTGGATCATATAGTATTCTACTTTTACATTTTTGAGGAACATCTGAACTGTTTTCTGTAGTGGCTGTACTAATTTACATTCCCCCCAACAATGTGTGAGGATTTTTCTTTCTCTGCATCCTCACCAGCATGTTATTCCCTGTCTTTTTTGATAAAAGCTATTCTAATTAGGGTGAGATTATATCTCATTGTGGTTTTGATTTGCATTTTCTGGATAATTACTGATGTTGAGCATTTCTTATACCCTTTGTTCATTTGTCCTCTGTTGAGAAATACCTGTTCAGGCCTTTTGCCCTTTTTAAAATCAGATTAATGACTTTTTGCTATTGAGTTGTTTGAGCTCCTTATATATTCTGGTTATTTATCTTGTCGGATGGGTAGTTTGCAAATACTTTCTCTTATTCTATGGGTTGTTTCTTCACCTTGTTTGACTGTTTCCTTTGCTGTGCAGAAGCTTTTCAGCTTGATGTAATCTCATTTGTCCATTTTTGTTTTTGTTGCCTATGCTTTTGAGAACTTCAACAAAAAATTTTTGCCCAGACCAATGTCCTGGAGCATTTCCCCAATGTTTACTTTTAGTAGTTTTATAATTTCAGGTGTTAGATTTAAGTCTAAATCCATTTGTATTTGATATTTGTACATGGTGAGAGATAGAGGTCTAGTTTCATTCTTCTACATATAGTTGTCCAGTTTTCTCAGTGCCATTTATTGAAGAGACTGTCCTTTCCCTGTTGCATATTGTTGGCACCTCTGTCAAAAATTAGTTGGCTGCAAATGGCATGGATTTATATCTGGGTTCACTATTCTGTTCAGTCGGTGTCTGTGTCTGTTTTTTATGCCAGTACCATGCTGATCTGGCTACTATAGCCTTGTAGTATATTTTTAAGTCAAGTAGTGTGAGGCCTCCAGCTTCGCTCTTTTTGCTCAAGATTGCTTTGGTTATTTGTGGTTCCATATAAAATTTAGGATTGTCTGCTCTATTTCTATGGGGAATGTTGTTGGTATTTTGATAGGGATTACATTGAATCAGTAAACTGCTTTGGGTAGGATTGTCATTTTAACAATATTCTTTCAATCCATGAGCATGGAATAATATCTTTTCCATTTTCTGATTCATCTTCTATTTATTTAATCAGTTTTTTATAGTGATGCTTGTAAAGATCTTTCACAGCTTTGGTTAAATTGATTCTCAGGGGCCAGGCACAATGGCTGACACCTGCAATCCCAACACTTTGACAGGCCAAAGCGGGAGAATTGCTTGAGCCCAGGAGTTTGCGGCCAGCCTGGGCAGCATAGTGTGACCTTATCTCTTAAAAAAGAATCAAAATATTAGCCAGACGTGGTGGCACGTGCCTGTGGTTGCAGCTACTTGGGAGGCTGAAGTCGGAGGATCGTTTGAGACCAAGAAATCAAGACTGCAGTGCTCACTGCACTGGTGACAGAGTGCAAAGCTTGAGACCAAGAAATCGAGACTGCAGTGCTCACTGCACTGGTGACAGAGTGCAAAGCTTGAGACCAAGAAATCGAGACTGCAGTGCTCACTGCACTGGTGACAGAGTGCAAAGCTTGAGACCAAGAAATCGAGACTGCAGTGCTCACTGCACTGGTGACAGAGTGCAAAGCTTGAGACCAAGAAATCGAGACTGCAGTGCTCACTGCACTGGTGACAGAGTGCAAAGCTTGAGACCAAGAAATCAAGACTGCAGTGCTCACTGCACTGGTGACAGAGTGCAAAGCTTGAGACCAAGAAATCAAGACTGCAGTACTCACTGCACTGGTGACAGAGTGCAAACCTGGGTGACAGAGCAAAACCCTGTCTCAAAAAAAAAAACAAAATATTCCTGGGTATTTTACATTCTGTGTAGATACGATAAATTAGATTGCTTTCTTTCTTTTTCAGATTGTTCACTATTGGTGTATATAAATGCTACTGAATTTTGTATGTTGGCTTTGTATCCTGCAACTTTACTGAATTCACTTATTACTTCTAATAGTTTTTTGGTTTTTAAAAATAGAAGATCCTGTCATCTACATTCAAAGCGAATTTGACTTCTTTCTTTCCAGTATGAACACCTTTATTTATTTTTCTTGACTAACTGGCCAGGACTTCCACTTTATGTTGAATGAAAGTAGTGAAAGTGCACACCCTTGTCTTGTTCCAGATCTTAGTGGAAAGCCTTTTAGGTTTTCCCTGTTTGGTATGATGTCGGCTGTGGATTTGTCATATATGGCCTTTATTATTTTGAGGTATGTTTCCTCTGTACCCGGTTTGTTGAGGGTTTTTATCAAAAGGGATATTGAATTTTATTGAATACTTTTCAGCACTTATTGAAATGATCATATGGTTTTTGTTCTTGGTTCTGTTAATGTGTATCACATTTATTGATTTTCATATGCTGAACCATCTTTGCATCCCTGGGATGAATCCCACTTTATAATGTTGAATGATCTTTTTAATATCTTGCTGAATTCAGTTTGTTAATATTTTTTGTTGAGGAGTTTTCTATCTGTGTTCCTCAGTGAAATTAGCCTATTGTTGTCTTTTTTTTTTTTTTTTTTGGTGGCCTTATCTCGTTTTGGTATCAGGGTAATGCCCGCCTTGCAGGATGAGTTTGAGCATTCCTTCCTCTTCAATTTTTTTTTTTTGAAGAGTTTGAGTAGAATTATTATAGTTTTCCTTGAAATGTTTAATAGAATTCATCAGATCCTGGACTTTTCTTTGATAGGAGACTTTTAATTATAGCTTTGATCTTATTACTTGCTATTGGTTTGTCGAGGTTTTCTCTTTCTTCGTGGTTCAATTTTGGTTGTATATTTCCAGGAATGTATCTTTGTCTTCTAGATTTTTCAATTTGTTGGCAATTGTCTCTAATGATTCTTTGTACTCCTATGGTCTCTGTTGTTTTGTATCTTTTTTGTTTCTGATTTTATTTATTTGGGTCCTCTCTTTTTAGTTAGTCTTGCTAAAGTTTTGTCAGTTTTTTTTTTAACTAAACTTGTTTTGTTGATCTTCAGTAATGTTTTAATCTCAATTTCATTTATTTTTGCTCTGATCTTTATTATTTCCTTTCTCCTAGTAAATTTGGGTTTGGCTTGGTCTTGCTTTTCTAGTTCCTTGAGATGCTCCATTATTAGGTTGTCTTTTGGAAGTCTTTCAACTTTTTTGATGTAGATGTTTATTGCTATAAACCTCCCTCTTAGTACTGTGTTTACTGTATCCCATAGATTTTGATATGTTGTGTTTCCATTTTTATTTGTTTTGAGAAATTTTTAAATGTTCTTATTTCTTCATCAACTCATTGTTTATTCAGGAGCATGTTGTTTAATTTCCATGTTTTCGTTTAATTTCCAAAGGTGTTTTTTTTTTTTTTTTTTGAGATGGAGTCCCCCTCTGTCATCCAGGCTGGAGTGCAGTGGTGCAATCTGCAACCTCCACCTCCTGGGTTCAAGTGATTCTCCTGCCTCAGCCTCCCAAGTAGCTGGGATTACAGGTGTACACCACCACACCCAGCTAATTTTTGTATTTTTAATGAGACAGGGTTGTGCCATGTTGGTCAGGCTGGTCCCGAACTCCTGACATCAGATGATCCACCCACCTCAGCCTCCCAAAGTACTGGGATTACAGGCATGAGCCACCACACCCAGCCCAAAATTCCTCTTGTTATTGATATCTAGTTTTATTCCATTGTGGTCAGAAAGGATACTTGATATGATTTCTACTTTTAAAAATTTGTTGAGACTTGTTTTGTGGCCTAAAATATGGTTTATTCTGGGGAATGTTCCATGTACTGATGAAATGTGTATTCTGAATAGTTGAGTGAAGTGTTTTATAAATATCAGTTCGACCTATTTGGTCCGATGTGTAGTTTGATACAATGGTTTCTTTGTTAATTTTCTGTCTAGATGATCTGTTCATTGGTGAAAGTGGGGTATTTGATGTCCTCCACTATTATTGTATTATAATCTCTCTCTCTCTCTTTGTATCTATTAATGTTTGCTTTATATACTTGGGAGCTGAATTTCAGTCCATCAAATGTATTAATCAGTTCTAAGATTTCTGTTTGATTTTTTGAATAATGTCTCTTTGTTAAATTTCTCTGATAAATTTCTGAATGGAGAATTACCGTTTTGTTTCTTGTATTCTGGTTGTTTTGTAACTCTTCTCCTCCTTTCTTCCTGTCATCCTTTATGGTTAAGTGACTTTCTCTGGAACTATGTTTTAATTTGTTGGGGTTTTTTTTTTAGTGTGTTTATTATAGGTTTTTACATTGTGGTTACCATGAGGCTTATAGAAAACATCTTATAGATATAACAAGTTATTTTAAAGAGATGACAGCTTATCTTAGATAAGCAGTCCCCAGTCTGTTTTGGCACCAGGGACCAGTTTCATGGAAGACAATTTTTCCATAGATCGGGCAGTGGGGATGGTTTTAGGATGAAACTGTTCTACCTCAGATCATCAGGCATTAGATCCTCATAAGGAATGCTCAACCTAGATCCTTCGCACTTGCAGTTCACAATAGGGTTTGCACTCTTATGAGAATCTATGCTGCTAATGATCTGACAGGAGGTGGAGCAGGCAGTGCTGTGTGACCTGGTTCCTAACATGCCACGGACCAGTACTGGTCCATGGCTCAGGAGTTGGAGATCCCTGTCTTAGATCACACAAAAAAAAAGAATAAATAAAAAACTTTAAAACAACCCTCCATCTTTAATTCCATCCCCTGACATTTTGACTTTTGTTGGTCTGAATTTACGTATTTTGATATTGCCTATCTCTTAACAGGTTGCTGTAGCTGTTAGGGTTTTTGATAGATTTGTCTTCTAGGTGTCATACTAGAATTATGGGTAACTTATGGGTGGACTGCACATGACAATTACAGTATTTCAATATTCTGGGGGTTTCTATACTTGATGTTACCCGTAGGTTTTATACCTTCAAATGTTTTCTTTTTGCACATTAATGTTTTTTCATTTCAGATTGAAGAACCATCTTTAACATTTCTTGTAAGACAGATCTAGTAGTGGTAAATTCTCTTAGCTTTTGTTTGTCAGAAAAAGACTATCTCTCCTTCATACTTGAAGGATATTTCTGCTGTTTGCTGGATAAAGTATTTGAGGATAGCAGGGTTTTTGGGGGTTTTTTCTTTCAGCACTTTGAAAATATCATTCCACTTCCTCCTGACTTATGGTTTCCATTGAGAAGTGTGTTGCCAACTGAAGTGGAGTTTCTTTGTATGTTATGTCCTCCTTTTTTCTTGCTGCTTTTAGTATCCTCTTTTTGTCCTTGACCTTTGAGAGTTTTATTATTATATGCCTTGGGTGTAGTTTTATTTGGGTCAAATCTGTTTAGTGTTTTCTGACCTTCCTCTACCTGGATATTTTTCTCATATTTTGGAAAGTTTTCTGTTATTATTTATTGAGTAAGCTTTTTTCTACCCCTCACTCTTGCTCAACTTTCTCTTGAACACCAATAATTCTTAGATTTGGTCTTTTAAGGTAATTTTCTGTATCTTGTAGGCAATCTTTGTATAATATATTTCCATTCATTTTACTTTTTCTCCTCTATGTAATTTCAAAGAGCCTGTCTTTGGGCTGACTAATTCTTTCCTCTGCTTGATGCATTCTGCTGTTGAGAGCCTCCAATAAATTTTTCAGTTAGCAAATATATTTTTCAATTTCAAGATTCGTTTGATTTTTTATCACTTCGATCTCTGTTAAATTCCTCTGATAAGTTTCTGAATTGCTTTTCTTTGTTGTCTTGGAGATCCCTGAGTTTCTGTAAAACTGCTATTTTGAATTCTTGGTCAGAGAGCTCATGAATCACCATCTCATTAGGGTCAGTCACTGGTTCCTTGCTTTATACATTTGGGGAGGTCATGGTTCCATGTTCTTATGGATATATGTCTGTGTCTTTGCATTAAAGGATTTATTATTTATTCCAATCTTCTCTGTCTAGTCTGTTTTGGTTTTTACTGGTATGTTTGCTTAGAGATTATTTGTAATTTAGCTGTTGAATTTCTTCCACATTTTTCCCGCTAGGTCACTGCTTCTTTTTCAGCACTAAATGGTACTTAAAACCCAGGTTTGCCTCTGTTCTTCTAGCAAAGGATCAGAGGATTGCCTGGCTGGAATGGGGGAGGTTCCAAAGGAGCTATCCCTGTGGTATAGAAAGGCTGGCTAGGAGTTCATGCCCAAGAGACCTGAGGAATCTACCTCCTACAGTGTAGTGCTGCCGAACAGCCACTCTGATTTGGCATCTCCTTTGGTTGAGTTACAGAGCGGAGCTTCCAGGGCTGGAGATGGTAATCCTGCCTCCTTCCTTTGTGTCCGGCTGTCCACAGGGTGGTATCTCCCTTCAGGCTCTCCTGATGCTTCTCATGGGTTGAGGCATGGATAGGTCTCCTGCCAAAGAAGCCAAGATGGTAGGCAAGTTGTGTGTCCAACTTAATCTCACTTTTTCCAGTGTAGAATCTGAGTTGGGGGAAGTTTTACATGTGCTTGATACCAAGCAGACTGGGGGAAGGGTGTCACAGATATGAAAATCTGATTCTCTTACTGTCTGCTGGAGTTTTGTTTTGTTTTTTGTTTTGTTTTGTTTTTACTTCTCAGTGGCCCCAGGAACTGACCGATTCTCTTTCATGAGTTCCGGGAGATTGCTGGTGATAATCTCGTTGATGTATATTTATTTTGGTTATTCTGTGGGGAGAAGTGAAGCCAGCTTTCATCTACATTTTTAAAGTATAATTCTTATTTTGAGTGGCAAGAATCTGATTCCAGTATCCTGCCTTAGTTTTTATGCATTTTTGAAACTCCTACCATTGCATTTAGAACCTTCTACCTGGTGGAGTTTTTTTTTGTTTTTCAGTTCTGGAAGTATTTGATTTTTTGAAACAGTTGACGTTCATATAAAGAACAAGGTTGATAATCAAGCCTGCTCTACTAATTCTGTGCAGTCTAGAAAAGAGTGTACTGGGACCGGGCGCGGTGGCTCACACCTGTAATCCCAGCACTTTGGGAGGCCGAGGCATGCAGATCACAAGGTCAGGAGATCAAGACCATCCTGGCTAACACGGTGAAACCGCGTCTCTACTGAAAATACAAAAAATTAGCTGGACGTGGTGGTCTGTGCCTGTAGTCCCAGCTAATCGGGAGGCTGAGGCAGGAGAATGGCGTGAACCTGGGAGGCGGAGCTTGCAGTGTGCCGAGATGGCGCCACTGTGCTCCAGCCTGGGTGACAGAGCAAAACTCCGTCTCAAAAAAAAAAAAAAAAAAAAAAAAAAGAAGAAGAAAAGAGTGTACTGGTTAAGTACTGAGAAGCATTTCCTGTGTGTCATGTAAGTACTTCAGGCTCTTAAATGTGTTACTCCAAGGAATAAGGTTGCAAATACAGTTGCTCTAAAAACATATTATACCAGCCTGGACAACATGGTGAAACCCCATCTCTACTAAAAATGCAAAAATTAGCTGGGCATGGTTGTACACACCTGTAATCCCAGCTGCTTGGGAGGCTGAGGCAGGAGAATCACCTGAACCTGGGAGGCAGAGGTTGCAGTGAGCTGAGATTGCGCCACTGCACTCCAGCCTGGGCGACCTAGCGAGACTCCGTCTCAAAAAAGAAAAAAAATTACATAAAATTCCGAGATGCAGCTTTCTTATCTAAAAAGGATTTGCGCAAAGCCTCCTTGCAGTAAGCATATAGGTAACTAAGGTGACTACCTTACTCTAAATCACATAATCACAAGAGCCCTAGGGCTGAATTGCTCAGCTTTAAATGTCAGCGCTGTCATACTAGCTGTGTGATGTGAGCAAGTTCTAAAACTCCCTGTGCTTATTTCTTATGTATACAATGGAGAGAAGGGGTAGTACTTTGTAGGGTTGTTGTGAAGTTTAAACAAGGTAATAACTGTTCAGTGTTTTTAAAAGTCCCTTGAATGTAACAATTGCATCAGTGGTAAGGTATGCATTTTTCTCATATGGCCTCTGAAATGAGGATGTGTCTTATAATGAACGTAATTTCTTAATAAGCATTTTATCATTTAGTGACATCTTTTTTTATTAGTAGTACTTAATGTTACACTTTGGGTGACATTTTATATTTCAATAACTAATAGTAAGAGGTCTATTAACATTAGCTGCCATCAACATTACCATCAATATTATCATCAGCATTATCTTGTTTCTAACTGAGATAGTGGCATTTGATAGTTTAGCAGTGCTAGAGTATATATCAAATCTCAATTTTATCTAACTACTTGTTTGCATTGGTGTATTTTTATCAAAGTTCTAGTGTGCTGTTTTTCATATTTGTATCATTTTACTAATGTAAAGTATTTATGGGGTCAGCTCATGCAATGTTTCCGTCATTCATTGTACCTTACTTGGCGATCTACTAAAACATGCATCAGCATCCTTCAGTCTCCCGAAATAAATAGAGACAAAGACAAATTCTTTATTTTCTCTGTTGATGTATTTTCCTAAATCCTTTCGCAGGAGTGGTTTCTTTCTTAGCTAGGCGAACTAAGCCACCATTGTACCACTTAAGATTTACTGGTTTGCACTGTCCTCTGAGGGAGAAAAGAAGCAATTTATTGATCTGTAACACAGGAATGGACTGTGGCCAAACCTTTTCTGGTTTATACAATGCACCGACATAAGAATCTGCATAGCATTAAGAAGAATGAGCACTCACAATTTGAGGCCGCCTGTCAGCATGAATAATAACTGAGAAAAATCAATACACAATATACAACTGTTCTCTTTGCACAGACACTGCCAGGATTCACACCCAGTGACAGTGTCTTCTTTTTTTTTTTTTTTTTTTTTGAGACAGGGTCTCTCACTCTGCTGTGCAGGCTGGAATGCAGTGGCGTGATCTCGGCTCACCGCAACCTCTGCCTCCCTGTTCAAGTGATTCTTGTGCCTCAGCCTCCCAAGTAGCTGGGATCACAGGCGTGTACCACCCTACCCAGCTAATTTTTGTAGTTGTAGTAGAGATGGGATTTTGCCATGTTGGCCAGCCTGGTCTTGAACTCCTGGCCTCAAGTGATCCACCCACCTCGGCCTCCCAAAGTGCTGGGATTATAGGCGTGAGCCACCGTGCCCGGCCAACAGTGTCTTGTTATTTTACCAGTGATATGCGTATAGTTCCTAATTTTAGGCTTCCTCCTTACTTTGGTTTTATTGTTCAGTTTGGGGAAGGGTGGGAGGCACCAATTTGGATCTGAGAAAAAGATCTTCTGCCAGATGAAAGAGTTTCAATAACAGGAGAGGACCTTGGGCCAAAGTTTATTAAGCTTGACTAGGAAGATTCTGGGCACATCTCCATCCAAATACCTTGACGCATACTTCATTCACCCCTAGCACATGCAGCTTGTCCCTTCTTGTCTTCTGTTTGCCTTCAAGGTTTTACATGGTGGTATTTACAAGCCGTTATGGAGCAAGAGTGCAAACACACAAGGCTAGCAAGGGGCCAGTAAACAGGGTTTGGCTTAGGGTTTTGTGGTTGTTAGCTTTTAAAAGCATACTTAGTTGAATAATTCCAGAAACTGGGCTTCTTTCCTTTGCCCCTTCATTTGCCCCTCCCTCTCTGGTCTTCCCAGTCTCCACTTTTTTTTTTTTTAAATAAAACTGCGTTTGTCAGAAATGTATAGACAGTCACTCCTATTCTTAAAAGACAGTGTTTATCCCTAATGCCTGCCTTTTGATTCAGCCAGCAATGACTGTGCACACAGAGGTTATTGCTCTCCAAGTTCAATGTTGTGGACCTGAACCAGTGCCTCTGTTTCCAAGAGAAAGTCAGGTGATTACCCCTTCATCAGGGAGATTGGAGCCATCCTATCCTCCTGGTGTGTCACCAGCCAGAAACTAAGGATCAGCAGGGAGTGGATGGTTTAGAATCTCCTCTCTCCAGGTGGACACAATGCTATTCAGTGTAGCTGGAAAAGCCATGCAGCGGGCAGGCTTGTCAGAAGCAATCTGTTTAAAAAAAAAAAAAAAAGAGAGAAAAAAGGGTCCTTTTGAGTTTACACTGAGTTGCTTTCTCAGTAGTTAGCTTTGAACTGTGGTGCAAACCCATTTAAACAATGAGGGAAATTTCACTAAGTGGCAAGAAATTCTCACCCTGTGTGATCAAAGGAATCAGCCATTTCCTTTTCCTTCCTTTTTATTTACTTATATTTCTGACCCCTTATAATCTTCGTGATTGTAGCCTGATAGTTTCCTTTTTTGAATAGCATTAAAAAAAATACCTTTTCTTTTCCCTGAGGGTTTTAAAGCAAATAAAACAAGACAGAAGGGGTCTAAATTTTTAGTTTTATTTTTTGAGACAGTCTCGTTCTGTCGCCCAGGCTGGGGTGCAGTGGTGCAATCTCAGCTCACCGCAATCTCTGTCTCCCAGGTTCAAGTGGTTCTGGTGCCTCAGCCTCCCGAGTAGCTGGGATTACAGGCGTGCACCACCAGCCCTGGCTAATTTTTGTATTTTTTAGTAGAGACGAGGTTTTGCCATGTTGGCCAGGCTGGTCTCAAACTCCTGACCTCAGGTGATCTGCCTGCCTCAGCCTCCCACAGTGCTGAGATTACAGGTGTGAGCCACCGCGCCCGGCCTAAATATTTATTTTTAATAATTGTTATTACAAAAGTAAGAAAAGAGCTAAAATCCATGATTTCATCACCCAGAGGCAACCACCACAGTGAACATTTTGGTACATTTACTTCTCATCGTTTAAATTAAATGTGTACATATACACATACATATTTTTAATAAAATTAGGTTTAGGATAGTATACAGTTTTGTTTTTCTTTTAACCAACATACTTTGAATATTTTACCTTATTAAAAACTTATATGATTTCAATGGCTGCATTAGAATGAGTGTATACAGATATTATTTTGGCATTCTGTTGTTAAGAGGTCGTGTGGGTTTCTGAATTGACACTTTAATTCTCAACTTAGAGTTTATTTCTCCCAACTTCTTCTGATTTCATGGGTCTAGAGTCAGAGTTTGGGCACAATGGAAATGGAATTTCTATATGTACTGTTGTTTACTGTTTGCTAGTATTTTTCGGAAGGTATTTGCAAAAACCAAAGGGGAAACAGTGTTCTTTTTTGTATTTTTTCTTTTTTTGTTTTAAATTTTGTGATTGAAATATAAGTCTTATTATGGTAATCTCAGGTAACTTTTAAATAGAAATATCAATGTAAAATGAATATATTGCCCAATGTGGACCCCGGTGTTTCAGAACTATGTGCCATGCTCTATCATTTTGTTACTGGAAAGGGGTCTTAATCCAGACCCCAAGATCTTGGATCTCTCACAAGAAGGAATTAGAGGTGAATCCATAGAGTAAAGTAAAAGCAAGTTTATTAAGAAAATAAAGGAATAAAGAATGGCTACTCCATAGGCAGAGCAGGAGTGTGGGCTGCTCAACTGATTGTACACACAGTTACTTCTTGATGCTAAACAAGAGGTGGATTATTCTTGTGTTTTGCAGGAAAGGGGTGGGCAGTTCCTGGAAGTGAGGGGTCCTCCCCTTTTTAGACCATATAGGATAACTTCCTGACATTGCCATGGCATTTGTAAACTGTCCTGCTGCTGGTGGGAATGTTTTTTAGCATGCTAATGCATTATAATTAGCATATAATGAGCAGTGAGAATGACCAGAGATCACTTTCATCTTCATCTTGGTTTTGGTGGGTTTTGGATGGCTTCTTTACCACAACCTGTTTTATCAGCAAGGTCTTTGTGACCTGTATCTTGTGCTGACCTGTCTCATCCTGTGACTAAGAATGCCTAACCTCCTGGGAATTTAGACTTAAGATAAAGGTCTCAGCCTTATTTTATCTAGCCCCTATTCAAGATGGAGTTGCTCTGGTCCGAATGCCTCTAATAATTTGAAGTTTATCCAGCGGCACAGTGGGAGATAATGAATTTTTGTTTAAGAGGAGGAGGACTGACTGGATCAGATTTGTGCTTTAGAAAGGTGGTTGCATGTAAGAAAGAGGCGTTGGTAGAAAGACTTCAGATATCTCAAAAGAATTTCCATGAAGTTAATCTTTTTAAAAATGTAAACATTTGGTGCAATAATTGCTTTGAAATTGCAGTTGAATAAATGAACTTTTTGAACCAGAATTTGGAAAGGAAGATATGCTTAAAAACCAAAAATATTTTGTAGAGTGCTACACATTAGGAAGTCATTTGTATTTGGTGACCACTTTCCTAAAATAGTCTCATTTCTAGAGAACCAATTTTGTTTCCCATAGATTATTATGTGTAGAGACCCCCTTTCAGTATGTAGCCACTGGTACGTCCGTGGGTGTTATCTCCATACTGCCAGGTCCAATGCAGTCACCTCCTGGATCTATAGTCTTTCTCCCCCCATTCCGATTTGCTTTCTCTGTTAGCAGTCATCTTTGTAAACGGAAGTCTAAGATTTAGTGTTGTACATTTTTAAAATGATCCATTTTGATGGGGCTCTCTTTATTGTTTCAGGTTGAATGCCTTTGAGAACTTGATGCATAAAATTTGCATGACTCCTCACTCCTTTCTGGATCTCTCATTGGACTCAAGCCAGCATGGCTCACACCACAAAGGTTAACGGCAGTGCCTCAGGTAACCCTGTGCTCTGGAGTTTGTGTGTTAAATGTATGTCTTTTCTCAAACTAATTTTTTATTCTCTTTAATAATGAACGGATAATAGCAAGTTGCCTAGATAACTAGGATTTCAAAGCAATTTTCTGTCCATTGAAGTTTGGGTTTGTTTTGTCTTACTCTCAGAAAATTTGCTTTTATCTTAGAGTCTTGCACTGAAATCAGTTGAGTAAATTATTACCTAAGTCAATTCTGTTGAAGTGTTGAAAGACAAATGTAAATGCTGAATGCTGATGCAAATGTAATGTATACTCCTCTTGCACTTCTTTCTGAGGGATTGAATGAGGAGAGAGGAAATTAGTTTGGATGCTTAAAACCAATTCCTAGTAGCCACTCCCAAGCAGCTTTTGTTTGATGTTGCTAAACAAAGAGAAAGGAGGGAAGAGAAGTATATATTCTGTAAAATGATTCTCTTAGGAATATGCAACAAGCCATATTATGAATCATAAAGACCTGTATTTGAATTCTTATTTTGGTTATATTAGAGACTTACATAGTTTCACTTTCTGTTCCAATATTGCTTCTGTGAGATTCGGGAGAAATCTGTACACGAAATGCAGAGAAGATCCTCCTAAGAGACACATCACCATGGGGACAACCTGCCCAAAATGGCATGCCAAGTGTTCCTTTCTTTTTTGAGTTATGTGCCAAATAGCTGAATGAGTGAGAATAGTAATTGTCTATGCAGAAATTTTTTCTGAGCGTCTGAGTCCAGAGTCCTACGTCTGCTGGCTCTGAACACCTTCAAATGACAACATTATGTACTGGAGCAAGTGTAGAATTGGAGCCAGGAAACCTGAATTTGAGTCCTAGTTCCAGCACTAACCGTGAAATATTGGGCAGGGCTATGCTATTTCTCCACATGTAAACCATCGGTAAGTATATCCACCTGCCGATTTAGGACCAGTGAGCGCACCAGAAACATACTTACAGGAGCTATGTAAGCCGTAAAGCACTTTTGAAGACAACAGCAGGAAGTGACCTCTAAAGTGGGCATTCCCAGCCCGTGAATGTGACTTTTTATTCTAGCGGTCTCAGCTCCAAGTATCTCCTCTGGGTAGAACACTATAACCCAAACCCAGATAAACTCAGTTATTTGTTCTGGGATGACTGATCTTTCCCTGTCCATTCCATTTTTGACCTTTTTACTGCCCAGCTCCTTGAGACTTTTATAGATTCTGCTGTGGGACTGCTATCAATAATAAAGACATGAATGAGAATATCTAACATTCATTGAACACTTAAATGCACCATGGTGCCTAAAATGCTTTGCCTGCATTTTCATACTTAATCCTCACAATAATCTAATGAGATTAAGCTATTATTTTACTGTCATCATCATCCCTATGTAATGTCACAGAGAAGTTCGGGGACTTACTGTAAATGAAGTAAGAAAAATCAGAATTATGGGCAGTGGCTCACACCTGTAATCCCAGCATTTTGGGAGGCCGAGGGGGATGGATCACCCAAGGTCGGTAGTTCAAGACCAGCCTGGCCAACATGACGAAACCCCTTCTCTACAAAAATACAAAAATTAGCCAGGCATGGTGGCGCATGCCTGTAATCCCAGCTACTTAGGAGGCTAAGACAGGAATGGCTGGAACCTGGGAGGAAGAGGTTGCAGTGGGCCCAGATTGCACTACTGCCCTCCAGCCTGAGTGACAGAGTGAGACTCCATATCAAAAAATAAAATAAATCAGAATTATGATGACTTTCTCCAGTAAAATATTTGGTGAGAGAGGAGATTGAAACATTATGAAATTTCAAGTGTAGAGGGTGGGTTTTAATTCCCTCTGATGATGTGGTTTCCTCCCTTGCCCTGCATTTGCTTCCATTCACATGCTCAGGGGAAGGGGTCTTTAAGATTGTTGGTACCTCAAGACCTCAACCTTCTTCTGGTGCCTTGGGCAAAATCCTTTCTTCATGGGTTTAGATACCTACCCCACTAATTCCTTTCCAACTTGGTTTGTTCTGTACTTACCTTTTTGCTTTGTTTCTGAGATCTAATAAGCAAGCTGTAACTTTTCCTTCCCACCTGGTATCCTGCCTAACAGGTCTGGGCATTGAGGTTGAAAGCAAAAGAAAGCTCTCTGATTTGTGACTTTCAGGGTGTCAGAGTATGAATTGTTACTGCAGACAGTTATCTGGACTGTGCAGGGGAAGATTTTTTACTTATTCTAGTCACCATGACCCATGTACATCTATAAGCAAATCTAATTAGGGACTCAACCATAAACAGTACTATATATGCAAACATACATATATGTGTATGTGTCTGTATATGTATATATGCACATAGTAATATATACATACATATATGTATATACAAACACAAATGTGTGTACACCATATATACGACACTCATAGAAAAAAAAAATTTTTTTTTGAGATGGAGTCTTGCTCTGTCACCCAGGCTGGAGTGCAGTGGCGCGATATCAGCTCACTGCAACCTCTGCCTCCTGGGTTCAAGTGATTCTTGTGCCTCAGCCTCCCACATAGCTGGGATTACAGGCCCATGCCATCACGCCTGACCAATTTTTGTATTTTTAGTAGAGATGAGGTTTCACCATGTTAACCAGGCTGGGGTTGAACTCATGACTTCAGGTGATCTGCCTACCTTGGCACTTTGGGATTACAGGCATGAGCCACCACACCCAGCTGAAAATTTAAAAGTATAGATGCGTGTTGTATTGTCTGAAAGCCAAAACAAAAGCAAGAATTACTGGTGATAATACCACCTAGAAATAAATGTCTTCCTATTTTTTATATAGTGGTCAAATGTTACATATTTCACAGGGTTGAGAATATGTTAATAAAAATCATTCCTTTACCTTTTCCCACTTTGTATTACAAAAGAAACACCTCTCCAATGTTTAAAAAAATACTCCATGTAAGAGATGCGGGTTATAAATACACTTCTATGCGTGTAAATAACATTTAGAGAACCTAGATGAAGATGAGGTAAAGAGGCCTCATGGCAGCTAGTGAGGGCCAATTGCTGGTCTCCTATGAGAAAAGGATAAGCTATTTGGGTTTAGTAGGAGTTTCAGATGTGGAGTAAATTATATGTTTCTTCAATTTCCAAAAATTGCTGCTTGGGCTTCGGAGAGCATGAGGGGAAATTTCATGTGACGACGGAGTCAGGGCAGTGGCAAAAGAAGCACTTTCCATAGTCTTAGTAATAAAACAAGCAAAAGAGGAGCCTCTGGGAAAGGCCATACCATGCCCTTGGCACAAAATACATGCGACGACTGATCATCTCAAGTTGACATCCCCATGTAACATTTAAATGGGATAAGGGGTGATTCACAACCTTTTATACTCTGACTTCCCCTTGGAGTCCCTCACGGAGGCTGGGTAAAAGAAACTGCTTTTAAAACGAGCTATTCATTAATGCTGTAATTTGTAAAATGTATTATGCCACACTTCAGACATACAAAATGTGTGAAAGTTATATAACAAGCACCTTTGTACACACTACTTAGCTTAAGAAATAAACCTTATTAATATAGGCCAGATATACATGAGCACCTACTATGTGCTGTTTTAGGTACTGGGGATACAGCAGTGAACCAAAGAGGCAAAAATTTCTGCCCTCAAGGATTGTACATTCTAGGGAAAGTTAAAGTCTCCCGTGTACATGGTTGCCAGAAAAAAAATACTAAAAAAGTGTTCATTGTTTATCTAAAATTCATTTTAATGGTGCTCTACTTTTGTGTGCAGCCCTACCTGTGTACCCCTTCCAGATTGCACCCCCTGCCCTTCCTTACCACCAGCCCATCAAAATCAATCATTCCTCATAGTGTTATCTCTTTTTCACCGGATCCTCCATCCTACTTCTCTTGATTGGTACAGTATTGTTTTCATTAATTCAAAACATTTTAGGCCAGATGGGGTGGCTCAGACCTGTAATCCCAACACTTTGGAAGGCCGAGGAGGGAGGATTGCTTGAGGCCAGGAGTTCAAGACCGGTGTGGGCAACATAGCCAGACTCCATCTCTACAAAATTTTTTTTTTTTAAATTAGCCAGGCATAGTGGTATGCACCTGTAGTCCCAGCTACTCAGGAGGCTGAGGTGGGAGGATTGCTTGAGCCCAGTAGTTTGAGGCTGCAGTGAGTTATGATGGTACCACTGCACTCCAGCCTGGGTGACAGAGCCAGACCCTATCTCTAAAGCAAAAAACCAAAAACATTTTATCATGGTACTGCTAACAGTACTGCAGTGTCTTTTGTTAAGGAGGTAAGAGCATCATAAATTGCTCTTGACTGTTCTCTCATAGCCAGCTAGGAAGTAAATGGTGATTGTTGGTTAGGAAAATAGCTGTGTTTCTTTGGGGTGTAGGGATGAGGCAGTCTGCTTTTTCCCCAAGTTTCTGAATCATGTTGTAAACTGGATGCACTGATTGATACCTCTCTAAACACTAATGTTGTGAAACTTTAATTAGAGCTTAGATATGCTTTAGAAGCCAAGTAACAAGTGGCTTATTTGTGAAAGAAAGATAATAATAGCTATCCTACCTTCTTCACAAGGTGGTTGTGCGGGGAAGAAAATAATAGCTGTAAAAACACTTTTTAAAACATAAAGTGCTGGTCAGATATCAGGGGATAGCACCATTCCCCTTGTTCTCTTGTCATAATGGGCTGGGCACACATGCCAGTCTCTTTGGGGGGTCCTAGTAGGGAGAATGTCAAATTAAATCCTTCCCAGCTGGTTGCTCAGGAAAAGGTTCTCCTGTTTAGCAGTTAAGCACACACAAAAAAGTCATGCAACGGCCTTCCCTATAGTGGTGAGATCACATTAAATAGCTACTTCAAGTGTCACTAAAGCATTATAACTGCTCTTAAGTGTATGTAGAATGAGATTACTTTAGAAAAACATTTTGAAAAATCATATGCTTTTCCCATATGTTCAGTATTTAATGTTGTTGGACAATGAGTCCCTAAAACTTCATATGCAGCAAAAAAAAAAAAAAAAAAAAAAAAAAAATCTAACAACGAACATTTAAGTTTAGTTCCCATAAGTCTCAGAATTTCATGCCCTCGATTTTTTCCCTATCATACACATTTTTAAAAGACTAATCTAGTGGATAAGGATATGCTATCAAAACCTGAAACTCATGAATCGGAAATCATCTTGCACATTAACTTGTAATCTTATAACAATTTTTGTCTCTGCACACATAAAATGTAAATTCTGCATGCATAAAATGTAAAAAATCTCAAACAGTTTAGTCTTTTGTATATTTAAATCATTATGTTCTATAACAAACAATAATTTAGGTATTGTCAGTAAGATGGAATTAGCAACATTTCTATTTCTCCCAAGTAAAAATATAGAATGATATAAAGAACTGGATGCCTTGATGAAAGTACCTGTATTACAGCAAATTATAGCAAAAGACAGAAGTAGAAAGGAAAAACAAAAATTGATATACTGAATATAGAGGTGGGAAATGATTGCAAACTATAATTCTTGTTAGTGAAATAAAGCACTAAAGGATACAATATGCAAAGGGAAAAAATAAAATTTCAACTAAAAAATATTCTAGTGTTTAACATATTAAATGACAACCAACTTGTGAGCTCTTGGACCCAACAGAGATAAATTAGTTTAAGAAAGGCAAATTTTGCTGGGTTCAGTGGCTCAGGCTTATAATCCCAGCACTTTGAGAGGCCAAGTAGGAGAATCACTTGAGGCCAGGAGTTCAAGACGAGCCTGAGCAATGTAGCGAGAGCCTGTCACTACAAAAAAGTAAAAATAAAAAAATTAGCCAGGCATGGGTGCAAGCCTGTAGTCCCAGCTACTCAGGAGGCTGAGATGGGAGGATCACTTGAGTCCAGGAGTTCATGACTGCAGAGAGCCATGATAGCCACTGCATTCCAGCCCAGGTGTCAGAGTGAGACTCTGTCTCAATAAAATAAAATAATTAAATAAATATGAAAAAAAGAAAAGGCCAAGTGTGGTGGCTCACGCCTATAATCCCATTACTTTGGGAGGCTGAGGTGGGCAGATCACTTAAGCCCAGGAGTTTAAGATCAGCTTTGGCAACATGGCAAAAACCTCATCTTCTACCAAAATAAAAAATTAGCCATCTATAAGACGAAGGATTCCGTGACACAGCTCAGCTCTCACCTGCAAAAGTTCTATGGTCCAAAGTACTTTTTTTTTCTCCTGAAATAGTCCTAAAGTCTGGGACACCACTGGCTTTCTCCACAGCTGGTGCTCATCTCCATAAGATCTTCAGTCCAGAACCCAGGCAATCAGCAGCTTCACGTGTGGCAGTGCGGGGGAGTAAAGAGATAGAAGAAAATGAGACAAGATTTGCACCTGGTGCATGGAAGAGGCGCGTGTAACTTCTGTTTACATTTCATTGGCTAATTCAAGTCACGTGGTGGAACCTGGCATTAAAGAGGCAACCTAGCGTGTGGTCAAACTAGAGTGAAGGGGTGTGGATGCAAAAATTAACAAATCTTTCCATGATTGTGGAGCAGCTCTATCATGACTGAGAATTCAGCGCCAGTAGCAGCAGGGATCTTCCTGTGTAATGACGGGTCATCAAAGCCAGGTAGACCTTTGTAAGATTTTTTTACACTAATATTCATACTGGATCTTTATATTCTTTAGGAAAATAGCAGAATAACAGAATTTTAAGGTCAACCAGAATGAGTACAATAAATTTGTTTGTGGAATATATTAATATCTAAAAATAACTTTGCCGTATAAAGTAATGCCAATGTAATTTTTTCTTTTCATTACTGCATTTTAAATCAAAACAAATTTGGCACGTTAAGCAGTATAGGAAACAACTTGAATTTAGCAAAGAAACTTGTAGCCAGTTCAAGTAAGCAAAACACTGTATCACAGCAATCTAGCCTAATTTATTCTCATTGGTTCCTCTTATTGTCACATATTGTTCCATTCGTTCCATGATAAATTGTACCTCTCTGGGTCAGAAAAAAAGTATTCGAATAGAAATAATTTCAGCAATTTTCTGATGTCACACTCTGTTTTTTCTTCCACATTTTGAATTATTTTATTGGGACGCATACCCCTATGAGCTCAAGTCTTATCACCAAAGCAGGTTGCTAACTAACTGGAGTTTCATATTATGCTGTTGTCATCATCTTCTTAGATGTTGTATCTTTAAGACAGTTTCTATTTGGCTAATGGCATTCTTTATCTCCTGTAGTTTAGGCTTACCTTAAGTGAACCAATATTGAATGTATTATCCTATTTTCACTATTTCCAATAAAGAAATAAAGACATGGTCTCAATCATAGATATATTAGGCTTCTTTTAGCAGAGCTAGTGCAAGTATAAATGTAGAAAGAGAAAAACTACTTGGCGAACAGCTTAGTGAATTTTTGCATTGTTTACTTGAAAATGAATCTTGTTTTTGGTAGCCATTTCTCAGTAAACTTTACTATCACATGTTTTTATGTCCTAATTATTCAATTCAAGTTTCTTTAGTTATAAAATCAGCAAAGAGGTCTGTTTCTATTTATTTTCACATAGCTAAGACTTATAAAATTGTGAATTTAGAAATTGCTAGATGGGAATTAATTTCATCTTATAAACCCAGCATACTCATTTAATAATAAAATCAAGATAAACAATTATAGGATAGATGAAAAAAATAGAAATTGAACTAGAACATTGAACAGAGTGCTAACTACAAGTTCTAACATTTTTGTTTTAGTTTTACATGTTCAAATATTCATGCATGCATAAAGTATTATGTGGAATTTAAATAATTTCTTTAAAATGGAAATATGTTGTATTTAATGGACACTAATTTGTTTTAAAACTACAGAATGAATCCAGGAAAGAGGTGCATGATTTAGTAGTTGCCTAAATTGTACCTTCTACAGATGTTCTGAGTTTATTAAAATTAGTTATTATTAATTACTTGCTTAAATATTAGCATATCAAACTAAAACCAAAGGATCAAAACTCAAAATGTTAGGTAGATAAAAACTCTCATGGTTTTTTGTTCCTTCAGGGATTTATAAGAACTTTCAGTCTTTTGCAGTGCTATTGTGAAACCAACAACTGGTTGTTATTTTGAATCTCAAAAAGGAATTCGAATTTGGGGTCCTAACAGGAAATGACATTTACCCAAAGGAATTCAAATAAGGAAATATTTGAAAAAGTAACAGGAAGATATATTCAAAGCAATATCTTTTTCTCTTTTGGAATATGGAACGCAGCTAATGATAGGTGTAGTTGCATTTCCTGATATTAATTTGGTGTTACAGGTGAGGAGCCAGTTAAGAATGGTCTAGTCTGGGTGTTAATTATGCACAGAAATCCACTGGCTTTGTTTTGAAGATAGCTGGGAATTTGGGATAGGATTAGAGGGGTTATAATTGCGAAGGAAAGCCCTTGCTTTGACGTCTCTGACTTAGGTATCTAAATATTGCAAAATAATTAAAATAGGTGTAACTTGAACATTGGCTTTAGGCATAGTATGATTTTAGAGATGAGGAAAAGTTGTCCATATATGAATATCTGCCAACATTTCCCCCATCATCTCAGTGTTAACTTTCTTTTCTGAGAAATGAATTCATTCATTCTTTCTACAACCAGAAGTGAGGATGATTCATCAGTTTTAGGTGGAGTAGAGAGGAAGATTCAGGTGAATTTCTTTTGGACCGGTGAGAAGTTTCTAAAGCAGGGCCTCAAATTGGAACTTGTGTATGTTGCTGTGCAGGGAGGTGTAAGCAAGCTGGGTGGTCAGCCTGGGAAAGTCAGATCTTTTGTTGCATCACAATTTATAGCCCTGACTTTGGGATATGTGTAATAATTTCAGAAATATTTTCAGTCTCTTGGGCACAGTGGCTCTAAATGAAAGCGTGAAGAAGGTAGTTACATCAGCATACTCCCACCTGCTTTAAAATATTTTCTCCTTTCCCCACTTTGGCAAATGGCCTAAAGGTGCTGCTAGTTTCCATGTCCCACCTGGTATCCTGAAACTTTTCACCAGCTCTCTTTGATCTACGTTCCTCAGTGTCTTTTGAAGCCTGCTTTAAATCCTGGTATTCAATACTAATTCATTGACTATGGTATGGTCAATACCATACCAAAGATCTGATAAAATAATACACAATTATATACCAGTAGGTAAAAATGTCTTTCTTTCTAGGATATTTTGCATTTTAATGTAGAGCACTCATGATTAACTTTAAAAGACCTAATGTGGTGGAATCTGAGGAACAAGGGTAGTCCACTTAGAGAGACGACTGGAAAAGAGTAGGTTCCAGGAACTCCCAAATAGTTGTTTAGTTAGCTTTCATTTAATGTGGGCTCTATATTTGGGAATATAAGAGAAACCAAAATGTAAAAATAAAATATTCCCGTTATGAGGACATTAGGAGATGGGCATTAGGACAGTTAACATGCTTCAAAAATACAGGCTTAAATATGCTTTGACTTATTTTCACCACCAATGCCAGGAGCATTACATGATGATTGCTTCAAAATTGTGAACTGAAGCAAAGGCAATGCGAATTATATTTAAAGAGCTGGATACAGGTTTTCTCAAATAGATGTCCCAGCTAAAAGTAGGGATTTAGACACTTTACCTAGAACTTTGCAATTTATCTGTAGTTTAAGGTTTACCAGTATTGATATCTATTTTTTCTTTTTTAACATATTTTATTATTTTTATTTTTATAAAATTCAATTTTTATTTTAGATATGGGGGTACATGTTTAGGTTTGTCACATGGGTATATTGCACCCAGGTAGTGAGCATAATACCCAAATCATTTTATCAACCCATGTCCCCCTCTCTCCCTCCCCTCTCTAGTAATCTGAAGTGTCTGTTGTTCCCATGTTTCTGTCCTTGTGTGCTCCATATTTAGCTCCCACTTGTAAGTGAAAACATGCCATATTTAGGTTTCTGTTTCTGTGATAATTCACTTAGGATTATGACCTCCAGCTCCATTCATGTTGCTGCAAAAGACAGGATTTCATTCTTTTCTATGGCTATGTTGTAGTTCATAGTATATATATACTACATTTTAAAAACTCAGTCCACCATTGATGGGCATCTAGGTTGATTCCATGTCTTTGCTATTGTGATTGGCACAGAGATGAACATGTGAGTGCATGTGCCTTTTGGTATAATAACTTCTTTTCATTTGGGGATATACACAACAATGGGATTACTGGGTCAAATGGTAGCTCACTCTATACAGATATTAACTCAAGATGGACTGAAGATTTAAATGTAAGACCTCAAACTCTTAAACTTTTAGAAGAAAGCCTCTGAAATACCTTTCTCAGAGGCTTTCTTGGCAAAGAATTTTTGGCTAAGTCCCCAGAAGCAATTGCAACAAAACGAAAAATTGACAAGTAAGACCTGATTAAACTAAAGAGCTTCTACACAGCAAAAGAAACAAACTATTGATAAACAGACAACCTACAGCATGGGGAAAAATATGTACAAACTCTGCATATAACAAAGGTCTAATATCCAGAATCTATAAGGAACTCAATTCAGCAAGCAAGAAACAAATAATTCCATTAAAAAAATAGGCAAAGGACATGGACACACACTTCTCAAAAGAAGACACAAAAGTGGCCAACAGACATGAAAACATACTCATCATCACTAATCATCAGAGAAATACAAATCAAAACTGCAATGAGATACTATCTCACACCAGTCAGAATGTCTGTTATTAAAAAGTTAAAAAGAGAAAGAAAAGATGCTGGTAAGGCTGTTGAGGAAAGTTCATGCTTATCCACTGTTGGTGGGTATGTAAATTAGTTCAGCCACTGTGGAAAGCAGTTTGAAGATTTCTCAAATTTGTTTTTCATTCTTTATTAAAATTAAGATAATTTCAAATCAAGTTTTAAGTCAAAATTTAAAATAATTTAAACTTTAAACGTAAAACTTTTCTTCAATTTATTCTACACTTTAAAATTGTCTATCTAGTCCATTCACTTGAGACCATATTGTTAAAGGAATTAACAGTTAAATATTCCAGCAGGGTAGTCAAATGTACAATTAGATGTTTGAGGTTTCTTCCAGAATTTGGATCTTGTATATCTCAGAAGACTATTCAGTAGTCTACTTTGATTCTATTACAGCGATGTTGTCTTCTGTTTCCTGTTCATAAACCTGCTTGGAGGAGAGTTTCCAATTTATGCCAAGACTGCAAATTAGCACAAGCTGCTGCTGCTCTCCAGCAAATCAACCCGAGGGAAACTGGGGGGGGGAGAAGGAAAACTCCATGCAGACTCATAAAAATGTGAGAAATCTCCACTGTTGCTGGCAAGTGACAATCAGTAAGCACTTGTGGATTGAAATAATTACTGAATGCTTAATGCTTTAATTGATCAAAAACCTGCCATGGCAGAGAAAGAGAGAGATTAACAGTGAGATCCCGGATGGGAAAATGAGAAAGTTACAGTGTTTGCCATCAGACAGGCATGCAAAACGTTTCAAGAAAACAGAGGTCATCCTCAGAGTTAGAACTTAGTTTAGAGCCCCTGTATAACCAAATATTCTGTTGTGAATAGAACATAACGTCTTGAATGGAAAGGTCTCGGTTTGACTTTGCAGAAAGCCAAACTTGTGAACTTGTTACCAAGATGAACATGCTTTCAAGAAGAGTCCATATTTTTTCCCAGTTACCTATTTTGAATAACAGACATGAAGTAATCTTACAGATTCCAACGGCTTATTATTCCTCTCGGCACATCTATATGATAAGCTTTCCAATTCCCATTTGATAGGTGAGGAAAGTCACTGAAACATTTTCTTGGATGTGGATAGATGGTTTGAAACACTCTCTGTACTATTTTTAAAAAGAATATCACCCACTCGGCTACGTGACAACTTTATTGACACTGTAGCCACATGAAATTTATGTTTTATGGTTCCCCTTTTACCTGTAAATTTACCAATCACAGAGGTTACTTGACCCAGACAGAGCCCTAAATCAATTTCACTAAGTTATTTGAACTTTACCCTGGTGGTGAAATAAATAGCAGTGTATCTACCACTGCTGTGAAGACATCTTGGTACATCCGTGTTTTGTGATAACAACTTTGGAAAAATAAAACACCACACCAATTAGAGATAACCGTATGCTGAAACACAGCTTTAATTTTTTACTATGTAAGCAGCCAATGGTTTTTTTAAAATTATTATTACTAAGTGTGTTTTGATACTATGCTATACTTCTTTTCTAAATGAAGAAATCTATACTATTGATTAAGACTTAGAGCTTCCAACTTTAGTTAATTTTGATATCTACATATGGCATTAATCTCATTTGTTCTACTTGGTGGAACTTTTATAAAATTCTTACTTATTTTAGTTGTGTTCAATGGCCCAAATGTACTTTTTCTAGTCTCTTCCTTGTTTTCTTTCAAATGTTTCTAATATATAACTGTATGCCCACAAAAAGACATGATTTTTGAGATTTATATTTTGTTGTTATCTTGGTATATTTGTTGATAGAAGGGGCTTGTTTCACTGCAAGAGATCAGATTTTGAATTTGAGATTATTATATTTGAAACACAATTGTGCAATAACAAGATGTTCATACAAAGCCTTGGTCACATATCAAGTATTTTATCTCAAGAGCAAGATAATTGGTATTTAGAGGATCTACCCTAGCAGGGAAAGTCAAAGTTAGGATCTCATTGGTAGGGAATATATCACAATTGTTTTCCATTCATCGTATGCTGGCTGGGTTTTTCAAGAATTTGGCTGGATTAGAGAGGGTTTTGCAATCAGGAAAAAAAATGTCCTGGCACTGTAACCTGTGAGGACCCAGAAATGTCAGGGAAAAATAATGTAGTTTTTATAGTTTTTGCAAGTGAATCTTGGATTTCCAAATTGTTAAGTCCAAAGATAATGCTCTATGGAGACTGGCTTCCCTGGATTCTTTGAACCCGCTGCACACTGATTTAATGAACTGTAAATACACTTTAAAATATACATGCATTTTAACAGTAAAGAAAAAGTCAACAGCTAATATAGTGCCTCATGCCTTCAATTTTTTTTTTTTTTTTTTTGAGACGGAGTCTCGCTCTGTCGCCCAGGCTGGAGTTCAGTGGAGCGATCTTGGCTCGCTGCAAGCTCCGCCTCCTGGGTTCATGCCATTCTTCTGCCTCAGCCTCCCGAGTAGCTGGGACTACAGGCGCCCGCCACCACGCCCGGCTAATTTTTGTATTTTTAGTACAGACAGGGTTTCACCATGTTAGCCAGGATGGTCTCGATCTCCTGACCTCGTGATCCGCCTGCCTCGGCCTCTGAAAGTGCTGGGATTACAGGCGTGAGCCACCGCGCCCGGCCTCATGTCTTCAATTTTATATCACAAACATTTAAAATGCATATGTGTATTTTATAGATTTAACCATAGCATGTATAGAGTTTGATATGCTGGTCAATTCAATTAACCTGTAATTAACATCATAATACTGTTTTTATTTTAAATGAACATTGCACCGATATTGTCTACTCTTTCTTGTATCTTTGTCACCCAAGAAAAATGTAAACTTCTCAAGCAAGAGCTTTGCTTTAATTTTCTTTCATGGTACTTAAAATCCTTTGCACAATTTATGTTTTCCACATCAATGCTGATGGAAAAATAAAATAGCAATAAGAATGCAGCAGATCTGTATTGCATGAACTCTTTGGAGCACAGTGTAGTAAATGTGGAAGGACAGGGAAAAGAGTTCAGCCTGACATTTTGGACTTTGCAATCCAAGAATAAAAAGACATAGAAATCATATTACAAAGAAGAAAGGAAAATGCTAAATGAAAGTCCAATTACATGATGTATACATGTAGAAGAAGGGCTCCCTAAAATAAAAAAAATCAAGCTGAATGTCAGCTGAATTTTTGGCAAAAATAGAGAAGAATAAAATTTCCAGAGGGGGATAAGAAAGAATGAGCTATCCAGATTGGAGGAGGAAAACATTTCTCTTTATTTTTTTTTCCAGGTTACTTTTGTTGTTATTTCTGGAACAAAATAAAAAGCTATTAATCAGTAAGAATCCGGGAGTTCATAGCATTGTCGTGTGTAGACAACAGTGTCTCTAGGTAGGAATATAGTTAAATTCTACAAGAGAAAAGGAATTAGGATTTTGAAACACACTGTGCATAAAAAGACTGTAAAAACATGTTATTACTCTGTAATTAATATTATTTATTTCCCATAATTTAAAAAAATCCAGTGAATTAGAATGCCTGAAAAGTAATTAAGTATGAAAAATTTGTTTTTTGTTGACACAGTAAAAACTAAATGGAAAATTTTTCTTAACATTCTGTCTTGCTATACTTTTTATTACTTTCAAAATACATTAACTCTGCATTTAATTTGCATTTTACTTTGTCCTTTAGAGACTTCCATAAATTTTAAGTTTTTCTTCTAATATGCTCTCCATGTTTATTGTTTAGGAATAATTTATACATGAGTTGCATAATGTATAATTCTGGTGCATATACATACATATTTTAATAAATATTGTTAGACTTATATGTGTATATGAAAAATTAAAAGTTTTATATCAGCTTTATGGCATTATAATGAAACACATTAATAATAAATATTCTAGGAACAAATTGTTGGAATAAGAAAGTATTTATTGAACAAAGAAATGTAGTAGGAAGGGAAGCAGAAAATACTATTTATTTGTTCACACTAATAAGGAAATGCCATAAGGTAAAATATATAACAAATTATAAAAGTACATATTTGAATAATTTATACACAATATATCTTAAACATTGAATAAAGGACTCAGTGGAAAATTCTTAGATCATTTACAATATTGTTCCTGAAACTTTAAAAATATTTATGTATGTCTATAAATTTGAGACTCTTTGTGCCTATAATTTTTCTTTATTTAGTCATCTATTGGTACTTTCTTTGGCCTGAAACAATTTCTTCAAATTGATCAGGTTCATACTATATCTAACTTTAGCAGTAGATGAATTGTAAATCTTTCTAATTCTGCATTTTGTGGGATTTGATGGTATTGAATGTGCTGTCATTTTCCAGTAAACAAATGTACAAAAATTTGTGTAAATACTTTCATATTTACAAAATCTAAAAATGGATATATTCATTAGTCATATGATCTCTTTCCCTCATTTATTTATATCTATATTAATTATACTGGCTGTAAGCTACCACCCATCTAAAAACAACTTTTTGAGAGAAAAAGACTTTCTAGTTTATTTGCGTAGAGGTGTTTGTAGTATTCTCTGATGGTAGTTTGTATTTCTGTGGGATCGGTGGTGATATCCCCTTTATCATTTTTTATTGTGTCTATTTGATTCTTCTCTCTTTTTTTCTTTATTAGTCTTGCTAGTGGTCTATCAATTTTGTTGATCGTTTCAAAAAACCAGCTTCTGGATTCATTGATTTTTTGAAGGGTTTTTTGTGTCTCTATTTCCTTCAGTTCTGCTCTGATTTTAGTTATTTCTTGCCTTCTGCTAGCTTTTGAATGTGTTTGCTCTTGCTTTTCTAGTTCTTTTAATTGTGATGTTAGGGTGTCAATTTTGGATCTTTCCTGCTTTCTCTTGTGGGCATTTAGTGCTATAAATTTCCCTCTACACACTGCTTTGAATGCATCCCAGAGATTCTGGTATGTTGTGTCTTTGTTCTCGTTGGTTTCAAAGAACATCTTTATTTCTGCCTTCATTTCGTTATGTACCCAGTAGTCATTCAGGAGCAGGTTGTTCAGTTTCCATGTAGTTGAGCGGCTTTGAGTGAGATTTTTAATCCTGAGTTCTAGTTTGATTGCACTGTGGTCTGAGAGATAGTTTGTTATAATTTCTGTTCTTTTACATTTGCTGAGGAGAGCTTTACTTCCAACTATGTGGTCAATTTTGGAATAGGTGTGGTGTGGTGCTGAAAAAAATGTATATTCTGTTGATTTGGGGTGGAGAGTTCTGTAGATGTCTATTAGGTCCGCTTGGTGCAGAGCTGAGTTCAATTCCTGGGTATCATTGTTGACTTTCTGTCTCGTTGATCTGTCTAATGTTGACAGTGGGGTGTTAAAGTCTCCCATTATTAATGTGTGGGAGTCTAAGTCTCTTTGTAGGTCACTCAGGACTTGCTTTATGAATCTGGGTGCTCCTGTATTGGGTGCATATATATTTAGGATAGTTAGCTCCTCTTGTTGAATTGATCCCTTTACCATTATGTAATGGCCTTCTTTGTCTCTTTTGATCTTTGTTGGTTTAAAGTCTGTTTTATCAGAGACTAGGATTGCAACCCCTGCCTTTTTTTGTTTTCCATTTGCTTGGTAGATCTTCCTCCATCCTTTTATTTTGAGCCTATGTGTGTCTCTGCACGTGAGATGGGTCCTACAAATATAAAAATCTTATCAATTGTAGAAACATCAATATGGGCAAGGTCTGCAGACATATGAGTATATATTTATCTACAGGGAGAGGTATGCCTGTCTTCCATAGCTAGCCTTTATTCATTCATTTAACAGAAATACTGAGTCCCTACTGTATGTATGGAAGAGACTAGGTTTCAACAATAGGAAAATAAGTTAGAAGTGGTCTATACCTGAGAATTTGCAGTCTCTTACCTGAGATACACAAATAATTTCAATAAAGTGCTGTATTATAATAGAGACGTGGCTATAATACTAAAAAGGAGCACTCATAATATTCACTATTAATACTACTACAAGATTGCTTTGTGGAGTAGAATCCCCGTTGTTCTACTGGCATGGCTTGAGCCATTCAAATATTGAAGGGAATTCTGGGGTTTCTTTGATTTCAGCAAAGGGATACAATGCGTTGTTTTCATCATTGCATGGCCATTGCCAGAGAGTTTTACAGAGTGTTACTGTTGAGCATCCCCAGGCCAGACCTTGCTCTTATTCAGAAACTAAGCTTATGTCGGCCAGGCATGGTGGCTGACGCCTATAATCCTAGCACTTTGGGAGGCCGAGGCGGGTGGATCACCAGGTCAGGGGTTCGAGACCAGCCTGACTAAAATGATGAAACCCCGTCTCTACTAAAAATACAAAAAAATTAGCTGGGCATGGTGGCGGGCTCCTGTAATCCCAGCTACTCAGGAGGCTAAGGCAGGAGAATTGCTTGAACCCGGGAGGTGGAGGTTGCAGTGAGCCGAGATCGCGCCACGGCACTCCAGCCTGGGTGACAGAGCAAGACTCTGTCTCAAAAAACAAAAACAAAAACAAAACAAAACAAAACAAAAACTAAGCTTATGTCATCTTATAATAGAAACGTAATGGACGAGAAGGTCCCAAACAAGGCAAACAGAGCCTTCATTAGATGCTTCTGGCTGTCAGGAATTGGAGCTTGGAGTCTGAGTTTTCTCTCACCACACCCCGTCTGCCATCTCTGCCCTCCATCTATGCCATTTCATGCAGTTGCCTCCTGCCCTAGAGGGATGAACATGTTAGATGGAGAAGTTTCTTCTGCAGGAACATTGTTCAAGAACAAATCATCAGGCACGTTTCCTTGACTTCAGATTTATGAAACTTAATCTATTCATTTTCAATCCTCTCTGGAGGCCAGGGACAGATGTATCTCTCTCCTACTTTAATATCTATTTATTATTTTGTATCTATCTGCCTATTTATCATCTATATAGCTATACACATATACATATATGTATATACATGTATGCGTGTGTATATGATTTCATAATCTTTGTTCCCTACTACTTTATTCTAGCATGTAAAATCCCTCACTTCATATTTCTTTTTGTAAATGATGTTTCAATTTTACATTAGAGAACAGCAAAATGTAACGTGCTTGTTAATAAATTGTTCCTTTGTGCTTCCCATGCCCCGTGTACTCTTTCCTATTTTGCTTTAATGTCAATTGCAATATTACCTACTGAGAATGAAATTGATGTAAAATATAAGATTCATGATTTAATTTTCATAACCCAATTGCTGAATTGGAAGACACTTGGCATTTATAATGTGCCAATTTTAAGAATGGCTAAGACGTGTTTTTGTGTCACATTGATTATTCTTAATAAAAATGTATATATTTACTTAACCCCTTATTTTTGCAGAACATATTGATGCTCTGAAAGATAACTCCAGAAGAGTATGAGGAGACATACACAGTCTACACAGGCCTGTAAGGTAATTTTTAGAATTTGTGCTGGTTCAGTGCCTATGGGAAGCCAGAAATCGTAATCAGTGCATAGCAGAAAGGACATTCAGCTGGTCACAGGGAGTTACTAAGCAGATAAAGACAACGTTGCTGAAGACAGCCTTGTGACAATAGTAACAGGATCAGGCCCAGTAATTAGGCAGTTTGTGGCAGTTGATAGGAAAAGACAAAGAATTATCTGTGGTTAACCCACACACGCAGGCACTTTGGTTGCTGAAGAATCACAGATGGCACAAAAAAATTGTGGATCAGATGGGTCCCAAATTAGGAGCACTGAAAATACAAGCTGATGTATTTTTCTAAAAGAAGGCCATTTTATACAATTCTTACACAAAATCACAAAGTTGTTTAGAAAAAAATCAAAAAGAACAAACGTAAATGGAAGGATATGCAATGTCATAGTAAAGGGAGAAATAGAACAGAAAAGAGTGATCAGAAGGAACTCTCCACAATTGACCTATACAAATACAAACAAAGTGATTCAGAAATTGTTCCTGTCCTCAAGGGGTTCATAGGTTAATGCAGGACGCATGTGCACGCGCACATACACACACACATATACACACACACAGATGTGTAAATATCTATAAAATAAGACAAGATGTTATAAATACTACAATAAAGTTTAAAAACATATCTGGGTACTGAGAATTTAGTAATTCTTTTTATGTGTGAGGGTGGGAGATTTTTAAAAGGCCAAATAAAACATGTGATGTTTATGCTACCTCTTGATAATTGAGAAGAGTTTGGAGAAGTAATGTGGACACAAAGTAGGAAATGAAGAATTAGAAATTAGTGCCCAAGGTCAGAAGGGACAAGATAGGAGAATGATTCAATGTAGAGATTGTAGGCAATGCACAAGATTGTATGTTCCTTTATGTGTGTGTATGTGTGTGTGTGTCCTGCCACTAGCTTTCCTAGGGTCAGGTATGATGATAGAGCCGCAAATGGGAATGAGTGTGAACATTGATTGTTAGAAAGCATAGCTGCTAAAAATCAGAAAAGTGTGATGGTAAGAGCTGGGCAGGTCATTTAAGCTTTGCTAATTCTCAAATCAACACAAACACTTTTCAAGAGATACACACTAGTTAGGTGATCAGGGAGTACTTGTAAAAGGTCAGAAGCTTCCAATGTACTTCCAGTACTTGTCTAAATCATTCTATATAAAATAGAATATCTGATCACCAAAATATTGCAAGGAATATTATTATTTATCCTTATCTATTAGGAAAAGAAAGCTAAAAGGCAGAAATTCTCAAGTTATTTTCCAGGTGACTGTTTAATTTATCTAATTATGAGAAACTACACGAATCTTCAAAAAATAGCTTCTTTCTTCAGATTTACAATAAATGAACCGAAGTATTATTGACAGAATACTATAATAATTAAGATTGGTCTAAAATGGTTGAGATTAGCCAAACTCTCAGTTAAAGCAAATGAGCTAAGACTTACAGAAAAAGTAATCTGCCTTAAATGCCATTTTCTCTTTGCTTGGCCCCAAATGGCTGAATAAAAATGCTGAAGCTTCAGTCTCTTTAATACAGAAATAGACTTCAGTATCTGATGCTATCATCAGGAACTATGTATCTTGTGTGAGTGATTTTTTTTTGCTGTGAGAAGCAAGGTGTATTCATTGCCTATTTCTGTGGAACAAATAATCCCTGAACTTAGCAACTTAAAATAATAAACAGTTATTGTTTCATGATTTCTTTGGGTCAGGGATCTGTGTGTGGCTTAGTTGTGTGTTTGTGGTTCAGTGTCTCTCACAAGGCCTAAATCAAGGTTGTGGCCAGGGCCAGAGTCCTTTCAAGGCTCACCTGGGAGAAGAAGGATCTGCTTTGAAGGTTATTCACCTGATCATTGTCAGGCCTCAGAGGACCCATTTCCAGGCTCACTCACATGCTTACTGTCAAACACCAGGATTTTGCTGGTTATTAGCTGGAGATCTCTCTGAGTTCATTTCCTGCTGTGTGGCCTTTCCATAGGGCAGGTGAAAATATGGTAACTGGCTTCCCTCCAAGCAAGCAATTAAGAGAAGAAGAGAGATCATCTAAGAGAGAAGCAAAAGTCTAACCTCAGAAGTGCCATCCAATCATTTACGATGAATCCTGCTCCTTAGATGCAAGTCACTAGGTGTAGCCCACACTCAAAGGGAGGAGGTGTGACAAAGAGGGGAATACTAGGAAGTGGGTGGGGATCACTGAGGGTCGTAATGGAAGTTATCTACTACAATCTGGCTTCACGTTTTAGTGTTTTGAAAAACCATTCACACACTCCAAAATCCCAGTTAATGGTGTTGTAGCTCACTGCATAATCCTCCGATTTGTTCTCAAGTTTTTAGTTGTCTGTATTTATTATTATAAGCTGCAGCACTTTTTTATTTAGGAAAATAAGGAAATTGAAAACACAAAGGTGTTGCAGAATATGGGAAATCTATACTTAACAAATGCATGGAAGATGACACAAAATCCCATCCACATTCCATTTCTCTTGTGAAATTTGTCACAGTGGAGGGAAAATAATGCTATGCTCAAAAGCCTATAGGTAACAGCAAACGGTCCAAGTCAAAACAGTTCTGATCTATTCTTCATAGGGTGTCTAAACTGGAAATATAGTTGACATTTTATATTAAATGCAATTGAATTGGTTCATGGTTTTCCCCTTTACATGAATTTACTAATACTGTTGTATTACAAATGCTATATTTTATAAGATCCATAGTTTACTTTGTTTTTATCTATCTTTGGAGAGCAATCAAGAGACATAGAAGCAGATAATCAGAAATGTGAGGAAGGGTCTTTAGGGATTACAAATATATTTGTTTCTGTAAGTGGAAAGATCTTACTGAAAGGCAATAATTACTAATGGAAAGAGCTCAGTAGCTGGTTTTTAATATTTCAAAATAGCTAATGGAAAATGAACATTTAGCCATGATAAAACTGTATAGACTAAATGATTAGTTTATTTGCTTTTTTTCTGTAGTTATATCACTGAAATATGAAAATTGTCACGTATCTGAAGTTGTCATTAGCATATATTTGCACATGTGTGTATATATGTGAATATATATGTATGTATGTGTATATATATTTGTGTGTGTGTATATATATACACACACAAACATACACACACAAACATACATACACAAACACACACCTCAATAGTGGTGGTCAAATAAATTATTGTTGAGTAAATTCGGTTGGATGAGCAACACACCAATATTAGTTTTTTAAAAAATGTTGAAAACAACTACTCAACCCCTGTATTTACAAATGAGAAAAATTTGACACAGAAATAAAACTGACTTCTTGCAACACATATAGCCAGTTAGTGGCAAATTTGATATTACAACCAAAACTTCTGATTCTTTTTTTAATTTCTTCTAAAAAAAAAAGCAACAAGAACAACAGAAAACGGGATACATGTGCGGAACATGCAGGTTAGTTACATAGGTATATGTGTGCCATGGTGATTTGCTGCACCTATTGACTCATCCTCTGAGTTCCCTCCCCTCGCCCCGTACCCCTCAACAGACCCTGATGTGTGTTGTTCCTCTCTCTGTGTCCATGTTTTCTCATTGTTAAGCTCCCACTTATGAGTGAGAACATGAGGTATTTAGTTTTCTGTTCCTGTGTTAGTTTGTGACGATGATGGTTTCCTGTTTCGTGCATGTCCCAGCAGAGGACATTATCTCATTCCCTTTTATGGTTGCATAGTATTGAATGGTGTATATGTACCATATTTTCTTTGTCCAGTCTATCATTGGTGGGCATTTGGGTTGGTTCCATGTCTTTGCTATTGTAAATAGTGCTGCAATAAACATATGTGTGCATGTGTCTTTATAGTAGAATGATTTATATTCCTTTGGGTATACGCCCAGTAATGGGATTGCTGGGTAAAGTGGTATTTCTGGTTCTAGATCCATGACGAATTGCCATACGGTCTTCCACAGTGGTTGAACTAATTTACATTCCCATCAACAGGGTAAAAGCGTTCCTATTTCTTCACAGCCTCGTCAGCATCTATTGTTTCCTGACTTTACTAATTGCCATTCTAACTGGTGTGAGATGATATCTCATTGTGGCAAAACTCTTGATTTTTAACCCTCTTTTATTTTGGCTATAAACCAAGACTCTGACTTCATCTAGGTAAGGGCCAACTTTCTGAACAGGAAGAAAGAAAATAATATTTTTTAATTAGGACAAGCATGAAGACAAGAATCTAGCCTCCCTGGACAGCAGATGTCTTTCTTCTTTCTGCTCCAGGGCCTTGTCCCAAGAACCTACGTAGCTATGATGGACAAGATTAAGTAACAAACCACACAAGGGCTGAAAGCTGCTGGAGAAGTGCTCTGGTCACCTGTCCTTAGGCAGTAATTCTGGAAGGTATTTTGTATGCTTTCATTAGTTCTAGCTAAACTGAAGCCCTCTGGAGGTTCATTATGACAGTGTTGATAATGTGCTTTTGTTTTAAATCACCATTCCTGTGGTTTGACATACATAGAAATATTCACCGATTTTATGTATATGTTTAGATGATTTGTGACATATATATCGTCAGTTAAATATCATCAGAATCAAAGATGTGGGAAATTACCATCACCCCTTAGTTTCTGCACGTCCCATTAGTCAATGTCCTACTCCCATCTCTTGCAATAATTGATGAACTTTCTTCACTATAGTTTTACTTTTTCTAGAATTTTGTATAAGTGGAATTATACAATGCAATGTCTCATGTGTCAGGCTTCTTTCACAAAAAGATATTGATATTGTGCGTATCAATATTCCCTTCCTTTTCATTGCTAAGCAGTATTACATTGTATGGATGTGTCATTTTTTTTTGCTTATTCATGTGTGATAGACCAGTTGTGGTATGCCCACACCACTTTCTAGTTCTATGAACATTCACATGCATTAGGGAGCATATGTGTGTTCATTTTTCTTGGGTAAATGTCTAAAAGTGGTATTGGTAAATCATTTGACAAGTATATGTTTAACTATCCAAGGAATTAACAAAATAGTTTCCAAAGTGACTGTGCCATTTTGCATTCCCACCAGAAGTCATCCTTATCAATGTTTGCCTTGACCAGTCTTTTTAATTTTAATCATTCTGTAGCATGTGTAGTGGTATCTCACTGAGGTTTCAACTTGTATTTCAACTAATGAAGTTGAGCAGGGTTTTGTGTGATTTTTTTTTTTTGCCATTTATATATCTTTCTTGGTTATCTCTGCTTCTTTCTGTCTCCAGTTCTTTCTTAAATTATTTGTCATGTTAATGAGTTAGAAAGAAGTCTTTATTCTGGATTAGAGCTTTTTAACAGATTATTACATATATTTTCTCTGATATATCTTTTGCTTTTTCATGTTTAGAATCTTTCAAAAGCAGGAGCTTTAAATTTTGATGGAGTGTAATTTATAATTTTTTTCTTTTATGATTAATGCTTTTTAACTTTCTAACTTAATGCTTTTTTTGCCTAATAAATCTTTGCCTAAGCTGAGGACAATTCTCTTCTCCTGTGTTTTCTTATGGAAGATTTATAGTTTTAGGTTTTCTGAACAGGTCTATGATCTCTTTCAAGTTAATTTTTTGCATATCACTGCTTCCATCCTGTTCCGTTGTTCTATATGTATAGCCTTATGTCAATACTGTGCTGGCTGATATCATTGCACATATTTTGTTGCATATTTTAAGTATTTCATGTTTTTTCATGTGATTATGTTGTAATTTTAATTTAAATTGCCATTTGTTTATTATCACTATATAGAATTACAATCGATTTTTGTATATTGCTGTTATGCCCTGTTGCTCTGCTAAACTAACTTAATAGTTTCAATTGGTTTCTTTAAGCAGATTATTTAACGTATTCTACTAAGAAGATAGCATATTCATTCTATACAGACACTTTTACATCTTCCTTTTTAATTTTTATGCCTATTATTGCTTTCCCTTCTTTACTGCACAGCCTAAGACCTCAAGTAGTCCATGATCATGAAATGCAATGGTTGTAATATATAATGCATTATCCTGAAGCAGCTGGCCCCACAGAGCTCTGACACAGCCTTCTAAAAGCACAGTTAAAATGCCAGTTTAGAGGCAACACTCTGAAAGAATGGGTATTATCCTTCTGGGTGCATTACATGCATTAAATTAAAGATTTATATGGTTCATTGTCCTCAATAAAAAAGGATGCCAAGGAATGAAAAGTGATATACAATCAGTCTCTAAGACTGAGATGGTTTGTGTTATGCATTCCCACAACTCCGATTTCAATTGAACTGAAGGTCGTGGTTCCCAGTGTGGCACACTCTTGCCAGAGTCAAATAAAGAATTCCACTGGGCCACAAGTTATGGCAACTGCCAGGGCTCTTTGGACTTTTTGTGACCAGGAACCAGCAGATGAGAAGAGGAGTCACCATAAATCAGAGGCAATTGACTCTGGTAGACAAGAAGACGTAACACTGCTTCCAAGCAGTGAGCGCAGGGGGCTGTAGATGTGCTGAACCCAGGTGATGTACTAGGTGGTTCTGGGTACTAAATACATATAGCAATACTGGCCTGATAAGAGTGTGATTTCCAGGGCTCAGATACTGCAGAGAAAATGGTTTGGGTCACACCAGATAAGCCAGTAAGACCTGCCAAGGTGACAGCGAGGATAAGACTTTAAAATGGATAATGGAGGAGAAATAGAAGGAGTAGCAGTGTGGCCCTGAGCATAAATTTTCAAACAGGCCAGCAGTTAGTTCCACCAACTTTCCTCTTCTACATTTCCCCTCAGAGAGAGAGGGAGAGGCACTTGCACCACACAGGAGTATTGCTAGAACCTGCAGAAAGAAGGTTTGTGGGGTGGAGTGGGAAGTGGGGGCTCTAATCTCTTTCTGAGAAGGTGCAACTGACTGCAGGCCCCTGCTGCTGTCTCACATTTTCCCTGAGGCTATGCTGGTCACTGCTGTGTCTACCCGTAATGGAGCACACCAGCTGTGCTAATGCAGGCCTGTTCCCATGAGATGGGGGACTCCTTAGTGGATTACTTTGGTTTCAGGACTCCCCATCAACTCTTCTGAGTCTTTTCCATATGGTGCTGCAGTGGTCTGACATTCTTCCTACCCAATTCACTTTCCTTCCCCTTTCCTTTCCTTCACAGGTGTCAGACCAGCATTGTGGTCTAAAGATCGCCCTGCTTTCTTTGGCTCTATTTTTTTTCACAGTTGTTTCCCCAATAAATCTCTTGCATGTCTAATCTCATTTTAGCATTTGCTTTTTGGAAGGCCCAAACTATCATATAAGTCAATATAAAATGAGCGATTATTTTAGACTTTGAGTTAGCATTCTCACAAAGGAAGATACACAAATGGCCAAAAAAAAAGCATGTGAGTTATCAGAAAATGTAAATTAAAGTCATAGTTACATGTCATCTAACACCCACTAGGACTAAAATTAGAAATATTGACAACAGTAAATGTGTGAAAAGTTACAAATAGAACTCTCGATGATTGCTGGTGATTGTATAAAAGATTACTAAAACTCTGGAAGTGCTTTAGCAATTTCGTACACAGTCAATTATACACATACTTTTTGAGGTAAGAACTGCACTTCTATTAATATAAATGCATTAAATGAAAGTTTATGTATAAAGATGGATTTCTACAAGAATATTCACGGAAGCTTTATTTGTAATAGCCAAAATTTGGTGGCAGCCCAAATGTCCATCAAAAGAATGCATAAAAATATTTTGTAGATTTTAACAATAGAATAACACTAATCAATAAGAGGAAATGTAATACTGAATCAGAAAACAACATTCGTCTGTCTCAAAATCACTGAACCAGATACAAAACTTACTATATGATTTTCTTTATACACAATTCTAAAAAAATACAATTAGTCTATAGCAACAGAGAAGAGATTGGTAGTCATCCGAGATCACACCACTGTACTCCAGCCTGGGGAACAAGAGCAAAACTCCATCTTAAAAAAAAAAAAGGTCTCCAAAACCTAGTTCATTTTGTAATGTAAAACGTCCCCTTAGGGTGTTAAATGTGTGTATTGTTTTATACCATTTAAAAAAATCAAGGTCCACCTGGGCATTGATCTGTAGCTGATTACAACCCTGGTGAAACAATAATCCCAAAGCGTTTGAAAGGATTAGGAGTGTTTTGTAAGCATGTTTGGGGTAGAACATGCCTTTATAACTTTTAATCCTCGTTGAGGTACAGTGTGAGTACAGGAGCTGTGTGTGGAATATCCTCGTGTTAGAATCATTCTGCTAATATAGTGGAGAACAAACCCTCCCCCTTCATCTCCCCTCTTCCATCGTCCTGAGGTTCTAGTGTTGAAATAAGAGCAGTGAGAGCAAGCAAGAGTAAGGAAAGAAAGAACTAATATTCACTGGGTGCCCACTAAAGGTTTTGTCTATTTTTTTCTCACCGTCCATAGCCCTATGAAGGATGTGTAATGACTCATGTTTTTACAGTGAAGGAACAGGGAAGAAAGAAAGCTGGGGAAACTGAGCAAGATTATCTGGCTAGTAAGAAATTGGAGTTGAAGGCCAGGCGCGGTGGCTTACACCTGTAATCCCAGCGCTTTGGGAGGCCAAGGCGGGCAGATCTCCTGAGGTCAGGAGTTCGAGACCAGCCTGGCCAACATGGTGAAACCCGTCTCTACTAAAAATACAGAAATTAGCTGGGTGTGGTGGTAGGCGCCTGTAATCCCAGCTACTTGGGAGGCTGAGGCAGGAGAATCGCTTGAACCCGGGAGGCGGAGGTTGCAGTGAGCCAAGATTGCACCACTGCACTCCAGCCTGGGGGACAAGAGCGAGACTTCGCCTCAAAAAAAAAAAAAATTTGGAGTTAAAGCCAGGTCTCTCTGACCCATGAGCCCAAACCTTCTAGGTCCACATCAGCATTTCTCAACTGCTCTCCCCAAGGGGACATTTGGCAATGTCTGGAGACATTTTTGACTGTCACATCGTAGGGGTGGGGGTGGAGATGCTACTGGCATCTAGTGGATAGAGGCCAAGGATGCTGCTAACCATCCACCAGTGTGTAGGATAGCCCCCATAGACAACAAAGACTGACCCAGCCCCAAATGTCAATAGCACCGAGGCCCAGAGAGCCCAGTCTGTGTTAGGAACAGGAAGAGGACAGGCTTCCCCTGCAAGTGCAACTTGTGTTCCCTGGAGTGGCCTGTCTCATTTCCTGAGAATCTCTATAAAACCTAGTTTGAAAATATTTCATATACAAAAAAGTAATTATATTTGAAGTAATTAAACATCAACCAAGGACATGACTGTGACCTTTGTGAGAGAGAAAGAGGAAGAGGAGGGGAGAGAGAGAGAGAGGGGAGAGAAGAGAGGGGAGAGGGGAGATCTTAAGGCTTGCAGCAAGTGAAATGATATCATTTGAGTCTGATTTCAAATAGAAAGAGTATTGGATTTGTGATTAGATATTTGCCAAAGATCAACTACCCAGTGTTTAAACGGGTATTACATAAAAGGACAATAACAAATTTGATCAATACTAAGTTCTAAATCTGTACTCTGTATGGTAAAGTTATACAGGAGAGCAAGAGAGAGCAATTGTAATAGCGACCATTAACACAACATTTTTGTGAATGTGACACCAAATCTCTACAAACAAGTGATTACATTCTTACCTTATTTTGCAATTTCTACCTTTTATGATAATAAATCACTTCTAAGGGTTTCTCATACAAATTTTGAGGAAAAATTCAGATCTCCTGACTTGGGGCTATTGGTTTTTCTGTCCTGTTTTTAAAATACATATTTTAAACTTCCCCTTTTGGAGCCAGAGAGCCAGTTATTGGTCCTTGCAGCATGTCAGATCATTGAGCAATTTCTCAGGTTCAATAAAACAAGATATACTGTGTCCTGCCTGCCATTAAAAAAAAAAAAAACCCATGAATGACACTTGGAGTGTTCCAGATTGACTACTGGCTGAGCGTGTGTGTGAACAACAGCTGCACCTTCCAGCTCTCTCGGGATTAGTTGCTCAGACATGAGAACTTTCACTGAAGAGCCACGGCTGGCTCCTACAGACACTGTCTCCTTACTGGCAACCTTCAGACACAGCCTTTGGGACCAAGGACATGGTTGATGTTACCTGTGCTGAAGAACAGGAGATATGGTTGCTACTGGTCTACAGTCAAGTCTGCATATGACGGGCTGGGGTGCCCATGTGTGGACGTGTGCAGCTCCGGTCCCTATCTAGGGACACAAATCGTGATCAAACTTAAATTTTTGTCAGGAGTAGCTGAAAAGCACTATACATTTCTCAAGTGTGATGACAGAAAGCAAAAGAGATTGTGCTGAGGGTCAAACGCTTTATACAAAGGAAGTGAAACAGGTTGCACTTCTGATTGATGGATTTTTAACCCAGGCAATCCTCTGAGCATTTTGGGTTCCTTCCTCGAACTTACAGAGGCGTAGCTAATTCAGAACAGCTTCTGTGGATGGCCTTCTCCCTGCATCGCCCTTGAGCCCTCCCCTGGTTCCCAGCCTCTCAGGCTCACAGTGGAGGTGTGCTGCTGAGGAAACAAGGTCAAGTTGGCAACCAGCACTCATTTCGAAAGGCATCCTCCAGTCCTACAGGAGATGGTCCTTCAGGGCCCTTAGAAGGGCCTGATCTTGGGTGTAAAATGAGCATCTCCACTTAGACTTTCTCATTCAAAGATGTTGATCCTCACCAGAACTGAGGTGCTCACCTCTGCCTGTGCACCTTGCACAGGGCGGTCCTGCTGGCCTTTGGTGGTCCATCACGGTGGCTGGTTTTGTGCTTAGTTATGAGGGTCTTCACGAACATCTTTTACCCCATAACATCCCATAAGCGCAAACTCAGTAAACATTGAAAGTGCCTGTAGGAAAAGCCTCACAAATGCTATAGAAACGGGGAGGTTACGTCAAAGTGGGGACATGATGGCAAATGTTGCAGAACCTCACTGCTGCAGTGCATTTGGTGGTATGAATTATTCCAATATACAGAGAGCAAATTAGTACTGTCCTACCCTAGTGCTCTATACCCACCAGCCTGCAAAATAGCTGACCTGAGAGAGGTGGAGGGACATTTAGGGAGCATCAATTGAGATGGCTGTTGGCTTGGAGAGGGTCACAGAGGCTGGTAGCTGTGTGGACTTGCAGGCAGCCCCAAATGCTCACCTATGTGCAGAGTCAGCATGTCCTCCCTCCCCTGGTAATGTGGTCGCCTGCATCTCTGTGGCCAGGGCTCTCGTTCATCATTCAGTCTGATGGCTTGAGTGCCTCTATGTTTGCTACATGCTGAGACCGTATTCTAGTGCCGTATTCTGGAGGTACTGGGTGTACCTACAGATTTAAGAATGCAAATCTGGAGGTACACTCAGTGGATTCAAAGTAGTCTCATAGAACAAAGAGACTTATATAGTGACCTTTGCTGCATCCACAGTATACACTACAGAGGTCTCTGAACTGAAAATGAATGTGGAAGCAAGGGAACAGGTGATGTTCAGCTCTCAGATCTCACATGGCATTTATTTGGCTTGAGGTGCCCCTCTCCCCCCGTCCCCTGGCTGTGGGCTCATGGATTGGCAGAGCCCGGTTATGGCTTCCGTTTTACTTGCAAATATCCAGAGGAATGTACGATCTACCAGAAAATTGTGCTCAGGCATCCCTTTGTCACATTAAAAGCATTATGGACACACGACATTTTATTAAGTATTTTGTTCTGGTATCACTTTATTAAGTAAATTATCAAAATCCTTATTTAGCCATGGACTCTCATTAAAGCATGTTCTGGAAACCTTGGCCAAGGTTAGGAGCCTGTAAAGTTTGATTCATTGCAAGAGAAAAGTGATTAGCAGTTGGAGAGTGACATTGATGGGCCCCATTAAAAGGTCATTGGATGTGGTGGTGGCAAGCGAAGGTTGGAGTTGGAGGTCAGCAGGATGCCCTGATTTAGAACCAAGCTTACCTTTGCATAACCTATAGTGACACTCTCTTCATCTCCCCAGGCCTTAGCCATGTCTCCCTGAGGTTCATACTGTTTGGAATTTCACAGGCTCATTTATCAAAAAAAAAAAGGCTTTTAATTTGGGAGACGGCTTGATTTTTCTTTTATTAATGATGCACATTCAAAATAAACAAATGCCATCTCCTGTTGGAAAGGGTATAATCTCCAAGTGTAAAATTGAACAAATTTAGCTTAATGGGAAACTCACAATGTTGACCTTTTTCTCAATGCATTACGACTGGTAATAACCTTGGTGCAGACACATGCCAGTTCTTTTGAAAACCATAGGTCTAGCTCACATCTGCAAAGATGGAAGGTGGCGGGAAAGAGAAATATTGGGGGCAAGGAAAAGGCCCTAGAGAGAGTCAGGCGTTGAAGCAGTGGCTCAGGTAAAAACTTAGTGTCCAGAAATGTACAATTAGCAGATTAACTTTTTTTTTTTTGATAGAGATAGGATTACTTGTAATTTTTTTCCTAAGAAAAAGTCATGGAGTGTCAGATTTTTCAGAGCACTTTAAATCCTTTTTACCCTCTCCTGATGTCTACAAATGAGAAATAGCTCATCAAGTTACCCAGGCTGGTGAATGAGAGCCTGCCAGCCCTTTCTAGCAGTTTTGGGGGACTCTTGTCTCTCCCAGGGTAGTAAAAAGCATACTAGGCTTTGAGACACAAGGTTTTTCCTCCTCAAATTTTGTAGTAAGTGTAATTTTGGCTTCCATGTAATTCTGGACATTAGAATATTATTGTTTCACATATGCATTAAAATTCTATATTATGAGTATCAGACTGCTCCTCTTTTTTTTTTTTTTTTTTTTTGAGACGGGGTCTTGCTCTGTTGCCCAGGCTGGAGTGCAGTGGCACAGTCACAGCTCACTGCATGCTCAACCTCCCAGGCTCAAGCAGTCCTCCTACCTCTGCCTCCCAAGTAGCAGGGACCACAGGTGTGCACCACCATGCCCAGCTAATTTTTTATTTTTTGTAAAAATGCATCTCACTGTGTTGCACAGGCTGGTCACAAACTCCTAGGCTCAAGCAATCCTCCCACCTCGCTTCCCAAAGTGCTGGGATTACAGGCATGAGTCATTGCACCTGGCCCTGCTCCTCTTATATCTAAATAAAGTGCTGTTAAAGAAGATGAAATGACCCATACATCTTGCTCTCCAAAAAGAAATGTGCACTCTGCTCTGGCTGCTTATCCCACTGAAGCTGACCATCAAGCACACCATTGTACCTCCTTGGATCTTGGTTTTTCATCATTAATCCAGGGGCTTGGATGACATGATCATAAATAACCCAATTCAGGCAGCGCATGGGGTCTCATTCCTGTAATCCCAGCACTTTGGGAGGCAGGAGGGATCACTTGAGGCCAGCAGTTCGAGACCAGCCTGGGCAATATAGGGAAATACTCTGTCTCTACAAAAAATACTAAAAAGAAAGGACCCAGCACAGCGTCACAGTCTATGTTTCTCTAACCCTGTCCATTTCTTTTAGCTGAGTGTTCTAGACATTGAGAAAACTGCTGTCTTGGTAGCCTCTGAATCCTCTTTGAAATTAAGCAGCTTATTCTTTCCTTTGTCTCTTTACTTCATTTTCTTTAGTTCTGTCAGTTCTTTTAATCTAGAATTGATAATTTGGCCCTTTATAAGGTCTAATCTAGGGTTTTTTTTTGGCTTAATGATTTTTTGCTTTTAAATGATTTGCTGGCCATATGGAGATTTAAGAAATTGTTAAGGGGTTATGAACATAACTGTTTTTTTTTATTTTTAGTGATGGGGTGTTGCTATGTTGCCCAGGCTAGACTTGAACTCCTGGGCTCAAGTGATTCTCCCACCTTAGCCTCCTGAGTAGCTGCGACTATAGGCATGCTACTGCACCTGGCTCATGAGCATACCTTTTTGTAAAGTTTTAAAAAGTACTCATTCATCTTTTAAAAGAATTATTTTGATTTTTTTAACCCAAGTTATTACAGGGAAATGTAAAAGAGTAGGATGTTTGCCCTCCTAAATAAGTTTGAGATCCTAGAGAAAACCCTGACATAGATGCAAGTTCCAGGTTGCAAATTCTATTTTCAAATCAGTTGGTTAGTAATTCTTTGCTTCCAGTGACATTGAAGGAGGTACCCACTAAGTTGTTTGGTGGTAGACCATTAAAAATAATAATTCCTGGTGATGCTAGACTATGGTCTGGTTTTTGGTATATAATTTGCAAGGAGTTCAGAGAATTGAGTGACCTTGATAATAAAATTATTTCCATTCTGGCCAGGCGCAGTGGCTCACACCTGTAATCCCAGCATTTTGGGAGGCCGAGGCAGGTGGATCACGAGGTCAGGAGTTTGAGACTAGCCTGGCCAATATGGTGAAACCCTGTCTCTACTAAAGATACAAAAAACTTTTAGCTGGGTGTGGTGGCCCATGCCTGTAATCTCAGCTACTCTGGAGGCTGAGACAGGAGAATTGCTTGAACCCGGGAGGCGGAGGTTGCAGTGAGCCAAGATCGTGCCACTGCACTCCAGCCTGGGTGACAGAGTGAGACTCCATCTCAAAAAGAAAAAAAAAATTGTTTCCATTTAATCTACTTTTTTTTTTTTTTTTTTTGATGAGACAGAGTCTCACTCTGTCGCCCAGACTGAGTGCAGTGACGCCATCTCAGCTCACTGCAACCTCCGCCTCCCGGGTTCAAGCGATTCTCCTGTCTCAGCCTCCAGAGTAGCTGGGATTACAGGCATGGGCCACCACACCCAGCTAAATGTTTTTTGTATTTTTAGTAGAGACGGGGTTTCACCATGTTGGCCAGGCTGATCTTGAGCTCCTGACCTCAAGTGATCCACCCGCCTCGACCTCCCAATGTGCTGGGATTACAGGCCTGAGCCACCACACCCAGCCTCCATTCCATCTACTTCTATTTAAGTGAACAAATTTTCTTGGCACTTACGTCTCTAAAATGAAAAATAGAGAGTTGATACCAAACCATCTCTTCCTGGTATTAAGTGATAATCATACACACATGAAGTGTTTGAGGGAAAAGCCCAATAAAATTCTGTTTTGTCATGCTTAAAAATTATTTATCAAAATGTGTTCTGATCATTTGTATACTAATAATAATGTAATGAGAACTCAATCCAAAAGAAAAATAATTTTTACACTTAGAGTCTTAAGATTTCAGGAAAGAAAAAATCTTAAACTTCAATTTCTATACATGTTTTTACAATAGAAAGATGATAAAATAGTTAACAACAGACTTGAAAATGGATTAGGATAAAATTCAGCAGTAGGGGTTGGAAATATGAATTTAAGGAGGAAAAGGAATGATGTAAAATTTCCAACTGTTAAAATCTTATGATATTTTAAAATGGATGATGGTGGTGGTTAAATTGCTGCAGTGTTCAAATATATATTGGATATATTTAAGAAATCTATGTAAGTTATATTTTAAAATCTCAATGTTTAGAATATAACAGAAATTACATCCTTTGTGAGTAAAACTTACATAAAAGTTTAGATTTCAACTTGATATGCGTGAGGAGGATATACAAGGGTTTCCAAAATTATTTTAGCAAGTACACTGGCTTCATAAATATATCACTTTATACTTACACAAACATTTCTATGGATTAATTTCTAGAAGTGACACTGATATATCTGAAGGTGTACACATTTACATTTTGTAATAGGTATTGCCAAATGGCATACAGAAAGGTTGTGCCAATTTATGTTCCTGTGGATAATAGTGTAACTACTGTTTCCAATAGAGAATTACATTATTTATCAGATCACTTTGCATAGCAAATTTGGGCCTGTAGTGAGCAATTTTTAAAGGAATGCAAATGTGGAGAGCTACTTTTCCCCACTTAGAATTGCTTGTCATCAATCCGAGTGAATCACTACCTCTCCTCGAAGCAAGACTACAGTAAGACGTGTCCCCCCTTTCTCTGATCTAAATTGGGTCCCCATGCTATCATTGCTAATTTCACCTTTTATCGTTCTTTCATAGTAACTAAGAGAATTTGTAATTATCCATGCAAAAGCCTGTCTCCCTCAGTGGGTTCTTAGCTCCATGTGGGCAGGGAATGTGGCTATTTTCCACCCCTGTATCCCCCTTTGCCTAGCCCAGTGCCTAGCTCATAGTGTATGCTCAGAAAAATAGCCACTGAATGAATGGGCTGAGCGTTTAAGTGAGGGGAAATATCAAGATGCAGGATCATAATACACAATCTTCATTGCCACTAGCCACGTGTGACTATTAAAATTTAATTAAATAGCTATACTTACCCATAATCTATGCACTCTGTAGCCACGTGGGGCTAGTGGCTACGATTTGAATAGCATAGATTATAGAAGATCATCACAGCAAGTTCTACTGGACAATGCTGATATAGGATGATTGTACATTCATTCTCAAAACTATCCCTATGCTTGGCACAAAGTAAATACTTAAGAAATGTTTGATTGAATTAATGAGCAAATAAACACTGTATCTCCCTCTCTTATTCTTGAGCTACACGTTTTGATGTAGAAGTTGCTTGTACCAAATTGCCAAACGTTCTCTTAACTTGCCTAACACATTACATTTCTTGCCACAGAGTGGCTTGAAGAAGCCAGCCCCTTTTCCTGCCCATTTGAAAACACATTTGAATAAAATAGAAAAAAAACAAGCAACGTTCTGCAGTGGAAAGAATCCCTTGGATGTGAATCTGTGTGTGGACCCTATTACTTGTTGGTAGTGACCTTGGGCATGTTTTCTAACCTCTGGCCCTCCATCTCTTTCTTTGCGGATTATAGTAATGCCCACACAGCATGGGGTTTCGTGTACATGAAATGAGGGCGTGTGCATGCGGAGCATCTAGTAATGGCATGGCTGGCACATGGAGTTCAAAACAGTAGCTCAAAACTTGTTTATAGCAAGGCATGGTGGCTCATGTCTGTAATCCTAGCACTTTGGGAAGCTGAGGCAGGAGGATTGCTTGAGGCCAGAAGTATGAGATCAGCCTGGGCAACATAGCAAGATCTCATCTCTACCAAAAAATAAGACAAAACAAAAAATAACTGGGTGTGGTAGCTAGCTAATTGGGAGGCTGAGGCAGGAGGGTTGCTTGAGCCCAGGAGCTTGAAGCTATAATACCATGAGCTATGATCACACCACTGCATGCACTCCAGCCTGGGTGACAGAACAAGACCCTGTCTCTAAAAAAAAGAAAAACCAAAACCCCCGAAAACTTATTTATTCTCAGCAGCTTGCGTCCTGCAAACTTCACACCTGGATTATAAATGAAAACACAACAGCTGATCTCCTATATCCTTACACATTTTGGAGGGCTTATTTTCCTGCAGAATCTAATCATTGCTAATCATTTCAGTTAGTGAGTCAGCTAACACAGGTGCTCATTTGACCCCCCCCCCCAATATTGGGCCCATCTTGATAGTCTGCACAGATTTTCCACACTAGTCAAATGACTGAGGCATGGAGCTAGACTTCCTCCTCCCATTCAGACTACCTCATGGTGTTTCTGCAATGCGGAGAAAGTACCTGCGGCCCTGTGGGTTTAGAGTTTTCTCGTCTTAGACCTTGGAAAAAAAAAAAAGGTAGCGGAGGGGGGATTTCTAGCCTTGCTCTTAGATTCTTGTTTCCAAATCCCACAGCTCCGTTAATGGTGTATGAAAACAGAATTCTATCTGCATGATTTGAAAGGGTTTTCACATAGTCTCTCATTTACGAAAGAATAACCTTATGAAGCTGATGGCTCAGATAATTCTCTCATTTTTTTCCTGCTGGAAAATGTGAAGCCTAGAAAGGTTGTTTGTTAATGTATTTAATAATCATTTTTTGAACACTCGCTGCAAGCCAGGAGTGATCTTAAGTCCAGGGAAACAGAGAGAAAAGCCGTGGCTTCTTCCCTGGCTGGTGGGGGAGGCAGAGAAGTCAACAGGAAATGTCAGTACAGGGCACTAAATGCCGAGATCACGATGATGGGTGAGTAGGGATGCACCCAACCCAGGTCTTAGGGTGCAGTCTGGCTTCTTGGAAGAGGCCTCAGTTGTGGCACTGAAGGAATTAGTCAGGAGAGGAAGCCCTGAAGGGACATACTCAGATGGGGACTGTACACCTCTCTGGTGGCAGCATGTGAATGGTAAGGGGCTTGAAGTGAGAAATCTATTAACAGTGGTTCCAGGCAAGAAATTCAGCGGCCTTAATAATCTGAGACAGGGTGTGGAGGAGAAGAGATGGCTTCCAGAGATATTGGGAGGTAGCGACATTGCCAGGTTTTAGCTGTAAGCAAACTTATATCCTAAAGCTCTGTTTAAAGTGCACAGCAACATGCTATAATGAATGCAGAGAACCATTTAGGAGCTCCCAAAGAACTCTGCTGGTGACAGCTAGCCTGACTTAGCCTTTTGACTGTTTCTCCTCTGTGCTTTCAGTGGATGTGCTTTACGTCACCTGCAGTCACTGGTACCATTGCTCCTATCCATGGAAAATGAGGCTACATTTTCTAATTGAACCAAATAGAGTGTGACTGAAGTTCATGTAAAATGAGCAACTTCATGTGCCATGAAGAGTCAAAGGCCCTTTCCAAGCCAACTCCATCGTGCCCAACACGAATTATCCCCGTATGTCTGCAGAGAGTTTGTTGTCCAAGTATCACAAAAGCAAAGGGCCTCTCGTCCTTATGAAACTAACTTCTTAGAAATACCCCAGCATTTGCCAGTTCAATAGTTTTGGACTGACTTATGGACATTAAAACCTTTTTCTCTTAAGAGGAAAAATTCCCAGCCAGGCCGAGAAAGCTCATATCAAGTTTCAGCTTGATTCATTTCAAAGCCACCATGAAAATTGGGATATTTTCTCCACACCACAATGGGTTAGTCATGGAAATTCTGCCTTAATCGCAGCTACCATGGCCACAGCCATGAAGCATGTGCTCTGTGCCTCTGAAAAGTGATGTGACAGTATTGGAGAATTTCTCACCTTCACTGTCGGAAAGCAGAAATGCATTACAGTTCATGGTCTATGGAAAAATGCCAGGGTAACCTGAGGTTCCCTTTTCAGCAAGCAATCTCATATTTGATACATTTTTTTTTCTGTATGGCAGTTTGGTTTGGTAGCTGTTTCCAAAAAGTGCTCTTTCCAAACTAAAACTATAGAAAGTTAAACTTAGCAGAAATGTGCATTAAGCTGGGTGTAGTGGTTCACGCCTGTAATCCCAGCACTTTGGGAGGCCGAGGTGGGTGGATCACCTGAGGTCAGGAGTTTGAGACCAGCCCGGCCAACATGGTGAAACCCCGTCTCTACTAAAAATACAAAAATTAGCCAGGTGTGGTGGCGCGTGCCTGTAATCCAAGCTCCTCGGGAGGCTGAGGCAGGAGAATTGCTTGAACCCGGGAGGCAGAGGTTGCAGTGAGCCGCGATTGTATCACTGCACTGCAGACTGAGGGACAGAGCAAGACTCTGTCTCAAAAATATATATATATTATGTATTAATATAATATATATAATATATTTATAATATATAATATATTATAAATATATATAATATATTATATAATATATAATATATTATATAATATATATAATATATTATATAATATATCAATATAATATATAATATATTAATATAATATATAATATATTATATATTATATTAATATGTTGTATAATATATAATATATTAATATAATATATAATATATTTATATAATATATTATATATAATATATTAATATAATATATAATATTAATATAATATATATAATATATTAATATAATATATAATATTAATATAATATATAATATATTAATATAATATATAATATTAATATAATATATAATATATTAATATAATATATAATATTAATATAATATATAATATATTAATATAATATATAATATTAATATAATATATAATATATTAATATAATATATAATATTAATATAATATATATTAATATAATATATAATATTAATATAATATATATATTAATATAATATATAATATTAATATAATATATATAATATTAATATAATATACATAATATTAATATAATATATATAATATATTAATATAATATATATTATAATATATTAAATATATTATATATTAAAATATATATTTAAAAAATATATTATAATATATTATATATTTAATATAATATATATTATATTTTAATATAATATATATTATGTTTTAATATAATATATATTATGTTTTAATATAATATATATTATGTTTTAATATAATATATATTATATTTTAATATTAAGCTGAGTAGGGATTCTGAGTAGCAGAGTTCTTTGGGAGCTCCTAAATGGTTCTCTGCATTCATTATAGCATGTTGCTGTGCACTTTAAACAGAGCTTTAGAATATAAGTTTGCTTACAGCTAAAACCTGGCAATGTCGCTACCTCCCAGTATCTCTGGAAGCCATCTCTTCTCCTCCACACCCTGTCTCAGATTATTAAGGCCGCTGAATTTCTTGCCTGGAACCACTGTTAATAGATTTCTCACTTCAAGCCCCTTACCATTCACATGCTGCCACCAGAGAGGTGTACAGTCCCCATCTGAGTATGTCCCTTCAGGGCTTCCTCTCCTGACTAATTCCTTCAGTGCCACAACTGAGGCCTCTTCCAAGAAGCCAGACTGCACCCTAAGACCTGGGTTGGGTGCATCCCTACTCACTTAATATTAAATATTAAATTAGATATTATATTTAAATATTAAATATAATATTTAATATGTTATATTTTAATATATAATATATATAATATATATATGCATTAAGAGGTTAAGAGTGGCTTCCCCTGAGGTATTCGGACCTTCCTCTTACTCATGAGTGACAGAAATAGAGCAGTCTTCTCTGTCATATGTCCTGGAGACTCTTGCTAAGCATGGCCAGGCTTCACTGTGCATAGGTCTTCTTAGTGCAAACCTCAACCAGTAAAACAGAATGGGCCATTCCGCCTTCTCTGCATCCATAGCAGAGAATGCTTCTTCAGCCTTGAAGCTACTCACATCCCGCTAGGAGCCACTTCTATAAGCTACATTCCTGGTTTTTTTCTTGAGATAGTTTGTTCATTTGTTCGCTTGTTCCTTTATTGACAGAGGAACCAGCATGTTTTCCCTAGGAACATTCTAGACTTTGAGAACACAAGGATGAGTTCCTGCCCTCCTGGGGCTCACAGCCTAAGTGCGGGAGACAGACGTCACACTTCTGGGTTGTTTTAAAAGTATAACTCATTACAGACTGCCACCTCACACATTCTGAAATCCTAAACTGCCAGGTGGACTTAATTCAGTGGGCCCAGGAGGGTCGGGTGATGGCAAAGATGGAATCCTCCCTGGAGTCCTGGCAGAAGTTTCCTGGTGTGAACTTGTCCACCCCTGCACACAAGTGGACTTACCAAGTCCATCCTAAGAGGGGCCTAAAGCTGTCCCATCCCCTCCCCTGGCTCCCTGCATTCCTCTCCCACCCCACTGTTATGCTGGGTCACATCTCAGGCCTCTTCCTGGCTCCAGCTGCAGTGTGTCTGACCTGCCACCAATCATTCGAGCCTTTGGCCACCATTTTCGTCAAGTGCTCCAGCACCTCTGTGGCCCTCCAAATCGGGCCAGCGCTCCTCAGCCCAGCATGGGAGGACCCACTGTTAGAGAGCCCAGGCAGGCTCTCTATTCACTGGGCCCTGGAACACCCTTCAGTCACTTGGTGGCCTCTCCACTCCTCCGCTTGGCCAAATCCTCACTCCCTTCCCTCCCCTCAGCCCCCAGCCTCTTCTAGAGCAGTGCTTCTCAGCTTTTGCCGCATGTTCACATCCCCTGGGGAGATTGACATCTGCTTGTGCCCAGGATGCACCCTAGATGGGGTGAGTCAGTTCCTGGGATGCAGTGGTGTTTTGTTTTTTTAAATTGTCCAGGTGATTCCTCTGTGCAGCTGAGTTGGAGAAGCAGTGTTAATTAGCCTTTCGTTGTTCTTTAGTCACTTCATCCTGTTCAGTTTTTGCTCCTGAGCTTGTTTTAGTTTCCTGGACAGAGCCATGATATAGGTTTGTCCAGCTCTGCCCCTGGTAGCTACCAGCCAAGGCCGTTGGCAGCTGCCTGTTTGCTGGAAACTTTAACAGCCCCCTCTTCCATCTCCTTCACTGGCTGCCAGTCAGCATCTGCTTCTTGGGTTTTTGTCCTCTCTCCTCTCCCCGAGCCTTCCTCTGCCCCTCGTTATGCCTCTGTCCTCCCCAACCAGCACCCCGCCCGGCCCCCAACAAACCTCCCTGTCCTGGGCCTTATTTCCTTCTTCCAGAACAGTTGGAGATCTGCATGGATAAGCTGCTAAACTCATTATGTGTAGAGTACATGCAAGGATATTTGTGCGGCGCTCTTCCAAAACCGTAAACCATAGGAGGGGGAAATGATTTGGAAACTAGGTATCCAACAAATGGGATTGATTAATTGCAGTGCAACAACAATTAAAATATTTACAAAGAATTTTTAGAGACATGGCATATCCGGTTAAGGGAAATAAGCAGAATGCAATATTACATGTAGTATGAGCTATACTATCTACAGGAAAAGAAGCCTGGAGGAGAATATACCAAAATACTAACAGTGCTTGTCTTGATGTGGTAAGATTATAGCTGACTTTCTTTCGTTGTTACAATTTCGTGTTTTGTTTTTTAAAAATTATACGCTCATCATGTATTACATTTATCATCAGGGGAAAGTGATTTAAAAAGATGAATTGGGGGGGTTGTTCATGTCAGATGGTGGCTTTTTGCATCCATCCAAGTGTGTAATGGGGAATTTTCATTTTAGACAACATGGACTCAGTAGAGGAGAGTCCCAGGGTAGAGTCTGGAGGAGAACCTTTTAAGAAAATAAGTTTCTCCAGCCTGGGCAACATGTCAAAACCCCGTTTCTACAAAAATTAGCCAGGTATGGTGTTGCGTGCCTGTAGGGAGGCTGAGATGGAACAATCACCTGAGTCCAGGAGGTTGAGGCTACAGTGAGCCAAGATTGTGCCACTGCCCTCCAGCCTGGGAGACAGAGCAAGACCCTGTCAAAAAAAAAAAAAAAAAAAAAAAAAAAGAGGGAGGGAGGGGAAGAAAAGAAAGAAAGAAAAAATAATAATAAGGTTCTCTTAAAGGGAAGGCCCCTGAGAGGGGTCAGCTTAGTGAGCCAGGACTGGAGAAGCACATTCTAGCAGGGGGAATCTTTGCCCTCCCCTGGCCAGGGTCCTCCTGGCACCCTGCTGAGCCCAGCTAGAGAGATGGGTGTTTATGAACCTCATTCAGGTACTGGATGCTGATGGGCTGCCTCTTGGCTTCAGAGCACCACTGATGTTTTCCTTTGTGCCATCTCTGCGGATGGTTAACCTTTCATTATACCTGCCTTGCCCTGATAAGAGGAGTTATCATCAGGTGCTAGGATAATGTCACTTAATATAATCCCAGGTGTAATTTAATGGCTTCTGCTGACTAGTGACTTGTGCTTGATTTTGCATATTCTACTAAAGAAAATAGTTTGCAGATAACACCTGCCTGTTCATTAATAGAATAAAGCTGTCATACAGCCAGACCACTTATTATAACCATCAGCAAAAGAATTATCCCCAAAATAAAGTGAGGGGAAATGCACATCATTTTTTTTAACTTCTCTGTCCTGGACCAGTATAGCTGCAGTTATGGCAGTTAGGATGTTTTTAGCTTCAAATAAAGAATATCTGATTAAAACTGGCTGAAATAACAGGCGTTTGTTAATTTCACATGGCAAGAAGTCTGGGCACTAGATCATCCCAGGGTTGCAACCCATCGGGGTTGTCAGTTAACATTTTCCATTTTTCTGCCTTGCCATCCTGTGACTAGATGGCCACATGGTCACCAGATGGCTGCCACAGCTCCAGACATCCTGTCCTTACACAGTAGCATCCCAAGCAAGAAAGAAGAGGAACAGCAACACAAAAGGCCTTCTCACTTGCCTCTCTCTGGACAGAGAGAAAAATCTGTTTCCCACAGGCTCTCAGTATACTGCCCTGTATTGCTCAGTAACTCAAATTGGACTACATAGCTGCCTCTAGACCAGTCACAAGTGCAGAGGAACAGGACTGCCATCTCTTCTTGTCTTTTGGAATCAATGACCGGCATCCACTCGCTTGTGGCTGTTGTACCTTGTAATAACTGCCTTTTGTGTCGAGACTGCCAGAGTGTTCTGTCTACTAAAATGGACTTGGATTTGTGGAAAAAAGAGGATTCTTCCTCTAATCCTCTTTCTGTAGCTTTTTAAAGATTTATGGATATAGCTGTAGAAGGGAAAAAGAAAAATCCTGTTTGTCTCTCTTCCATGCAATAGCTTGTTAAACTAAGAAGGACATGATTATTCCATTCAGTTTGAATCCTGTTTATTGAATGACCAAAGGACGTAAACAGCCTTTGTAAAAGATGAAGTGTAATCCAGACAGAAAGTATTATTATTGAGGAAGAGAGGTGCTTATGACATATCATAAGAGTCTTTGCTCCTATTTTGGCTCTTAAAACTGTTTTACTTTTGTTTTAGACTTAGAAGGTTTTGACTCCGTGGTATCATCTACTGAGAAACTCAGTCATCTGACCACAAGCAGACCAAAAGCTACAGGGAGGCGGCCTCCGTCCCAGTCCCTCACATCTGTAAGTATCTCCTCAAACTGTATGTCCCCTTACTTCTCTACAGCGGAAAAGCAGGACAGATTAGAAACTCTAGCTAAGGACTCTTCTGCAAGCAGCCGATTTGTGGACACCCTGGGAGAGGGAGGCCATGAGATACACTGCCAACCAAAAGTGATTTCAGTCTTCTTGACTTGAGCGGCATTTCTTTCTATTTGTTCTTTGTGTTTCTGCCAGCAAGGTAGGTGCTCCGTATTCCCACTTTCCTTTTCTTTCCTTCCAGACTGATTCTTATTTGAACCTGAAATGAAATGGGTAAGAAAAAGAATCACGTTTTATGGGTGGGGAGAGGAGAATGAGGCTGGCTTGGTGTGTAAACAAAACAAAACTTTACTAAATAAAGATCTGCTCCTATATAGCGCCAGGCAGCAGCCGAACCTTTCTCTCTCAAATCCCCGTTGCCTGTGCCCCTCCACAGAATACCACACAGACCTTCAGGAGATTGTTTTCAAACATATGAGGCACCTGGTGATGAAGGAGAGACTGATTGGAACACTCAGGATAATCCATAGAAGATTTTTGTTTGGGTTGTTTTGAATGACTTTTTATTGCAAACCTATTACACGTTTATTGTACCAAATTTGAACTACAAAATGTGTAAAGAAGAAAGTTATCTGTAATCCTGCTCCCCAGTGCAAAGAACCGTTAACTTTTTGTTATACAGCCTTAGCTTTTTTAAAAAAAATTATTTGTATATATAAAATTATTTCTTCACAAATAGGATTACGTAGTATGCATCGTTGTGAAACTTGCTTTTCTCCTCTTCTGTTGTGTGCCTTTCTCCCCAGTCATGACACATTCTTCCCTGACATCACATTTCATGGCTGCCCATTTTTCTAACCTATGAGTATGTGAGCGTTTAGCCAATGTATTGTTATTGGGCATTTATGTTGTTTCCAGTTCCTCATTATAAACAACACTCAAATGAATGCCACTGCAGAAAAATCTTGATGCTGCTCTAAAATTATTGACTTGGGTAAAAATTTTCTGGAAGTGGGTCAAATGGAAATGTATGCTTTGCTTTGCCACAGGTTGTTCTGTCCCCTCCAAGCTCACCTTCCACAAGTTGTGTTTGTGTATAAGTTCGATCTCTCTCTCTCTCTCTCTCTCTCTATTTATTTCCATATAGCACATTGCCTTGTTCCAGTGAGTCTAAGTCCTTATAACCTCTACCCAGATAAACCAAGGAATTAACCTTTTGCAGGTTTCCCAGGACACTTCCTATTTTCATGTCATCAGTGATCCCACCTAAGGTGTCATCATTTAGAAGAAAAAGAATGTCACTTCCTTGGAACCTCTTCTCTCATATCTAGAGTATGGAAGTATGGTTTGAGTCATCCTATTTTTCCTCTTAGTATGAAAAACCTAACTGCATTGACAACTTTTTGGGTGAAACACTTTTAAAAGTAGCTGACTTTTTTATTGTTATACAGACTTCTCTGTCAACACCACCTTCTTTCCCTTCTCCCTCTCACCTCTTCACACCCCACCCCAACACCCCTCTTATACCCACGACCTGTTTAGTTGGTTCTTAGTATCTCTATATTTTGTTTTTCAATCCTACCTCCTCCACCTTCTCTGTAAATCCTTGATCATTTTTGTCTTCCTTCCAAATTCTTCCCAACTTTTCAAGGTCTAGAGAGCCTTGTGACTTCCAGAATTACAGAAAAGTTTAAATTACCATCTCTTGTCCCACCTTTGGTCCATACATCCCATGCATGAGAGTTCGTATGTATTTGGGGGATGTGGTGAGGACATATCATCTTCACTGCCTTCGGACTACACAGTTGTTCATTCATTCAACAACTCTTTATAGACATCTATCCCCTATGGGCTCGGCACTGTGCCAGGTACCAAAGATACAACTGGAATGAAAAGCACATGGTCACTGCCTGCAGGAAGCTTACGGCACAATGACTCGAAGTTTGGCATTTTATATGAAGTGATTTCATTTGCAGACTTAAAACAAAAGGATATATTTGTGCTTTAAAGTATAAATATTATATTCTCTTCATTCCCATTCATCCCTACTTGGATGTGTACATTGAATTCCTATTTACTCTTCTTCAGTTAGCACCTGTGGATTTTTCATAGGCAAGTGGAGGCTTAGTGGATATGGGCGTATTCCTCAAAGGCCACTGGGGGAAATGATGGAGGAAATGCACCAGTCATGATTCCCCAGCCTGGGGCCTCTGACCCTAGCTGAAGTTCTTTATGTTTATAGGACTCAAAGAGCAAGCTTTGATTGGCAGCTCGTGAACCCTAGGTTGTAATGGAGGGAACTGGCTTTTTGAATAAAATCTCAAAATGAAAGGATTCAGGCATGGTATGGTGGCTAAGCAGTTAAGCCTAGATTAATAAGAAGGCTTGGTGGTGGGGGAAACGTTATTCTAGGTAATTGGATTTTCAGATTAAATGAAGATTAACAAATAAAACCTGTTAAATTGAAAAATTTGCTTAAAAATTCCCTAAAATGCATTAGGTTTCTGCCTTAAGTAAACAGAAGAAAACATACGATATTTTTGGGTGTAATTTTTCTATAATGACGCCAAGTGGTGACTTTAAATGGGACTGTTTTTCTACCACCAGGGTAGAAAGCATAGTGATGAAGCTGAAGATGAGCTTGCTCAAAGAGATCTGTGGAAGATTCTCCATTATAAAGGATTCCTTGCTATAGGAACTCTTATTTTAATTTGCTTTGTTCCAAAATAGGGAAATTCTAGCCCAGTGATCATCTGTGACCAAGTGAATTCCAGTGAATTGGTCCAGAATTTTTTTTTTTTTTCCAGACAGGGTCCCCACTCTTTTGTCCAGGCTGGAGTGCAGTGGTGCAATGTCAATGGCTCACTGCACCCTCGACCTCCGGGGCTCAAGTGATCCTTCCACCTCAGCCTCCCGAGTAGCTGGGACTCCAGGTGCACACCACCATGCCTGGCTAATTTTTGTATTTTTTGTAGAGATGGAGTTTCGCCATGTTGCCCAGGCTGGTCCCAAATTCCTGGGCTCAAGAGATCCTCCCGCCTCATAATCCCCGTGTTGGGATTACGGTCATGAGCCACTGCATCTGGCCTCATCTGGCTTTTTTATCTTTATAGTGATCTTCACAGTGAGGCAGAAAGAACAGGGGTGTCGTCCTATATTTTACCAAAAGATGCTGCCATTCTGTAAATATACTATAGCAATACAGACTCCAAAATGAATGTTGACTGTCAGCAATAATGAGGGCAGAGATTTAGCAGCAGGTACGAAAGGAGATATGAGCTTGTTGCACTAGCGAGCAGGGCTGTGCTCTCAAGCTGAGGAAACACTGGTCACTGGACCACAAGCCTGGTGAGCCCTTATCCCTGGAAATGGTTTTCTCTCAGACACATCCTTTAGGACACTTCCGTATGCAGCAGATTTAGTGATCATGGAAAAGGTCAAGGAAAAGGAAGAGGAGGGAATGGAGGAGAGGCAGATTAGAGCAGCCTCTTGTTGACCTGTGTGTTCTTCCCTGGTAGACTGTCAGCCCTGTGAGGGCAGGCATCCTGTGTGGCATGTCACTAAGTCTGCAGTACAAGCTCACTGCTTGGCACATGGTAGCAAATGTTTAGAGGAAGGAGCAGGAAAGGATGGACGATGGATGCTTGCAAGGATGAAGTGATTGATGGACATCAGTGGCAAGATCCCTGGTTTAGGAAACCTTGCTTCTTAGTCGCAGTTCTGCCACTAATCAGCTATGTGACTTGAGCGCGTGGATAACAGCACACTTTTTTGCCTCACAGTGTTATCGTGAGAAGACAAAATAGCAGTGTCGAGTGCTTTGGAAAGCATACAGCATTATATTAACGAAAGTGGTGTCAGCTAAGGTGTAATTCTGACAAAAGCATTTTCTTTTGGCTTTATCAGTCATCCCTTTCAAGCCCTGATATCTTCGACTCCCCAAGTCCCGAAGAGGATAACGAGGAACACATTTCACTTGCGCACAGAGGAGTGGATGCGTCAAAGAAAACTTCCAAGACTGTTACCATATCCCAAGTGAGTCACCAGCCATGGCGAGGGTGTCCCTGTCATTTCATGCATGTGCTAATGATGGGTTATAAACCAAACAAAGATACACAAACAGTGCAGGTGTTTGTCATTCTTCAGTGACAGCGATTCTGTTACTCATCAAAATCCCCAAGGCATGTTGCAGTCTCCGAAACTAGGCAGAATCCCTGAGATACAAGTTCAGTTGTTTATTTCCCATGTTGTTCTCTTGTGGTTTGATCTCCTCTTCATACCATCACACACACATTCACAAATACCTTCACACACTACCACCATCACCACAACCAGAACAATTTAAAAAGCCTTGAGGCGTCTAGAGAGAAGACATTAAATATATTAAATGCTGTGCCCTCTGCCCACAGATCTTGTCTTTTATGTTCAAAGCTGGTCACAAATTATAGTTGGAAGATCATAAATACAAATAACTAATGTGGTCTCTTAAAGAAAATTGATTTGGAGTCACATTCTGTGATAAATTTATAGTCTAAAAACACTTTAATTTTATTCCATGCCCAGAGAATAGTATAGATACTTTATTAGTTTATGAGAAACAAGGAAGACATTTAACTTTTAGCAACTGCATGTAACTTTTGAGGAGCATCTTGTGCAAATTCTCTTCCTATGAATACGAACCAAGATTTTAAAATTCCATTTTCTCCCACTAAGAAAACCAAGTCAATTGGAATTATTTTCTCTGAATATTAGCAACTTCTTTCTGTGTAAAAGCAGAAATCTATAGTCACTTGAAGCAGGAATAGCACAAAGAAATCAAAGGTTACTGTGGAATTTTCCTTCTCCATAGATTTAAGAATTTACATGTGTAGATTTTCTGAAAAATCTGATACAGTAAGCAAAACGTGATCCTATACAACAGATCAGTTGTAATTATTCAAAAACCGAAGCATTCTTTCTTTATAAAAGGATTCCATCTGCAGAAATTGCATTTAGACCCGTTTTTTCTGGTGACCGTAGGTATAGTGTCATTTGACATCCCTGGGGTGTCTCTACAGTGACATCTACTGGTGGACAGTGGGTTTTCGTGGTTCTGATTTACACAGTATCCCATTAGCCTATTTCACTTCCCCGGAGTGGTCATGTTGTGCTCTTCAGTGCTTCTAGAAATTCCACTTGAACTAATTTGATCAGGGAGGGCGGTGGCCTATACTCTGTGAGGGCTTTAAAATTGCTCAGTAGCCGAAATGGGCCGGGAGAGCGTGTCATATAGGAAATGCCAAGAGAAGCATTGATTCAAGAAGTGTCTGGAAGTCAGTCAGTGCAAAGGCATTGGTGGGTCACAGGAGTATGGGAGGTCCGCAAGGATGCAGGATGGGCAACAGGAAAAGGCATAAGCCCAGGAATAGGTGACAAGCAAAGGAGAGGACAGGAGAGTGCGAATCTTCAGACTCAGGCAGCCACAGTCGCAGTGCTGGACTTGAGGGATCCAGTTGATAGGGAATTGATCCCCTGTTCTGCCAGTTATTACCTATGAGTCTTGGGGAACTACTCAGCCACTTCTCTAAGCCTCAGTTTTCTGCTTGGTAAAATGCTTGTGCCAACCGATCGTTGCTCAAATTGTCTAGCCGGTGTCCGGCATGTGATCATTGCTCCAGAAATGTCAGTTCCTCTTCCCTCTTACTCTGACTCCTACTAATGATAAAGCACAGGCTGGCGGAGCGCTATTCCTGGCAGCAGAGAGCACTTTTCCTCAATGGTAACTTGGCAGAAAAAAGGCGAGCAGAGAGGCTGGGAATGGTGGCCCGTCTGCTTTTGGCTTTCTCTGCCCAGTCTCTCCCTCTAGCACAGCCTGAATCCAGACTCTGCCTCCTCGCCATGCCAGCCAAGCCCCTTTTGGCTCCTGCGCTGGGGTAGCCTGCTGGGTACCTGCTTCTGGAGGGAGTCTCACGGCCGTGTTGCCAAGCTTCACCACCAGCCTCTACTTCTGCCCTGCTGCTCATCGCCCCCGCCTCCCAACATCCTGTCCCACTCTTTTCCCTCCTCGCCACCTGCCTCCCAGCTCCCTTGTTGGTGCCTTCTCCCCCAGGGGCCTACTGGGCACCCCTCTTCTCTCTCGCCTATGACTGTCCTTCTTCCTCGGCCCTCCTGGCCTCCTCAGGACACTTCTCCATCAGGCCTCCCCCGCCAGTCTCCTCCATCTTCAGCCTGGCCCTTCGCTGGCTCTTTCTCTCAGCGTATCGTGCGGCTTAGGGTCTTCCCAGTTCTGGAAAGTGAACAGAGCCCTTCCCTGATCCCACCTCCCCCTGAAGCTTCCGCATGAGCATGCTCCCTCTCTCCCGTCTTCCTGCCTTAACCAAGTTTCTGGAAAGAAAGTCCTAAACTTGCAGGCCACACCTTCACCTCCCATCCAGGTGCTCATCTGCCAGGAGCAGCTTTCTGTCTCCCTGGCTCCATCAAGTGGACTCCACCCAGTTTTCCTCTCAGCACCCTTCACCCACGCATGCAACCACTTCGTTCCTTCTGGACTCTCCTCCAGGCCTGTCTTCTGCTTCATCCCCTCTTCCTCCCCTCTTTCCCAGTCACTAAGGGCTCCTAAAATCCAATGTGTCAAAAACGGAAATCATTATCTGATTCTTCAATCTGCTGTTTCTCCCATGAAAGGTACAATCTCGATGCCTGGTGTGTGCACCACACCCGTGGTCCCTGATCTGTCCTTCCTCCTCCACCCTCTGCATCCTGTCCAGGACCACATCTCCCTGCTCACAAGGCGTCTGTTCCATGAGGGCAGGGTCTCCATCCTCCTGGCCCACTCCTGCCCCCAGCACTGGGAACAATGCCTGGTGCTCTATGTCGGCTGTGCTTGCCTTCGCCACATCACTCAAAGTTGTCTTGTGTCTATCCTCCTAGCCACTGCCTGGGTCCAACCCTGACCTCTTCTAGCTTACGTTGTGTAAGACTCTCCCAGCAGTTCTCTCCAGCTCCAGATCTGCCAACCCTTCAGCCTTTCTGCAGCCAGCATGGTCCTCAGCACCGTGTGCCCTCCTCTCACCCTTTCGCCTAGCCGCTTGTACTTCCCAGCCTTAGCTCTGCCCCCAAGGTTCTCTCTTGCCCCCTTTGACGGTCTAGCAGTACTTCCCACCAATGCATTTTGCTCTGCGGTCTCTAGACCTTTGCCTGGCGTGTTCCCTCCCGCTGCAGCTTCTTTCTCTAAGCGCCCCTCCTTTCCTCTGGCTACTTCTTGGTCCTCCTCCAAGACGGGACTGTCAGCACCTGCTTGCGATGCCTGCCCGTCTGGATGGCTGGCCCGTTTTCTGTGTTTCTGGGGCTCTGTATGCTCACCTCCCTCTGTGCAGTCGTCCCCCCATCTCAGTGCGTTGGTCTGTCTGTCTGTCTGCGCCCCACTGGGTTCTGAGCTCCCTGGAGACCAGGAGAATGCCTATTAAGGCATGTCTTGTTCACTTCAGAGTTTGTGGTGCCTGGCAAGTAGTTGGGCATCTCAATGTGTATATTGAACCAGTCGGAAACTCTCTGTCCAGAAAGAAGGTCACATTTAAAATACATAGAAGGCAGCATGTGAGTAAGGGGGAAATGCCTGTACCAAGCAGGCCCTTGGTGGCTTGTGGATGAAGGAACAAGTGAATGGAGTGTGTGGAGAGAGGTGGGGACAGTGGTGTTAACGGAGAGTTTGACTAACCAGGACAAAGACGCAGCACACAAATCCCCGGCCCTGAACCCTCCCTGCCTTCCCTCGTCACAGGTGTCTGACAACAAAGCATCCCTGCCGCCCAAGCCAGGGACCATGGCAGCAGGTGGCGGTGGGCCAGCCCCTCAGTCCTCAGTGGCACCCTCCCCCCGTCATCCTCTTTGGGAACAGCTGGACACATAGCCAACTCCCCGTCTCTGTTCGGCATGGAAGGAAAACCAAAGATGGAGCCTGCGGCCAGCAGCCAGGCGGCCGTGGAGGAGCTAAGGACACAGGTCCGCGAGCTGAGGAGCATCATCGAGACCATGAAGGACCAGCAGAAGTGAGTGCCTGGGGACTCTTGGGGGCTGTCACCCAGGTTGCTCTCTGCCAGGCCAGCACCTAGTTCTGAAAGCATGGATCCCAGCCTGCCTTGGAGGGCGGGCCTGGTCTCCCCGGTGATGGTGGCAGCAATGGTGGGAGTGCGTGTAGACCCCGAGAGTCTTAATTTATACCTAAATTTTGCTGCATGTTTTTGCTGGACTTACTGTGTGCAGGAAGGGCACGGGCTGGCCATGGGGCATAGAGGGATGAGTCCATTGCAGGGACTGATGCTCTCAGCAGGCTGCTAAGAAGAAAAGCATTTAAATCCCCCATAAAATACAGTATGTACATGAACCACTTCTTAAATAAGCTCAACAGCTAGCTTTTCCTCTTGCAACAGAAAAATGGCAATTTCTTCACTTAGCTGCCAGATGAAGCAGTTGGCCTGCATTGAGGTACAAGTAATGTATGAAGAAGATGTAGGGAATCTTGAAGCCCAAGATTTTACACTCAGTAAGATGTTCTCACTATGAGACTGCAGTGGGCGGGGCGGGGCAGTGGGGGTCTTTCCTCCTGCATGGCTGCACACACACTCTCGCCACATCTCTAATCCTCAAGGAGCACTTTGTTGAGGAGAAAGACCTGGACACAAAAATAAGTATCATACATCATTATCATCCAGGATGTGGTTTGCAATGACAAAGCCCATAGGAGGATTAGAAGTAGAGAATGGGCATGGTGGCTCATGCCTGTAATCTCAGCACTTTGGGAGGCCAAGGCAGGTGAATCACCTGAGGTCAGGAGTTTGAGACTAGTCTGGCCAACATGGCGAAACCCTGTCTCTACTAAAAATACAAAAAAATTAGTTGGGCGTGGTGGCATGCACCTGTAATCCCAGCCACTTGGGAGGCTGAGGCAGGAGAATTGCTTGAACCCAGGAGGAGGAGGTTGCAGTGAGCCAAGATTGCGCCACTGCACTCCAGCATGGGTGACAGAGCGAGACTCCATCTAAAAAAAAAAAAAAAGTAGGGAGGCACTGCTCTGAGTAAACTGAGGCTCGAGGAGTTTAGGGATCAGTTAGCTGTTTCTTGAGAGAATCAAGGGAGGCATCTCAAAGAGTTATTTCCCGGGTAGGATTTTGAACGATGATTTAGGATTGCCAAGAGCACACTACTCCAGCAGCGAAAACATCATGTTGATTCCTGGCCACACGGGGCAGCCTGGTGAGGTCAACACATCCCCAGGTGACTGGCCTCCTTGGATTGGAGGTGCCTGGGGTGATGACAGGAGATGCAGCCAGAGACTTACAACGATGAAGCCCTCTGCCAGTCTGGGGTCAGCAGAAGCCCTGTCACCTGCCTCCCTCTACGTAGCTTGAGGGCCCTAATGTGTTTTGTGGTCACTTTGGGGGGATAACTGGGTTAAGCAAACTTAAGTTCTTTTCTGAAGGGCTCTTCAGAGCCTTCGCTTTGCATTGGGAGGATGGAGAGGATAGCATATGCAAGGTGTCCCACACCTGCTTAATCACAGAACCTTTTTTTTCCAGAGCATCCTAGGATGAGGGTTCCATGGAATTCGCTTTGAGTAATGTGGCTCTAAGCGGGTTCTGTTCCACTCAGGCTGGGAGGGAATTGAAGCCTCTTGGACTTACCCCAGCCTGGAAGAGATCCATCAGATTAATATACAGGACTGACAGATGGTACTTGAGAAGGAATCCTGGGGCCAGCCAGGCTACCTCTAACCCCTTAAAGTCCCCAGCTCCTATCTGGCTCTGGAGGTTACTCATTTGGGTACCCAAAGGCCCCATCCACGTCCAGGTGACCTGTGTCTCTTTCCTAGACAGGACATCCCAGAGGCCCCAGGATACCCCAGAGCATTGGTTCTTGCCTTCTGAACAGGACCATCATGGCATCAGACTGGCTTGAATTCAGGGCTTTAGCCGTTTGGACCCTCTGAGAGGTGCCTGCAACATCTGAAATGCCCTGTGCTTCCGGGCTGCCACACCATGTTTCTCCCCCACTGTGAAGCCTGCAAATAGTTGGTGGGAATTGTCTTTCCCCGGCCAACATCTCTTGAGTCATCACCCCACAGTGGCCTCTCTTCCAAAGCCTGCCTTTTGCTGCCTACGTCAGTCTGGCCTTCGTGCCCAGGGTCAGTGGGTCCCTACTAGTCTCTTGTATTAGTTCTTCATGTCAGTTTCCTGTTAGCCTTCAACTCAAGTCCACACCAGCTCTCCTTATCCCTAAATAAGCTGGTTCTCACCTCCCTGCTTTTCTCTGGCTTTTCTCTGTTAGTTCCCCTGTGTTTCTTCCTCCTCATAGACTTACGCTCATTTTCATTTCACTAGTTCAAGACTTAGTGACTTTCTTTGGACTGCTTTTCCCAATTAACTCCCCACAGCTGGACTGCTTGAGGCTTTGCCTGCCAGTCTCCTGGGGTTGGAGCATTTGCTTGGAGTCTCACCTTCTTCCTTCCTAATCCCTAAGTAGTACCCACTGAGATATGGGTGCATGATGTGTGCTTAAATAAATACAGTAATGAATCACAACTGGTTCATATTCGTTGTGATATAAACCCAGTATGTTGACAGCAGAGCTGGGACACTGCCCCAGAGAATAGGGACCATCATCGTGCTCATCCGAAGTGAGAAAATGCAATATAACTTCCACCTTATTTTACTGTGGTGTCTCAGGCATCTTTGTTTCTTGATTTTCCAATCCAGTCTGTAAAAATATGCATGTAAAATGGAGGGTTGGATACCTGAAAATGGAGGACAGCTCTCTGCCCAGTGTTTGGATGGTTGCAGTGTCCTAAGTATAGAGCCCTAACTTTGTGGGATGGTTAGTGCTGTGCACTTCATTATTTTTCATGTTGGAAAGGGCATTAGGCCGTGGATCCTAAGTCATGCCAGTTTCTCTAAGACATGATTGCCATACCGTTACTCCAATTATTTTACCCCCAAGTTTTTGGGACTTACTGTGTAGGATTTTGTGAGAATCCATGAAAACATACCAGTAGCCTTTCAGCAATTAAAAACCCTATTGAAAATAAAGGAAATAGGCCAGGTGCGGTGGCTTACGCCTGTAATCCTAGCACTTTGGGAGGCTGAGGTGGGCTGATCAGCTGAGGTGAGGGGTTCGGGACCAGCCTGGCCAACATGGTGAAACCCCGTCTCTACTAAAAATACAAAAATTAGCCAGGCATGGTGGTGTGTGCCTGTAATCCCAGCTCCTCGGGAGGCTGAGGCAGGAGGATCGCTTGAACCCAGGAGGTGGAGGTTGCCATGAGCCGGGATCACCCCACTGAACTCCAGCCTGGGCAACAGAGTGAGACTCCATCTCAAAAAATAATAATAATAAAAATAAATAAATAAATAAATAAAATAAAGGAAATATATATGGAGTGGTAAAAACATCTGCAATAAAAATTACAAGAAGAGCCAGGCTTAGTGGTTCATGTCTGTAATCCTAGCACTTTGGGAGGCCAAGGCAGGAGGATTGCTAGAGCCCAGGAGTTCAAGACCAGCCTGGGCAACATAGACCCCCATCTCTACAAAAATAATTTTAAAAATTGGCCTGGCATGGTGGTGTGCGCTTGTAGTCCTAGCTACTCAGGAGGCTGAGGCAGGAGGATCGCTTGAGTTTGGGAGGTTGAGGCTGCAGTGACCTGTGATCGTGCCACTGCACTTCAGCCTGAACAATAGAGCAAGCCCTTGTCTCAAAAAAAAAATTATAATAAGTACATTTAAAGCCCAGTGATTTTGTAATAAAGGAATGGTTATGGGGAAGATGACAGAATATGAACCTGTCATATTCTGACAGGTTACATGAAGTCTAGTAATTGGGCAAGTCAGGCCACCACGCTGGGCCTCAGTTTCCCCATCTTATCCTTTTGAGAGAAGTTTGGACTAAGGGATTTCAAAGATCACTTCCGCACCCACCAGTTGCTGGCTACATATTTTAGGGGCCCCAGAATAATGGTGAGCCTTACTGTCTGAAACAAATTTTAAGCAGTAACAATGCAAAGAAAATAATGATGTTTTGTCCACAGTTTCTTTGTAAAAAAGGATCAGATGGATTTTGTAGTGATAATAAGAGATTTCTGATCTCTGATGAAGGAAGTCTGGGATTCTGGTTAATTTCATTGCCATTTGCTTTTCAGACGAGAGATTAAACAGTTATTGTCTGAGTTGGATGAAGAGAAGAAAATCCGGCTTCGGTTGCAGGTGCATCCCTTTGGGTTCTGCTGCCCGTGAGTCCTAGGCTCTGTGGGGCAGGACATTGTCAGGGCTTTTATTTCAAAAATAAATGATTGTCACCTCTCTGCAGATCTGGATACATTTCCTGTGACCATCTTCTTAGAATCGTATGGGCTTACTACATATCGTTTCCCCAGGAAGTCTTGGGGAAGGGAAACATTAGGAAATGTGCCCCAAATTGGGTTTCTCATTTGGAATTTATCTTTTTTTTTTTCTTTCTTTTTGAGACGGAGTCTCGCTCTGTGACCCAGGCTGGAGTGCACTGGCGCCATCTTGGCTCCCTGCAACCTCCGGCTCCCGGGTTCAAGCAATTCTCCTGCCTCAGACTCCCGATTAGCTGGGACTACAGGCATGTGCCACCACACCTGGCTAATTTTTTGTATTTTTAGTAGAGACGGGGTTTCACTGTGTTAGCCAGGATGGTCTCGATCTCGTGACCTCAGGTGATCCGCCTGCCTCAGCCTCCCAAAGTGCTGGGATTACAGGTGTGAGCCACCGCACCCAGCCTGGAATTTATCTTAAACATCTCTGTGAAAAGCCCCTCTCCCACCTCCATTTCCAAGAGGCCTCATTATATGTGGTCACTATGGCTCCAGGGGCCACAGCTGTCCACGTTCGGGGGCATTTGCTCTTGATTTCTCAGTGATGGCCATTTCTGTCCTGCCAGGGTGTTAGAGCTCTGTCCCCTGTAGCCTCTGATTCAACACTGCTGTTACCAAATGGCAGAGAATGCGTGGGAGTTCTGATTGACCGAAGGTAGACTTTTAGCTTTCATCCAGTTGGTGCGCCTGTGGTGATGGGGACCCATGCTGCTTAACAAAGGATAGGTAGCTGCTTGCCATCATTTTGGGGGTGCTGACAGACACCCCCTTGAGCCAACCACAGCTGCCTTCCAACACTGCCAGATGGCCCAGCCTGTTAGGACCGCCTGCTCTACCCTCTGGCTAAGAAACTGGAATTATTGCTGCTTTTGACAAACTTTGCAGCCTGGCAGCCTGAGAATCAAAATGTGCACCATTTCCTAGTGCCTCGTGTCTGTGTGCCTGTTCTGTGTTGATGTCACTTCTGACATTGCTGTTGATTGTCTATTCAGATGTCATGTCACCTTTAAAATTGTCAGATTGATTGTTTTCTTTCAGTCGACCAGGTTGATAATCTTTCAGCTTCTATAAAACCAGCCAATTCATTATGACTTTGTTCCATTCTTATTTTTCTCTTTCTAGATGGAAGTGAACGACATAAAGAAAGCTCTACAATCAAAATGAATACTTGATCAATGAAATGTCACATTATTCATCCTGAGTCCGAGACTCAAATTTTCTGCCCCAGCCAAAATAATCTTGTGCCAAAAGATTAAAGGTTTGCCTCAAAATGTCCCTGTTTGAAAGATTAGCACAAAAGTCTTGATAGCACAACACAAATTCCATCCAAGAGGAGAATCTTCCCCAGGGTTTAGTCCTGGGGCTGGCACTCGTTGTGACTTACACAGAGCAAAATTGTGCTAAAGGCTTTTCTACTCTGAGATCTCAATGCGAAATGAAAACTCAGGCAGTTTAGTCCATAGTGGTACTATTTTGATGATATTTTCCATTAATAAAATGTAATTTCAGATTATTCGTTTACAAGATTTATAATTTTATGATTTTTTAATCGTGTTTTGTCACAGACTTCCCTAGTGTTTGTACTACACGTAGTCAGAAGCGAGTGTCCTTTTCTTTTGCTTCAGGCTAAGAGCTGCCTCGCTCTTTGTCCCCCCATTAGGATTCTATTACATATGCAATTGTAGGTTCAACCTGTCCCTTTCCCTGCCAGCAAACCCCACCACCCTAAGAGAAATTTTAGCTTATATATGATGGTATATTTACAAAAAGAGAAAGAGAAAGTCTGGTATTTGCAATGATCTGTGCCTTCTTTTTACCACCCTCTTGATTGGAGCTTTTGTGATGCAGCTACCATGATTCAAAAAAATTAAAAATTAAAAAAAAAAAATCTGCCACTTATCCAAGTCCACTAGAGGCCACTGTCTTCAAAGCTTCTCTCACCCTAGCCAAAGGTCCTAAGAGGAGACAGCTGTGAAGTTGGGCGTGCTCTGTGGTACCAGCTGTGACTTTTCTATTTCTCCTAGTTTTAGGTTGTTCATGAAACTGGAAATGTCATCCTGCTTGATTTTTCATCAGCCAAGTTAAACCCCTGCTTTCTGTCCTTTGCCCTTTTTGCGTGAACAGAATATGCATTATTAAAGCAAAAATAAATAAAAGTAAAATGCAAATGAAAACAAGGGAGGGAAAGTTGTATTATTTCCTGCACTGGGTTACCCGTGTGTGTTATCGTTTAAACTGTATTCACATAATGTCATTTGCCTTGCTCACTTGTAACCTCTTCCTCAGGTCCAAGAGAATGGGAGGAGGGTCATGTTGAAGTGTAGCCATTGGAACTTTCTTGCATTTATGGAGTTGCTTTTTCTTTCCCAAGGAAACTGATGTTTGCCTGTCCGCTTTATCTTTGTAGTATATGAACAGTTCAGCCTTAGACTATGTAACTGTTTTCTCATCCTTAGCTGAAAATGAGGGGCCTACTGTATTGCGAGACTGTTCAGGGGTAGGGGTGGAGGGGGTGGTCCCTTAATGGCCCCTGAAGATGTTGGATGTGTTTCTCAAAAGCTGCTTTGTCTATTTCCTGAGTTTAATAGTGAAACTACTAAACATTAATAGATTTGCACAGCCACAAAGAATGAGAGTTGATAATACTGAAGAAGTGATGCAAAAACAAAAAATCACATTATTGATCATTGATAGTATTACAAATAAATGTCTCTTCCTTTCTCTTCCTCCCTCCCTCCTCCTGCCTTCCTCTTAACCTATGTGCTCATCCTTGCTACTTGAGGCTGTTACTTCCCTCCGAGTATTTAAGGAGCCCAAACACCTTGGTCTTCCTGGGTGGGGGCATAATTAAGGGAAGGGAGTGTATAAGGAAGGAAACCTCATACCCTCCATTCCCATCCCTGGATATATTGCCTTTTCAGCAGCCTCGGGTTCAGTGTGCTTGGGGTCAGGAGTGACAGGTTCCCAAGAGCAGCGTAAAATATCCATGTACCCCTTGACAGTTATAAGCATTTCTGGGTTAAACTTGAAGATTCCAGAGATTCCCCACGACCTAATGATCTAAGAATGCAGATTGGATTCTTTGATGTTCAAATTTCTCATCTACTTATGAAAATCCCTAATTATATAGTTTTATATAATGTGTATACAGAGTAGGATTGTTGATGAAATTGAGCGGTTGGAACACCCTCATGGAGCACTGGCAACATGGAATGTAGAGAGCTGATGTCTTCCCCCTCATAGAGGCCATTGGCTTCCTTTGTATAAGGAGAGGGAGAAGTGATTCTGGAAGGAGAAGTTGGTATGTCTAGCTTCATTGCTGCCCCTCGGGCTACCCAGCAAGAGGATTCTGCGTCAAGGAACTGGAGGAGCCGCTACCCAAACTGCCACCATCTTTACTCTTTACAAAATGGACCCATCGAGAATGTTGAAAAGCTTGGAAGTATCACTTTTGAAAAAAAAAAAATTATTTTGCATTCAGCATGGACTCGACCAGGCATCTATGGAGATTATTTTTTTGCTTCATTTTATAAAGTTGTATTTAGAAAAGTCTTAAGTATTGTGCTTTGTAAAGAAGATGATTAAAATGAAATTTTGTGAGAATAGTTTTGTTCAAAGTTGTCATGGTCCAAGAGGAATGATTTTTTTTTTTGGAATACCATTTTTCTCCACTTTATACAATTAGATTTCTCTTATAGAAATATCTTTAGAAGACATGGAATATAGTGCCTCTCCCCCATCTTTCCCAAGTGAACAGAAATAATCTGTGAAATCTGTGCCTGTGAATTCTATTTTTTAAATTGTTCAGTTTTATACTCATATCTAATCAGAAAATGCCAGTTAGGTATAAATTCTTTTTTAGTGTAAAAAATTTTAAGTCATCATTATTCAAATAACTGTGTAAAGCCACTTTTTTTTTTTTTTTTTTTTTTTGGAGACAGACTCTCACTCTGTCACCCAGGCTGGAGTGTGATGTTGCGATCTCTGCTCACTGCAACCTCCGCCTCCTGGGCTCGAGTGATTCTCCTGCCTCAGCCTCCCCAGTAGCTGGGATTACAGGTGCCCGCCACCGCGCCTAACTAATTTTTGTATTTTTAGGAGAGACGAGGTTTCGCCATGTTGGCCAGGCTGGTCTCGAACTCCTGACCTCAGGTGATCTGCCCACCTCGGCCTCCCAAAGTGCTGGGATTACAGACATGAGCCACCGCACCTGGCCAAGCCACTTTTATTCACACACAGTCCTCTAGGTGGCACACTCAAGTACATAATTTGTTTTCTTCCATAAGGACATCCTGTATGTATCCTCACACGTGTCTTTGCTTATTAGTGGCAGGGTTTTCTTTCCTTTCATAACCCGCTCCTTGATGGGAAAACTGCAGGATGTATAATTTATTGCTCAAATTCGCCACGGTCTGTATAAAAATAATCCCCAGGTCCCACAAAGGCCTTTGTATTGTAACACGAGGTCATCCTGGTCTCATTTTTGTGGTATGAGATTAGGTTTTAGTCCTCTAGTTATTTTAGCACAAATTAACATCGAGATGTTTTGGCACCAAGGGGGCTTGGTGAAAGCTTCCCTCTTTGATTTTGTACAAACGAGAACCATAACAAAGCACGCATGCGTGGGTGACCGGCATTCAGCGTGACTGATTGTGGCATCCGACAGAGGGAAGCCTTGGCACTTAGGACCCAGGGAAGAAGATGCTGTGCCCAAAATTAGCACGAGTGAAGGCGCACAATGGCCAAGCCAGAAATAAATATCAGTGGTGTAAGGACAGGCAGGGACCAGGTCTCTTAAGGGGATGAACTTTTCCTGTCACTCCTAGTCCTATTCCTAGTGTCACCAAGGCTTGGTTCCCAACATGTGGAGCAGAGGCGGCCTGTGCAACTGACAAGAATCCATGAAGTCAGTACAGGTTCCCACATGGTGGTTTTACTTTATGCCCTTTTTCTTTTTTGAAGTGGAGTCTCACTTTGTCACCCAGGCTGGAGTACAGTGGTGCAATCTTGGCTCACTTCAATCTCCGCCTCCCGGGTTCAAGTGATTCTCCCACCTCAGGCTCCTGAGTAGCTGGGACTACAGGCGCCCACCACCATGCCCAGCTAATTTTTGTATTTTTAGTAGAGATGGAGTTTCCCCATGTTGGCCAGGCTGGTCTCGAACTCCTGACCTCAGGTAATCCGCCCGCCTCGACCTCCCAAAGTGCTGGGATTACAGGCGTGAGCCACCGCACCCGGCCTATTTCATGTCTTTTGAATTGATTCCAAATTGAAGTGGCTGTGGGGGCAGCACCTTCCCACAAATGACGGGGTGCTCATTGTGTTTGTGAATTTGGAATTCACAAGAAAATGGGCTCTTCCTTTTTTCTTGTTGGAGCAATAGGTGATAACTTATTTCAACCAAACAATAGAACAAGGTGATGTAGTAGGTTGTAGCTAGAATTTTCTGAGGGAAAAGAAAACAAAAACAAAAATAAAAAAACTGAATTCCTGGCAAACCAGCTTCATGGAGCTGTTCTCTTTAAGTGGCAACAAGTTTAATTAAATTATGCAGATAATTATGTAACAATGTCATTTTAGTCTTGAATGCTCCCTGTTCCCACCCACCCCATAGAATATTACCAGTTCTTCAGAAAGCTAAGATTTGTTTGCAAGCTTTGAGCTCTTTGATGGGAAGGTGCCCTGGAAATGCAAATTATCGTTATAGCGTCTATTAAAAAAAAAAAAAAAAAAAGGCCAGGCGCGGTGGCTCACGCCTGTAATCCCAGCGCTTTGGGAGGCCGAGGTGGGCGGATCACCTGAGGTCAGGAGTTCAAGTCCAGCCTGGCCAACATGGTGAAAACCAGTCTCTACTAAAAATACAAAAATTAGCTGGGTGTGGTGGCGGGCGCCTGTAATCGTAGCTACTCAGGAGGCTGAGACAGGAGAATTGCTTGATCCCAGGAGGCAGAGGTTGCAGTGAGCCAAGATCACGCCATTGCACTCCAGCCTGAGCAACAAGAGCGAAGCTCCATCTCAAAAAAAAAAAAAAAAAAAAGGGCCGGGCATGGTGGCTGACGCCTGTAATCCCAGCAATTTGGGAGACTGAGGTGGGCGGATCATGAGGTCAAAGAGATCGAGACCATCCTGACCAACATGGTGAAACTCTATGTCTCTACTAAAAATACAAAAAAAAAAAAATTAGCTGGGCGTGGTGGCACGCCTGTAGTCCCAGCTACTCGGGAGGCTGAGGCAGGAGAATCACTTAAACTTGGGAGGGGGAGGTTGCAGTGAGCCAAGATCACGCCACTGCACTGCAGCCTGGTGACAGAGTGATACTCTGTCTCAAAAAAATAAATAAAAACAAAAGTTTTAAGGGATTTACAAACCAAATTTTAAACTAACCCAGCTGGTAAAAGCCATCCTGAAACCAAACGAAAAAACATGAAGAAATCAATAACATTTCCAAGGTTATTTCCCCCAAAGAAAAACAGAGATGTCTGGCCAGGCGAGGTGACTCATGCCTATAATCTCAGCACTTTGGGAGGCCAAGGTGGGTGGATTGCCTGAGCTCAGGAGTTCCAGACCAGCCTGGCCAACATGGTAAAACCCTGTCTCTACTAAAATACAAAAAATTAGCCGGATGTGATGGTGCACGCCTATAATCCCAGCTATGTGGGAGGCTGAAGCCTGAGAATTGCTTGAATCTGGGAGGTGGAGGTTGCGGTGAGCCGAGATTGCGCCAATGCACCTCAGCCAGGGTGACTGGAGTGAAACCCTGTCTCAAAAAAAAAAAAAAAAAAAAAAAAAAAGAAAACAGCGATGTCTTAGGAGACATACAGCAGATTCTTTTCAAGCTTCATGAATATTTCTTAGAGTCAATCTGAGAAAACCAAGAATTTGGCTGGGGCTGAAGCTCTGCCCTTGAATGCCGAAGGGAAATAGATGAATAGGGAGTAAACGGATGCCTGTATGAAATGCCTGCTCATTTCCCTGCTGTCGTCCCAAGGCAGCTCTCAGAAAATGTTCTTTGTTCTCAATCAGGGCAGTCTTCTTGGAGGAAGTGAATCTGGAAGGAGGAGAAGGACATGAATTGAAAGAGGAATTATCAGAGGAAGCTTCAGGCCTGAAGGTAGAACTAATCTGCTTTGATAGGGACGCATGTGGGTGGTGCTGAGAATCTGGGAGGGGTGATGAGGAAGACAAAACGGTACAGCTGAGGGTGACAACTTTCAGGGTAATTGAGGACACTTCACATGCTGAGGATGGGCCTGTCGATGAAAGTGTCACCAATGAATCTTCCATGTCTTAAAAATGTTTAGGCCAGGCTGAGTACGGTGGCTCACGCCTGTAATCCCAGCACTTTGGGAGGCTGAGGCGGGCGGATCACCTGAGGTCAGGAGTTCGAGACCAGCCTGGCCAACATGGTGAAACCCTGTCTCTACTAAAAATACAAAAATTAGCCAGGCGTGGTGGTGGGTGCCTGTAATCCCAGCTACTTGGGAGGCTGAGGCAGGAGAATCGCTTGAACGTGGGAGGCAGAGGTTGTGGTGAGCTGAGATGGTGCCACTGCACTCCAGCCTGGGCAACAGAGTGAGACTCTCTCTCTCTCAAAAAAAAAAAAAAAAGTTTAGGCCGGGCACGGTGGCTCACACCTGTAATCCTAGAATTTTGGGAGGCCAAGGGAGGTGGATTGCTTGAGCTCAGGAGTTCAGTACCAGTCTGGGCAACATACGGAGACCCCATCTCTACAAAAACAAACAAAAAAAAATACAAAAATTTGCCAGGCTTGGTGGTGTGTGCCTGAAGTCCTAGCTACTCAGGAGGCTGAAGCGGGAGGATCACTTAAGCCCAGGAGGTTGAGGCTGCAGTGAGCTGTGTTTGCACCACTGCACTCCAGCGTAGGTGAGAGAGTTGAGACTGTGTCCCCACCGCCGCCAAAAAAAAAAAAAAAAAATGTTTAGAGCACCAGAGTGGTGACTGTAGGCTCAAATGTAGAACAAAGTCACCTTGAGAATTTTTAGATAACTTTTTTTTCTGAATATGAAGCGAATATTTATGCCCAAAGTAGAAAATACAAAATATAAAGAGAAGACAGACATTCTCAGAAACAGCCTTTAATTTTGGTCTCTGATAAGAAGGTCACTCTGTATTTATAGTTTTATAGCCTGCTGTTTATACTTAATATCATTTTTTGTCTTTTTTTTGTGAAAACAATTTGTAATGGCTGCATAGTATTCCATCTGTAAATATTCCAGAAAGCATTTGACCAATCTCTTATCTAACATATATAGGGTGCTTACGGTGATGTGCCAGATGCCATGAGAGGCGCTGAATGCGACAGAGTCCCTGCCCTGAAGGAGCTCGGTGTCAAATGGGCAGAAGTAGGCAGGTAAACAGGAAAGTCTTCCTCAATACAAAACACAACCACATAGAAAAGCCCCCAGAGCTTTGGCGTGACAGAGGAGACATGCCCACTGGAGCCTTGAGGGGAGGGAAGGTCAGGGAAAGAAGCACATTTCTCACGAACTTAATTTTTTTCTTTTTAAAATAAAGTTGTCATGGACATCTTTACGCATCAATCTATGTCCACATTTCTTTTTTCTTTTTTCTTTTCTTTTTATTTATTTATTTATTTTTTGAGATGGGGTCTCACTCTGTCACCCAGGCTGGAGTGCATGCAGTGGTGCCATCTCGGCTCACTGCAACCTCCATCCCCTGAGCTCAAGGGATCCTCCCTCCTCAGCGTCCTAAGTAGCTGAGACCACAGATGCACGCCACCACGCCTGGCTACATTTGTGTGTGTGTGTGTGTGTGTGTGTATTTTTGGTAGAGACAGGGTTTCACCGTGTTGCCCAGGCTGCTCTTGAACTCCTGAGCTTAAGCAATCCACCCACCTTGGCCTCCCAAAGTGCTGGGATTACAGGCGTGGGCCACCATGCCTGGCCTATGTCCACATTTCTGACCTATCCTTAAGATAATTCCAAAATGTGGAACGTGAGTATAAGTTGCCTGATATTTTTAGCAAAAATCATTTTTGGCCAATTATAAACTTAGTTAATTACTAACATTAGCATATACAAGTGACTAACCACCCATCTTTCCTTAAAGTTGCATTTGCCTAAATCCTGATGGGGGTCAGGTCTGGATCTCTTTTTTCCTGATTGGTCACTGCTCCAATGTCACCTCATCAGAGAGGCCCTCCCTACCCCTCTAAATAAAAGAGCAACTTTAGCCTTGACCCACCCCCAGAGTCCCCATATCAATACCTCCTTCATTTATTTTCCCTTGCTTGCTTTGTTTCTGTTTTCAATCTCCCCTCCCTTAGAATGAAACCACTCTGAGGATAGTGACTTTTCTGTCACTGCTCTATCCCCAGCACCTAAAACATTGACAGATATATATTAATAGTAATCACTTGATATGTAGTTGACTGAATAGATGAATTGGTAATTGTGACTGATGTCAAATACAATTTATTCTATACATTTGAGCAGCCCGGTTTGACCTTTACTAAAACTTTAGTACAAAACTGGGGCAGTAGGGAAGCTCCACAGCAAAAGAAACAGATACAAAGAAAGCCTTCAGAGCACTTTACTTCTATATGAGTCTCAGCCAACACCCGGACCCTAAGGAGAGTGCTTCTTGCATTACGATGGTTCTCAAAACCAAGTTCATGTCATCTGAACACCATTTTCTCTAAGACGTCCAGTCACTACTTAGAAACCTGTGGCTACCTCTGTTTTAGGAAGTAAAGTTGTTTTTTTTTTTTTCCTATACTCATTCTGGAGGAAAAAAAAGAAATGAATTCTGGGCTGAAAATGGTGGCTCAAGCCTGTAATCACAGCACTTTGGGAGGCCGAGGCAGGTGGATCACTTGAGGCTAGGAGTTCGAGACCAGCCTGGCCAATGTGGTGAAACCCCATCTTTCCCAAAAATAGAAAAATTAGCTGGGCATGGTGGCACATGCCTGTAATCCCAGCTCTTTGAGAGGCTGAGGCGAGTGGATTGCTTGAGGACAGAACTTTGAGACCAGCCTGGCCAACAAGTCCTGTCTCTACTAAAAAATACAAAAATTAGCCCAGCATGGTGGCACACACCTGTAATTCCAGCTACTCAGGAGGCTGAGGCATGAGAATCACCTGAACTTGGGAGGTGGCTGTTGCAGTGAGCTGAGATCATGCTACCGCACTCCAGCCTGGGTGACTTGCAGGCTGCACTCCAGCCTGGGTGACGGCAAGACTCTGTCTCAAAAAAAAAAAAAGGGAATTCTTTGCTGACTCTTGATTCTTCTCTGAGGTCAGCTGAGAACCTAATTGCTCCCTCTCAGGGCAAACCATCTGCTCTCAAAGTGATGAGTAAGTGGGAAAGGTAGATAAGCACTGAGCTTCTAGGAAGAGCCATAGAGCAGTGGTTCTTAGAATGTGATCCCCAAAAGAACAGCATTGGTATCACCACTGGGGAACTTGGTAGAAATGAAAATTCTTGCGCCCTGTCCCAGACTTACTGAAAGGAGGAATCCTTCTACCCAGTATTAAGAGCTACTATATAGCTTCACTAATGAAGAGAGTGTGGTAATGGTGGTGGGATAGACAGGTCAGTGCAATATAGAACCCAGAAATAGACTCATACACATGCACAACTGATTTTTGACAAACAGGCAATTCAGTGAAGGAAGGACAAGCTTTTCATCAAATGGTGCTGAAGCACTTGAACATCCACAGGCAAAAAAGTAAACCTCAACCTATATCTCACATCTTATACAAAAATTACCCCAAAATGGATCATGGACTTGCATGTAAAAGTGAAACTATAAAATTTTTTAGAACAAAACATAGGCAAAAATCTTCAGGCCCTAGTGCTACACAAAAAGTTTTTAAATTTGGAACCAAAAGCGCAATCCATAAATGGAAAAAAATTGATAAATTGAACCTCATCAAGATTAAAAACTTTTGTTCTGTCTGTGACAGTTCTTGTTAAGAGGATGAGAAGACAAGCTACAGACTGGGAGAAAATATTTGCAAACCACATATCCACCAAAGGATTGGTATCTAGAGTATACAAAGAACACACAAACTAAAGATTTAAAAAAAAAATCCAACTAGAAAATGGCTGGGCGCAGTGGCTCACGCCTGCAATCTCAACACTTTGGGAGGTTGAGGCTGGCAGATCACTTGAGGTCAGGAGTTCAAGACCAGCCTGGCAACATGGCGAAACCCGGTCTCTACTAAAAATACAAAAATTAGCAGGGTGTGGTGGTGGGTGCCCGTAGTCCCAGCTACACAGTGGCTGAGGCACGAGAATCACTTGAACCTGGGAGGTGGAGGTTGCAGTGAACTGAGATTGCACTCCAGCCTGGGTGACAGAGTGAGACTCTGTAAAAAAAAAAAAAAAAAGAGTGGGGCAGGCATGGTGGCTCACGCCTGTAATCCCAGCACTTTGGGAGGCCACGTGGGCAGGTCACTTGAGGCCAGGAGTTTGAGACCAGCCTGGCCTACATGGTGAAACCCCATGTCTACTAAAAATACAAAAATTAGCCAGGTGTGGTGGCACGTGCCTGTAGTCCCAGCTACTCAGGAGGCTGAGGCAGGAGAATTGCTTGAACCTGGGAGGTGGAGGTTGCAGTGAGCTGAGATTGCACCACTGCACTCCAGCCTAGGTGACAGAGTGAGACTCCATTTCAAAGAAACAACAACAACAACAAAAACTGGTACATGAAAGTTTATAGCAGCTTTATTTATAATAGGCAAAAACTGGAAACAACCAAGATGTCCTTCAAATGGTGAATGGTTAAAGAAAGTGTGGTATATCCATGCCATGGAATAGTACTCAGCAATAAATGGAATGGACTATGGATACATGCAACAACTTGGATGAATCCCAAGGAATGATGCTGAATGAAAAAAGAATTTCAAAATGTTACATATTGTGTGATTCCATTTACATAACTTTTTGTTTGTTTGAGATGGAGTCTTGCTCTGTTGCCCAGGCTGGAGTGCAGTGGCACGATCTCGGCTCACTGCAACCTCCGCCTCCCGGGTTCAAGCAATTCTTCTGCCTCAGCCCCCCGAGTAGCTGGGACTACAGGTGTGTGCCACCACACCCAGCTAATTTTTGTATTTTTAGTAGAGACAGGGTTTCACCATGTTGGCCAGGCTGGTCTTGAACTCCTGACCTAGTGATTCGCCCACCTCGGCCTCCCAAAGTGCTGGGATTACAGGCATGAGCCAATGCCCTCGGCCCTTTTTTTCATTTCTATAATTTTGTCACTTCAAAAATGTTATGTGGCTGGGCGCCTGTAATCCCAGCACTTTGGGAGGTCAAGGCGGGCGGATCACTTGGGATCAAGAGTTTGAGACCAGCCTGGCCAACATGGTGAAACTCCATCTCTACTAAAAATACAAAAATTAGACAGATGTGGTAGCAGGCGCCTGTAATCCTAGCTACTCGGGAGGCTGAGGCGGGAGAATTGCTAGAACCCGGGAGGTGGAGCTTGCAGTGAGCCGAGATCGCGCCAGTACACTCCAGCCTGGGCGACAGAGCAAGACTCCGTCGCAGGGGGCAAGTGGGGAAGAAGAGATGAGTGCTTGCCAGCAGTTAGGGATGGGGGTTGAGAAGGGTGATGGGTGTGGCTATCAAAGGGTGACAGAACCAATCCTTGTGTGTATATATATATATACACACACACACACACACACACATATATATATATATACATATATATATATATTTTTTTTTTTTTGAGACAGTCTCACTCCATCACCCAGGCTGGAGTGCAGTGGCATGATCTCAGCTCACTGCAACCTCTGTCTTCCGGGTTCAAGCAATTCTCATGTCTCAGCCCCTTGAGTAGCTGGGACTACAGGCACGTGCCACCATGCCTGGCTAATTTTTGTACTTTTAGTAGAGACGGGGTTTCACCATGTTGGCCGGGCTGGTCTTGAACTCCTGACCTCAGGTGATGCCCCCATCTCAGCCTCCCAAAGTGCTAGGATTACAGGTGTGAGCCACTGTGCCCGGCCCTGTTTTGTATTTTGATTGTATCAAGGTCAATGTCTCGGTTATGGTAGTATACAACAAGATGTTAACATTGGGGCAAACTGGATCAAGGGTACACCAGATGTCTCTGTTTTATTTCTTATAATTGCATGTGAATCTACAATTATCTCAAAAGAAAACATTTTAATTAAAAAAGTTTTTTACATACACAAAACAACAATAGAGACAAATATGGAATCCTCTAGGAGAGGGTCATCAGGGTGGAGAGTAGTCTGGAAATGATGCCATGGAGAAATGATCGAAGGGCCTGGGAGGTGGGGTATCACCTGCAAAAGAGAAGACTTAAGGAGAATTCTTGGACAGTTGCCATGTGGAAGAATAATTAAATTGGAACCAGTGGGTGTGGCCAGGCACAGTAGCTCACAACTGTAATCCCAGCACTATGGGAGGCGGAGGTGGGAGGATTGCTTGAGCCCAAGAGTTTGAGACCAGCCTGGCCAACATGGCAAGAACCCATCTCTACAGAAACAATTAGCCATGTATGGTGGCATACACCTGTGATCCCGGGTACTTGGGAGGCTGAGGCGGGAGGATTGCTTGAGCCCAGACCAGAAGGTCAAGGCTGCAGTAAGCCATGATCACACCACTGCACTCTAGCCTGGGCAACAGAGCAAGGCCCTGTCTGAAAAAAAAAAAAATAGTGGGTAGCACTCACAAAGGGATTTCCTCTAAATATATGGAAGAGGTCAGGCATGGTGGCTCATGTCTGTAATCCCAACACTTCGAGAGGCCAAGGCAGGAGGATTGCTTGAGCCCAGGAGTTGGAGACCAGTCTGTGCAACATAGTGAGACATCATCTCTACAAAAAAAAATAAAAAAATGAGGTAGGAGGATTGTTTGAGCAAGGAGGTTGAGGCTGCAATGAGCTGTGATCGCGCCACTGCACTCCTGCCTGGGTGACAAAGCAAGACCCTGCCTCAAAAAAAAAAAAAATAAATATATGGAAGAACTTTCCATGATACCTCTACATTCGGACAAAGTTGTTTCCAATGCATGTACTTAGTAAGGGGCAAGGCGAAGGTAAGAACAAGACAGTTGTTCAATTAAACAGAATTAATCCAGCATTTTGCAATTTTCTTCTCAGTGGGGCTGGGGGGAGGTAGGAAGGACGTTGGGGGAAGGGGCCAGGGCATGCTTCAGGTGTGCAAATTGCTACACACAATGAGAAGGTGGGCTGTGTGTCCCAACTTCAGGGAAGGTGCTCGTTAGCTGGGTAAATGCTGCGCTCTCAGCATTTACTCAGCAGGGTTTGTATTTAGAGGAAGCTCTTATTCAAGCCAGAATTCACAGCTCCTGTGGGTCTCACTCCATCAGCAGGGCCCCTGTGAGAGCTGAGAGGAATTCGGGAAGATCGTGACGGGGACAACAGCAAGATGCTGGCAAGGGATTTTAAGTGGGCATCTTTGCCCTTCTGAAGGCTGTGGCAGTCCCTGTAATAATTCCAGATGAACAGGCATATTAGGAAAATTACTATTATTATGCATTACAAGGTTACAAAGAATACATGTGTCCTTTTATAGCATCATACAAAAAATGTCTTAGAACAAGGTGTGGAGAGTTTTTCTGAGCTCTCCTGCTTCCCAGCCTGGTCTGTGTGTTCTCACAGATTTCCTCAGAACCCATTTCCATTCGTTGACCACAGACGAGGATGCACATGGAAGCTGCTTGTGATTTCTGCCAGGGCTGGAACGAGGGCAGGATTTCTTCATGGATTTATACAGATAGTTTCTGCTTTCTTTGGGGGTGGGAGGTGGACTGTATTAGTACTGAAGCATGCAAAGAAGCTGAAATGTTTTATAAGTCCTATCCTGCACGTGTCAAAATGGCTTGTGATGTGCTGCCAAGGACACCCTCAAGAAAGTAAAAAGACAGCTCACAGAATGGAAGAAGATATTTGCAAATCACATATCTGATAAGGAACTTCTATACACAATATGTAGAGGATTCTTACAACTCAATAATAAAAAGACAAATACTCAATTAAAAAATGGGCAAAGGATTTGAATAGACATCACTCAGAAGTTGTTATACAAATGGCCAATAATTAACACATGACAAGATGCCCAGTGTCATTATCCATCAGGGAAATAGAAATCAAAACCATCATGAAGTACAATTTCACACCTGCTAGGATGGTCATAATCCAAAAACAATAACAAGTGTTGGTGAAGATGCAGGGAAATTGGAACACTGCTGGTTGGTGAGAATGGAAAACGGTGCAGCCACTTTGGAAAACCGTGGAAATTTCTCCAAAGGTTAAACACAGAGGTAAGCCTGGTGTGGTGGCTCACACTTGTAATCCCAGTGCTTTAGGAGGCCAAGGTAGGAGCCAGGAGTTCGAGACCAGCTTGAACAAGATAGTGAGACACCATCTCTATAAAAAAGTTTTCTAAAAAAAATTGTAGAGTTAGCATGTGACCCAGAAATCCTGCTCCTAGGTATATGCTCAAAAACCTATGTCCACACATTGCATGATTCCATTTGTATGAAATGTCCAGAATAGGCAAATCTACAGAGATGGTAGACTTATGGTTACCTAGAGCTGGGGATGTTGGGAAGGAGGGAGAGTGGTTTCTAATGGGTACTGATTGATTTTTGCACTGGGGCGTGGGGTGATGAAAATTTTATATAACTCATTATGGCCATAGCTGCACAACGCTGTGGATATACTAAAAACTTTCATTGAATCGTACACTCTAAATGGGTGAATTGTATGGTATGTGAATGATAGCTCAATAAAGCTGTTATTAAAAAAGAGAAAACCTTTGGGTGTAAGCCCAGTAATGGGATTGCTGGGTGGAATATTATTTCTGTTATAAGGTCTTTGAGGAATTGCCACACTGTCTTCCACAATGGTTGAACTAATTTCCACTCCCACTAACAGTGTATAAATGTTTCTTTTCCTCCACAGCCTCGCCACCATCTGTTATTTTTTGACTTTTTAATAATAGCCATTCTGACTGGTGTGAGATGGTATCTAGTTGTGGTTTTGATTTGCATTTCTCTAATGATCAGTGATGTTGAGGCTTTTCTTTCATATGATTGTTGGCCACATGTATGTCTTCTTTTGAAGAGTGTCTGTTCATGTCCTTTGCCCACTTTTTAATGGGGCTGTTTGTTGTTTTCTTGTAAATTTAAGTTATTTATAGATGCTGGATATTAGACCTTTGTCAGATGCATAGTTTGCAAAAATTTTCTCCCATTCTGTAGGTTGTTTGTTCACTCTGTTGACACATACATGTGTATGTTCATTGCAGCACTATTCACAATAGCCAAGACATGAAATCAATCTAAATGCTCATCAATGGTAGATTGAATAAAGAAAATGTGGTACATACACACCATGGAATACTATGCAGCCATAAAAAAGAATGAGATCATGTCCTTTGCAGGAACATGGATGGAGCTGGAGGCCATTATTCTTAGCAAACAAATGCAGAAACAGAAAACCAAATACCCCATATTCTTACTCATAAGTGGGAGCTAAATGATGAGAACACATGGACACATGGAGGGGAACAACACACACTGCAGCCTATCAGAGGGTGAAGGGTGGGAGGAAGGAGAGGATCAGGAAAAATAACTAATGGGTACTAGCCTTAATGCCTGGGTGATGAAATAATCTATACAACAACCCCCCATGACACAAGTTTACCTATGTAACAAACCTGCACATATACCCCTGAACTTAAATGAAAAACAACAGATTGTATTCCATAAATATATACAATTATTATTTGTCAATTAAAAATAAAGTTTAAAAATAATATTGCAATTGAAAAAAGAAAAACCTCCAAGTCTGTGACAGCGTCCGGTGCATTCTATCTTTTAGAAAACAATGACCCAGGTGCGGTGGCTCACGCCTGTAATCCTAGCACTTGGAGAGGCTGAGGCGGGCGGGTCGCTTGAACTCGGGAATTCGACAGCAGCCTGGCCAACATAGTGAAACCCCGTCTCTACTAAAAATACAAAAAACAAACAAGAAAAATTAGCCGGACATGGTGAGGTGCGTGCCTGTAATCCCAGCTACTCTGAAGGCTGAGGTGGGAGGATCGCTTGAGCCCCGAGAAGCAGAGGTTGTAGTGAGCCTAGAGCAGAGATCGCGCCACTGCACTCCAGCCTGGGCGATAGCGACAGACTTTGTCTCAAAAAAAGATAAAAAATAAGAATAATGATATTACCCTCAGTGGTAACACTATTTTCTTTTAATATTTGTGTCCAAATTCGTGAAGTGCCTAAGATCCGAGTGAGGACCCCTTTGAGTTCATGGCATTTTCAAAGGTCAGGCAGGCAGCGTACTTGGAGTCTATCTTCCAGACAAAATTTGTTGCTGGTGCCTCCCTGTGCCTTGTCAAGGTCACGGCGAAAGCCAGGACGAGCTCGCCTCCAGCACAGGGCTCACGGGGGGCCGTGCGCTTGGCAACCAGGGATGAAGCATCCGTTCATCCCAATGCCGGGTGAAAACTATTAATACGTCTGTATTGAGTTGGGAATAGAACATTTCCATCCAACCGATGCTTTGAAAGAGTTTTTACCCTGCTCGAATGCTTCAAGTTGTTTTGAGAAAAAAGAAATTGGAGCTCCTAATGGTGGTCAGGCTAGAGGGATGGCCAAAACAAAAAACAAAAAACAAAAACCCCAATTCCTGTTCCCGTGTTCGGCGTCTCCCGGCTGCGAGCGGGCGCTGCATGGAGGGGGCAGCAGGGGGCACCCTCCCCGCTCCTGCCCCGCCGCCCTCCCCGGCCCCCTCCCCGCCCCTCGCTCGCCCTGACGTCCCCAGCCCCCGCCTCTTTCTCTCCGGCCTTCAAAGGGCGCTGGGGGCCTTGGGGCCTGAGCTTCAGGCTGCAGCCTAGGGGAACTGCCGTCTTCGGCCCGCCACGGGGCCCCCGGTGCGCTCCGTTCCCTCGATTCCGCAGCGTCCCGCGCTTCAGGAGCAGGTGCCGGGACCGCCTGCGCGGCTGCTCTAACTTGTGCCTCCTAGCGGATCGCAGCCGCTGGCCACTCGCGCAGGGGAAGGGCGCGCAGGCGGGCACATGGAGAGAGGCGGTGGGAATGCTTCGGCGGGGGCCCTCGGGGCGGCGAGCGAGTCCCCTCAGTGCCCGCCGCCGCCGGGGGTGGAGGGCGCGGCCGGGCCGGCGGAGGGCGCGGCAGGCGGCAGCGGCGAGGGCGAGAGTGGGGGCGGGCCGCGGCGGGCTCTGCGGGCAGTATACGTGCGCAGTGAGAGCTCCCAGGGCGGCGCGGCCGGCGGCCCGGAGGCTGGGGCGCGGCAGTGCCTGCTGCGGGCCTGCGAGGCCGAGGGCGCTCACCTCACCTCCGTGCCCTTCGGGGAGCTGGACTTCGGGGAGACGGCCGTGCTCGACGCCTTCTACGACGCAGGTGAGAGCGGCTTCGTCCCCACCTCAGTCCCTGTTCACCTACCCTCACACGAGCCAGGGCACCCGCCCCGCACCCTCGTCCTTCTCCCGCGTCCCCCTCCCCCTCGTCCCCCTCCCCTCCCCCTCGTCCCCCTCCCCTCCCCCGTCCCCCTCCCCTCTAGTCCCCCTCCCCTTTTCCCCCTCCCCTTATCCCCCTCCTCCATTCCCCCCCCCGCAGGCCCCCCTCCCCTTAGTCCCCCCTCCCCTTATCCCCCTCCCCCAGTCCCCCCCCCCGCAGGCCCCCCTCCCCTTATCCCCCTCCCCCAGTCCCCCCTCCCGCAGGCCCCCCTCCCCTTAGTCCCCCTCCCCTTCCCCTAGTCCCCTTCCTCTCATCCCCCTCCCCTTAGCCCCCCTCCTATGCTCTCACCCCCTGATCCGTCCAACAGGACCGTCCTGCGTTTGGGGGAGGGTAGAGTCGTTAACATTGTGCCCTTTTACAGATAAGAAAATAGAGGCCACGGGCATTTAGACTCTTTGATTCTTCAGGCATCTTAAACATCAGATAACCCAAGAAACAGCCTGTAACCCAGACCCTACCAAGCCCCCCTTCTCCCAAGTTATCCAACTTTTGCTTTCTCATTCCTGGCAGGTCTCTTACGGCCGTGGGTCCCAACGCAGGCTACATATTAGAATCACCTGGGGAGCTTTTAAAACTCTGCGTGCCCAGATCAGACCCCAGACCAATGACATAAGCACCGAGGCCTTAGAAGTGTCATCCTTCCCAGGCGATTCCATTTTGCAGCCAGGAGTGGAAATCGGTGTCTTACGTGTGTGTGTGTTGCCTCTACTTAGAAATACCCAGTGTTCTTTTGCACACTTCAATTCTCGTCCCCAAAACACTGACGGTGGAGTGTAAGCCACCACCCTGTGTTGACGTATATTTTATCCCATAATGCACAGCATTCACGGGTTCGGGGGCACCTTTGCTGGAGTGGGACTCTAGGTCTCTAAACTCACTATAATAAATGTGCCTGAGAATCCAGCCTTAAGAAGCGTACTTTGGATTGGCAAGAGTTTCTCTCGGTGTGGAATGAATTGTTGCTTGACGTTTTTTCCCTTACAACACCTTTGGTGACAAACCTCTGTCACCTGGGTGATGTTCAGAAGCATTATATGTGAGACAGTAATTACCTGGGAGTCCTTGTGCCTCAGTTTCTGGTCAAAGGGAGTAACAGTGCCTACCCTAAACCTAAAAGCTGATGAGATAGGATATGGGAAGTTGCTGTGCTGTAATAGTAAGCTAGGATGATTAGGATTCAGCCTCTGCTGGAGGCAGCGCAGATCTGTTTTTCTTGCAGAGCAAATTCTCCCCAGCTGGAAGGGCGGGGGAGGGGGGAGTCAAGCTTGTTTAAACAAGTGGCAGCTGGACCCATTGAAAGCACTCTCCTGACATTTCTGACCACACTGAGTATACTCTTCAGCACAACATCTTTTTAGAAAAGTCGTTCAGGAGTCCACTTCACCTAGAACCACTCCGTTTTCTCAACTTGTATTCATTCTGCTCCAAAAATGGAGTTTGAACAGACTCATCTCTGAACGGTTAAATGTTCCTTTTGCTATGAGGCACAACACTCTCCTTCCTGCTGGTGCCACCTCTGAAAGATTTGTGTGCGGTGGCTTTTGCTTTTCCTGGGGCGGAGTGTGTGTGCACGGGGGGCCCTTCTAACAGGTCGACTGTGAAGATGCAGACTTCAAATCTCAGGCTTTCAATTCTGGAGCCACAAAACAGACACGTCACCTTGGCTCACTCTGGCCTGGGTGGCCTAGAATGTTGGGCTGTACCATGAGCTCCCTTTGGTTAACCTTGTCCTGGTCTTGAGTAAATCATTTCTCAGTGCATTAGAATTGCTTTCAGAGGTTTGAAAAAGTACATACACAGTAAGTGGGTTCCTGGGCTAAACAGATGAGCACCTCCACTGTCTTCTGGATTCGTCCTCCATCACTCACTGCTTTTTGATGTTTCCACCAAAAAGATACAGAGCTCTCACTTTGGCTTCTTTGTAAAAATTCTAAAACCACTCTGTCCAATTTGGTAGCCACTCTCACTTTGGCTTCTTTGTAAAAATTCTAAAACCACTCTGTCCAATTTGGTAGCCACTAGCCACAGGTGGCTCTTGACAGTTAAACTGATTAGAATACGGTAAAAATGGTAAGTTCCTTAGTTGCACTAGTGGCATTTAAGGCGCTCAATAGGCCAGGTGCAGTGGCTCACGCCTGTAATCCCAGCACTTTGGAAGGCCAAGGCGAGAGGATTGCTTGAGTACAGGAGTTCAAGACCAATCCTGAGCAAAAAAAAAAAAAAAAAAAAAGCAGGATGTGGTGGCACCCATGTGCCTGTGGTCCCAGCTACCTGGGAGGTGGGGGCAGGAGGATCACTTAAGCCCGGGAGGTCGATGCTGCGGTGACCTGTGTTTATGCCACTGCACTCCAGCCTGGGTGACAGATCGAGACCCTGTCTCGAAATAAACGAATAAATGCATGCTCCCTAGGCACAAGTAACTCCCAGGTGGGACAGTGAGGTTACAGAACTCTTTCCTCATCTCAGAAGGTCCTATTGAACAATGCTGTTCTGGAAAAAGGCTTGTGGGGGAGGAGAACTGTTGAACGGCCCAAGTATTTATTTTTAACTTTAAGTTCTGGGATACATGTGCTGAACGTGCAGGTTTGTTACATAGGTATACATGTGCCACGGTGGTTTGCTGCACCAATCAACCTGTCATCTAGGTTTTAAGCACGCATTAGGTATTTGTCCTAATGCTCTCCCTCCCCTCCCACTCCCCACAGGCCCCGGGGTGTGTGTGTGTGATGTTCCCCTCCCTGTGTCCATGTGTTCTCATTGTTCAGCTCCCACTTATGAGTGAGAACATGTAGTGTTTGGTTTTCTGTTCCTGTGTTAGTTTGCTGAGGATGATGTTTCCAGCTTCATCCATGTCCCTGCAAAGGACATGAACTCATACTTTTCATGGCTGCATAGTATTCCATTGTGTATATGTGCCACATTTTCTTTATCCAGTCTATCATTGATGGGCATTTGGGTTGGTTCCAAGTCTTTGCTATTGTAAATAGTGCTGCAGTAAACATACATTTGCCTGTGTCTTTATAGTAGAATGAATTCTAACCCTTTGGGTATATACCAGTAATGGGATGGCTGGGTCAAATGGTATTTCTGGTTCTAGATCCTTGAGGAATCGCCACACTGTCTTTCACAATGGTTGAACTAATTCACACTCCCACCAACAGTGTAAAAGCATTCCTATTTCTCCACATCCTCTCTAGCACCTGTTGTTTCCTGACTTTTTAATGATTGCCATTCTAACTGGCATGAGATGGTATCTCATTGTGGTTTTGATTTGCATTTCTCTAATGACTAGTATTGATGGTTTTTTTTTTCATGTTTGTTTGCCACATAAATGTCTTCTTTTGAAAAGTGTCTGTTCATATCCTTTGCCCACTTTTTGATGGGGTTGTTTTTTTCTTGTACATTTGTTTAAGTTCCTTGTAGATTCTGGATATTAAACCTTTGTCAGATCGATAGATTACAAAAACGTTCTCCCATTCTGTAGGTTGCCTGTTCACTCTGATGATGGTTTCTTCTGCTGTGCAGAAGCTCTTTAGTTTAATTAGATTTCTTTGTCTATTTTGGCTTTTGTTGCCGTTGCTTTTGGTGTTTAAGCCATGAAGTTATTGTCCATGCCTATGTCCTGAATGGTATTGCCTAGGTTTTCTTCTAGGATTTTTATGGTTTTAGGTCTTATGTTTAAGTCTTTAATCCATCTTGAGTTAATTTTTGTATAAGGTGTAAGAAAGGGGTCCAGTTTCAGTTTTCTGCATATGGCTAGCCAGTTTTCCCAGCACCATTTATTAAATAGGGAATCCTTTCCCTATTGCTTGTTTTTGTCAGGTTTGTCAAAGATCAGATGGTTGTAGATGTGTGGCGTTATTTCTGAGGCCTCTGTTCTGTTCCATTGGTCTATATTCCTTGGTATTTTATTCTCTTAGTGGCAATTGTGAATGGGAGTTCACTCATGATTTGGCTCTGTGTTTGTCTTTTATTGGTGCATAGGAATGCTTGTGATTTTTGCACATTGATTTTGTATCCTGAGACTTTGCTGAAGTTGTTTATCAGCTTAAGGAGTTTTTGGGCTGAGACCGTGGGGTTTTCTAAATATACAATCATGTTGTCTACAAACAGACGATTTGACTTCCTCTCTTCCTAATTGAATACCCTTTATTTCCTTCTCTTGCCTGATTGCCCTGGCCAGAACTTCCAACACTGTGTTGAATAGGAGTGGCGAGAGAGGGCATCCCTGTCTTGTGCCAGTTTTCAAAGGGAATGCTTCCAGCTTTTGCCCATTCAGTATGGTATTGGCTGTGGGTTTGTCATAGATAGCTCTTATTATTTTGAGATATGTCCCATCAATACCTAATTTATTGAGAGTTTTTAGCATGAAGCGGTGTTGAATTTTATCGAAGGCCTTTTCTGCATCTATTGAGATAATTGTGGTTTTTGTCACTGGTTCTGTTTATGTGATCGGTTATGTTTGTTGATTTGCATATGTTGAACCAGCCTTGCATTCAGGGATGAAGCCGACTTGATCATGGTGGATAAGTTTTTGATGTGCTGCTGGATTCGGTTTGCCAGTATTTTATTGAGGATTTTCACATCGATGTTCATCCTGAAATTTTCTTTTTTTGTTGTGTCTCTGCCAGGTTTTGGAATCAGGATAATGCTGGCCTCTTTTTCTGTTGTTTGGAATAGTTTCAGAAGGAATGGTACCAGCTCCTCTTTGTACCTCTGGTAGAATTTGGCTGTGAATCCATCTAGGATTTTTTTAGTTGGTAGGCTATTACTGCCTCAATTTCAGAACTTGTTATTGGTCTTTTCAGGGATTTGACTTCTTCCTGGTTTTGTCTTGGGAGGGTGTATGTGTCCAGGAATTTATCCATTTCTTCTAGATTTTCTAGTTTATTTGTGTAGACGTGTTTATAGTGTTCTCTGATGGTAGTTTGTATTTCCATGGGATCAGTGGTGATTGCCCCTTTATCATTTTCTGTTGTGTCTATTTGATTCTTCTCTCTTTTCTTCTTTATTAGTCTAGGTAGTGGTCTATCAATTTTGTTGATCTTTTCAAAAAACCAGCCCCTGAATTCATTGATTTTTTTGAAGGTTTTTTCATGTCTCTATTTCCTTCAGTTCTGCTCCAATCTTAGTTATTTCTTGCCTTCTGCTAGCTTTTGAATGTGTTTGCTCTTGCTTCTCTAGTCCTTTTAATTGTGATGTTAGGGTGTCGATTTTAGATCTCTCCTGCTTTCTCTTGTGGGCATTTAGTGCTATACATTTCCCTCTAAACACTACTTTAACTGTGTCCCAGAGATTCTGGTACATTGTATCTTTGTTCTCATTGATTTCAAAGAACATCATTATTTCTGCTTTAATTTCGTTATTTACCCAGTAGTCATTCAGGAGCAGATTGTTCAGTTTCCACGTAGTTGTGTGGTTTTGAGTGAGTTTCTTAATCCTGAGTTCTAATTTAATTGCACTGTGGTCTGGGAGGCTGTTATGATTTCTGTTCTTTTGCATTTGCTGAGGAGTTTGTTATTTCCATTTATGTGGTCGATTTTAGAATAAGTGCTCTGTGGCGCTAAGAAGAATGTGTATTCTGTTGACTTGGGGTGGGGAGTTCTGTAGATATCTATCAGGTCTGCTTTGGCCCAAGCATGTTTTAGGGGCCATCATCTATGTGAAATTTAAGCACTACCTGTCTCCTGTTCTC